>NC_091288.1:1828898-2500148 GCF_032444005.1 Ranitomeya imitator
CTCGTACACACCAGGCTCGGCTCCGCACGCCTCGTACACACCAGGCTCGGCTCCGCACGCCTCGTACACACACCAGGCTCGGCTCCGCACGCCTCGTGCACACACCAGGCTCGGCTCCGCACGCCTCGTACACACCAGGCTCGGCTCCGCACGCCTCGTACACACCAGGCTCGGCTCCGCACGCCTCGTACACACCAGGCTCGGCTCCGCACGCCTCGTACACACCAGGCTCGGCTCCGCACGCCTCGTACACACACCAGGCTCGGCTCCGCACGCCTCGTACACACCAGGCTCGGCTCCGCACGCCTCGTACACACCCAGGCTCGGCCTCCGCACGCCTCGTACACACACCAGGCTCGGCTCCGCACGCCTCGTACACACCAGGCTCGGCTCCGCACGCCTCGTACACACACCAGGCTCGGCTCCGCACGCCTCGTACACACCAGGCTCGGCTCCGCACGCCTCGTACACACCAGGCTCGGCTCCGCACGCCTCGTACACACCAGGCTCGGCTCCGCACGCCTCGTACACACACCAGGCTCGGCTCCGCACGCCTCGTACACACCAGGCTCGGCTCCGCACGCCTCGTACACACCAGGCTCGGCTCCGCACGCCTCGTACACACACCAGGCTCGGCTCCGCACGCCTCGTACACACACCAGGCTCGGCTCCGCACGCCTCGTACACACACCAGGCTCGGCTCCGCACAGCCTCGTACACACCAGGCTCGGCTCCGCACGCCTCGTACACACACCAGGCTCGGCTCCGCACGCCTCGTACACACACCAGGCTCGGCTCCGCACGCCTCGTACACACACCAGGCTCGGCTCCGCATGCCTCGTACACACACCAGGCTCGGCTCCGCACTCCTCGTACACACCAGGCTCGGCTCCGCACGCCTCGTACACACACCAGGCTCGGCTCCGCACGCCTCGTACACACACCAGGCTCGGCTCCGCACGCCTCGTACACACCAGGCTCGGCTCCGCACGCCTCGTACACACCAGGCTCGGCTCCGCACGCCTCGTACACACACCAGGCTCGGCTCCGTACGCCTCGTACACACACCAGGCTCGGCTCCGCACGCCTCGTACACACCAGGCTCGGCTCCGCACGCCTCGTACACACCAGGCTCGGCTCCGCACGCCTCGTACACACCAGGCTCGGCTCCGCACGCCTCGTACACACACCAGGCTCGGCTCCGCACGCCTCGTACACACCAGACTCGGCTCCGCACGCCTCGTACACACCAGACTCGGCTCCGCACGCCTCGTACACACGCCTCGTACACACACCAGGCTCGGCTCCGCACGCCTCGTACACACCAGGCTCGGCTCCGCACGCCTCGTACACACACCAGGCTCGGCTCCGCACGCCTCGTACACACACCAGGCTCGGCTCCGCACGCCTCGTACACACACCAGGCTCGGCTCCGCACGCCTCGTACACACACCAGGCTCGGCTCCGCACGCCTCGTACACACACCAGGCTCGGCTCCGTACGCCTCGTACACACACCAGGCTCGGCTCCGCACGCCTCGTACACACCAGGCTCGGCTCCGCACGCCTCGTACACACCAGGCTCGGCTCCGCACGCCTCGTACACACCAGGCTCGGCTCCGCACGCCTCGTACACACCAGGCTCGGCTCCGCACGCCTCGTACACACACCAGGCTCGGCTCCGCACGCCTCGTACACACCAGGCTCGGCTCCGCACGCCTCGTACACACCAGGCTCGGCTCCGCAAGCCTCGTACACACACCAGGCTCGGCTCCGCACGCCTCGTACACACACCAGGCTCGGCTCCGCACGCCTCGTACACACACCAGGCTCGGCTCCGCACGCCTCGTACACACGCCTCGTACACACACCAGGCTCGGCTCCGCACGCCTCGTACACACGCCTCGTACACACACCAGGCTCGGCTCCGCACGCCTCGTACACACACCAGGCTCGGCTCCGCACGCCTCGTACACACACCAGGCTCGGCTCCGCACGCCTCGTACACACACCAGGCTCGGCTCCGCACGCCTCGTACACACACCAGGCTCGGCTCCGCACGCCTCGTACACACCAGGCTCGGCTCAGCACGCCTCGTACACACACCAGGCTTGGCTCCGCACGCCTCGTACACACACCAGGCTCGGCTCCGCACGCCTCGTACACACCAGGCTCGGCTCCGCACGCCTCGTACACACACCAGGCTCGGCTCCGCACGCCTCGTACACACCAGGCTCGGCTCCGCACGCCTCGTACACACACCAGGCTCGGCTCCGCACGCCTCGTACACACCAGGCTCGGCTCCGCACGCCTCGTACACACCAGGCTCGGCTCCGCACGCCTCGTACACACCAGGCTCGGCTCCGCACGCCTCGTACACACCAGGCTCGGCTCCGCACGCCTCGTACACACCAGGCTCGGCTCCGCACGCCTCGTACACACCAGGCTCGGCTCCGCAAGCCTCGTACACACACCAGGCTCGGCTCCGCACGCCTCGTACACACACCAGGCTCGGCTCCGCACGCCTCGTACACACACCAGGCTCGGCTCCGCACGCCTCGTACACACGCCTCGTACACACACCAGGCTCGGCTCCGCACGCCTCGTACACACGCCTCGTACACACACCAGGCTCGGCTCCGCACGCCTCGTACACACACCAGGCTCGGCTCCGCACGCCTCGTACACACACCAGGCTCGGCTCCGCACGCCTCGTACACACACCAGGCTCGGCTCCGCACGCCTCGTACACACACCAGGCTCGGCTCCGCACGCCTCGTACACACCAGGCTCGGCTCAGCACGCCTCGTACACACACCAGGCTTGGCTCCGCACGCCTCGTACACACACCAGGCTCGGCTCCGCACGCCTCGTACACACCAGGCTCGGCTCCGCACGCCTCGTACACACACCAGGCTCGGCTCCGCACGCCTCGTACACACCAGGCTCGGCTCCGCACGCCTCGTACACACACCAGGCTCGGCTCCGCACGCCTCGTACACACCAGGCTCGGCTCCGCACGCCTCGTACACACCAGGCTCGGCTCCGCACGCCTCGTACACACCAGGCTCGGCTCCGCACGCCTCGTACACACACCAGGCTCGGCTCCGCACGCCTCGTACACACCAGGCTCGGCTCCGCACGCCTCGTACACACCAGGCTCGGCTCCGCACGCCTCGTACACACCAGGCTCGGCTCCGCACGCCTCGTACACACACCAGGCTCGGCTCCGCACGCCTCGTACACACCAGGCTCGGCTCCGCACGCCTCGTACACACACCAGGCTCGGCTCCGCACGCCTCGTACACACACCAGGCTCGGCTCCGCACGCCTCGTACACACACCAGGCTCGGCTCCGCACGCCTCGTACACACGCCTCGTACACACACCAGGCTCGGCTCCGCACGCCTCGTACACACGCCTCGTACACACACCAGGCTCGGCTCCGCACGCCTCGTACACACACCAGGCTCGGCTCCGCACGCCTCGTACACACACCAGGCTCGGCTCCGCACGCCTCGTACACACACCAGGCTCGGCTCCGCACGCCTCGTACACACACCAGGCTCGGCTCCGCACGCCTCGTACACACCAGGCTCGGCTCAGCACGCCTCGTACACACACCAGGCTTGGCTCCGCACGCCTCGTACACACACCAGGCTCGGCTCCGCACGCCTCGTACACACCAGGCTCGGCTCCGCACGCCTCGTACACACACCAGGCTCGGCTCCGCACGCCTCGTACACACCAGGCTCGGCTCCGCACGCCTCGTACACACACCAGGCTCGGCTCCGCACGCCTCGTACACACCAGGCTCGGCTCCGCACGCCTCGTACACACCAGGCTCGGCTCCGCACGCCTCGTACACACCAGGCTCGGCTCCGCACGCCTCGTACACACACCAGGCTCGGCTCCGCACGCCTCGTACACACCAGGCTCGGCTCCGCACGCCTCGTACACACCAGGCTCGGCTCCGCACGCCTCGTACACACCAGGCTCGGCTCCGCACGCCTCGTACACACACCAGGCTCGGCTCCGCACGCCTCGTACACACCAGGCTCGGCTCCGCACGCCTCGTACACACACCAGGCTCGGCTCCGCACGCCTCGTACACACACCAGGCTCGGCTCCGCACGCCTCGTGCACACCAGGCTCGGCTCCGCACGCCTCGTACACACCAGGCTCGGCTCCGCACGCCTCGTACACACACCAGGCTCGGCTCCGCACGCCTCGTACACACCAGGCTCGGCTCCGCACGCCTCGTACACACACCAGGCTCGGCTCCGCACGCCTCGTGCACACCAGGCTCGGCTCCGCACGCCTCGTACACACCAGGCTCGGCTCCGCACGCCTCGTACACACCAGGCTCGGCTCCGCACGCCTCGTATGTAATAATGTAATAATTTTTTTTTTCCCTCCAGCACCATCAGACCCGGAGCCCCAGCAGGAGTCAACGACAGGCTCGTCACCAACAGGCTCGCCAGCATCACTCTGTGACATGGGTGAAGTCATGTCCCCCGGTAATTATTGCACTAAAAAATAGGTCCATACACCTCGTAAAGGATAGGACTGTCGTGTACTATCAAGTGTTGTATCTTTCCCTAGGCGGTGATGCCAGAGGATCCGGGTGGTCCCTTAGTTCTTCCTCACCCGATTTACTCGAAAACCGTAAGTGTTAAATAACAAACACGTACATGATAGTTAGATGCATGTACAAAACTAAGTTTTACCATTCCCTCCATAGAAATCCCAACATTAGAGGACCTCCAGGCATCACACAGGGGACACTGGCTGAGCAAGTCAAACAGCACGGAGTGATGCTGGCTCGTTTTGTGGCTGCACAACAGCAGAGCGGCAGCCATTAATTTTTTTTTTTGTTATGTTGATGCTTTTGTTCAAAGCTTTATTAGGATGTTGGTTGTTAATATTGTTTATAAAAACAAAAAAAAAATTAATATCCCCTGAAGTGTACGCTTTGTTAAAAACAACAAACTAATTCCATCACAAACACTCATTATATGTATGCATCTGTATAAATGCACCCAGCACATAACCCCACCTACTAGACCTGCTAATAACTATATGCTGAATTCAGTAAAGCAGGCTGCAAGTTTTGAATTATCAAAAATTTTTATTTATAACAATTTTTAACATAAAGTAACATTTAAATTTAACTCTTTAATATAAAATAACTAAACTATACAACAATTATACTTATAACCCGAATTATTTAATGGAACTATAATTCTTCATACTGGTTTTCACCATTCAAAAATCCTTGGCTGGGCGGAGATGATAATTGCCCAAGAAAAGAATGGGAAAACCGGGGATATTGTGGTGGAGGGGCAAGTGGCATGTTCAGATGAGATCTATGACGGTGTGCTGGTGTGCCATGCATTGCCTCAGGTGTTTCATTCATTTGCTGCCATGAACACAGATCACGTTCCATAAAACTGTGCACACTTGAACTTTCATCGAGCTGTCCAGCTGCTGCTTTACTTAAAGTTTCAAATATCACCCTCTCGGCGTGGATTCTTTGTTCGGCTTGCAGCTTCCCTAGCCGGTCAGCGGCAAAGTTGGCGAAGCTGTCCCCTGTACTGTTGGTCTGCTGGCTCAACATTTGCTTGGCCAAAGTGACCAACTCTGTCGATGGCGACACTGTGTCCTTTTTTTTATGACCATTCTTCATCCGACGTGGTAAATAAGCTGTGTTGGGGGTTGAGGGTGCAGGGTCTTCAATAGACCCCTCATTAGCCTCCACCCGGCTTGGTTCATGTCCCAGCAGGTTGTCACCGGTCGGGGTGGACTGATCATCATGGCGATTTTGCTGCAGGAACAGAAAATTTAGAAGTAAATAAGTGGAGGAACTAGTAGTACAGGATAGGATTTTTTTTAATTCAACCGTATGAGCACTGAGTGGGGTCAAAAAGTTAAGGATTGCACTTATCTGAAGTGGAAGGGATAACTTGGATAAAATGCAGCATAATAAAAGAGGAAAAAACTTAGTTACTATTTTCTACTCGACTATGGCATGCGAGACCAAGTTTTAAAGCTTTTTACAGGGAAGCAAGCAAAGAAGGTACTTACATCTCCAACAGGGGTGTCAGTCGTGATCACAGGGTCTTCATCCAGGGTCTGCCGCATTGAAGATGCCATTGTACGCGGGAGCTCCTGGTCACGGGTGAAGCCAAGCAAGTCAAAGTACCATAACGATGGCACATAAACCTCGTCTGTGGCGGCACCAGGACAGGCCGGAGCGAGCCGCCCCCTCCCCCCCACGGCTAAGCGAAGGCCAGCATGACAATGGGTTGGAGAGGAGGGGGTGGGGCTCAAAGAGTTAACAGTATAGGGGGCGGGGGAGATAGTTGGAGAGAGGGTTAGGGAAGTGTCAGGGGGCGGGGGCCGGTCAGTTCCCGCTCACCAGCACTGAAAGCAGCAGCATGTCAGGTGTGGACGCTGTGCTGCAGAGCCTGAGGGCGGCTGCAGCCTCTCGGCCTCCCGGATGGCTGGAGGCGCAGGTGGCCCACCTGCTGGATGGTGGCGCCGGCGGTCCCCCATCTTGATCGGCGGGCTCGGCGGACACGGCCACCCGAGCGCCTATCGCCGGATCCTGGGCCTAGCGCCCCCCGCAGGCGTAGGAGCCCCTCCCGGGACCCTCCAGGCCGGGCGCCGGTAAGAGCAGCGGCGAGTAGGCCCCGGCCTGGGAGGAATCCGACTGCCAGGGGGGGCACAGCGGCGGTTGCTAGGCCCTCACCTCGTGGTGCGGTGGGGGCGGAGCCAAGACGCGCCGGGCAGCGCTTGGGGCCTAGAGCAGCGGGAGGCCGCGGCGGTGCCGGTTCCGCCGCGCGGTCTGCCTCGGCGGTGAGAGCGGGGCCCAGAAGAGCGGTGGATGGAAGCGGGGCGGGCGGCCCGAGGCAGGACGACGCTGGGTCGGCCCCTACACAGATGAGTGGAAGCATGTGACCAAAAGAAGCAAGAAGACCATGGAGAAATCACCAACCACACAACTGAAGAACCGATATCAAATCTTTGTAGAGGATGAAGATGGCACACCCAAGAATGAAGCAATACCAGCAAGCAAAAAAGAAAAGGGCACACAGCAACAAGTGACAGCAAAAAGTACAGCCAAGAAGCAACGAGGAGTGGTGGTGGTGGGAGACTCACTACTGAGAGGCACAGAAGCAGCCATCTGCAGACCGGACATAACTGCAAGAGAAGTATGCTGCCTCCCAGGTGCGATGATCAAGGATGTGACCGATAGGATACCAAAGCTCTTCAGCTCCAAGGACGTCCACCCATTTCTTCTGATACATGTTGGCACCAATGACACGGCAAGGAAGGACCTACCGACAATCTGCAAGGACTTTGAAGAGTTGGGGAAGAAAGTAAAGGAACTGGATGCACAGGTAGTTTTTTCTTCTATCCTTCCAGTAGACGGGCATGGCACCAGGAGATGGAACAGGATCCTTGATGCAAACAACTGGCTAAGACGATGGTGCAGACAACAAGGATTCGGATTCCTGGACCACGGTGTGAATTACTTGTACGATGGACTCCTCGCCAGAGACGGACTACACCTCAACAAACCTGGGAAACACACATTCGCCAGAAGACTCGCTACACTCATCAGGAGGGCGTTAAACTAGAAGAAGAGGGGACGGGAAGAAAAACATTAGACTCGAACAAAGACGACCCAGGAAAACATACTCAGAAGGGAGGTAAGAACATTTCTAAAACAATCCACAGTGAGGAGATTGGAACAAAACAAAATCCTCTGAACTGCATGCTCGCAAACGCCAGAAGCCTGACAAACAAGATGGAAGAACTAGAAGCAGAAATATCTACAGGTAACTTTGACATAGTGGGAATAACCGAGACATGGTTAGATGAAAGCTATGACTGGGCAGTTAACTTACAGGGTTACAGTCTGTTTAGAAAGGATCGTAAAAATCGGAGAGGAGGAGGGGTTTGTCTCTATGTAAAGTCTTGTCTAAAGTCCACTTTAAGGGAGGATATTAGCGAAGGGAATGAGGATGTCGAGTCCATATGGGTTGAAATTCATGGAGGGAAAAATGGTAACAAAATTCTCATTGGGGTCTGTTACAAACCCCCAAATATAACAGAAAGCATGGAAAGTCTACTTCTAAAGCAGATAGATGAAGCTGCAACCCATAATGAGGTCCTGGTTATGGGGGACTTTAACTACCCGGATATTAACTGGGAAACAGAAACCTGTGAAACCCATAAAGGCAACAGGTTTCTGCTAATAACCAAGAAAAATTATCTTTCACAATTGGTGCAGAATCCAACCAGAGGAGCAGCACTTTTAGACCTAATACTATCTAATAGACCTGACAGAATAACAAATCTGCAGGTGGTTGGGCATTTAGGAAATAGCGACCACAATATTGTGCAGTTTCACCTGTCTTTCACTAGGGGGACTTGTCAGGGAGTCACAAAAACACTGAACTTTAGGAAGGCAAAGTTTGACCAGCTTAGAGATGCCCTTAATCTGGTAGACTGGGACAATATCCTCAGAAATGAGAATACAGATAATAAATGGGAAATGTTTAAGAACATCCTAAATAGGCAGTGTAAGCGGTTTATACCTTGTGGGAATAAAAGGACTAGAAATAGGAAAAACCCAATGTGGCTAAACAAAGAAGTAAGACAGGCAATTAACAGTAAAAAGAAAGCATTTGCACTACTAAAGCAGGATGGCACCATTGAAGCTCTAAAAAACTATAGGGAGAAAAATACTTTATCTAAAAAACTAATTAAAGCTGCCAAAAAGGAAACAGAGAAGCACATTGCTAAGGAGAGTAAAACTAATCCCAAACTGTTCTTCAACTATATCAATAGTAAAAGAATAAAAACTGAAAATGTAGGCCCCTTAAAAAATAGTGAGGAAAGAATGGTTGTAGATGACGAGGAAAAAGCTAACATATTAAACACCTTCTTCTCCACGGTATTCACGGTGGAAAATGAAATGCTAGGTGAAATCCCAAGAAACAATGAAAACCCTATATTAAGGGTCACCAATCTAACCCAAGAAGAGGTGCGAAACCGGCTAAATAAGATTAAAATAGATAAATCTCCGGGTCCGGATGGCATACACCCACGAGTACTAAGAGAACTAAGTAATGTAATAGATAAACCATTATTTCTTATTTTTAGTGACTCTATAGCGACAGGGTCTGTTCCGCAGGACTGGCGCATAGCAAATGTGGTGCCAATATTCAAAAAGGGCTCTAAAAGTGAACCTGGAAATTATAGGCCAGTAAGTCTAACCTCTATTGTTGGTAAAATATTTGAAGGGTTTCTGAGGGATGTTATTCTGGATTATCTCAATGAGAATAACTGTTTAACTCCATATCAGCATGGGTTTATGAGAAATCGCTCCTGTCAAACCAATCTAATCAGTTTTTATGAAGAGGTAAGCTATAGACTGGACCACGGTGAGTCATTGGACGTGGTATATCTCGATTTTTCCAAAGCGTTTGATACCGTGCCGCACAAGAGGTTGGTACACAAAATGAGAATGCTTGGTCTGGGGGAAAATGTGTGTAAATGGGTTAGTAACTGGCTTAGTGATAGAAAGCAGAGGGTGGTTATAAATGGTATAGTCTCTAACTGGGTCGCTGTGAGCAGTGGGGTACCGCAGGGGTCAGTATTGGGACCTGTTCTCTTCAACATATTCATTAATGATCTGGTAGAAGGTTTACACAGTAAAATATCGATATTTGCAGATGATACAAAACTATGTAAAGCAGTTAATACAAGAGAAGATAGTATTCTGCTACAGATGGATCTGGATAAGTTGGAAACTTGGGCTGAAAGGTGGCAGATGAGGTTTAACAATGATAAATGTAAGGTTATACACATGGGAAGAGGGAATCAATTTCACCATTACACACTGAACGGGAAACCACTGGGTAAATCTGACAGGGAGAAGGACTTGGGGATCCTAGTTAATGATAAACTTACCTGGAGCAGCCAGTGCCAGGCAGCAGCTGCCAAGGCAAACAGGATCATGGGGTGCATTAAAAGAGGTCTGGATACACATGATGAGAGCATTATACTGCCTCTGTACAAATCCCTAGTTAGACCGCACATGGAGTACTGTGTCCAGTTTTGGGCACCGGTGCTCAGGAAGGATATAATGGAACTAGAGAGAGTACAAAGGAGGGCAACAAAATTAATAAAGGGGATGGGAGAACTACAATACCCAGATAGATTAGCGAAATTAGGATTATTTAGTCTAGAAAAAAGACGACTGAGGGGCGATCTAATAACCATGTATAAGTATATAAGGGGACAATACAAATATCTCGCTGAGGATCTGTTTATACCAAGGAAGGTGACGGGCACAAGGGGGCATTCTTTGCGTTTGGAGGAGAGAAGGTTTTTCCACCAACATAGAAGAGGATTCTTTACTGTTAGGGCAGTGAGAATCTGGAATTGCTTGCCTGAGGAGGTGGTGATGGCGAACTCAGTCGAGGGGTTCAAGAGAGACCTGGATGTCTTCCTGGAGCAGAACAATATTGTATCATACAATTATTAGGTTCTGTAGAAGGACGTAGATCTGGGTATTTATTATAATGGAATATAGGCTGAACTGGATGGACAAATGTCTTTTTTCGGCCTTACTAACTATGTTACTATGTTACTATGTTACTATGTTACTACAGTGGCGGGGGGTCCCCCTGCTCCAGGGCCTTGGAGCGGACAGCCTCTTACGGCGGCCTGGACTGCGGCTGGCGCCGGTCAGCAAGATGTGCCCTCGCCGGTCCAGGCGGCGTCTCCCCCCATCGCGGGGAGTCCGAATCCAGTGTCCCACGGGCCAGCTGCGTCCGGGAGCAGCGGGTCTGACGGACACCTCCAAGGCACATCGTTGGACGGGTCGGTGGCGGATTGGGCCGTTCGTGGACGTCCGGATACCAGCACTCCGGCTGGAGGGACCACAGATCCCTTGCAGCCCGGTGAGTATGCGTCTGTGTCTCGTGCTTGTTCTTATGATGCTAGTGCGCCTGCGTTTAGTGGGGGTCAGGGAGCGCTTAGCGGCATAGCTGCGGCAGGGGTAGCAGGCGGCGGTGAAGCGGCAGGGGTGCGGGAGCTTTTGGTTAATGTGCAGAACCTGCTAGCTAGATTGGATCGTGATGTGGCTCCGCAGGGTTTTTTGGGTGCTTGGTCTGGTGTAACACGGAGTCCGGTTAGTGCGGCAGCAGTGCAAGCCGAGGTTGCGGAGCCAGTTTCGGTTTCTGTGCAGACTGAGAAGGAGAAGGAGTGTAGGGTCCACTTAGATGATAGGGCGCACGGCGAGGTATACGTGTGTTTTGAGGGCCCGTTGGGGGCGCATCTTAAGAAAGAGGTCAGGGAAAAGATTAGTAAGGATGAGTACGTGGAAATTTTTTCACTGCTCCCCTTGGAGAAATTTAACATTGACAAGGGGAAGAAGGAGGATTTAAAAAAGGAGGAGGAAGAAAAGCGGCGTTGGCGTTTGATTCCCGAGACTTTTGCTAATTGGCTTCAAGCTTTTGCCATTTTGGCCAGTGTTATTGGTGAGAAGGCTCCGGAGAATTGCTCGGGGCTATTTTGCTACATGGACTCCATCAGCGAGGCTCATAGGGTGTTTGGCGGTCAGGCGTGGCTGAGATACGATGAGCAGTTTAGGCAGAGAAAAGCTGTGCGGCCGGCTATTAGGTGGAACCAGAAAGATATTGGTCTCTGGTTGCGCGTGATGGCGGAGTACAAGTTCGGCCATCCCTTTCAAGGGAGGGCCGGTGGGTCCGGCCATGGATCTCAGTCCGGTGCAGAGAGCTCCTCAGGCAACGCCGGTCAGGCAGGAGGACAAAGTTGGGTGTCTGCTGGCAATTTAATGAGGGACAGTGCAAATTTGGAAGCAATTGTAGATTTAAACATTTGTGCTCCCACTGCAGTGGTTCCTCCCACGGAGCCGCAAAATGCTTTAAGAAGGGCAAGGCAAAAGCAGGTCCAGGTAATTCCCATGGGGGAGACTCCGGTGATGGTGGAAAGGATGGTCCCTTATCTAAGTAGGTACCCGGATAAGGAAAAGGCGGCACTGTTACTGTCCGGTTTTACGGAAGGTTTTGTTATTCCAGCACCTCCTTTTGTGGTTCCCGTTGTTAGGAAAAATCTGCATTCAGCCTTGTTACACTCTGAGGTGGTTTCAGAGAAGTTACGTAAGGAGGTGGCTTTGGGCCGCATGGCTGGCCTTTTGACCATGCTCCGTTTGAGGACTTAGTTGTTTCCCCTCTGGGGGTGGTCCCTAAGAAGGAAGCGGGAAAATTTCGCCTTATCCAGCACCTGTCGTATCCTAAGGGAAGGTCGGTGAACGACGGCATTGATCCTGATTTGTGCTCGGTGGTTTACGCATCGTTTGATGAAGCGGTAGCTTGGGTGCAGAGATGCGGAAAAGGTGCCCTGTTGGCAAAGACGGACATAGAAGCCGCTTTTCGATTGTTGCCGGTTCATCCGTCTAGCGTTAGACTTCTTGGATGTTTTTGGGAGAAAACATTTTTTGTTGACAGATGTTTGCCCATGGGTTGTTCGCTGTCTTGTGCTCTGTTCGAGGCGTTTAGTTCCTTTTTGGAATGGGTGGTACGGGACGTGTCTGGTTGCGATGCGGTCCTACACTACCTAGACGATTTTTTGTGCATCGGCCCGGCGGGGTCCGATTGCTGTGCAAGGATTTTGAATGCGATTGAATGGGTGGCTTCGCGGTTCGGGGTCCCGCTGGCACCGGGTAAGACGGAAGGCCCGAGTACGTGCTTGTGTTTCTTAGGCATAGTCATCGATACCGTGCGGTGGGAGTTTCGTTTGCCTGAGGACAAATTGACGGGCCTACGGGAAGACGTTGTGCGAACTGATCGCCTGCGTAAGGTGCCTTTGCGAGACCTGCAATCTCTGCTCGGTAAGCTTAATTTCGCTTGTCGAGTCATGCCAATGGGGCGAGTTTTTTCTAGGAGGTTGGCTAGCGCTACGGCGGGAGTTAAGGCTCCTCACCATTTTGTGCGGTTATTAGCTGAGCACAAGGAGGATTTGGCAGTGTGGAGTGAGTTCCTGAAGTCATATAATGGTAGGTCGTTGTTTATGGCGGGCGTGATTGACAACGAGTCGTTGGAATTATTCACTGACGCAGCCGGAGGTTCGGGTTTTGGAGCATATTTCCAAGGGCAACGGTGCGCGGCAAAGTGGCCTGCGAGTTGGATTTCTACTGGTTTAGTTCGTAACATTGCTCTCCTGGAGATTTTCCCTATTTTGGTAGCGGTGCACTTGTGGCAAGATAATTTTCGGAACAGGCGTGTTCGTTTTCGTTGCGATAACATGGGGGTGGTTTGCGCGATTAATAGTTTGTCTGCATCTTCGCCGCCGGTGGTTTGCGTGTTACGGCGTTTGGTGCTGTTGTGTTTGAATTTGAACGCGCATGTCACAGCGTCGCATGTGCCGGGAGTTCATAACTCCATCGCTGACTCTCTTTCTCGTTTGCAGTTCGATCGTTTTCGGTCATTGGCCCCGGAGGCGGAGATGGTCGGTTTGGAAAGCCCTCCAGAACTTTGGCTAGCGGTGTCCGGGACGCTCAGGCATTGATTAAGGCGTCGTTGGCTCCCAGAACCTGGGAGGCTTATCAGGCAACTTGGCGGGAGTGGGAGTTTTTGCTAGCAGCGGAATCTGGTGGGTGGAGCTACCAGGATCAGATCGGGATCCTGTTGTCATGGTTGAGCCGGGGGGCATCAGCGGGTTGGTCTCCCGCAAAAGTGTCAAGAGTCATGGCGGCCCTGGCCTTTGGTTGCAAATTGCGGGGTCAGGACGATATCACCAAGTCCTTTTTGGTGCAGAGGGCCGTAAGAGGTTTTAGGCGGCGGCCCAGAGGAACAGATTCTAGGAGGCCGGTGTCTTTTAACGTTTTGGAAAAATTGGGCGAAGCATTGTCATCACTGTGTTCTTCGTTTTTTGAGCTTTGTTTATTTCGGCTGGCCTTTTCATTGGCCTTTTTTGGGGCCTTTAGAGTAGGAGAGTTGGTGGCACCAAACAAAAAAGGGCCGGGGGGTTTATTGGCCAGGGACGTATTGTTGGCTGGGGGCCAGGTGGAGTTATGGTTGCGAAGGTCAAAGTCGGATCAGGAGGGGCGGGGCAGCAGAATTGTGGTGGGCTCAGTTGCGGGGTCCGTTATGTGTCCAGTCTCTTGCCTTAGCAACTTTTGGGGCCTGCAGCCTAAGCGGGATGGGGCATTGTTATGTCACCAGGATGGTTCCTGTTTGTCTCGATACCAGTTCACGGCGGTTTTCAAAAAGGCGATTTCCTCGGTGGGGTTGGATGGGGCTTGTTTCGCCCCTCACTCCTTCCGGATAGGTGCCGCAACTGAAGCGGCAATTGGGGGATTGGAGGATTCCGCCATTCGTAGGATCGGTAGGTGGCGCTCCAACCGCTTTAGAAGTTATGTGCGGCCACAGGGGGTGGTCGATGGGGTTTTATAGGCTTTATGGAGCGTTTTGCTGCAGTAGGGGACAGTTGTTAAGTTTGTGTTTGTTTTCCAGGTCACCAAGGTTTATTGGTGTGGATTCTTGGACACTCGTACGTGCACTGGGGAGCTCTGCGAGCCGACGTTCGGACGGAGGGCAGGCAACTCGGATTTGATCGAAGCGTCGCAGTCATCCGGTGGCTCGGTTTTCGGGGTATGGCCTGGAATCGCGTGTTGCGGGAAATCCAGAACAGTGTGACACTGGACAGAGCTCCCGACGTTTTGGTTTTGCACGTGGGGGGTAACAATCTTGGGGTCCGACCTTTTCGGGAGTTGGTTAGAGACATCAAACAGGACTGTTTACGTTTGTGGGTTTTGTACCCGGGATTGACTGTCGTCTGGTCCGAAATCGTGCCGCGGAAACGGTGGAAGCACATGCGGTCTTTGCAAAAAATTGATAAGGCCCGCATAAAGGTGAACAGGGCGGTGTCTGCCTTTGTGGTTAGGAATGGGGGTGCGGCGGTCAGACATTTTGAATTGGAATCTGGAAATGGGGAGTATTGGTTGGCGGACGGCGTGCATTTGAATGCTGTAGGAATGGATTTTTGGGCTCTCGGGTTACAGGAGGGCATTGAGAAGGCCATAGCTTTTCGGTCGGGTGGGGTCTCGGGCCTTTAAGGTTTTCAAAGGCCTCTCGTTGTGGCGGTTGGGGGGAGTCCTTGGAGTTGGTGGAAATTGGTTTGGGGGGTCCATAGGTATATGGCTCCTCTGTTCTGAAGTTTATTATGTTTTGGATCTGGTGATTGGTGGTGGGGAGTTCCGGCAGGGGTGGTCAGATCTCATGTTTTTACCGCGAACAGTGAACCGTCTTGCGGGGTTTTTGGTGCTCCCGAGCCAGGCTTACAACGGCTGGGAGTAAAATATGGTTTGAGTTATGTTCGCGGTATGGTTAAAATCACCAGATTCTTTTGGGCTCCAAGGACTTCCCCTAGTTTTGAAATGTATGCTTTTACATTAATTGTTAACCGTTGTTTTTGTTTAATAAACAGGCTGCTGTGGCCTACATAATTCCAAAGAAACTCTTGTCTCTGTCTTAATTGCGAGAAGGGGTTCGGGTGGTCACGCTGGGGGAAAAAAGGTAAGGGATGGCAAGAGTGTCAGTAGGGGGTATCTCCCTCTTTCCCAAGAAGCTTCGACAATACCAGGGTCAAGGACAGGCCGGAGCGAGCCGCCCCCTCCCCCCCACGGCTAAGCGAAGGCCAGCATGACAATGGGTTGGAGAGGAGGGGGTGGGGCTGAAAGGGTTAACAGTATAGGGGGCGGGGGAGATAGTTGAAGAGAGGGTTAGGGAAGTGTCAGGGGGCGGGGGCCGGTCAGTTCCCGCTCACCAGCACTGAAAGCATCCCTCCCTCCCGCCCTTTTTTGGTTTGTGGTTCTGTGGGTGTAAATTACTCGCGGTGAGCGGGTGGTTTTAGTATGCACATGGTTCTTTTTGGGTCATTGCGGCCTGGGCGGTTGGGGGGAGTCCTTGGAGTTGGTGGAAATTGGTTTGGGGGGTCCATAGGTATATGGCTCCTCTGTTCTGAAGTTTATTATGTTTTGGATCTGGTGATTGGTGGTGGGGAGTTCCGGCAGGGGTGGTCGGATCTCATGTTTTTACCGCGAACAGTGAACCCTCTTGCGGGGTTTTTGGTGCTCCCGAGCCAGGCTTACAACGGCTGGGAGTAAAATATGGTTTGAGTTATGTTCGCGGTATGGTTAAAATCACCAGATTCTTTTGGGCTCCAAGGACTTCCCCTAGTTTTGAAATGTATGCTTTTACATTAATTGTTAACCGTTGTTTTTGTTTAATAAACAGGCTGCTGTGGCCTACATAATTCCAAAGAAACTCTTGTCTCTGTCTTAATTGGGAGAAGGGGTTCGGGTGGTCGCGCTGGGGGAAAAAAGGTAAGGGATGGTAAGAGTGTCAGTAGGGGGTATCTCCCTCTTTCCCAAGAAGCTTCGACAATACCAGGGTCAAGACTTCTTTGACCTCACCACCTTGTTGAGCTCCTTTTTATAAACTGTTCTTAGACCCTGGATCTTTTTTCGGACAACACTTTCATCCACCTTCTCGCTGGGGTTATGCTGCTGAAACAGAGCAACAAGTTTGGCAAAAGCCTCCCTCTTCTTGTTTCTGTTGCTGTACTCAGCGGATTTAATCTGCCAAAGGCAGGGCAGGGATCTATACATCTCAATCAATTCCCGAACAAACTCCTCGGTATTGAAAGACATCTGAAAGAAAGAATAGCATACAGTGAGCATATATGGAAAATTTTAAACAACATTTTGAATTTCAAAAGAGTTATGTATGAGCCACACTACTGTGAATGTAAAATAGAGAACAATTCGCCTGGACTACTAATAATCTCAGCCAGTCTGCAGTCCCTCCTTCCAATAGTCCTCCACTGACCACACCAGTGCAGGCTGTGTACCCCTGCCATGCAAATGGAACCGGCATAGAGCCAAATTTATTATTTAAAAAATAAGGCCTAGTAACCCTATCTGTGCCCACGAGACTACTTAAAATGGCTCCATGTGCTAAAATATATATACACAGATACCAACAAAGCACTCCCTCCCTCCTTCCAGAGCAAAAATATAAGATTAATAGGTGCCAAGGGAATGGAAAGGGAATGGAAACGCATTTGAGACCCCAAACGATACCTACCGTGCACAAAGTATAGATATCCGAAGAACCGTTGAAGAATAGAAACGAATAGAAGTCGCAGGACGGAGAACTCTACAACGATCTGCAATCCACCACCACGCGCTCAGGAACAAAGGACGGAAGAGCTATCGTGTCGCCTCATATGGCTAGGCCGCCGACCAATCAGAACGCAGTAGCGACCACCAATTAACTGAATGGGGGCGGAAAAGGCAACACTACAACGTCACACAAGACGTCCCTCATCGAGGTCTGTATCGTTATCATAGCAGCCATGTGACAGGGTCACAACGACCAACGATGATCGTTGTACAGGTCGCTACAGGTCGCCGCATCGCTGCTGCGTCGTTGGGAAGATCGCTCTGTTTGACATCTCACCAGCGATCTCATAGCGACGCAGCAACGATCCCGGACAGGTCGTATCGTTGTCGGGATCGCTGCTGCGTCGTTCAGTGTGACGGGGCCTTTAGCAGTTTCAAAGGTGAGAAAAGGTCGGATTCTGGAGATGTTTTTAAGATGCAGGTGACAGGAGCGAGTGAGTGATCGGATATAGGGAGTAAAGGAAAGTTCGGTGTCGAATATGACCCCACAGCGGGCATGCTGCTTGGGAGTTATGGTTGAACCCTCCAGGGTAATTTCGATGTTGGGCAGAGTGAGGTTAGTAGAAGGGAGAAACACAAGGAGTTCAGTTTTGGAGAGATTTAGTTTCAGGTAGAGGGAGGACATGATGTTAGAGACAGCAGACAGACAATCCTTGGTATTTTGAATTAGGGTAGGGGTGATGTCAGGGGAAGAAGTGTATAATTGGGTGTCGTCAGCATAGAGATGGTACTGGAACCCAAATCTGCTGATTGTTTGTCCAATAGGGGCCGTGTATAGAGAGAAGAGGAGGGGGCCTAGGACTGATCCTTGAGGAACCCCGATAGTAAGGGGACGAGGAGAGGAAGAGGAGCCGGCAAAAGATACAGTGAAGGAGCGGTCAGAGAGGTAGGAGGAGAACCAGGAGAGGGCTGTGTCCTTGAGGCCAATGGAGCAGAGCATAGTGAGGAGGAGCTGGTGATCCACAGTGTCAAATGACGCAGACAGATCCAGGAGAATCAGCAGAGAGCAATGACCTTTGGATTTAGCTGTTATTAGAGCATTAGAGACTTTAGTGAGGGCAGTTTCAGTGGAGTGTAAAGAGCGGAAACCAGATTGTAAGGGGTCGAGAAGAGAGTTATCCAAGAGATAGCGGATTAGACGGGAGTGGACCAAGCGTTCCAGGAGTTTAGAGATGAAGGAAAGGTTAGAGACAGGTCTGTAGTTAGCCGTGCAGTTCTGGTCCAGGGATGGCTTTTTAAGTAAAGGGGTAATGATGGCATGTTTAAATGAGGAGGGAAAGATACCTGAAGAAAGAGAGAGGTTAAATATTTTAGTCAGGTGAGTGGTGACCACTGGTGAGAGAGACTGCAGGAGAGGTGAAGGAATGGGGTCACTATTGCAGGTTGTAGGCCGAGCAGAAGCGAGGAGCTTGGAAACTTCATCTTCTGAAACAGGCTCAAAGATGTCTAATGAGCTTGAGGTGCGGCAGGGAAGGGGATCCAGGCACTGAGGAGATTGGGCTGAGAGATCCTGATGGATGTGGTTGATTCTTTCTAGGAAATAAGTGGCCAGATCCTCACCACTGAGATTGGAGATGGGGGCCTGTACTTTAGGTTTCAGGAGGGAGTTTAAGGTCTCAAAAAGTCGTTTTGGGTTGTTGGATAGTGAGGTGATGAGGGTGGTGAAGTAGGATTGTTTGGCCGGAGAAAGGGCAGAGTTATAGGTTTTGAGCATGAACTTATAGTGGATGAAGTCTTCTGCTAAGAGAGATTTTCTCCACTGCCGCTCTGCACACCTTGAGCAACGCTGAAGAAAGCGTGTTTGCATAGTGTGCCAGGGCTGCCGTTGTCTGTGTTGGTTCTTTCTGCGTGTAGAAGGTGCTGCTTCATCCAGGGCATTCTTCAGTGTAATATTGAAGTGTGACAATGCTAAGTCTGGACAGGAGAGGGAGGAGATGGGGGCTAAAGATGTGTGGAGGTTGTCCATAAGCTTCTGGGTATTAATGGTACGTGTATTCCGATAAGTGTGGTAAGTGGGGGTGTCCCGGGTGAGGAGACCATTCTTGACAGAGAAGGAAAGAAGGTTGTGGTCCGAGAGCAGGAGAGGGAAGTTAGTAAAGTCGTCCAGCAATCAGGAGTAAACCAGGTCCAGAGTATTCCCGTCCTCATGCGTAGGAGAATTAGTAAACTGTGAGAGGTTGAATGAAGAAGTAGAATGCAATGTGTTTGTATCAGATCTAGGATGCAATGTTTTGTATCAGATGTAGAATGTTCCGTGTGTTTTGTATCAGATGTAGAATGTTCCGTGTGTTTTGTATCAGATGTAGAATGTTCCGTGTGTTTTGTATCACATGTAGAATGTTCCGTGTGTTTTGTATCACATGTAGAATGCTCAAATGCTCTGTGTGTGTTGTATCAGATGTAGAATGCTCCGTGTCATGGTTCACACCATGCTGCCAACAATATATTACGGATCCCAACAATATGTCAGGGATCCCGGGGAGGATATCTTTATTGTCCCCACTACTCACACCAATTTGTCATGAACCGAGTGTTACGGAACTGCAACACAGAACTAGGATAGAAGGGGGAAAACTGACCCTGCACTGAGACTAGGCTGATACCCTACGATGGAGTGGGCCTTAGCTAGAGTCTTGGCGCAGGGTAATTTATTGAACGGGACCAGATGACACATCTTACTAAACCTGTCCACAACAACCCAGATGACAGCAAAACCCTCAGAAACCGGCAGATCAGTGATAAAATCCATAGCAAGATGTGACCATGGCGAACTAAGAACCTCCAAAGGGCACAGCAACCCTGCAGTGGGGCATGTGAGGCCTTCGACCTAGCACACAGTACACTGACGCACCCACTTGATGATTTATCTTTGCCACCCTGGCCACCAGAAACTTCGACCGATCAACTTTCTAGTTTCCAAAATCCCTGGATGGCCCGCCAACCGAGACTCATGACATTTGGCAAGCAAAGCTCTCTGCAAGGCTCTAGGCACAAATAATTTACCATACGGAGTGTTCGTTGGTGCAGCATTCTGGGCCTCTAGGGTGCTATTCTCCAACTCAGAATCCAATGCTGCCACCACCGCCCCTCTCTGCAAAATACATTCCTCCTTCTCCGTATTAACTGCTGGAGAGAAACTACGAGACAAAGCATCCGCTTTAACATTCTTTGTCCCATAGATATATGTTATGGAGAAATGAAACCGGGCAAATAACAGTGCCCACCTAGCTTGACGGGCATTCAAACGTTTACCAGCATCCAGATATATCAGATTCTTGTGATCAATAAAAACCTGTATCGGATGTCTAGCCCACCCCTACTGATGAGACATCCACCACAACCAGAAACGGCTTAGTCTCATCTGCCTGGATCAAAACAGGAGCAGAGCTAGACCTCTCCTTGAGATGCTCAAAAGCCTTAACAGCCTCAGAGGACCATTGTACAGTATTGGATCCCTTCTTGGTGAGATCAGTTATAGGTTTAGCGATCATAGAAAAATTCTTTATGAATTTTCTGCAATAATTAGCAAACCCTAAAAATCTCTGAACTGACTTCAAACATTCAGGCCTAGGCCACTCCAAAACTGCCTGAACCTTCACCGGGTCCATCTCAAACCCATCACTGGAGACAAGGTACCCCAAAAAACTCATTTTCTGTACCGCAAACTCGCACTGCTCCAATTTAGCAAAGAGTGAGTTTTCACTCAAAATCTGTAGAACTTCGCAAACTCTGCCAATGTGACTCCAGATCAGGTGAGTAAATCAAAATATCATCCAAATAAACAATCTCACTGCTACCGATCAACGACCTCAGAATGTCATTAATGAAATTTTGAAAAAACGCAGGTGCATTAGTAAGGTCAAAAGGCATCACTAGACACTCAAAATGACCTGGGGTATTAAAGGCTGTCTTCCATTCATCACCCTCCTTCAGCCACAGCAAATTATATGCCCCACGAAGGTCAATCTTAGAGAAGCACTTTGCTCCGGTTAGTTGGCTAAACAAATCCGGAATTAGCGGCAACGGGTAAGGATTGCGCAGAGTGATCTTTTTAATCTCCCGAAAATCCACACACGGCCTAAGGCCCCCATCCTTCTTTTTGACAAAAAAGAATCCTACAGCCACAGGGGACTTAGAGGGTCTTATATGACCTGAAGTTAAACTAGTCTGTAGGTATTCCTTTAAGGCCTCCCTCTCGGGAATCGTCAGATTAAATAAACTACTCTTAGGAAGTGTGGAACCTGGGACGAACCCAATAGGGCAGTCGCAGGGCTGTATTTGCCACTAGGCACTTGAGGGCAGGTGCCTAGGGCGGTACAATGCGGGGGGGCGGCACCTGAGCAAGGTTTTTTTTTTTATAAAGTCCGGGGCGGGGTCACCTTAAACCCCGCACCCCCAGCCCTCCGCCTGCCCGCCCGCCCACCTGCTTGCCTCCCTAAAGACATCATACAGTATGAATCATACTGTATGAGTCATACTCACCTACTCCAGCGATTCCTGGTCTGGTCTCAGCGATGGCAGCTAGTGCTGTGTGAGCGGTCACGTGGTACCGCTCATTAAGGTGATGAATATGGACGCATATTCATCACCTTAATGAGCAGTACCACGTGACCGCTCACGCAGGCAGAAGGTGCTGCGCCAGCCGCCGGGACAGAGGTGGAAGATTCCGTTCTGCGCGGGTGGTGTGGAAATGGTGAGTATGACTGTATGACAGCCAGGGAGGACGGGGGGAGGATGAAGGAGGATGGGGAGCTGAGCCATACAAGATGGGAGCGGCGGGGAGCCGATGAGCCATGCATGGAGGGGGCCAGGGGGGAGAGATGAGCCCTGCAAGATGGGAGCGGCGGGGAGCAGATGAACCATGCATGAAGGGGGCCATGGGGGAGATATGAGCCCTGCAAGATGGGAGCGGCGGGGAGCAGATGAGCCATGCATGGAGGGGGCCAGGGGGGAGAAATGAGCCCTGCAAGATGGGAGCTGATGAGCCATGCATACAGGGGGAAGGGAGATGAGCCAGAGCCACCCATGCATACAGGGAGGGGGAGATGAGCCACGCATACAGGTAGGGGGGGATGACTGAGCCACCCATGCATACAGGGAGGGGGAGATGAGCCACCCATGCATACGGGGGGGGGGGGGGGAGATGAGCCATGCATACAGGAGGGGGGAGTCGGGAGAGATGAGCCATGCATGATGGGAGCAGGGAGCTGATGAGCCATGCATACAGGGATGAGGGGGAGATGAGTCATGCATACAGAATTGGAGGGGGGGGAAGATGAGCCATGCATGATGGGAGCAGGGAGCCGACGAGCCATGCATACAGGGGGGGGGGAGATGAGCCATGCATACAAGATATGAGTGGGGGATGGGCCATTATACAGAATGCATGGAGCATCATATGTGGCTGTTATACAGTATGGAGCATCATGTGCGGTCATTATACAGTATGGAGCATCATGTGTGGCCATTATACAGTATGGAGCATCATGTGTGGCCATTATACAGTATTGAGCATCATGTGTGGCTATTATACAGTATGGAGCATCATGTGTGGCCATTATACAGTATGGAGCATCATGTGTGGCCATTATACAGTATTGAGCATCATGTGTGGCTATTATACAGTATGGAGCATCATGTGGGGCCATTATACAGTATTGAGCATCATGTGTGTCTATTATACAGTATTGAGCATCATGTGGGGTCATAATACAGTATGGAGCATCATGCGTGGCTATTATACAGTATGGAGCATCATGTGGGGCCATTATACAGTATTGAGCATCATGTGTGGCTATTATACAGTATGGAGCATCATGTGTGGCCATTATACAGTATGGAGCATCATGTGTGTCTATTATACAGTATTGAGCATCATGTGGGGTCATAATACAGTATGGAGCATCATGTGTGGCTATTATACAGTATTGAGCATCATGTGTGGCCATTATACAGTATGGAGCATCATGTGTGGCCATTATACAGTATCGAGCATCATGTGTGGCTATTATACAGTACTGAGCATCATGTGGGGTCATAATACAGTATTGAGCATCATGTTCAGTCATTATACAGTATGGAGCACTGTGTGGCCATTATAAAGCATTAACATAGTAACATAGTAACATAGTTAGTAAGGCCGAAAAAAGCCATTTGTCCATCCAGTTCAGCCTATATTCCATCATAATAAATCCCCAGATCTACGTCCTTCTGCAGAACCTAATAATTGTATGATACAATATTGTTCTGCTCCAGGAAGACATCCAGGCCTCTCTTGAACCCCTCGACTGAGTTCGCCATCACCACCTCCTCAGGCAAGCAATTCCAGATTCTCACTGCCCTAACAGTAAAGAATCCTCTTCTATGTTGGTGGAAAAACCTTCTCTCCTCCAGACGCAAAGAATGCCCCCTTGTGCCCGTCACCTTCCTTGGTATAAACAGATCCTCAGCGAGATATTTGTATTGTCCCCTTATATACTTATACATGGTTATTAGATCGCCTCTCAGTCGTCTTTTTTCTAGACTAAATAATCCTAATTTCGCTAATCTATCTGGGTATTGTAGTTCTCCCATCCCCTTTATTAATTTTGTTGACCTCCTTTGTACTCTCTCTAGTTCCATTATATCCTTCCTGAGCACCGGTGCCCAAAACTGGACACAGTACTCCATGTGCGGTCTAACTAGGGATTTGTACAGAGGCAGTATAATGCTCTCATCATGTGTATCCAGACCTCTTTTAATGCACCCCATGATCCTGTTTGCCTTGGCAGCTGCTGCCTGGCACTGGCTGCTCCAGGTAAGTTTATCATTAACTAGGATCCCCAAGTCCTTCTCCCTGTCAGATTTACCCAGTGGTTTCCCGTTCAGTGTGTAATGGTGATATTGATTCCTTCTTCCCATGTGTATAACCTTACATTTATCATTGTTAAACCTCATCTGCCACCTTTCAGCCCAAGTTTCCAACTTATCCAGATCCATCTGTAGCAGAATACTATCTTCTCTTGTATTAACTGCTTTACATAGTTTTGTATCATCTGCAAATATCGATATTTTACTGTGTAAACCTTCTACCAGATCATTAATGAATATGTTGAAGAGAACAGGTCCCAATACTGACCCCTGCGGTACCCCACTGGTCACAGCGACCCAGTTAGAGACTATACCATTTATAACCACCCTCTGCTTTCTATCACTAAGCCAGTTACTAACCCATTTACACACATTTTCCCCCAGACCAAGCATTCTCATTTTGTGTACCAACCTCTTGTGCGGCACGGTATCAAACGCTTTGGAAAAATCGAGATATACCACGTCCAATGACTCACCGTGGTCCAGCCTATAGCTTACCTCTTCATAAAAACTGATTAGATTGGTTTGACAGGAGCGATTTCTCATAAACCCATGCTGATATGGAGTTAAACAGTTATTCTCATTGAGATAATCCAGAATAACATCCCTCAGAAACCCTTCAAATATTTTACCAACAATAGAGGTTAGACTTACTGGCCTATAATTTCCAGGTTCACTTTTAGAGCCCTTTTTGAATATTGGCACCACATTTGCTATGCGCCAATCCTGCGGAACAGACCCTGTCGCTATAGAGTCCCTAAAAATAAGAAATAATGGTTTATCTATTACATTACTTAGTTCTCTGAACATCATGTGTGGCCATTATACAGTATGGAGCATCATGTGTGGCCATTATACAGTATTGAGCATCATGTGGGATCATTATACAGTATGGAGCATCATGTGTGGCCATTATACACTATGGAGCATCATGTGTGGCCATTATACCGTATTGAGCATCATGTGGGATCATTATACAGTATGGAGCACTGTGTGGCCATTATACACTATGGAGCATCATGTGCGGCCATTATACAGTATGGAGCATCATGTGTGGCCATTATACAGTATGGAGCATCATGTGTGGCCATTATACAGTATGGAGCATCATGTGTGGCCATTATACAGTATGGAGCATCATGTGTGGCCATTATACAGTATGGAGCATCATGTGTGGCTATTATACAGTATTGAGCATCATGTGGGGTTATAATACAGTATGGAGCATCATGTGTGACCATTATACAGTATTGAGCATCATGTTCAGTCATTATACAGTATGGAGCACTGTGTGGCCATTATACAGTATTGAACATCATGTTCAGTCATTATACAGTATTGAGCATCATGTTCAGTCATTATACAGTATGGAGCATCATGTGCAGTCATTATACAGTATGGAGAACTGTGTGTGGCCATTATACAGTATGGAGCATCATGTGCGGTCATTCTACAGTATGGAGCATCATGTGCGGCCATTATACAGTATGGAGCATTATGTGCGGCCATTATACAGTATTGAGCATCATGTGTGGCCATTATACAGTATTGAGCATCATGTGCGGTCATTCTACAGTATGGAGCATCATGTGCGGCCATTATACAGTATGGAGCATTATGTGCGGCCATTATACAGTATGGAGCATCATGTGTGGCTATTATACAGTATGGAGCATCATGTGTGGCCATTATACAGTATTGAGCATCATGTGTGGCCATTATACAGTATTGAGCATCATGTGCGGCCATTATACAGCATGGAGCACCGTGTGGCCATATTTTTTTTGATTATAATTATTGTATATGAAACAGTGTGATCAGCAGTGCTAAATGGCTGCGGTTGGGACATGGATATGGGTGTGACTAGTTGTGAAATGGGTGTGGTCAGAGGCGTGGCTTTATACCTCTTTCCCTTCTTCAAAAGTTGGGAGGTATGGTACCGCATTTGCCAGATCACGGCAAGTGCCGCAAATCCCAAAGGGAATGAATGAAGCCAAACGCAGTGTTGCCGTAAGTGATCTGTTACGCGGCAGATGCAGAAAAACTGCCGGATCTGCTGCAAAAGGCGACTTTCACATCAGTGATTCTTGCCAAAGTCACTGCCGATAGTGTCATGCTCACCAAAGGGGTAGGCAGTACTAAAAGTGCCTAAGGCAGCAGAAACTCTAAATACTGCCCTGGGCAGTCGTAATCTCTATGGGGTGGTAGAGCTTGCGACTCAACCTCTGAAAATACCCTCCAGAAATCCTGAATGGCTTCAGGTAGCTCCTTCTTCACAACAGCAGCAATGTGAACATTACAACAATTACCATAACTCCCCTGACCCCTGGACCTTATAGTACTAGACGACCAGACCAGCAAACGATTGTGCATTTTTAGCCAGGATGACTGGGCAAGGTAATTTAGCAAGGAAAAACAAGTCTATACATTCCTGATGTTCTATATTAACAATAAGTGGGAACCCAGTAACCTTTCGAGAAATACACCCATGTTCCAGAGGAGTGTTATCAATAGCCACAACAGGAATAGGAGATGACAATGGTTCAGAATCAAACTTATATTTGTCTAGGGATTGTTGATCAATCAAATTAAGCGCAGAACCACAATCCACCATTACCTGAAAATCAATGGAATGACCATGATATGTGGTATTACCAGAAAAAAAAACTCCTGCAGACCGTAAAATATGAACTGGAGTGTTACTCCTACTGACCTAACCTCACATTGCTTAATAAAATGGTCAGCCTTACCACAATACAAGCAAACCTCTTCTCACTCTCCTGGAAACGAGAGGCCATCACCCCAAGTTGCATCGGTTCCCCGCTGTCAGAGCTATCCTGAGAGATGGGGTTCAGCATTATAAGAGCCTTCTCTTCATTCTGTCTGTCTCTCAATCTTCTATCCACACGGAGAGCTAACTGCATAGCAGTTTCCAAAGTATCAGGTGCAGGATATGCAATGAATAAATCTTTAACTCTTTCACTCAAACCTGCTAATAACTGACTCTTGAGCGCTGGGTCGTTCCACCTGACCTCTGCGGACCATTGTCTGAACTGGGTGCAATACCTCTCAGCATCAACAGAGCCCTGTTTAAGCCATCTGAGCTCTGCCTCAGCTGATGTGACCCGATCAGGATCATCATATAACAACCCCATAGCAGAAAAGAAAGGTTCTACGGATGTCAAACAAGGATCATCAGGATGTAATGAAAATGCCCAGATTTGGGGTTCATTTCGCAATAAAGACATAATAATCCCCACACGCTGTAATTCACTCCCTGAGGATCTGGGTCTAAGCTGAAAATATAGTAAACATGCATTTTTAAGCGTAAAAATTCCTGCCGTTTACCAGAAAAAAACTCAGGTACTCCTACCTTAGGTTCTTCAGAGCGTGCTCCAGAGTAATTACTCACGTGCTGTTGCAGGTCGGCTACTTCCAAAGTTAACCCTTGCAAGCAATGAGCAAGTTCTTGGACGCTGCACATATTGAAGGAATCCAGGAGAGATTTTTTTGGGGGGGCTGAACAAACTGTTACGGAACTGCAACACAGAACTAGGATAGAAGGGGGAAAACTGACCCTGCACTGAGACTAGGCTAATACCCTACGATGGAGTGGGCGACCCATTCCTTGCTAATAGACCCACCGACGATCCTAGGTTAATCTCAGTGAAGACCTATAGATAGGGGGAAGGAGGTCCCTGAAAGATCTAAGGACTGGGTATAAAAACAAGTCACCTCCTGATCCAAAACACAGAGACGGCTGCAGAAACCAACTGAAAACAGAAACTAAGGATAGCAGAACCAGAGATCCCAGAACTGCACAATATCAAACACAGAAAGCTATAAAAGTACCAAGCCAGAACTCTAGTGGATTAATACTGTTGTCCAGCAAGGAATGGGAGGCAGGTGCTGGGTAATAAAGGGTGATACAATCACCTGACCCAAGACAACCCAGCACCAGGGGAAAAAGACCAGCAGCCAGAAAACCACAACAAGATGGCGGATGGTCAAAAACAAAACAGATTCTAACACCGAGGTTATTTGGTTGCCCCTGGTTCCTTCCGAAGGAGATGTATCTATATCCCACTTCCGATTTGGAACTTGCAGCTCTCTGCAACCCCTTTTACCCTCAGGTCAGACTAGGTGCTGTACCTGGGGTAATTAGTCACCAGAAAGGCTGCCTGCTATGTACTGGCTATTGGGCACTCTGCAGCGAGGGCGATGTAACTACTCCCACACAGGCGGGTGTGTTTTGAATCAAATGTAGAATGCTTCCTGTGTTTTATATCAGATGTAGAATGCTTTGTGTGTTTTGTACCACATGTAGAATGCTCCCTGTGTTTTGTATCATATGTAGAATGCTCCCTGTATTTTGTATCACATAGAATGCTTTGTGTGTTTTGCATCACATGTAGAATGTGCCTTGTGTTTGGTATCACATGTAGAATGCTCCATGTGTTTGGTATCACATGTAGAATGCTCCATGTGTTTTATATCAGATGTAGAATGCTCCCTGTGTTTTGTATCACATGTAGAATGCTCCCTGTATTTTGTATCACATAGAATGCTTTGTGTGTTTTGTATCACATGTAGAATGCTTTGTGTGTTTTGAATCACATGTAGAATGTTCCCTGTGTTTTGTATCATATGTAGAATGCTCCCTGTGTTTTGTATCAGATGTAGAATGCTCCCTGTGTTTTGTATCAGATGTAGAATGCTCCCTGTGTTTTGTATCAAATGTAGAATGCTCCCTGTGTTTTGTATCAGATGTAGAATGCTCCCTGTGTTTTGTATCAGATGTAGAATGCTCCCTGTGTTTTGTATCAGATGTAGAATGCTCCCTGTGTTTTGTATCAGATGTAGAATGCTCCCTGTATTTTGTATCACATAGAATGCTTTGTGTGTTTTGTATCACATGTAGAATGCTTTGTGTGTTTTGAATCACATGTAGAATGCTCCCTGTGTTTTGTATCATATGTAGAATGCTCCCTGTGTTTTGTATCAGATGTAGAATGCTCCCTGTGTTTTGTATCAAATGTAGAATGCTCCCTGTGTTTTGTATCAGATGTAGAATGCTCCCTGTGTTTTGTATCAAATGTAGAATGCTCCCTGTGTTTTGTATCACATGTAGAATGCTCCCTGTGTTTTGAATCACATGTAGAATGCTCCCTGTGTTTTGTATCACATAGAATGCTTTGTGTGTTTTGAATCACATGTAGAATGCTCCCTGTGTTTTGAATCACATGTAGAATGCTTTGTGTGTTTTGAATCACATGTAGAATGCTCCCTGTGTTTTGTATCAGATGTAGAATGCTCCCTGTGTTTTGTATCACATATAGAATGCTTTGTGTGTTTTGTATCAGATGTAGAATGCTCCCTGTATTTTGTATCACATAGAATGCTTTGTGTGTTTTGTATCACCTGTAGAATGCTCCCTGTATTTTGTATCACATAGAATGCTTTGTGTGTTTTGAATCACATGTAGAATGCGCCCTGTGTTTTGTATCACATAGAATGCTTTGTGTGTTTTGTATCACATGTAGAATGCTTTGTGTGTTTTGTATCACATGTAGAATGCTCCCTGTGTTTTGTATCACATAGAATGCTTTGTGTGTTTTGAGTCACATGTAGAATGCTCCCTGTGTTTTGTATCACATAGAATGCTTTGTGTGTTTTGAATCACATGTAGAATCCTCCCTGTGTTTTGTATCACATATAGAATGCTCCCTGTGTTTTGTATCAGATGTAGAATGCTCCCTGTGTTTTGTATCATATGTAGAATGCTCCCTGTGTTTTGTATCAGATGTAGAATGCTCCCTGTATTTTGTATCACATGTAGAATGCTCCCTGTGTTTTGTATCACATGTAGAATGCTCTGTGTGTTTTGTATCACATGTAGAATGCTCCCTGTGTTTTGTATCAGATGTAGAATGCTCCCTGTGTTTTGTATCAAATGTAGAATGCTCCCTGTGTTTTGTATCAGATGTAGAATGCTCCCTGTGTTTTGTATCAAATGTAGAATGCTCCCTGTGTTTTGTATCAGATGTAGAATGCTCCCTGTATTTTGTATCACATGTAGAATGCTCCCTGTGTTTTGTATCACATGTAGAATGCTCTGTGTGTTTTGTATCACATGTAGAATGCTCCCTGTGTTTTGTATCAAATGTAGAATGCTCCCTGTATTTTGTATCACATGTAGAATGCTCCCTGTATTTTGTATCACATGTAGAATGCTCCCTGTGTTTTGTATCAGATGTAGAATGCTCCCTGTGTTTTGTATCAGATGTAGAATGCTCCCTGTGCTTTGTATCACATGTAGAATGCTCCCTGTGTTTTTTATCACATGTAGAATGCTTTGTGTGTTTTGTATCACATGTAGAATGCTCCCTGTGTTTTGTATCAGATGTAGAATGCTCCCTGTGTTTTGTATCAGATGTAGAATGCTCCCTGTATTTTGTATCACATAGAATGCTTTGTGTGTTTTGAATCACATGTAGAATGCTCCCTATGTTTTGTATCACATGTAGAATGCTCCCTGTGTTTTGTATCAGATGTAGAATGCTCCCTGTGTTTTGTATCACATGTAGAATGCTCCCTGTGTTTTGTATCACATGTAGAATGCTCCCTGTGTTTTGTATCAGATGTAGAATGCTCCCTGTGTTTTGTATCACATGTAGAATGCTCCCTGTGTTTTGTATCACATAGAATGCTTTGTGTGTTTTGAATCACATGTAGAATGCTCTGTGTGTTTTGAATCACATGTAGAATGCTCCCTGTGTTTTATATCAGATGTAGAATGCTCCCTGTGTTTTGAATCACATGTAGAATGCTCCCTGTGTTTTGAATCACATGTAGAATGCTTTGTGTGTTTTGAATCACATGTAGAATGCTCCCTGTGTTTTGTATCAGATGTAGAATGCTCCCTGTGTTTTGTATCACATAGAATGCTTTGTGTGTTTTGAGTCACATGTAGAATGCTCCCTGTGTTTTGTATCACATAGAATGCTTTGTGTGTTTTGAATCACATGTAGAATCCTCCCTGTGTTTTGTATCACATATAGAATGCTCCCTGTGTTTTGTATCAGATGTAGAATGCTCCCTGTGTTTTGTATCATATGTAGAATGCTCCCTGTGTTTTGTATCATATGTAAAATGCTCCCTGTGTTTTGTATCAGATGTAGAATGCTCCCTGTGTTTTGTATCACATGTAGAATGCTCCCTGTGTTTTGTATCACATAGAATGCTTTGTGTGTTTTGAATCACATGTAGAATGCTCCCTGTGTTTTGTATCACATAGAATGCTTTGTGTGTTTTGAATCACATGTAGAATGCTCCCTGTGTTTTGAATCACATGTAGAATGCTTTGTGTGTTTTAAATCACATGTAGAATGCTCCCTGTATTTTGTATCACATAGAATGATTTGTGTGTTTTGTATCACATGTAGAATGCTCCCTGTGTTTTGTATCAGATGTAGAATGCTTTGTGTGTTTTGTATCAGATGTAGAATGCTCCCTGTATTTTGTATCACATAGAATGCTTTGTGTGTTTTGAATCACATGTAGAATGTGCCTTGTGTTTTGTATCACATGTAGAATGTTTTGCTTGCGATCAATCACTTGTACTATATACAGCATTACTGTATTATTGTTGTATGTATTGTGAGGTGCCAAGGGGAGAAGTACTAGAAAACAGATATGTTTCTCCCCGTTTCATTTCATATGTATCACGGTATTGATTGTGAAGCTGTTTATTTCTCTGTAATCCGGTCCTGGTTTCTTTAGTGATCAGCCTGAAAGCTCTGGTGCTTCCCTTCCACATACGATCCAGCTTTTGCTTCAGCTGATATAATCAAGGAACTGCTGGGATCTCAGTCTCTCATCTGCTGGTCTGGGAGCTGACACAGTAAGGTTGCACAAACTTCTTTCTTGTTGTGTAGCTTTATTTTGTAGTTAGTATCTTGTTGTTAGTTAGTGGCCAGACGGCCTTAGACATTTTATTTCATGTTTGGCACGTGTAACATTGTACGGCAAATCTGTACAATAAATACACCTGACACATACCTGTGTGGAACTCACTAGCCTGCTATTGTTCGTTGTGACTCCATAGCCACCTGCTTGGGCCAAAGCAGAGATCCCTGATGAGCTATATTCCCACAAATGGTGGAGAATGCGGGCATAGTGGCTGTTGGACTGTGACTGCAGATAAAGTGCTCTGTGTATGTCCTGGCTGAAAGCTCATGTGCTTTTGAAGAGCCAAGAGTCCAGTAATATGGAGGAACTAGTGAAACAGTTATTGCAGGCAAATGTGCAACAACAGCAGACCAATACTTACTTCCAGCAAGCCCTGGACCAGCAAAACCAGATTCAGCAAGAGCAGTTGAATGCAATAAAGCAGGCTTTGATTCGGCAGCCCCGAGATGAGAGGGATCATGCACAAAGTGTTGCTGGTGCACGGAAAGCCGTACAAAAAACCCTGCTTAAAATGACTGCTGACGATGATGTAGAAGCGTATCTCACCGTATTTGAACGTATTGCAGAACGTGAGCATTTACCGGTGGACACGTGGGCTGAAGTGGTTGCGCCATTTCTGAGTGGAGATCCACAAAAGGCCTATTACGATTTAAGTGGAGTGGATGCTATGGACTATACCAAATTAAAAAGCGAAATCCTGGCAAGGCTGGGAGTAAACACATATGTACGAGCACAGAGGGTACATTTATGGACTTTTGTGGAAGATCAGCCAGCCCGCTCACAAATGCATGATCTTATCCATCTAGTAAAAAATGGCTGCAACCAGAGATTTTGACATCTGCAGAGATGGTGGAACGTGTTGTTCTAGACAAGTACCTGCGGTCCTTGCCCCCTAAGTTACAGAGGTGGGTTGGACAAGGTGACCCATATACAGCCGACCAGTTGGTGAATATGGTCGAACGCTACAATGCTTCCGAAAGCCTACTCCAAGGGACGTTATCACCTCTCTGGGCTCCCAAGAAATCGCCAGAAAATACTGCGAGACCTACTTCATCTTCAAAAGAAGAGAACGTTGCAATAAAGGGTAGCAGAACTATGGAGGCGGTACAGTCTCACAGCAATTCAGCAGACCCTATCAGGCATCTCCGGCGAGGAAGCAAGGACCTATACAATGTTGGCGATGTCGCGGGCTTGGCCATGTAGCAGCTAACTGCCCAATGACTACAGAGCCAATGGACTGTAACGCTATGAGACGCCTTTCGTTATATGTACAGTCAGTCTGTGTTGCAGAGGTCCTCACAGGAAATGAACGACACGTGTGTTGCCTCGAGGTCGACGGCCATAGTGTGAATGTCGTCTTGGATTCCGGCAGTCAAGTAACTCTGGTACATGCCAGTTTGGTGGACCCTAGAGCCCTAACGAACTCAACCCTGGGCATTAGTTGCATCCATGGCGATATAAAAAACTACCCCACTGCCTGGGTCACCCTTGCCACGCCAGTAGGAACCAAAAGACATCAAGCGGCAGTCCTAAAGTCTATGGGACATGATGTAATATTGGGGAGAGACTTTCCCTTATTTTGGGACTTGTGGAACCTTAAAAATGGCATGAGCACTCTAGTTGAGGAGGGTGCCGTGGGGCTAACCCCTGAGCTATTGCAGCAAGAGGGGGGGGGGAGTCCATCTTAGAGGTAACTCCAGAATCTGTAGACTCACCTCTGGCCGTATATGCAGGCGACGCAAGTGAACTAGAGGAGGCTATAGAAATGCCAGGTCTTGAGGTGGCCCGTGGTAAGTTCGGGACCGCTCAACACCAGGACCCTACTCTGGCAAGGGCATGGGAAAATGTAAAGGTCTCTGAGGGAAGACCATTGTACCCAGGGGCTCAAAATGAGTTCCCACACCTAGCTGTGCAACAGGGTATGCTGTATCATATAGACAAAGTGCGGGGGGTGGCGGTAGAGCAACTAGTGGTGCCCAAGTCCTTTCGCCAGGTAGTTTTGGAACTGGCACATAAACATCCCTTGGGGGGACACCTGGCCGGAGAAAAAACAAAACACCGTATTCTGCAGCGTTTCTTTTGGCCGGGTCTAGGGGGGGACGTGACCCGGTATTGTCAGTCCTGTCCTATGTGTCAATTGACCATACCTATGTCACATTTTAGAAGCCCCCTTGTGCCCTTACCAATAATAGAGGTGCCCTTCGAGAGGATAGCAATGGATATAGTGGGTCCATTAGTTAAATCTGCCAGGGGACATCAGTACATTTTGGTAGTACTAGATTATGCCACTTGTTACCCTGAAGCAGTGCCTCTGCGGAATGCCAATGCGAAAGCAATTTCAAAGGAGCTTATTAATATGTTTGCTCGCACCGGCATTCCGAAAGAAATACTAACAGATCAGGGAACCCCCTTTATGTCTCGAATACTTAAGGACTTGTGTAAGCTACTCAAAATCTCCCACTTGCGTACTTCAGTATATCACCCTCAGACTGACGGGTTGGTGGAGCGATTTAATAAAACCCTGAAGGGAATGTTGAAAAGGGTGGTAGATAAGGACGGGAGGGATTGGGATGCTCTCCTACCATATCTCCTGTTCGCTATACGGGAAGTACCCCAATCCTCCACAGGCTTTTCGCCTTTTGAGTTAGTTTACGGGCGATGTCCTAGAGGCCTGTTAGATATTGCTAAAGACACTTGGGAACAAGAGGTGACTCCTTATCGCAGTGTAATTGAACACGTAATGCTTATGCAAGATAGAATTGAGGCGGTCATGCGAATAGTTAAAGAATGTTTAGAACGTGCGCAACAGGCCCAAAGCACGGTATATAACCGAGCGGCTAAAACACGAGTCTTTCAACCCGGAGACAGGGTGTTAGTATTAGTACCCACTGTAGAAAATAAATTTCTTGCGAAGTGGCAGGGCCCATACGAGGTGTTGGAGAGAATAGGGGAAGTGAATTATAAGATATATCAACAGACAAGAGGAAAACCGAACAAATCTACCACATAAACTTGCTTAAGGCCTGGCGGGATAGGGAGAGTCTAATGACAAAAGCCACCCTTAATGATGGACCTCGTAGGGCACCCCCATCTATGGTAAATGACCCCCAGGTAGCATTGCCAGAGGTGGGTATTGCAGAGACACTATCCGAAAGTCAAAAACGAGAGACTAAGGAATTTATACAGAAAAACGCAGAGGTTTTTTCAGAGCTTCCTGGTCGTACTCACTTAATTAAACACGACATTGTTACTGATCCACAGGTCCGTGTACGACTAAAACCATATCGAATTCCGGAGGCTCGGAGACAAGCCATTGCCCAGGAAGTCGAGAAAATGTTAGAACTTGGAGTCATTGAAGAGTCCCGGAGTGATTGGGCTAGCCCAATCGTGCTAGTGCCCAAACCCGATGGGACTATTAGGTTTTGTAATGATTTTCGGAAATTAAATGAGGTATCAAAATTCGATGCCTACCCGATGCCGAGAGTTGATGAACTTATAGAGAGACTGGGTTCGGCCAGGTACATATCTACTATCGACTTAACAAAAGGTTATTGGCAGATTCCCCTCACGGATTCAGCCAAAGAGAAAACGGCCTTTGTAACGCCCCAGGGACTGTTCCAGTACCGTGATATGCCATTTGGGTTGCATGGTGCTGCAGCCACCTTCCAACGTCTAATAGATATTGTCCTTAAACCCCACGTCCGGTATGCGTCCGCATACTTGGACGATATCATTGTCTTTAGTGATGACTGGGACACACATTTGTCAAAAGTACAAGCCGTCTTAGACTCGATAAAAACTGCTGGGTTAACTGCCAATCCTAAGAAATGTACCTTGGGATTGGAAGAGGCTCGCTATCTGGGATATAGCATAGGGCGAGGAGTCGTAAAGCCACAGACCAATAAAGTGGACGCTATTCAGAATTGGCCACGACCGGTCAACAAAAAACAGGTCGGAGCCTTTTTAGGGATCGTTGGCTATTATAGGCGCTTCATTAAAAATTTTGCCACCATCGCGGCCCCTCTCACAGAGCTTACCAAGGGCTCAAAATCTATCACAATAAAGTGGAACGCAGAAGCAGAGAAGGCCTTTCAGTATTTGAAAACGGTCCTCTGTGACCAACCAGTGTTGGTTGCCCCTGACTTTAAACGGGAGTTTATTGTCCAAACGGACGCCTCTGGTGTCGGCCTCGGTGCAGTGTTGTCACAGGAAGTGAATGGCGAGGAACACCCAGTAAGCTATCTGAGTAGGAAGCTTACCAGGGCAGAAAAGAATTATAGCGTGGTTGAGCGCGAAGCCCTGGCTGTGAAATGGGCCCTATTCACCTTACGCTATTATTTACTAGGTCGCCAATTTAGGCTAGTAACGGACCATTCACCCCTAACATGGATGTCCCGCGCAAAAGAGGGCAATGCGAGGGTGACACGCTGGTTCTTGGCATCACAACCTTTTAACTTTTCCGTTGAGCACAGGGCAGGCGCAGCGCACGGGAATGCAGATGCGTTATCCAGAACACACTGCTTAGTGACTCATCGTGTCCGACCCTACAGGCTCGAACAAAGGAAGGGGGTATGTGAGGTGCCAAGGGGAGAAGTACTAGAAAACAGATATGTTTCTCCCCGTTTCATTTCATATGTATCACGGTATTGATTGTGAAGCTGTTTATTTCTCTGTAATCCGGTCCTGGCTTCTTTAGTGATCAGCCTGAAAGCTCTGGTGCTTCCCTTCCACATACGATCCAGCTTTTGCTTCAGCTGATATAATCAAGGAACTGCTGGGATCTCAGTCTCTCATCTGCTGGTCTGGGAGCTGACACAGTAAGGTTGCACAAACTTCTTTCTTGTTGTATAGGTTTATTTTGCAGTTAGTATCTTGTTGTTAGTTAGTGGCCAGACGGCCTTAGACATTTTATTTCATGTTTGGCACGTGTAACATTGTACGGCAAATGTGTACAATAAATACACCTGACACATACCTGTGTGGAACTCGCTAGCCTGCTATTGTTCGTTGTGACTCCATAGCCACCTGCTTGGGCCAAAGCAGAGATCCCTGATGAGCTATATTCCCACAGTATCTATGATCTATCATGATCTATGAACGCCGACCAGGAGCTGGCATTCATAGGCATACCGACATGAAAGGGACAGGGGTCCACAGCAGACTCCTGGCTCTTACGGCAACCAATCGGCACCCCACAATTTTTGATGGGTGGTTAGAGCAACGCCCCCAGGTTGCTCGCTGTCAGAGATGGTCAGCGGGATTTAACAGGTTAACAAGTGCAGACAAAGCTCCGCTCCGTGCGCAGCTATTAGATGAAGATGATGGACGATTTCTCTATATTGTGACTTTCGCAGGAAGGTATATATGTAGGCAGCAGTGCAGTATACATGTTGTTGGCAGGTGTCTTGCCGTCCTCCGCCGGCTGCTGTGAGGATACTGTTTGTTCTGCTTTGTGTCGGCTCATAAATGATAAATTGTTGGTATTGTTCTGTGTCAGAAGCAGATGATTGTGTGCAGCTTCAGAATGGAGGAGGACACGGACATGCTGAGGAGAGAAGGTCACCAATCCATGGAGTTATTGTGCAGAGCACTCACTACCTGGCACAGAAGATCACCAAGCCAGGACAGAGACACCATTGTGGAGGCCGGTAACGAGAAAGCAATTAACATCCTCTTCTCCTGGCACCCAGAAACTCGCATTGTCTCAGTATTGATGAGCCTGGCACCATGGCCTGACAGCACACTACGGTCATATCCTGCCAAAGCGCTAGGCCCGTGACGTCAGTCCCTCTGCCCTGCCTGATGACGAGAGCTCAACACTGAATGCTTCTCCAGGTTCTCTCATTCTACAGAAGCGGCCATAAAGTCCTCACACAGCCCGCTCCAACCACTTCAAGTCAGAGGAATAGCTAGGGTGGTGGTTCAGTGATGGCAAAACTTCTTAGTGGTCCCTAACCAGATGACCCTGATTACAACTGTGGTGGCACCTCCTAACAGTGGATGTTCGAGAACCTCAGCAGACGACCGCGCTGTTACTGAAAATAATCTCTATACAAAGACTAGCACTGATATTACCGCCTTATGGTGACAATATAGTGGTAGATACCAGTCCTACAGAACATATAAGATTACAGCACAGACACATCGGATTTCTCACGTTTCCTGCACTGTCCCCATCTATCCCCAACCTGCAGGACCCCCTCATCCTGCTGATACCCCAATACTGAGCCTCTTCCATATGTGTCCCTGTCACAGTTCACACCGTGCTGCCAACAATATGTCACAGATCCCAACAATATGTCAGGGATCCCGGGGAGGATACCTGTATCGTCCCCACTACTCACACTGGGGTTGTTTGATTGCCCCTGGTTCCATCTGAAGGGGATTTATCTATAAATCCCAGAGAGCTGCAAGTTCCAAATCGGAACTGGGAAGTGGGATATAGATAAATCCCCTTCAGAAGGAACATGGGGCAACCAAACAACCCCGGTTTGTGACAAATTGGTGTGAGTAGTGTGGACGATACAGGTATCTTCCTCGAGATCCCTGACATAGTGTTGGGATCCGTGACATATTGTTGGCAGCACGGGTGTGATCCGTGACAAGACTACCAGCAGAAAAAGTACAAAAAACTCTATTGAGCTAAAAAAAGTCACCCTCCAAAAAATGCAGTCCTTGCTCAATTTCGTTGCCGCGTAATGCTGGCGGGCAGAGCCATTTCATGCCGATTATCGCTGGCAACGAAGGGCATCTCCCAGCCAGGCCATAGAATCAGGCTTACTTGCACACTGAAGGAAGACTTGCGAGTCTGGAGAACATTCCTAAATTCCTACAATGGTCATACTTACGTAATGCCTCGAGAAATGCTAAGGAAAGATTTAGGACTAGAAGCGGGAGGAAACGTCAGACGGTTTTGTGGCAAGCTTCGGGAGCCAATGGTGCAAAGGCAGCTGGCCAGCATTATGGACCACAACCAGCTGGGGCCACGACCCAGCCCTGCTAGAAGTCTTTGCAATAGTCGCAGCAGTCGAGCTCTGGGGCGCAGAACTAGAGAACAGAAACATCAGATTTTTAACTAAATACCCAGGAACCGCAAAGGGCTTAAACAGCATGTCTTCTGCATCTCCACCTTTACTCCCTCTCCTGCGCCACCTGGCATTACTATGCTAGTAGTGTATCATAGGGTGGTTTCGTCAAACTCAATTTCACAGGTGGACCCGCCCCTATCAAAGTGTATCAAAGTGTGTAACCTCTCCCCTCCATGTCTGCCAGCTGTCCCTCCTTGTCTGGTTTTCCCCTTTGATACAGTTTGATATTGTTATCACAGTATTTTGATACAGTGATTATTATCACAGTATTTGTTTTTATATTAGATTTTCATTTTATATGTAGTTGTTTGTGAGATTGCTTCTGTAATCAGAGCATTGTATTTTATTACCAATGTTCACATATAGTGAATAGGGCTGGTGTTTGTCTGCAATCCTACATCCTGTTATGTGAGAAGTAGATGTCCCGCTTCAAGAGCTATTCCCTAAACACAGACAGCTGTTTCCTTACAATCAACACAGCGTTTCACTTCTGACGTGCAGAGAAATATTTGATACAGTGATTATTATCCCAGTATTTGTTTGTTTTTATATCCTATTAGATTTTCATTTTATATGTAGTTGTTTGTGAGATTGCTTCTGTAATCAGACCAATGTATTTAATTCCCAATGATCACATATAGTGTAAAATTGTGTTTTATAACACACCATACCATTTTATATAATTTTATATCCTAGTCGTGTATTTATTTGATACTGGATTCTCATTTTATATGTGTTTTATAACACACCATGCCGTTTATATAATTTTATATCCTAGTCGTGTATTTATTTGATACTAGAAAGACATTTCAATACTATAATTGCTACCAGCTGCTAAAATGTGTCTCTTGTTGTCAATTCTGCTTTTGAGCTCCCTCTGGTGGTAGTAGATGGTAATGCAGTTGTTCCTGGGCTGCAGTCTTGGACAGGTGTTTCTGCTAATTGCAGTTCTGACTGGGGTATTTAGGCTTGCAGGACTCATTAGTCCTTGCCAGTTGTCAATGTTTTTTGGGATATGATGGATCTCTGTCTGGCTTCTCCTGCTTGGCTGTCATTTCAGCAAAGATAAGTGTCTGTTTCTTTTTCTGTGGCACACAGGCTGTGTGCTTGTTTTTGATTGTATTCCTGCTCTGAATGTAGGATTCGCTGGAGTTGCAGATTTACGCTCCTACGTCTTTAGTTAGATGGAGGAAGTTTTTGTATATTCTGCTGTGGATATTTTTGAAGGGTTTTAATACTGACCGCACAGAACTCTGTCCTATCCTGTCCTATTTTAGCTAGAGTGGCCTCTTGTGCTAAATCCTGTTTTTCTGCCTGTGTATGTTTTTTCCTCTCCGACTCACCGCCAATATTTGTGGGGGGCTGTCTATCCTTTGGGGTTCTGCTCTGAGGCAAGATAGTATTCCTATTTCCATCTATAGGGGTATTTAGTCCTCCGGCTGTGACGAGGTGTCTAGGATTCGTTAGGTACAACCCACGGCTACTTCTAGTTGCAGTGTTAAGATCAGGATTTGCGGTCAGTATAGTTACCACCTACTCCAGTGAAAGTTTTCATGCTGCTCCAAGGTCACCGGATCATAACAGTACAACTGGCCCATAATGAGTTAAATGCCTCTCAGAAGTAGGGAAGAAAGGTGTTGAGCCATTTTTTTTTCTTCAGTCTGCTTTATGTTCTCTTCCCTCTTAATCTCTGGGTGGCTGAGGAGCTTTGTGCTAGCATGAATGTTCAGGAAATAGCTTCTCGTGTAGACCAGCTTGCTGCTAGGGTACAGGGTATTTCAGATTATATTGTTCAGACTCCTGCTTTAGAACCGAAGATTCCTACTCCTGATTTGTTTTCTGGTGACAGGTCCAAATTTTTGAGTTTTAAAAACAACTGTAAACTGTTTTTTGCTCTGAGACCTCGATCCTCCGGTGATTCCATTCCGCAGGTAAAAATCGTAATCTCCCTGCTGCGTGGTGACCCGCAGGATTGGGCGTTTTCCCTGGAATCTGGGAATCCGGCTATGCTTAATATAGACTCCTTTTTGCAGGCTTTGGGATTATTATATGATGAACCTAATTCTGTGGATCAAGCTGAGAAGACCTTGTTGGCCCTGTCTCAGGGTCAAGAGGCGGCAGAATTGTATTGTCAGAAATTCAGAAAATGGTCTGTGTTGACTAAATGGAATAATTATGCTTTGGCAGCAATTTTCAGAAGGGGTCTTTCTGAATCCGGTAAAGATGTCATGGTGGGGTTTCCCACGCCTTCTGGTCTGAGTGATTCTATGTCTCTGGCCATTCAGATTGACCAGCGCTTGCGGGATCGCAGAACTGTGCTCGCTGTGGCGTTGTCCTCAGAGCAGATTCCTGAGCCAATGCAGTGTGATAGGATTCTGTCTAGAACGGAACGACAAGGTTTCAGACGTCAGAATAGGTTGTGTTATTATTGTGGCGACGCTTCTCATGTCATTTCTGTCTGCCCTAAGCGGACAAAGAGGATTCCTAGTTCTATTACCATCAGTACTGTACAACCTAAATTTCTGTTATCTGTGTCCTTGATCTGCTCATTGTCATCATTTTCTGTCATGGCGTTTGTGGATTCAGGCGCCGCCTTGAACTTAATGGACTTTGGGTTTGCCAGGCGTTGTGGTTTTCCCTTGCAGCCTTTGCAGAACCCTATTCCTTTAAGGGGCATTGATTCTACACCCTTGGCTAAAAATAAGCCCCAGTTTTGGACACAGGTGACAATGCGCATGGCGCCAGCCCATCAGGAAGATTGTCGATTTCTGGTGTTGCATAATTTGCATGATGCTATCGTGCTGGGTTTTCCATGGTTGCAGGTACATAATCCTGTGTTGGATTGGAAGTCCATGTCTGTGACTAGTTGGGGTTGTCAGGGGGTTCATAATGATGTTCCTTTGATGTCAATCTTCTCTTCTTCCTCTTCTGAAATTCCAGAGTTTTTGTCCTATTTTCAGGATGTATTCGATGAGCCCAAGTCCAGTTTCCTTCCACCGCACAGGGACTGCGATTGTGCTATTGACTTGATTCCAGGCTGTAAGTTTCCTAAGGGTCGACTTTTCAACCTGTCTGTGCCTGAACATACCGCCATGCGGAGCTATATTAAGGAGTCTTTGGAGAAAGGGCATATTCGGCCATCTTCTTCACCGTTGGGAGCGGGATTCTTTTTTGTTGCTAAAAAAGATGGTTCCTTGAGACCCTGTATTGATTATTGCCTCTTGAATAAAATCACAGTCAAGTTTCAATATCCTTTACCTTTGCTTACCGATTTGTTTGCTAAGATTAAGGGAGCTAGTTGGTTTACGAAGATTGACCTTCGGGGGGCATATAATCTTGTTCGTATTAAGCAGGGTGATGAATGGAAAACTGCATTTAACACGCCCGAAGGCCATTTTGAATACCTTGTGATGTAATTCGGGCTCACTAATGCTCCATCTGTTTTTCAGTCCTTCATGCATGATATCTTCCGGGATTATCTTGATAAGTTCTTGATTGTATATTTGGACGATATTTTGATTTTTTCCGATGATTGGGAGTCTCATGTGGAACAGGTCAGGATGGTATTTCAGATCCTCCGTGACAATGCTTTGTTTGTGAAAGGGTCTAAGTGTCTCTTTGGGGTGCAGAAGGTCTCTTTTTTGGGCTTTATTTTTTCTCCCTCATCTATAGAGATGGATCTGGTTAAGGTTCAGACCATTCATGATTGGATTCAGCCCACATCTGTGAAGAGCCTTCAGAAATTTTGGGGTTTTGCACATTTTTATCGCCGTTTCATTGCTAATTTTTCCAGCGTGGTTAAACCCTTGACCGATTTGACGAAGAAAGGCACGGATGTGGCGAATTGGTTCTCTGCGGCTGTCTCTGCCTTTCAGGAGCTTAAACGTCGATTTACTTCTGCTCCGGTGTTGCGCCAACCGGATGTTTCTCTTCCGTTTCAGGTTGAGGTTGATGCTTCTGAGATTGGGGCAGGGGCCGTTTTGTCTCAGAGGGATCCTGTTGGTTCCTTAATGAAACCGTGTGCCTTCTTTTCCCGTAAGTTTTCGCCTGCTGAACGCAATTATGATGTCGGCAATCGGGAGTTGTTGGCTATGAAGTGGGCGTTTGAGGAGTGGCGACATTGGCTTGAGGGAGCTAAGCACCGTATTGTGGTCTTGACTGATCATAAGAATTTGATTTACCTCGAGTCTGCTAAACGGCTGAATCCTAGACAGGCTCGATGGTCCTTGTTTTTTTCCCCCGTTTTGATTTTGTGGTCTCGTACCTTCCGGGTTCTAAGAACATTAAGGCTGATGCCCTCTCTAGGAGTTTTTTGCCTGATTCTCCTGAGGTCTTGGAACCAGTCGGTATTTTGAAAGAAGGGGTGGTCCTTTCTGCCATTTCCCCTGATTTACGACGGGTTCATCAGGAATTTCAAGCTGATAAACCTGACCGCTGTCCTGTGGGGAAATTGTTTGTTCCTGACAGATGGACTAGTAGAGTGATTTCTGAGGTTCACTGTTCCGTGTTGGCTGGACATTCTGGCATTTTTGGTACCAGAGACTTGGTTGGTAGGTCCTTTTGGTGGCCTTCTTTGTCGCGTGATGTGCATTCTTTTGTGCAGTCCTGTGGGACTTGTGCATGGGCAAGCCTTGTTGTTCCCGTGCTATTGGGTTGCTTTTGCCATTGCCGGTCCCTGAGAGGCCCTGGACGCATATTTCTATGGATTTTATTTCCGATCTTCCAGTTTCCCAGAGGATGTCGGTTATCTGGGTTGTTTGTGACCGGTTCTCTAAGATGGTTCATTTGGTGCCTTTGCCTAAATTGCCTTCCTCTTCAGATTTGGTTCCGTTGTTTTTTCAGCATGTGGTTCGTTTGCATGGTATTCCGGAGAATGTTGTGTCCGACAGAGGTTCCCAGTTTGTTTCTAGGTTTTGGCGGGCCTTTTGTGCTAGGCTGGACATTGATTTGTCTTTTTCTTCTGCGTTCCATCCTCAGACAAATGATCAGACCGAGCGAACTAATCAGACTTTGGAGACGTATTTGAGATGTTTTGTGTCTGCTGATCAGGATGATTGGGTGGCTTTCTTGCCATTGGCCGAGTTTGCCCTTAATAATCGGGCTAGTCCGGCTACCTTGGTTTCGCCTTTCTTTTGTAATTTTGGTTTTCATCCTCGTTTTTCTTCTAGGCAGGTTGAGCCTTCTGACTGTCCTGGTGTGGATTCTGTGGTGGACAGGTTGCAGCAGATTTGGGCTCAGTTGTTGGACAATTTGGTGTTGTGTCAAGAGGAGGCTCAACGTTTTGCTAATCGTCGTCGGTGTGTTGGTTCCCGGCTTCGGGTTGGGGATCTGGTCTGGTTGTCTTCCTGTCATGTTCCTATGAAGGTTTCTTCTCCTAAGTTTAAGCCTCGGTTTATTGGTCTTTATAGGATTTCTGAGATTATTAATCCGGTGTCTTTTCGACTGGCGCTTCTGGCCTCTTTTGCTATCCATAATGTCTTCCATAGATCTTTATTGCGGAAATATGTGGAGCCCGTTGTTCCCTCTGTTGATCCTCCGGCCCCTGTGTTGGTTGATGGGGAGTTGGAATATGTTGTTGAGAAGATTTTGGATTCCCGTTTTTTGAGGTGGAAGCTTCAGTACCTTGTCAAATGGAAGGGTTATGGCCAGGAGGATAATTCTTGGGTTTTTGCCTCTGATGTCCATGCTGCTGATTTGGTTCGTGCCTTTCATCTGGCTCATCCTGATCGTCCTGGGGGCTCTGGTGAGGGTTCGGTGACCCCTCCTCAAGGGGGGGTACTGTTGTGAATTCTGCTTTTGAGCTCCCTCTGGTGGTAGTAGATGGTAATGCAGTTGTTTTTGGGCTGCAGTCTTGGACAGGTGTATCTGCTAATTGCAGTTCTGACTGGGGTATTTAGGCTTGCAGGACTCATTAGTCCTTGCCAGTTGTCAATGTTTTTTGGGATATGATGGATCTCTATCTGGCTTCTTTTGCTTGGCTGTCATTTCAGCAAAGATAAGTGTCTGTTTCTTTTTCTGTGGCACACAGGCTGTGTTCTTGTTTTTGATTGTATTCCTGCTCTGAATGTAGGATTTGCTGGAGTTGCAGATTTACGCTCCTACGTCTTTAGTTAGATGGAGGAAGTTTTTGTATATTCTGCTGTGGATATTTTTGAAGGGTTTTAATACTGACCGCACAGAACTCTGTCCTATCGTGTCCTATTTTAGCTAGAGTGGCCTCTTGTGCTAAATCCTGTTTTTCTGCCTGTGTGTGTTTTTCCTCTCCTACTCACAGCCAATATTTGTGGGGGGCTGCCTATCCTTTGGGGTTCTGCTCTGAGGCAAGATAGTATTCCTATTTCCATCTATAGGGGTATTTAGTCCTCCGGCTGTGACGAGGTGTCTAGGATTCGTTAGGTACACCCCACGGCTACTTCTAGTTGTGGTGTTAAGATCAGGATTTGCAGTCAGTATAGTGACCACCTACTCCAGTCAAAGTTTTCATGCTGCTCCAAGGTCACCGGATCATAACAGTCTCTACAAGACATTCACCATGTCAGATATATATTGTGTTTTATAACACACCATGCCGTTTATATAATTTTATATCCTAGTCATGTATTTATTTGATACTGGATGCTCATTTTATATGTGTTTTATAACACACCATGCCGTTTATATAATTTATATCCTAGGTGTGTTTACAGTGATTATTATCCCGGTATTTGCTTGTTTTTATATCCTATTAGATTTTCATTTTACATGTAGTTGTTTGTGAGATTGCTTCTGTAATCAGAGCAATGTATTTTATTCCCAATGATCACATATAGTGTAAAATTGTGTTTTATAACACACCATGCCATTTATATAATTTATATCCTAGGCGTGTATTTATTTGATACTGTGATTCTCATTTTATATGAGTTTTATAACACACCAGGCTCATTGTATTGGGCATATTATGTATCCTGTGTTTTTGCAGCATTATTTGATACTGTGATTCTCAAGAGACTGCTGTTGTAATCAGAGCAGTGTATTTTAGACACAGTGTTTCTGTCTGCACTCTGTGATTCCTTGCTTAAACACTCAGCAATTGGTCAGACAGCCCATATGTGAAATGCATTCTGTGTATCACAGACTAGAGGAAGTATTTCCGTGCATAAATACAACCAGATGTGTTCATGTAGGAACAGAACAGTGTTTTTTTGATACTGTGATTCTCATTTTATATGGGTTTTTATAACACCTCAGGCTCACTGTATTGGGCATATTATGTATATCATGTGTTTTTGTCAAGTATAAAGCGGGTGTTTTATACATTTCTAAAAAAAGCAAAGACACAGTATTGTCAAATTTTTAAAGATTTTAATGTAATAAAATAAATACATCTCAAAGACATTGCAATACTATAAAATTCGTACTGAATGATATAAAAATCATCACATGTACAATTAACATACATCATTACACTTCTTACAAAATAGATAATATACAGTGTTACAGATCAGCTACAACAGCCCATTTCAGTGGGATTACAGCGGGATATACAACAGCATTCAGTGGTGATGAGTTTAATAAGATATAGTATCACTTATTTTACCAGTGTTCAGAAAGTGGTGATAGCATCATTTTCAACACTGTCAGGGTCTGTATTAAGAGGTGTTCACCAAATATGTGTTCTGACCTACAGGTAATTACCGTATATACTCGAGTATAAGCCGAGATTTTCAGCCCAAATTTTTGGGCTGAAAGTGCCCCTCTCGGCTTATACTCGAGTCAAGGTGGGTGAGAGGGTCGGCGGGTGAGGGTGCTGAGGCATACTTACCTGCTTCCAGCGATCCTGACGCTCCCCCTGCTGTCCTACGGTCTTCTGTGCTGCAGCTTCTTCCCCTCTTCAGCGGTCACGTGGGACCGCTCATTAGAGAAATGAATAAGCGGCTCCACCTCCCATAGGGGCGGAGCCGCCTATTCATTTCTCTAATCAGCGGTAACGGTGACCGCTGATAGAGGAAGAGGTTGCGGCACCGAAGACCTTGGGACGGCAGGGGTAGCCGGACGTCGGGACCAGGTAAGTATCGCATATTGTGTCCTGTATGCACACATGGATTTTTCCTCTCTGAACCCGGTTCACACAGGTTATATACAGATGATCAGGTTTTTAAATACATCAGATAGGGATTGCATACATTAGTTAGGACTGCTCTGATAAGGGTATACCGTGAAGATTGGTAGAGCAGCTTAGTATACATTTTTTGCAAAAAACGTATCAACCAAATACCCTGTTTTTTACATCTTTTACTAGCACTTGCGGATTACTGCAACATTTTTTCAAACTGAGTGCTTTTGGTTTCACTATTCTCTTTTGTGTCTTCAAGTATCGCATATTTACCTGTCCCCGTTCCAGCCGCCGGGCGCCGCTCCATCTTCCCGGCGCCGCTCTGTCTTCGCGTCCTCTTGCTCTGACTGTTCAGGTCAGAGGGCGCGATGACGCATATAGTGTGCGCGGCGCCCTCTGCCTGATCAGTCAGAGCAGAGACGCCGGGACCGGACGCTGGGAGCTGCAAGCAAGAGAGGTGAGTATGGCATTTTTTTTTTATTGCAGCAGCAGCAGCAGCAGCAGCAATGGCAGAGCTTTATGTGGAGCATCTATGGGGAAATATGAACGGTGCAGAGCACTATATGGGGCACAGCTATGGGGCAATAATGAACGGTGCAGAGCACTATATGGCAGAGCTATGGGGCAATATGAACGGTGCAGAGCACTATATGGCAGAGCTATGGGGAAATATGAACGGTGCAGAGCACTATATGGCAGAGCTATGGGGCAATATGAACGGTGCAGAGCACTATATGGCAGAGCTATGGGGAAATATGAACGGTGCAGAGCACTATATGGCAGAGCTATGGGGCAATATGAACGGTGCAGAGCACTATATGGCACAGCTATGGGGAAATATGAACGGTGCAGAGCACTATATGGCAGAGCTATGGGGAAATATGAACGGTGCAGAGCACTATATGGCACAGCTATGGGGAAATATGAACGGTGCAGAGCACTATATGGCAGAGCTATGGGGAAATATGAACGGTGCAGAGCACTATATGGCAGAGCTATGGGGCAATATGAACGGTGCAGAGCACTATATGGCAGAGCTATGGGGAAATATGAACGGTGCAGAGCACTATATGGCAGAGCTATGGGGAAATATGAACGGTGCAGAGCACTATATGGCAGAGCTATGGGGAAATATGAACGGTGCAGAGCACTATATGGCACAGCTATGGGGCAATATGAACGGTGCAGAGCACTATATGGCACAGCTATGGGGCAATAATGATCTATTTTTATTTTTGAAATTCACCGGTAAATGCTGCATTTCTACCCTAGGCTTATACTTGAGTCAATAAGTTTTCCCAGTTTTTTGTGGCAAAATTAGGGGGGTCGGCTTATACTCGGGTCGGCTTATACTCGAGTATATACGGTATCTATGATCCTGCGTAATATTTGAAAAGTTAACAGTGACAGTTATCCATGAAATCATTGTAACAATATTTGCATAAATCCAGTATAGAGCAAACCCGATATATACTTACAAGTATGAAGCGGGAATTGCACCTCCACAAATACTGGTTATACCGTAAAACTATAACCGCTATTAACTATTATATTACACAAATTATGTCACAATAAATATACGGTTAAATTATTAAAACAAATAATGCCGCTCGCCACCAATATAATACTAAATTATTAAAACAGATACACCATAAACAGGGGTTATACCGTAAAACTATATTATACTATGTCAGCTGCTTTAATCCCTTGTATGTAAACACGAACTAAGTGCAATTTCTCATAAGATACTGTCACGCATCCATCGCTCTATATGCCGGAAAACTGGTGTGTTCCCGAACCATGTGAAAATCTGGATTCAGACATCGAGATCATAGATGTCAAGAACAGTGTAATTTCACCGCTACCCGATGCTCCTAAAAGTTCGTTAAGCAGGTGTCTCAAGAATAGAAAAGGTTCACTTGAAATACATGCGATTCTCACTTTTGTGTAATAGTTATATTTTATTTACATCTGCTAAACTTGTTGCCAGGAAAATTCATTTTGGAAAAGAGAATATCCCCGTCTCGACGAGTTTGAACAGTGCGCTGGCCATTAAACCAGGAGCTGCGGAGGTGCAATTCCCACTTCATACTTGTAAGTATATATCGGGTTTGGTCTATACTGGATTTATGCAAATATTGTTACAATGATTTCATGGATAACTGTCACCGTTAACTTTTCAAATATTACGCAGGATCATAGATAAGTGTCGACGTGTAGCTTTTCCAATTTTACGCCGGTTTCGCAGATAACAGACACTTGTATCTTTTCTTTTAGATACGCCGGATCTTCAACCATGAGTTTTGCATCGGCGTAATTACGGATCTGCGCAGAATCAGCCACAAAGAGCTAATACGGCTGTGAGAACAACTCCTCTTTCGCCCATCTGTGTTGTGGATCGTGAGGAAAGCTACGCGGCCCCCAAACACACCGGGAATCCAAGCCCCAAGATTCCACATCAGAAATATAAGAACGTTTCAAGAGAGAGATTTGCATCGCAGAACGCTAGTCCCTGTATAACTCAGGAAGCCAATAGCACAAGCAGCATTCCACAAGTTACTCCTGAAAACAGAGAAATTGCGCAGCTCGTCGCGGGTAAGAAGAGTAATAACTGGTGCAATATACGTGTGTGTCAAACTGTACAATCTGCAGATACTGCTCTTGCAGGATCTTCTAGCGATTTTGGCAGTGTATTACCCGTAAAGAAACAATCAGTATCACGACGCCGTGTAAGTAAAAAACAGAAAGTTGCTGAACATTCATCTTACACACGGAGTCCTGTCTGGGATGATGACCATGTCAAAATGTTTACTGCCATGTCTGCTCAGTACGTCCATACCAAACTCGCACAGATCAAACTAAAATCTTTCTGTGATATGTATGAAAGACTGATAAATGCCTGTCCAACACCCGACATTATCGCTGAACTATATGCTTTTAAACTAAATCATGCATGTGTACATACAACCTGTGAATTTAAATAAATCTAAATCCACGTGACTAAACCTGGGTGACTGTGGGCTGAAAAAATTAACTAAAATAATACCGCAAAGATCTTATAGAGCCAGAGTCATTAAGAAGGCTCTACAGATGCTGGCTAGTTCCAGAAGATCGCCAGCAGCTAGAAGCGGGCGAAAGACAGTTGGCAGCGCAATAACTACACAATATCCCCAGAGGCTATTACATGATTCAACTACAGTTTTACACATCCAAGACAACCCTGGAGGTGTCAACAGCAGTGCTGATCCAGTATGATTTTAACACAACAAAAACATTTTTATAGCTTGTTTTAATTAATTACCTGTAGGTCAGAACACATATTTGGTGAACACCTCTTAACATAGACCCTGACAGTGTTGAAAATGATGCTATCACCACTTTCTGAACACTGGTAAAATAAGTGATACTATATCTTATTAAACTCATCACCACTGAATGCTGTTGTATATCCCGCTGTAATCCCACTGAAATGGGCTGTTGTAGCTGATCTGTAACACTGTATATTATCTATTTTGTAAGAAGTGTAATGATGTATGTTAATTGTACATGTGATGATTTTTATATCATTCAGTACGAATTTTATAGTATTGAAATGTCTTTGAGATGTATTTATTTTATTACATTAAAATCTTTAAAAATTTGACAATACCGTGTCTTTGCTTTTTTTAGAAATGTATAAAACACCCGCTTTATACTTGACAAAAACACATGATATGCATAATATGCCCAATACAGTGAGCCTGAGGTGTTATAAAAACCCATATAAAATGAGAATCACAGTATCAAAAAAACACTGCTCTGTTCCTACATGAACACATCTGGTTGTATTTATGCACGGAAATACTTCCTCTAGTCTGTGATACACAGAATGCATTTCACATATGGGCTGTCTGACCAATTGCTGAGTGTTTAAGCAAGGAATCACAGAGTGCAGACAGAAACACTGTGTCTAAAATACACTGCTCTGATTACAACAGCAGTCTCTTGAGAATCACAGTATCAAATAATGCTGCAAAAACACAGGATACATAATATGCCCAATACAATGAGCCTGGTGTGTTATAAAACTCATATAAAATGAGAATCACAGTATCAAATAAATACACGCCTAGGATATAAATTATATAAATGGCATGGTGTGTTATAAAACACAATTTTACACTATATGTGATCATTGGGAATAAAATACATTGCTCTGATTACAGAAGCAATCTCACAAACAACTACATATAAAATGAAAATCTAATAGGATATAAAAACAAGCAAACACCGGGATAATAATCACTGTAAACATTCCTAGGATATAAATTATATAAACGGCATGGTGTGTTATAAAACACATATAAAATGAGCATCCAGTATTACACGACTAGGATATAAAATTATATAAACGGCATGGTGTGTTATAAAACACAATATATATACTATAGCAGCTGGTAGCAATAATAGTATTGAAATGTCTTTCTAGTATCAAATAAATACACGACTAGGATATAAAATTATATAAACGGCATGGTAACATAGTAACATAGTAACATAGTTAGTAAGGCCGAAAAAAGACATTTGTCCATCCAGTTCAGCCTATATTCCATCATAATAAATCCCCAGATCTACGTCCTTCTACAGAACCTAATAATTGTATGATACAATATTGTTCTGCTCCAGGAAGACATCCAGGCCTCTCTTGAACCCCTCGACTGAGTTCGCCATCACCACCTCCTCAGGCAAGCAATTCCAGATTCTCACTGCCCTAACAGTAAAGAATCCTCTTCTATGTTGGTGGAAAAACCTTCTCTCCTCCAGACGCAAAGAATGCCCCCTTGTGCCCGTCACCTTCCTTGGTATAAACAGATCCTCAGCGAGATATTTGTATTGTCCCCTTATATACTTATACATGGTTATTAGATCGCCCCTCAGTCGTCTTTTTTCTAGACTAAATAATCCTAATTTCGCTAATCTATCTGGGTATTGTAGTTCTCCCATCCCCTTTATTAATTTTGTTGCCCTCCTTTGTACTCTCTCTAGTTCCATTATATCCTTCATGAGCACCGGTGCCCAAAACTGGACACAGTACTCCATGTGCGGTCTAACTAGGGATTTGTACAGAGGCAGTATAATGCTCTCATCATGTGTATCCAGACCTCTTTTAATGCACCCCATGATCCTGTTTGCCTTGGCAGCTGCTGCCTGGCACTGGCTGCTCCAGGTAAGTTTATCATTAACTAGGATCCCCAAGTCCTTCTCCCTGTCAGATTTACCCAGTGGTTTCCCATTCAGTGTGTAATGGTGACATTGATTCCTTCTTCCCATGTGTATAACCTTACATTTATCATTGTTAAACCTCATCTGCCACCTTTCAGCCCAAGTTTCCAACTTATCCAGATCCATCTGTAGCAGAATACTATCTTCTCTTGTATTAACTGCTTTACATAGTTTTGTATCATCTGCAAATATCGATATTTTACTGTGTAAACCTTCTACCAGATCATTAATGAATATGTTGAAGAGAACAGGTCCCAATACCGACCCCTGTGGTCCTCCACTGGTCACAGCGACCCAGTTAGAGACTATACCATTTATAACCACCCTCTGCTTTCTATCACTAAGCCAGTTACTAACCCATTTACACACATTTTCCCCCAGACCAAGCATTCTCATTTTGTGTACCAACCTCTTGTGCGGCACGGTATCAAACGCTTTGGAAAAATCGAGATATACCACGTCCAATGACTCACCGTGGTCCAGCCTATAGCTTACCTCTTCATAAAAACTGATTAGATTGGTTTGACAGGAGCGATTTCTCATAAACCCATGCTGATATGGAGTTAAACAGTTATTCTCATTGAGATAATCCAGAATAACATCCCTCAGAAACCCTTCAAATATTTTACCAACAATAGAGGTTAGACTTACTGGCCTATAATTTCCAGGTTCACTTTTAGAGCCCTTTTTGAATATTGGCACCACATTTGCTATGCGCCAGTCCTGCGGAACAGATCCTGTCGCTATAGAGTCCCTAAAAATAAGAAATAATGGTTTATCTATTACATTACTTAGTTCTCTTAGTACTCGTGGGTGTATGCCATCCGGACCCGGAGATTTATCTATTTTAATCTTATTTAGCCGGTTTCGCACCTCTTCTTGGGTTAGATTGGTGACCCTTAATATAGGGTTTTCATTGTTTCTTGGGATTTCACCTAGCATTTCATTTTCCACCGTGAATACCATGGAGAAGAAGGTGTTTAATATGTTACCTTTTTCCTCGTCATCTACAACCATTCTTTCCTCACTATTTTTTAAGGGGCCTACATTTTCAGTTTTTATTCTTTTACTATTGATATAGTTGAAGAACAGTTTGGGATTAGTTTTACTCTCCTTAGCAATGTGCTTCTCTGTTTCCTTTTTGGCAGCTTTAATTAGTTTTTTAGATAAAGTATTTTTCTCCCTATAGTTTTTTAAAGCTTCAATGGTGCCATCCTGCTTTAGTAGTACAAATGCTTTCTTTTTACTGTTAATTGCCTGTCTTACTTCTTTGTTTAGCCACATTGGGTTTTTCCTATTTCTAGTCCTTTTATTCCCACAAGGTATAAACCGCTTACACTGCCTATTTAGGATGTTCTTAAACATTTCCCATTTATTATCTGTATTCTTATTTCTGAGGATATTGTCCCAGTCTACCAGATTAAGGGCATCTCTAAGCCATCTCTATGGTGTGTTATAAAACACATATAAAATGAGAATCCAGTATCAAATAAATACACGACTAGGATATAAAATTATATAAACGGCATGGTGTGTTATAAAACACAATTTTACACTATATGTGATCATTGGGAATAAAATACATTGGTCTGATTACAGAAGCAATCTCACAAACAACTACATATAAAATGAAAATCTAATAGGATATAAAAACAAGCAAATACTGGGATAATAATCACTGTATCAAATATTTCTCTGCAAGTCAGAAGTGAAACGCTGTATTGATTGTAAGGAAACAGCTGTCTGTGTTTAGGGAATAGCTCTTGAAGCGGGACATCTACTTCTCACATAACAGGATGTAGGATTGCAGACAAACACCAGCCCTATTCACTATATGTGAACATTGGTCATAAAATACAATGCTCTGATTACAGAAGCAATCTCACAAACAACTACATATAAAATGAAAATCTAATATAAAAACAAATACTGTGATAATAATCCCTGTATCAAAATGCTGTGATAACAATCCTTTCTGTATGATTCAAGTCCCGACTCGAGTATGGTTTAATGAGGTTGGTACACATTTGAAACACCTCATTCCCAACCATAACAAATGGCACTGGTGGTCCTTCAGTGTTCGTAAGATGTTGTGGTGTTGGAAAATTGAAATTATTCTCATACAAACGTTGGCCCATGTCAGAGTCTTTGAAAGTCTGAGAGTCATTTCCTCATCCAAATGATCCAACGGTTCAGTTGTGGGTTGGGGGAGGAATTCTCGATGCAGAATGTCACATAAAGCACGGCTAGTGTCTGCAACTATTCCAGAAAGGGTGGACACTCCAATTCGGAACTGAAAAAGTAGAGATGTTAAGGTCTCTCCGGTAGCCAGGAATCTGCAGAACAGAAAATGGAAAAAAATCAGTACATGACTTTTATAACAATAACACTAATGTCTTGTGTTTCTTTTTCAAAATTACGTACCTCAGGGTCATCAACAGATGTTCCGCAGCAGGAATTGTTCGACGTTGTGTGTCCTGCCTGGTGATGGATGCTCAGACACATAGCAGCAAGTCATTGAAGCTCTGTTCTGACATCCTCGTGTAGTCGAAAAACTTCTCTGGGTTTTCAAGTAGCTTGGTGTGCAACGAGTGGTAGGCTCCACGGCTCTCTCGTAATTCAATGATGGGGTGTTGCCAATAGTGACAACGATCTCTTTTCCATTATTCTCTTCCTCTTTCTTTGTCACAAGCCACAGCAAAAGCAAAAGCCAATTTCAATGACAAATCAAGATTAAGATTGAAGCTCTCCATGCTAAGATCCATCTTGCAGCTAGATACAGCATCAAAAGAGGATTTCATCTGTGCAGTTTGTCTATATGTAGAAATCCCATGAAACACGCAGTGTGTGTCTTGTGTCAAGGAAATTCTACAGGAAAAGCATTGCCTGCATAACCATTTTCCCTGGGAAATATCAAACGCATGCGCATAAACAATGCAAACGCATGCCAAAACGCATACAAACGCATGAACACGCAGCATTTTTTTGCATCATGCATAAGATGATGAGGATATAAAATGCAGTGTAAGCATGCGTTTAAATGCATTTTGGCATGCGCTTGCACATGCAGATGATACGCTGCGCACAAATATGCTAATGTGAACTTAGCCCTCAATCTGTTCCCTTCCCCCACCCAGGGAAGAGGCGGCGCTACTGTGTACCGCAGTACACCAACCTGACAAACCGGGAAACAGACAAGGGGTAACTGAAAACTCCACACACACAAAATATACACTCACATATAACAGAGGAATCCACCGGGGTGTGCAGGAAGGGGAAGAAACCAAAATAGGGAAGGATAACAAATTACCGCACATACAAACCAAACAGCAGTCACTTTTAACTCCTCTAGCTCTCCTCATACCAACTTATTATTATTATTTATTTATATAGCACCATTAATTCCATGGTGCTGTACATGAGAAAGGGGGTTACATACAGAGTTATAGATATCATTTACAGTAAACGAATTTACAATGACAGACTGGTAGAGAGGGACGAGAACCCTGTCCTTGCGGACTTACATTCTACAGGATAATGGGGAAGAGACAGAAGGTCGGGGGTGCAGCAGCCCTGGTGGTGGTGAGGCTGCAGCTCAGGTGGTGGTGAGGCAGCAGAATGGTTATTGCAGGCTGTAAGCTTTCCTCAAGAAATGGGTTTTCAGGTTCCATCTGAAGGATTCAAGGGTGGTGTGTGAAGAAACCAGATTGTATCTTAATTACCCAGACAGCTACGTTTTTGCATAAACAAAAGAATTGTGTTTTTTTTATCTGTATATTGGCTTGTGAATTTAAGTGTTTATGTCTGGTGGGTCAAAAAGACAGACTGCCCACTGATATACTATTTAACATACTGTGTAAGTCTGTAATAGTGACTGTACATTGAGTGGGTTAAGCTTTGTTTAGTGATGTGTGCTTATATGCTAATAGTGCTACTTAATCCCATCACCATTGTTTACCTTATCTTGATGTTGAACTAAAGAACACTGGGTAATTCTAAAAATAGCTTACAGGCCTTGGGTATAAATTGACTCAGAGTTCACATCCTGGGAGACTGAAGTACACAGAGCTACCAGCCGGACATTCTGCAAACCACACTACAGACAGAAGAAAGGACTGCAGCCAATTCATCATGGCACCATCATGAGGGACACTGGTCTAGGATTCTATAGGATACAACCTAGGGGTTTTCGGCTCCGGTTGGAAGGACACAGATCTGATCCAGTGACCATCTCTGAACCATGGATATGTTTGGAGAAAGCCAGGGTTGGGACCCGCTGGTCGCCTGGTTCCATGGAGATGATCCGATAAGACAGGTGGTGACTCTCATGTCAACTGGCTTTGGACCTTGTATGGACAGTTCATGGTCATCTCCCTAGGCTTGTCGTTGCCCCTTCTCTGTGCGTTCATCCACAGATGGAGTAGCGACCCTGGGAGCTCTGATAGCATGTCAACTGGCTTTGGACCTTGTATAGACTCTATGGACAGTTCGTGGTCTTCTCCCTATGCTTTTCGTTGCCCCTTCTCTGTGCGTTCATCCACAGATGGAGTAGCGACCCTGGGAGCTCTGATAGCATGTCAACTGGCTTTGGACCTTGTATAGACTCTATGGACAGTTCTTGGTCATCTCCCTATGCTTGTCGCTGCCCCTTCTCTGTGCGTTCATCCACAGATGGAGTAGCAACTCTGGGACCTCTGACATCTGGGAGCTCTGGCATCATGTCATACTGGAAACACATGGAGACGCAGTGATATTTTATATGCGCCCATGTACCCATACAATTCGAGGCATGTTGGGAAGGCTCTGTTTGCTATTGTGTGCTGTGGTTCAATAAAGTATTGCCGCCCTGTTTTACCTTAACCCTGTGTTGTCTGTGTAGTGTATTGCCCACTGGGAGATAGAGTGGGCGTTTAGTGGTATAAGCCGTGGTCCATGCAGTCTTGCTAAAAACAGCCGGGCCAGCGGACAAGAGCACCCACTGACCCCGCTTCTCCGTAACACTGATAATCGGATGTGTTGAGGCATGGAATTCCAGAGGATGGGGGATATTCAGGAGAAATCTTGGAGGCGATTGTGTGAGGAACGAATAAGTGTGGTGGAGAGTAGATCTTGGGAGGATTGAAGATTGTGTGAGAGAAGATATTAGGAGATTAGTGCAGAGATATAGGGAGGGGACTGGTTGTGGATGGCTTTGTAGATCAGTGTTAGTAGTGTGAACTGGATTAGTTGGGGAATTGGGAGCCATTGAATCGATTTGCAGAGGGGAGAAACAGGGGAGTAGCGAGGAGAGAGGTGGATTAGGTGGGCAGCAGAGTTGAGGACTGACTGGAGTGGTGCAAGAGAGTTAGCGAGGAGGCCACAAAAGAAGGGTGTTGCAGTAGTCGAGGCGGGAGATGATGAGGGCATGCACAAGAGTTTTAGTAGATTGAGGGCTGAGGAAGGGACAGATTCTGGCAATATTTTTGAGTTGGAGGCGACAGGAGGTGGCAAGAGTTTGAACGTATAGTTTGAAGGACAGGGCAGAGTCGAGAGTTACTCCGAGGCAGCGGATTACAGGTGTGGGAGGGAGCGTGATGCTGTTTACCATAATAGATAGATCAGGTAGGGGAGATACGCGATGTGGAGGAAAGATGATGAGTTCGGTCTTGTCTGCATTGAGTTGTAGGAAGAGAGAGGTGAAGGAGGATATGACTGATAGACACTCTGGGATTCTGGACAGCATGGAGGTGACATCTGGGCAAGAAAGGTAGATCTGAGTGTTGTCCGCATACAGGTGGTACTGGAAGCCATAGGACTTTATGAGTTGTCCTAGGCCAAGGCTATAGATGGAAAAAGTAGAGCCCCAGGACAGAGCCTTGAGGGATACCAACAGAGAGGGCGGGATGAGGAGGTAGTGTGGGAGTGGGAAACGCTAATTGTGCCGTCGGAAAAGAATGAGGCAATCCAGGACAGGGCAAGGTCTTTGATGCCAAGGGAAAAAAAGAATCTGTAGCAGTAGGCAGTGGTCGACTGTGTCGAAGGCAGAGGGCAGGTCGAGAAGGAGGAGGATGGAGAACTGTCTGTTGGCTTTGGCTGTGAGTAAGTCATTAGTAATTTTGGTCAGGGCAGTTTCAGTGGAGTGGTGGGGCAGAAGCCAGATTGGAGGTTGTCAAGGAGAGAGTTAGATGAGAGGTGGGAGGAATGTTGAACATGGACATGCTGCTCAAGGAGTTTTGAAGCAAATGGGATAGCTGGGCATAGCAGTTGGGTCAAGGTTTGTTTTTTTGAGGATGGGTGTGATGGTGGCATGTTTGAAGGCAGAGGGGAAGATAGCAGAAAATAGCAATAGGTTGAAGAAATGGGTTAGGGCTGGAATAAGCTCTAAGGTTGGGGAGCAGATGGGAAGGGATGGGGTCAAGTGTACAGGTGGTGAGGTGTTATGAACTGGTGATTCAGAAACACAATGGACCTGGTGGTTAAGAGCACACAAAGTGACCTGATAGTTACTAATAACATAGGACGAGCTCTGAGACATGGGAACTCTGCTGACCGCAATCCCTAATCCTATCACACCACACTAGAGGTAGCCGTGGAGCGCTCCTGACCAGACCTAGGCGCCTCGGGCACAGCCTGAGAAACTAGCTAGCCCTGAAGATAGAAAAATAAGCCTACCTTGCCTCAGAGAAATCCCCCAAAGGAAAAGGCAGCCCCCCACATATAATGACTGTGAGTAAAGATGAAAATACAAACACAGAGATGAAATAGGTTTTAGCAAAGTGAGGCCCGACTTACTGAATAGACCGAGGATAGGAAAGATAGCTTTGCGGTCAGCACAAAAACCTACAAACAACCACACAGAGGGCGCAAAAAGACCCTCCGCACCGACTAACGGTACGGAGGTGCTCCCTCTGCGTCCCAGAGCTTCCAGCAAGCAAGAAAAACCAATATAGCAAGCTGGACAGAAAAAATAGCAAACAAAAGTAACACAAGCAGAACTTAGCTTATGCAGTGAAGACAGGCCACGAAAACGATCCAAGAGAGAGGAAGACCAATACTGGAACATTGACTGGAGGCCAGGAACAAAGAACTAGGTGGAGTTAAATAGAGCAGCACCTAACAACTTAACCTCGTCACCTGAGGAAAGAAACTCAGAAGCCGCAGCCCCACTCACATCCACCAAAGGAAGCTCATAGACAGAACCAGCCGCAGTACCACTCATGACCACAGGAGGGAGCTTGACCACAGAATTCACAACAGTGAGGTGTGATTTGGAAAGGAGATGAGTAAGCTCTCCTTCAGTGATGTTGGAGAGGGAGGTTATTAGGGAAGGGCAGAAGTCTGGTATATGGAGTGGTTGGGGTGATGGAACAGTAAATGTTTTGACTTGTTTGGTCGATCTTATTTTTTAAGCATGTGGCAAAGTCCTCAGAAGAGATGAGGGGAGGTGGCAGTGGTGGGTGGAAGAGAGAGTTCAATGTGCTGAACAGTTGTTTTGGGTTGTAGGATAATGAAGATACAAGGTTAGTGAAATAGGTCTGTTTAGCAGAGGTGAGGGCTAATTTGAGGGCAAATGTAGCTTGTTTGAAAGCAGGTAAGTCGTCTGGCAGGCATGTTTTCTTCCAACGCTGCTCTGCGACCCTGGATGCTTATCTAAGTTTTTTGGTGAGATTGTTGTGCCAGGGTTGCCTATTGATTCGTCACACTTTGCCATGCATGAGACGGGCGACAGTCTATGGCTGATGTGTGGGTGGTGTTATAGAAAGCAGTGCAGCTGTCCGTGTCGTGGAGTGAAGATATGGAGGACAGAGATAGGAGAGAGTCTGTGAATGTCTAGGTGAGTGAGGTTTCTGCGGGGATGTGCTAGTGGCTGGACATGGGGGGCGGGTGAGAAGGACAAGGATGAGAAGGTGAGTAGATGGTGGTCAGATAGGGAGAATTGTTGTGAATTCTGTGGCCAAGCTCCCTCCTGTGGTCGTGAGTGGTACTGCGGCTGGTTCTGTCTATAAGCTTCCTTTGGTGGATGAGAGTGGTACTGCGGCTTCTGAGTTTCCTTCCTCAGGTGATGAGGTTAAGTCGTTAGGTGCTGCTCTATTTAACTCCACCTGGTGCTTTGATCCTGGCCTCCAGTCAATGTTCTAGTATTGGTCTTGCTTCCTCCTGGATCGTTCCTGTGGCCTCTCTATCCTGCATAAGCTAAGTTCTGCTTGTGTTATTTTGGTTTTGCTATATTTTCTGTCCAGCTTGCTATATTGGTTTTTTTTTGCTTGCTGGAAGCTCTGAGACGCAGAGGGAGCACCTCCGTACCGTTAGTCGGTGCGGAGGGTCTTTTTGCCCCTCTGCGTGGTTGTTTGTAGGTTTTTGTGTTGACCGCAAAGCTATCTTTCCTATCCTCGGTCTATTCAGTAAGTCGGGCCTCACTTTGCTAAATCTATTTCATCTCTGTGTTTGTATTTCATCTTAACTCACAGTCATTATATGTGGGGGGCTGCCTTTTCCTTTGGGGAATTTCTCTGAGGCAAGGTAGGCTTATTTTTCTATCTTCAGGGCTAGTTAGTTTCTCAGGCTGTGCCGAGTTGCATAGGGAGCGTTAGGCGCAATCCACGGCTACCTCTAGTGTGGTGTGTTAGGATTAGGGATTGCGGTCAGCAGAGTTTCCACGTCTCAGAGCTCGTCCTATGTTTTTTGGTAAATGTCAGGTCACCTTGTGTGCTCTGAACTTCAAGGTCCATTGTGGTTCTGAATTACCTGTTCATAACAGTACTGGAGGCCAGGATCAAAGCACCAGGTGGAGTTAAATAGAGCAGCACCTAACGACTTAACCTCATCACCTGAGGAAGGAAACTCAGAAGCCGCAGTACCACTCTCATCCACCAAAGGAAGCTTATAGACAGAACCAGCCGCAGTACCACTCACGACCACAGGAGGGAGCTTGGCCACAGAATTCACAACAGTACCCCCCCCCCCCCCTTGCCGCTGCTGTCTGATTTGTTTGCTCGGATTAAGGGGGCTAGTTGGTTCACCAAGATAGATCTTCGTGGTGCGTATAATCTTGTGCGTATCAAACGGGGCGATGAATGGAAAACAGCATTTAATACGCCCGAAGTCCATTTTGAGTACCTGGTTATGCCATTCGGACTTTCTAATGCTCCATCAGTGTTTCAGTCCTTTATGCATGACATCTTCCGAGAGTACCTGGATAAATTCCTGATTGTATACTTGGATGATATTTTGGTCTTCTCGGATGATTGGGAGTCTCATGTGAAGCAGGTCAGAATGGTGTTCCAGGTCCTGCGTGCTAATTCTTTGTTTGTGAAGGGGTCAAAGTGTCTCTTTGGTGTTCAGAAGATTTCATTTTTGTGGTTCATTTTTTCTCCTTCTACTATCGAGATGGACCCTGTTAAAGTTCAGGCCATTTATGATTGGACTCAGCCAACATCTCTGAAGAGTCTGCAGAAGTTCCTGGGCTTTGCTAATTTTTATCGTCGCTTCATCGCTAATTTTTCTAGCATTGCTAAACCGTTGACTGATTTAACCAAGAAAGGTGCTGATGTGGTCAATTGGTCTTCTGCTGCTGTGGAAGCTTTTCAGGAGTTGAAGCGTCGTTTTTCTTCTGCCCCTGTGTTGTGCCAGCCAGATGTTTCGCTTCTGTTCCAGGTCGAGGTTGATGCTTCCGAAATTGGAGCAGGGGCTGTTTTGTCGCAGAGAAGTTCTGATTGCTCGGTGATGAAACCATGCGCCTTCTTTTCCACGAAATTTTCGCCTGCTGAGCGAAATTATGATGTTGGCAATCGAGAGTTGCTGGCCATGAAGTGGGCATTCGAGGAGTGGCGTCATTGGCTTGAAGGAGCTAAGCATCGCGTGGTGGTCTTGACTGATCACAAAAACTTGACTTATCTCGAGTCTGCCAAACGGTTGAATCCTAGACAGGCTCGTTGGTCGCTGTTTTTCTCCCGTTTTGACTTTGTGGTTTCGTACCTTCCGGGCTCTAAAAATGTAAAGGCGGATGCCCTGTCTAGGAGTTTTGTGCCCGATTCTCCGGGTTTGTCTGAGCCGGCGGGTAATCTCAAAGAGGGGGTAATTTTGTCTGCCATCTCCCCTGATTTGCGGCGGGTGCTGCAAAAATTTCAGGCTAATAGACCTGACCGTTGCCCAGCGGAGAAACTGTTTGTCCCTGATAGGTGGACGAATAAAGTTATCTCTGAGGTTCATTGTTCGGTGTTGGCTGGTCATCCTGGAATCTTTGGTACCAGAGATTTGGTGGCTAGATCCTTTTGGTGGCCGTCTCTGTCGCGGGATGTGCGTTCTTTTGTGCAGTCCTGTGGGATTTGTGCTCGGGCTAAGCCCTGCTGTTCTCGTGCCAGTGGTTTGCTTTTGCCCTTGCCGGTCCCGAAGAGGCCTTGGACGCATATCTCTATGGATTTTATTTCGGATCTCCCCGTCTCTCAAAGAATGTCGGTCATTTGGGTGGTTTGTGATCGCTTCTCTAAGATGGTCCATTTGGTGCCCTTGTCTAAATTGCCTTCCTCCTCTGATTTGGTGCCATTGTTTTTTCAGCATGTGGTTCGTTTGCATGGCATTCCGGAGAACATAGTTTCTGAAAGAGGTTCCCAGTTTGTTTCGAGGTTTTGGCGAGCCTTTTGTGCTAGGATGGGCATTGATTTGTCTTTTTCCTCGGCTTTCCATCCTCAGACTAATGGCCAGACTGAACGAACCAATCAGACCTTGGAAACATATCTGAGATGTTTTGTTTCTGCTGATCAGGATGATTGGGTGTCCTTTTTGCCTTTGGCTGAGTTCGCCCTTAATAATCGGGCCAGCTCGGCTACTTTGGTTTCGCCGTTTTTCTGCAATTCTGGGTTCCACCCTCGTTTCTCTTCAGGGCAGGTTGAGTCTTCGGACTGTCCTGGTGTGGATACTGTGGTGGATAGGTTGCAGCGGATTTGGACTCATGTAGTGGACAATCTGACTTTGTCCCAGGAGAAGGCTCAACGTTTCGCTAACCGCAGGCGCTGTGTGGGTCCCCGACTTCGTGTTGGGGATTTGGTTTGGTTGTCATCTCGTTATATTCCTATGAAGGTTTCCTCTCCTAAATTTAAGCCTCGTTTCATTGGTCCATATAGGATTTCTGAGGTTCTTAATCCTGTGTCTTTTCGTTTGACTCTTCCGGCTTCTTTTTCCATCCATAACGTGTTCCATAGGTCATTGTTGCGGAGATACGTGGCACCTGTGGTTCCATCTATTGATCCTCCTGCTCCGGTTTTGGTTGAAGGGGAATTGGAGTATATTGTGGAGAAGATTTTGGATTCTCGTGTTTTGAGACGGAAACTCCAGTATCTGGTTAAGTGGAAAGGTTATGGTCAGGAAGATAATTCCTGGGTCTTTGCCTCTGATGTCCATGCTGCCGATCTGGTTCGTGCCTTTCATGTGGCTCATCCTGGTCGGCCTGGGGGCTCTGGTGAGGGTTCAGTGACCCCTCCTCAAGGGGGGGTACTGTTGTGAATTCTGTGGCCAAGCTCCCTCCTGTGGTCGTGAGTGGTACTGCGGCTGGTTCTGTCTATAAGCTTCCTTTGGTGGATGAGAGTGGTACTGCGGCTTCTGAGTTTCCTTCCTCAGGTGATGAGGTTAAGTCGTTAGGTGCTGCTCTATTTAACTCCACCTGGTGCTTTGATCCTGGCCTCCAGTCAATGTTCTAGTATTGGTCTTGCTTCCTCCTGGATCGTTCCTGTGGCCTCTCTATCCTGCATAAGCTAAGTTCTGCTTGTGTTATTTTGGTTTTGCTATATTTTCTGTCCAGCTTGCTATATTGGTTTTTTTTTGCTTGCTGGAAGCTCTGAGACGCAGAGGGAGCACCTCCGTACCGTTAGTCGGTGTGGAGGGTCTTTTTGCCCCTCTGCGTGGTTGTTTGTAGGTTTTTGTGTTGACCGCAAAGCTATCTTTCCTATCCTCGGTCTATTCAGTAAGTCGGGCCTCACTTTGCTAAATCTATTTCATCTCTGTGTTTGTATTTCATCTTAACTCACAGTCATTATATGTGGGGGGCTGCCTTTTCCTTTGGGGAATTTCTCTGAGGCAAGGTAGGCTTTATTTTTCTATCTTCAGGGCTAGTTAGTTTCTCAGGCTATGCCGAGTTGCATAGGGAGCGTTAGGCGCAATCCACGGCTACCTCTAGTGTGGTGTGTTAGGATTAGGGATTGCGGTCAGCAGAGTTTCCACGTCTCAGAGCTCGTCCTATGTTTTTTGGTAAATGTCAGGTCACCTTGTGTGCTCTGAACTTCAAGGTCCATTGTGGTTCTGAATTACTTGTTCATAACAGAGAATGGAGAGGTTTTGAGATTAGATATGGAACAGAGGGGGTGAATATGAGGTCTAGTGTATGTCCGTCTGTGTGGGTGGCTGTGGAGGACACTGAGTAAGTCCAAAGGATGAAGTAAGGGACAGGAGTTTGGAGGCTGCTGGCTGGCGGGTGTCAGTAGGGATATTAAAGTCACCCATTATGATGGTGGGGATGTCAGCAGAGAGAAAGTGAAGAAGCCAGGAGGAGAATTGGTCAATGAAGGCAGTGGCTGAGCATGGTGGCCAGTATATCACAGCCATTTGGAGATTAGAGGGAGAGTAGATACGGACAGAGTGAACCTCGAAAGAAGGGAGGATAAGGGAGGGTGGGGGTTGGATAGAGTTGAAAGAGCAGTTTTTAGAAAGAAATAAACCCACTCCTCCATGTCTGTTGCCAGAGTGAGGAGTGTGGGTAAATTGGAGGCCACCGTAACTCAGTGAAGCAGGGGAGGCCGTGTCATCGAGCTTCAGCCAGGTCTCAGTGAGGGCCAGGAAGGAAAGGTTGCGGGAAGTAAAGAGATTGTGGATCACGTGGAGCTTGTTGCAGACAGAGAGGGCATTCCAAAGAGCCCCAGAGAGAGGAAGCAGGGGGTGGGGGTCAGTGGCACAGATTTTAAGTGTGAGGGATTGAGGTAGTTTCTCATAGTGTGAGAAGGATAGGGGTGAGGATTAGTGGGATGTATGAGGCGGGAGGGGGGGGCAGGAGTGGGGGATATGTCGCCAGCAGTGAGAAGGAGCAGAGAAAGGGAAAGCAGATGGGTGAAGGAGAGTGATCGGCTTTAGTGATGAGCGAATACCTCCGAGTATTTTTTAGTGCTTGGAGATTTACTTTTCATCGCCACAGCTGAATGATTTACATCTGTTAGCCAGCATAAGTACATGTGGGGGTTGCCTGGTTGCTAGGCACAGCAGCACGGTGGCGCAGTGGTTAGCACTGCAGCCTTGCAGCGCTGGAGTCCTGGGTTCTAATCCCACCCAGGACAACATCTGCAAAGAGTTTGTATGTTCTCTCCGTGTTTGCGTGGGTTTCCTCCGGGCTCTCCGGTTTCCTCCCACATTCCAAAGACATACTGATAGGGAATTTAGATTGTGAGCCCCAACGGGGACAGCGATGATAATGTGTGCAAAACTGTAAAGCGCTGTGCAATATGTTAGCGCTATATAAAAATAAAGATTATTATTATTATTATTAATCCCCACATGTAATCAAGCTGGTTAAGATATGTAAATCATTCAGCTGCCACGATGAAAACAAAATCTCTGAGCACTAAAAATACTCGGAGGTCACCCGAGTGTGCTCGGGAAATCTCGAGTAACAAGTATATTCGCTCATCACTAATCGGCTTATATTATTAGTACTGTGAAGCTTCACAATCTCATTAGCAAAAAACCTGAGCAAGAGTCTTGTCATTCAGAAGTGCCAATAAAGCGAAGAAATGCACCATTTTACTGAACCTATCCACAACCACCAGAACCACAGTCTTGCCTGCAGACACCGATAGGTCGGTAGTAAAATCCATGGACAAGTGTGTCCATAGCCTGCTAGGAGTGGGCACTGGAAGAAGAGGACCTGACGGACAAGTATGTGATACTTTAGAATTCAAGCAAATACTGCAAGCAGACACCAGTACAACCACATCCCGATGCAACCCCGGCAACCAAAAATGACGAGAAAGGAGGTATGCAGTTGCTTTACTACCTAGATGACCAGCAAGTGCAAAGTTATGATGTTTCCAAATTACTTTACGGCACAAATCAGATGGTACAAATAACCTCCCTGAAGGGCAGGAGGCAGGGGCGTTCCCCATAGCCTCCAACACCTCACCCTCCAGGTCAGGGTATAAGGCCGAGATGACTACCCCCTTCTGCAAAATCGGGGCAGGATTCTCATGGTCACCACCACCAGGGAAGCTCCGTTATAAAGTATCCGCCTTGGCGTTTTTAACTCCTGGAAGGAAAGTGACCACAAAAAGAATCTAGTAAAGAACAGGGACCACCTATCTTGTATAGGGTTGAGACCTTTAACTGATTGAAGGTATGACAGGTTCTTGTGTTCCACGATAACAGTAATAGGATGGACTGCCCCCTCCATCCAATGCCTCCACTCGAACACCAATTTAATCGCCAAAAGTTCCCCATTACCCACGTTATCATTTCTCCCAGCCGAGAATAATTTTTTGGGAAAATAAGGTGCATGGACACCATTTACCAGAGGACGAACCCTGAGACAACACAGCCCCAACAACGACCTCTGACAAATCCACTTCTATGATAAAAGGTTGAGAAACATCAGGTTGACTGAGTACAGGTGCAATGTCAAAACAGGGGTTTCACCATTACCAAATAATCTTGAATAAACTTCCAGTAAAAATTTTTAAAACCCAGAAAATACTGTAATGCCTTCAGATTCTTGGGATTGTCCCAATCAAGTACAGCACGAAACTTCTCCGGATCCATCTGAAAACCCGAAGATGACATCAGGTACACCAAAAACTGCACCTCCTGAATGACGAGAACACATTTTTCTGGCTTGGCATAAAGCTTGTTATCCCTTAAAATCTGAAGTGTAATGGGGTTACCACGACAGTGTGGTAGTATATGGGAGGGGGAAAACTTTTCAAGGTGGGTGGTGACCATGGCGGCCATTTTGAAGTCGCCTATTTTGGATCCAACTTTATTGTTTTCAATGGGAAGAGGGTCATGTGACATATCAAATTTATTGAGAATTTTACAAGAAAAACAATGCTGTGCCTGTTTTAACGTAACTTTATTCTTTCATGAGTTATTTACAAGTTTATGACCACTTATAATATGTGCACACTTGCACCCCCTATTCCCTGGGTGAGGGAAAAGAAGAGAGAGCTAACTCAGGAGATAAGATAAGGTGGAGGCCCAACATCTTCACCTTCATAAGTATCCCGGGGGAGCAGGGCGAGCTAGGGCGCCCTCTAGTGTTAGGGGCAGGGAAGGAGCCCATGGTCCTGGGTCACCCGACAGCTGTGTCGTGACATGAAGCACCTGTCTCACAAGTCCCCTAATGTGTCTCCAAATCAGGTGAATAAACCACAATATCATCCAGATAGACCACAACAAACCTGGCCACAATATGATGGAAAATATCATTTATGAAATGCTAGAACACCGCTGGTGGATTGGTCAGACCAAAAGGCATGACCAGACTCTCGAAATGACCCTCAGGAGTATTGAATGGCGTTTTCTATTCATCCCCTTCCCTGATTCTAACCAAGTTATAGTCCCCCCTTAAATCCAACTTGGAGAAAACCTGAGCTCCCACCACCTGGCTGAACAGATCCGGAATCAGAGGAAGAAGGTATGGATCTCAGATAGTAATTAGATTTAATTCCTGGAAATGTAAACAGAGTCGGAGACCGCCATCTGTCTCCTTCATAAAAAAGAACCCTGCCTTGAAGGACGAAGATAAAGGTCTCAAGACTCTCAGCAATAAAATCTTTCATGGTTTATCTCTCAGGACTGGACAGATTGTACAGTCTGGACTTGGGTAGTTTAGCTCCGGGAGTCAGTTTTGTAGGACAGTCATAAGACCAATGGGGGGGGGGGATCCTGACACCCCCTCTCAGAAACTACGTCCTCAAAGCCAGACAAAACTGCAGGTAAGGTCCCCGGAGATACTGCAGGAAGGGAAATGTTTAGGCCGTTCTCATGGCAGTAATCTCCTCACTTCACAGTTGGATTATACTTCACCAACCAGGGTGACCCCAGAACCATTAGAGTGTGGAGACCCTCCAGGACATAGCAAGGGATTACTTCATAATGGAAAGCCCACCCTCAGTAATATGTTATGTACAATCTACGTCAGTGGTCCCTTTACAAGGGGTGCTATGTCTATGGCATAAAAAGGAATGGGATTAGCTAAGGTAGCGCAAGCAAGCCCATGAATTCTAGCAAATCCAGCATCAACCATGCTGACTCCAGCTCCAGTCTACACAGACATTCTCTCAGTCCTGCTCTCTAGCACCACTACTGCGTCAGGACAAACCGAGAATTACAGGTTGAAGATGAACCTACCCCTTGATTATCAAACTCCAGGCTCCCAAGGGTTAATCAAGTCTCTTTTTGTTTAGGAATCAAAGGACAGCCCCCAATAAAATGTCCCTTCCCACAAAAAAACCACATGCTCTTTTTCTCCTGAATGTCAGGGGAGACATACAACGCAGATGCACCCCCTAACTGTATGGGTTCCTCAAACTCCACAAGTATAGGTTGACCCATGGACCTTCCCCCCAAAGCAGGGGTATTGTCCTGGAAAGAGGGCTCAGCAGGCGGTGGTCTTACCCATCTATCCTGCAGGTTTCTATTCACACGAATAGCCAATGACATGGCAGCCTGCAGTAACACAGGAGTCTGATACACTGACAATGCCTCCGGGTCATTTTATATGGTATCAGTTGACCACCTGCAGAATTCAGACCTATAAGTCTCCACTGACTGATTCTCCTGCTGAAGGTGACGCCGCTTGGATTCAGCCAAGGAAATACAGTCAGGGTCATCATAGATTGGGGCAATTGCCCCGACACATAGGGACTGGGGACACATAGAATCCTGTGGCAAAGAAAAAGGCCAGGACTGAAGTTCCCGCTGCAACAGTGAAACAGTGAAATCACAATTCCCACTCGATGCTCCTCATCTCTAGAGGAGTAAGAACAAAGTTTAATATACAATTTACAAGCTTCTTTAAATACAAAAACCATTTCCCAACCTCCAGAAAACCTGTCCGGGAGGGCAATTTTGGGTTAAAGCTGGACCGCCAACCCACAGAGTCCCCCACAATAGGAGCCCGCAGCCGCTGCTATGAACCTCAGAACGAAGGTCATTCACCTCCAGTGACAACGTCTGCAGCTGCTCTGCCAGCAAAAAAACTGAATCCATGAACCCGGCTAAAGGAAAAAAACGCATAGAAGCCCCCCCACAAAAACAAGTGTCATTTTTTTTTTCTTTTAAAAAAAGGGTACTGTGGGTGTTAATGTCACGCTGCGTGAAGGATAAGTAAGTGCACAACAATGGAAAGAGGGAAGGGGAGCCGAAACACTAGGGAAGAGGGGACTGGTCCCCCTAAGCAGATCTAAAATCACCCTGTCTGCCCTAACCATCCCTACATAGGTTTTGCACTTATCGCTGAGCAGGAACCTAATCCCTGCCTGATCCTAGTGATAGGTCCTACATAGGGAGCACTAGTCAGTTACCACTAAAACTAAAGACAGAGAGTGAAGACAGTTGGGAGGAAATGCGTAGCTTGAGAAGACAACCGAGTTGTCACACCAGCATACCTCCACGGGTCCTCAGGAAAGACACTAACCGACTGCTAGAACTTCCAACAAGACTGAGACAAGTATGAGCCAACTCCAGCACCATGCTGCAGCAATTGAATGTATTTAAACCTGCAGCACAGGGGTGTAATTAGCAGCAGAAGGTGGAGGTAACTATCGGATCCTAGAGGGAGAAGGATATCGCTCCATAACAGAGATGCAAAAATCAAGAAAGTGCTTGAGCTAAATGCAAAGACCTTCAACAGCGGGATCCAGGATGAGTGTTTGTCACACCTGACACACCCATTATAATGAGGAGGCTACATTATTTTTTATGAGGAGCTGCATTATACTCTACGGGGTGTTGGCATTATACTCTATTAGGGGGCTGTATTATATTCAATGGGAGGCTGCATTATAGTCTATGAGGAGGCTGTATTTTATTCTATGAGGAGGATGCATTGTATTCTATGGGAGGCTACATTATACTCTATGATGAGGCTACATTATATTATGTGGGGTGGCTGTATTATACTCAAGGGAGATGCATTATACTCTATGGGGTGGCCACATTACACTCTATGGGAGCTGTATTATAGTCTATGGGGGCTGCATTATACTGTATAGAGGACTATGGGAAATGCATTATACTATGTGAAGAACTATGGCATGCATTATACTATGGGGAGTGTATTGTACTACATAGAGGACTATGGGTAGTGTATTATACTATATGGAGGACTATGGAAAGTGTATTATACTATATGGAGGACTATGGGGAGTGTATTATACTATATGGAGACTATGGGGAGTGTATTATACTGTATGGAGGACTGTGGGGAGTGTATTATACTATATGGTGAGTATTATACTATATGGAGGACTATGAAGAGTGTATTATACTATATGGAGTACTGTGAGGCACATTATATTATTTAAATAAGGTAGACTCTGGTGTGCACTTTACTGTGTGGAGGACTATGGGAGGTATTACACTAAGCAAGCAAAATGCTGCCTATTCATGGATTGAATGGATTGTTTGTGCTGGAACAGAAATTGTTGTTCTTCAGCACATCACCCAGCGAAAACTGCAGATATGCTGCTGATAACATGATACTGTATGTGGACAGAATGATCTATTACTGTGATGATAATGTATAATATGATTTTTGTCCCTGTTAGCACACATATTGTGGGCTCTGGTCCCCCTTCTCTCTGTGTTTCTGCTTGCTGAAATGTGTGTGTAGAAGAGGTTTTATTGCTCTAGCTGTAAATTCCAGGCTCTGGGCAACTTACTCATCCCTCCTCCCATCTAGTACCAGCTGTAACTGGTCTAGTTTCTGACTCAAGACATTAGGTTCTTAGTTCTATTATAATAAGATATTGGGCCACCGATTTGGGCTAGAAAAATAAGGAGTATATATTGCTAACTACCATCGGTAGATCTGTCAGCCACTGCAACCACTAGCAGCTAAAAGCAACGAGTAAAAAGTACAGATTTCTCCGGAACCGTGTGGAACAACTAGGACGAATTTGGTATCAATAGAAAGCTACCGTAATTTTAAGACAAGATGGATGAGGTGTGTTATGACTCTGCCAGATTCTCGAGCGAAGATATGAGAGTTATAAGAATTATTGGAAAAAACTGTAGCGATGAGGAGAGGGGAGGGCGATGTTAACTCAACCCCTTTAGTGATGTCACAAGGCTGCAGGTATAAGTGACTGCCAGTGAGCCCAACCTTCAGTCTTGCCTGAGGAGCGGTTACAGCAGGTCTTATCTCATGAATTGGGACATTTGGGGCTCCGCCTACCAGCATGGTTGCCTAAGATGATCAGAGCACATGTGAGTTTTATCTTTCTTCTTTAATCCATGTTATTTTATAATTGCTTTGTACATACATACTTTGTCTCATATTGTAACCTCTTTATATACCTTTTTATAAACACTGCCTGATCTTTATGGAGTAAAATATTTAAAATACTAGCTTTGTTCTCCTGCTCTAAATCATACCCTAAGTCTTCTGAAGGGAATTACGCTACTGTTTTGGGTTAGCTTTGGACCCGTTAATCAAAGCTGCTGGCGGCATACCTTGTCCTGTGCTCTTGGGAGTCACTGTAGAGATGGCGGTGTAGATAATTATTGTGGGAGTAGTTATATCGCCCGCACTGCAGCATGCCCAATAGTCAGTACAGAGCAGGTAGCCTTTCTGGCAACAAATTACCCTAGGTACAGTGCCTAATCTGACCTGAGGGTAAGGGGGGCGCCAGAAAGCTGCAAGTTTTCAAGCGGAACTGTAAAGCGGGATATACATAGATCCCTGCAGCTAGTGTTATATTGCAGAGCAGTGGGATAACTAGAATAAGCCCCTGTGGTAAATTAAGAGGTCAATAGCCTCGTGTGTGTTTTCATCACATTGGAGCAGTGGAGGGATAACTAAGATAAGCCCCCCTGCACATGTGATAGCCGTGGGCTGGCCAAAGGTCACCCCGATCGTGACGTACTGTTGACAGTCACGGTGTGGATCCATGTCAATTACTGATGGTACTGTCTCCATCATTCTTCCTCAGCCGGTGTAAAGAGGCTGGGAAACAAGCATCGAATGACTTCAATGTTGTTGATCATATTCGTTTGGTGGCCTGAACTCAGCTGTGAATACAACCGAAATGCTTCTGTGTGATGTGCAATATGTGAGCATTTAGGGCCCCATTTTAAACTTTTGCCCAGGCCCCACAGTGCCTAAAACCGGCCCTGCCCAGGTGACACAGCTTTTAGACTCGCGTCCTTTTTTGTTCACCACAGGAGACCCTGCAATCAGGAGGAATCCCCTGTATCTGACCACTTCTTATACCCTACCACCTACCCATCCCCACCATCACCTCTCAGAGGCATAGTACATGAGTCCCCCTGGAATAAGACACGAGTCCCAAGAGACAAAGAACATGAGCCCTCAGGGAAGCAGCACACAATGAGCCCCCCAGAAACAGGATACAAGAGCCATGAAGAAACTAGACATCCCTGCCGCCATATTGGATTACAGTTGCTGGACGCAGATTATATTGTTTTCATGGTGATCCTCTACAGAGATGCCCGATGCTATGGGGATGGTCCAGTAACGGCGATGCCCGATGCTATGGGGATGGTCCAGTAATGGTGATGCCCGGTGCTATGTGGATGGTCCAGTAATGTCGATGCCCGGTGCTATGTGGATGGTCCAGTAATGATGATGCTTGGTGCTATGTGGATGGTCCAGTAATGTCGATGCCCGGTGCTATGTGGATGGTCCAGTAATGGCGATAACTGATGCTATAGGGATGGTACAATCATGGAGAAGCTTGGTGCTACGAGGGTGGTCCAGTAATGGCGATGCTCAATGCTATGCAAATTGTTCAGCAATTACAATGCCCAATGCTATGGGGATGGTCCAGTAATGTCAATGCTTTATGCTTTGGGGATGGTCCAGTAATGGCGATGCCCGGAGCTATAGGGATGGTCCAGTAATGGCGATGCCTGATCCTATGGGGATGGTCCAATCATGGTGTTGCCCAAAACCATGACGATGGTCCAGTAATTGCGATGAACGATGCTATGTGGATGGTCCAGTAATGGCGATGCCCGGTGCTATGTGGATGGTCCAGTAATGGCGATGACTGATGCTATAGGGATGGTACAATCATGGAGAAGCTTGGTGCTACGGGGGTGGTCCAGTAATGGCAATGCTCAATGCTATGCAAATTGTTCAGCAATTACAATGCCCGATGCTATTGGGATGGTCCAGTAATGTCAATGCTTTATGCTTTGGGGATGGTCCGGTAATGGCGATGCCCGGAGCTATAGGGATGGTCTAGTAATGGCAATGCCTGATGCTATGGGGATGGTCCAATCATGGTGATGCCCAAAACCATGAGGATGGTCCAGTAATTGCAATGTCCGATGCTATGGGGATGGTCCTGTAATGGCAATGCCCGATGCTATGGGGATGGTTCATACATGGTGATGCCCAATGTTTGCGAATGCTCCAGTAATGGCGATGCCCAATGTTATGGGGATGGTCCATTCATGCCTATGTCGAGTGCTAAAGGGATGGTCCATTCATGGACATGCCTGATACTATGAAGATGGCCAAGTAAATGCGATGTCCGATGCTATGGGGGATGGTCTAGTAATGGTGATGCCCGATGCTATGCGAATGGTCCAGCAATGTCGATGCCCGATGATATGGGGATGGTCCAGTAATCATGATACCCAGTGCTATGGGGATGGTCCAGTAATGGCTATGCTATGGGAATGGTCCAGATGCTATGAGGATGGTCTAGTAATGGTGATGCCCGATGCTATGCGAATGGTCCAGCAATGTCGATGCCCGATGATATGGGGATGGTCCAGTAATCATGATACCCAGTGCTATGGGGATGGTCCAGTAATGGAGATGCTATGGGAATGGTCCTGTAATGGGAATGCCCAATGCTATGAGGATTGTCTAGTAATGGTGATGTCCGATGCTATGCGAATGGTCCAGCAATGTCGATGCCCGATGATATGGGGATGGTCCAGTAATCATGATACCCAGTGCTATGGGGATGGTCCAGTAATGGAGATGCTATGGGAATGGTCCTGTAATGGGAATGCCCAATGCTATGAGGATTGTCTAGTAATGGTGATGTCCGATGCTATGGGGTTGGTCCAGTATTGGCGATGCTTGATGTTATTGGGATGGTCCAGTAATGCATATGCCCGATGCTATGGGATGGTCCAGTAATGGCGATGCCCCATGCTCTGCAGATGGTCCAATAATGGCAATGCCCAGTGCTATGGGGATGATCCAATCATGACGATGCCCTCTGCAATGGGGATGGTCTACTAATGGCGATGCTTGGTGCTTTGGTGAGAGTATAGTAAGCGCAATCTCCGGTGCTATGAGAATGGTCCAGTAATGGTAATGCCTGTTGCTATGGGGATCATCCAATAATAGCAATGCCCAGTGCTATGTGGATGGTCCAGTAATGATGATGCCCATTGCTATGGAGATTGTCTAGTAATGGCGATGCCCAGTGCTATGGGGATGGTCCAGTAATGGCAATGTCCGATGATATTCGGAAGGTCCAGTAATGGGGATGCACAGTGCTTTGAGGATGGCCCAGTAATGGCGATGCCTGGTGCTATGGGGATGGCCCAGTAATGGCGATGTCCGATGCTATGGGAATTATTTTCCATTGTCCGGCTAACACAGCCAAAGTTGCCTGCTACTCCTCCCCCCAATGGTTTCTGTAAAGCCAAAATCCTTCTTGCAGCTCCTTCCCCCCTCTCTGTGAATTTCCACTCCCCCACTCCCTTCCTGGCAAATGGTCACTTTTACTGCTGGCCAGCTAGCAGAGAGCTGAATGTGTCCCGCCAAGAATCCCTTTGCCTGCTAGGCAGAATACTCAAAGTAGAATTCAGTAGCACACATTAACCCTAGAAACATGAAAATTAGATTTCCAGTATCTGGGCAATTAGGGCTCCGCATGGCAGCATTTTGTGGCATTAAGGGCCATTGGAAACCTGGGAAATGAATTTCTGCCCACCAGTAAATCACAGACATACCGCGTTTGGACTCAAAAGAATGGTAAAATCACAGGGGTAAAAATAATGCCAATATCATTGGCCTGTGAGCTTCCAGGCCAAAGATATGGAAAAAGGGAGTTTTTAGTAACTTGCCAAAATAGGTGTATCTCCCAGGAAACAGCGCACATGTGAGGTCAGCCAAAGTGGGAGTCCCTAAGTTTGTGGCCGAACCATAAAACAGAAGATCCATTTTGGGAGGTTATTCAGAGATCTGGGAGACAGCTGAACACCATGCTGGGGTGCTGAATCATTTCTCTGAGAAGTCTCTTCCCCTTTATCGACACGTCATACCTGTGACTGAGATTCAGTAAGTTCGTACCTTTATCTCTTAAATTTTATAACTGTTTGTACATATTTGTATTTGTCTCTTTTGTAATATCTTTTGTATTTTTGTAAACACTGCAGATTTTTTCTTGAATAAACATATTTACTTGCTTCATTCTTTTGGCTCTATGATCGAACTGACATGTATTCCGCACAAATTCACACTACCTGGGGTTTATTTCTGACCCGATATAGGCTTGGTAATGGACCGGCTTTTATCTAGCGAGGAACTGGTGGCAGCATAGCATTCTGGTGTTATTTGGGGATCCTGGTAGTTTGGGGACAGGAGGTTTATATATGTACTCCTGGCCTGAGACTGGTGCTATATATACCGCCCTTACTGCAGAGTGTCCTGATAACCAGCACGTAACAGGACAGCCTCTCCGGCGACTACTTATCCTAGGTGCAGCACCCTGACTGACAGTGCTATGGGGATGGTCCAGTAATGGCGATGCCCAGTGCTATGCGGTTGGTCCAATAATGCCGATGCCCAGTGCTATGCGGTTGGTTCAGTTATGGCGATGCCCGATTTTATGCTGATGGTCCTGTAATGGCAATGCCCGCTGCTATTATTATTATTATTATTATTTATTATTATAGCGCCATTTATTCCATGGCGCTTTACATGTGAGGAGGGGTATACATAATAAAACATGTACAATAATTTTGAACAATACAAGTCACAACTGGTACAGGATGAGAGAGGATCCTGCCCGCGAGGGCTCACAATCTACAAGGGATGGGTGAGGATACAGGAGGAGAGGACCCTGCCCGCGAGGGCTCACAATCTACAAGGGATGGGTGAGGATACAGGAGGAGAGAGGACCCTGCCCGCGAAGGCTCACAATCTACAAGGGATGGGTGAGGATACAGTAGGTGAGGGTAGAGCTGGCCGTGCAGCGGTTTGGTCGATCGGTGGTTACTGCAGGTTGTAGGCTATGAGGATAGTCTAGTAATGGTGATGCCCAGTGCTGTGGGGATGGTCCAGTAATGGCTTTGAATGGTGCTTTGGGATGGTCCAGTAATGGCGATGACCGGTGCTATGAGGATAGGCCAGTAATGGCAATGTCCGATGCCATGGAGATTGTCCAGTAATGGTGTGAGCTCGACACTATGGGTAAGGTCCAGTAATAGTAATGCCCCATGCTATGGGGATGGACCAATCATAGTGATGCCCAGTGCAATGGAGATGGTCCAGTAATGGCGATGCCCACTGCTACGAGGATGGGTCAGTGATGGCAATGCCCGATGCTATGGGGATGGTCCAGTAATGGTGCTATACCCGACGCTATGGGGATGGACCAATCATGGCGATGCCCGACGCTATGGGGATGGTCCAGTAATAGTAATGCCCCGTGCTATGGGGATGGACCAATCATGGCGATGCCCGATGCTATGGAGATTGTCCAGTAATGGTGTGATGCCTGGAGCTATGGGTATGGTCCAGTAATGGCGATGCCCGACGCTATGGGGATGGTCCAGTAATAGTAATGCCCCGTGCTATGGGGATGGGCCAATCATAGCGATGCCCACTGCTATGAGGATGGGCCAGTAATGGCTTTGAACGGTGCTATGGGGATGGTCCAGTAATGGTGCGATGACAGGTGCTATGGGGATGGTCCTGTAATAGTGATGGCCGGTGTTTAGGGGACGGTCCAGTAATGTTGCGATGCCCGATGCTATGAGGATAGTCCAGTAATGGCGATGACCTGCGCTATGGGTATAGTCCTGTAATAGCGTTGCCCGGTGCTATGTGAATGGTCCTGTAATAGCAATGCCTGGTGCTATGGGGATGGTCCGGTAATGGCGATGACCGGTGCTATAGGAATGGTCCAGTAATGGCGATGACTGGTGCTATGGGGATGGTCCTGTAATAGCAATGCCTGGTGCTATGGGGATGGTCCTGTAATGGCGATGTCCGAAGCTATGGGGATGGTCCTGTAATGGCGATGTCCGAAGCTATGGGGGGATGGTCCTGTAATGGCGATGACCGGTGCTATGGGGATGGTCCAGTATTGGCGATTACCGGTGCAATGGGGATGGTCCTGTAATAGCGATGCCCAGTGCTATAGGGATGGTCCAGTATTGGCGATGACTGGTGCTATAGGGATGGTCCAGTATTGGTGATTACCGGTGCTATGGAGATGGTCCTGTAACGGCGATGTCCGAAGCTATGGAGATGGTCCTGTAATGGCGATGCCCGGTGCTATGGGGATGGTCCAGTATTGGTGATTACCGGTGCTATAGGGATGGTCCAGTATTGGTGATTACCGGTGCTATAGGGATGGTCCAGTATTGGTGATTACCGGTGCTATGGAGATGGTCCTGTAACGGCGATGTCCGAAGCTATGGAGATGGTCCAGTAATGGTGCGATACCCGGTGCTATTGGGATGGTCCAGTATATACTAAAATGCTTGTGCATGCCCTCATCATCTCCTGCCTTAACTGCTGCAACCACCTTTTCTGCAGCCTCCCTGCTAACACCCTTGCACCTCTTCCGTCCATCCTTAACTCTGCTACCCGACTAATTAATCTCTCTCCTCGCTACTCCTCCGCTTCCCCCCTCTGCAAATCTCTTCACTGGCTCCCATTCCCTCAGCATATCCAGTTCAAATTATTAATACTAACCTAGATCCAAGAAGTATCGTTTCTCCTTGCGGAGAGTGACATGATAAGCATGTTGAGGTGAGGAGACTTAAAGCCACAATGCTCCTCTGATACTAGAGTTTTAGTCCTTTTCCTCTCTGAAGAGACAATTTGCATATTTCCCAGAGGAGCATTGCGGCTTTAAGTCTCCTCATCTCGACATGCTTATCATGTCACTCTCCGCAAGGAGAAACCATACTTCTTGGATCCCGGTCAGACGCCTCTCAATCAGCCAAACCAGATCTCCACTTTGCACTGACGAGGGGCAGTTCCCCGAAACACAGTGTCTGCAAATTGAGATTCTGGTTTGGCTATTATCCTAAGTCATGTGACAAGGCTCGTTAAAGGGTCGATATTGACTGTTAGGATCGCTACTTCCTATAGGTGGCACTAGAGTTCTAGTCCTCTTCCTCTCTGAAGAGACAATTTGCATAATACTGACCTACAAAGCCATCCATAACCTGTCTCCTCAATATATCTCTGAACTAATCTCCCGATATCTTCCCTCACGTAATCTTCGATCCTCCCAAGACCTCCTTCTCTCCTCCACACTTATCCGCTCCTTACCCAACCGCCTCCAAGACTTCTCCCGAATATCCCCCATCCTCTGGAATTCTCTGCCCCAACACGTCCAACTATCAACCACATTCGGATCCTTTGGACGTAACCTGAAAACCCATCTCTTCAGGAAAGCCTACAGCCTGCACTGACCCCGCTGCCTCCTCATCACTACCGGAGCTACCGCCTCACCACCACCGGAGCTACCGCCTCACCACCACCGGAGCTACCGCCTCACCACCACCGGAGCTACCGCCTCACCACCACCGGAGCTACCGCCTCACCACCACCGGAGCTACCGCCTCACCACCACCGGAGCTACCGCCTCACCAACACCGGAGCTACCGCCTCACCAACACCGGAGCTACCGCCTCACCACCACCGGAGCTACCGCCTCACCACCACCGGAGCTACCGCCTCACCAACACCGGAGCTACCGCCTCACCAACACCGGAGCTACCGCCTCACCAACACCGGAGCTACCGCCGCACCAACACCGGAGCTACCGCCTCACCAACACCGGAGCTACCGCCTCACCACGACCGGAACTACCGCCTCACCAACACCGGAGCTACCGCCTCACCACTACCGGAGCTACCGCCTCACCAACACCGGAGCTACCGCCTCACCAACACCGGAGCTACCGCCTCACCAACACCGGAGCTACCGCCTCACCAACACCGGAGCTACCGCCTCACCACCACCGGAGCTACCGCCTCACCACCACCGGAGCTACCGCCTCACCAACACCGGAGCTACCGCCGCACCAACACCGGAGCTACCGCCGCACCAACACCGGAGCTACCGCCTCACCAACACCGGAGCTACCGCCTCACCACGACCGGAACTACCGCCTCACCAACAGCGGAGCTACCGCCTCACCACTACCGGAGCTACCGCCTCACCAACACCGGAGCTACCGCCTCACCAACACCGGAGCTACCGCCTCACCAACACCGGAGCTACCGCCTCACCAACACCGGAGCTACCGCCTCACCAACACCGGAGCTACCGCCTCACCAACACCGGAGCTACCGCCTCACCAACACCGGAGCTACCGCCTCACCAACACTGGAGCTCCTGCAACCCTCAACCTATTGTCTCCTTCCCCACCATCCTGTAGAATGTAAGTCCGCAAGGGCAGAGTCCTCGCCTCTCTGTATCAGTCTGTCATTGTTAGATTACTGTAAGTGATATCTGTATTTTGATGTAACCCCTTCTCATGTACAGACCATGGAATCAATGGTGCTATAGAAATAAATAATAATAATAATATTGGCGATGAGCCAGTAATAGTGATGCCCACTGCTATGGGGATGGTCCGATGATGGCGGCAGTACATCGCTGTGTGCGCACGTTCAGTGTCTGAGCTGCTGGGAAGAGATTTGCACCTTGACATATAAATCCGATGTGGGGAGTTCTCACAATGGCCGCGGCTTGTTAGCAGTGAGATATGGTCGGATGGTGAAAGGAGAGAAATGTTTCATTTCCTGTGTCACACACTGCGCCGAATATCAGCAGAGAAACCGCGAGATGGCAGATAGCGCCGCCTGCGATAACTCTCCATACCTGACAACAAAAAACGCAAATAGAAGCTTCCCGGTAGCGCGGCGGCAGCGAGGGCCGGTGATAAGCTTTTCTCACGCCGCAGCTCTGGGGACAGATTTGCATTTTAATGGAAGCTGCTCATTGACTCTTGTGCCACAAGTGGCGTCATTACCGGAGGCGAGTGGGATTAGTGCTGATCGCGGGCGATAACGCAGTGAGCGCTGCTCTGCTCCGCGGATTATGCGCCTGCCGCTTGCTGATAATTTGGGAGCTGGAGACGTCGCACTCGAGTAGAAGAGATTTACAGGTTTGCTGTCAGCAGAGCGTCCATTACACCGTCCTTTCAAGCTTTCAATTTCCTTTACAAATAAAATAAATAGGATATTGAGCGGCGCGATTCGCACTGCTGGCTGCCGCCAACAATCACAGAAGCTACGGAAAAGGGAAACCCCGAACGTATTGAGCAAGTATACGGTGACAAATCTGTGCGTACTGCGTCCTCCACCACCGCCGCACTACTGATCTGTGCTTACTGCGACCTCCACCACCGCCACACTACTGATCTGTGCGTACTGCGTCCTCCACCATCGCCGCGCTACTGATCTGTGCTTACTGCGTCCTCCACCATCGCCGCGCTATTGATCTGTGCGTACTGCATCCTCCACCACCGCCGCGCTACTGATCTGTGCGTACTGTGTCCTCCACCACCGCCGCTCTACTGATCTGTGCGTACTGCGTCCTCCACCATCGCCGCGCTGTTGATCTGTGCGTACTGCATCCTCCACCACCGCCGCGCTACTGATCTGTACGTACTGTGTCCTCCACCACCACCGCGCTACTGATCTGTGCTTACTGCGACCTCCACCACCGCCGCGTTATTGATCTGTGCGTACTGCATCCTCCACCACCGCCGCGCTACTGGTCTGTGCGTACTGCATCCTCCACCACCGCCGCTCTACTGATCTGTGCGTACTGTGTCCTCCACCACCGCCGCGCTACTGATCTGTGCGTACTGCATCCTCCACCACCGCCGCGCTACTGATCTGTGCGTACTGCATCCTCCACCACCGCCGCTCTACTGATCTGTGCGTACTGCATCCTCCACCACCGCCGCTCTACTGATCTGTGCGTACTGCGTCCTCCACCATCGCCGCGCTATTGATCTGTGCGTACTGCATCCTCCACCACCGCCGCGCTATTGATCTGTGCGTACTGCATCCTCCACCACCGCCGCGCTACTGATCTGTGCGTACTGCATCCTCCACCACCGCCGCTCTACTGATCTGTGCGTACTGCGACCTCCACCATCTCGGCGCTACTGATCTGTGCGTACTGTGTCCTCCACCACCGCCGCGCTACTGATCTGTGCGTACTGCATCCTCCACCACCGCCGCTCTACTGATCTGTGCGTACTGCATCCTCCACCACCGCCGCGCTATTGATCTGTGCGTACTGCAACCTCCACCACCGCCGCTCTACTGATCTGTGCGTACTGCATCCTCCACCACCGCCGCTCTACTGATCTGTGCGTACTTTGTCCTCCACCACCGCCGCGCTATTGATCTGTGCGTACTGTGTCCTCCACCACCGCCGCGCTACTGATCTGTGCGTACTGCATCCTCCACCACCGCCGCGCTACTGATCTGTGCGTACTGCATCCTCCACCACCGCCGCTCTACTGATCTGTGCATACTGCTACCTCCACCGCCGCCGCACTACTGATCTGTGCGTACTGTGTCCTCCACCACTGCCGCACTACTGATCTGTGCGTACTGCATCCTCCACCACCGCCGCGCTACTGATCTGTGCGTACTGCATCCTCCACCACCTCTGCGCTACTGATCTGTGCATACTGCTACCTCCACCGCCGCCGCACTACTGATCTGTGCATACTGCGTCCTCCACCACCTCCGCGCTACTGATCTCTGCATACTGCGACCTCCACCACCTCTGCGCTACTGATCTGTGCATACTGCGACCTCCACCACCTCTGCGCTACTGATCTGTGCATACTGCTACCTCCACCACCTCCGCCCTACTGATCGGTGCATACTGCGACCTCCACCACCTCCGCGCTACTGATCTGTGCATACTGCTACCTCCACCGCCGCCGCACTTCTGACCGGTGCATACTGCGTCCTCCACCACTGCCGCACTACTGATCTGTGCATACTTTTACCTCCACCACCTCCGCCCTACTGATCTGTGCATACTTTTACCTCCACCACCTCCGCCCTACTGATCTGTGCATACTGCGACCTCCACCACCTCCGCGCTACTGATCTGTGCATACTGTACCTCCACCGCCTCCGCGCTACTGATCTGTGCATACTGCTACCTCCACCGCCTCCGCGCTACTGATCTGTGCATACTGCGACCTCCACCACTGCCGCACTACTGATCTGTGCATACTGCCTCCTCCACCACCTCCGCGCTACTGATCTCTGCATACTGCGACCTCCACCACCGCCGCGCTACTGATCTGTGCATACTGCTACCTCCACCACCTCCGCCCTACTGATCGGTGCATACTGCGACCTCCACCACCTCCGCGCTACTGATCTGTGCATACTGCTACCTCCACCGCCGCCGCACTTCTGACCGGTGCATACTGCATCCTCCACCACTGCCGCACTACTGATCTGTGCATACTTTTACCTCCACCACCTCCGCCCTACTGATCTGTGCATACTGCGACCTCCACCACCTCCGCGCTACTGATCTGTGCATACTGCTACCTCCACCACCTCCGCCCTACTGATCGGTGCATACTGCGACCTCCACCACCTCCGCGCTACTGATCTGTGCATACTGCTACCTCCACCGCCGCCGCACTTCTGACCGGTGCATACTGCATCCTCCACCACTGCCGCACTACTGATCTGTGCATACTTTTACCTCCACCACCTCCGCCCTACTGATCTGTGCATACTGCGACCTCCACCACCTCCGCGCTACTGATCTGTGCATACTGCTACCTCCACCGCCTCCGCGCTACTGATCTGTGCATACTGCGTCCTCCACCACCTCCGCCCTACTGATCTGTGCATACTGCGACCTCCACCACCTCCGCGCTACTGATCTGTGCATACTGCGTCCTCCACCACTGCCGCACTACTGATCTGTGCATACTGCTACCTCCACCACCTCCGCGCTACTGATCTGTGCATACTGCTACCTCCACCACCTCCGCGCTACTGATCTGTGCATACTGCGTCCTCCACCACTGCCGCACTACTGATCTGTGCATACTGCGTCCTCCACCACCTCCGCGCTACTGATCTCTGCATACTGCGACCTCCACCACCGCCGCGCTACTGATCTGTGCGTACTGCATCCTCCACTGTTATGTAGGCAATCCAGTGACACAGTGTGCCAGCAATCAGAGCACATACAGTGATCTGACAATAACCCAAAAACAATAGAACGAGCTCTGAGACGTGGAATCTCTGTAGACCGCAATACCTGAACCTAACCTAAACACAACTAAAGGCAGCTGTGGATTGCGCCTGACACTACCTATGCAACTCGGCACAGCCTGAGGAGCTGACTAGCCTGAAGATAGAAAAACAAGCCTGACTTGCCTCAGAGAAATACCCCAAAAGGAAAAGGCAGCCCCCCACATATAATGACTGTTAGCAAGATGAAAAGACAAAACGTAGGGATGAAATAGATTCAGCAAAGTGAGGCCTGATATTCTAGATAGAGCGAGGATAGCAAAGAGAACTTTGCAGTCTACAAAAAACCCTAAAGCAAAAAACCACGCAAAGGGGGCAAAAAGACCCACCGTGCCGAACTAACGGCACGGCGGTACACCCTTTGCGTCTCAGAGCTTCCAGCAAAACGAAATGACAAGCTGGACAGAAAAAGTAGCAACAAAAGCAAAAAGCACTTATCTAAGCAGCGCAGCGGGCCACAGGAAAGATCCAGAAGCTCAGATCCAACACTGGAACATTGACAAGGAGCAAGGAAGACAGAATCAGGTGGAGTTAAATAACAAAGCAGCCAACGAGCTCACCAGAACACCTGAGGGAGGAAGCCCAGAAGCTGCAGTACCACTTGTGACCACAGGAGTGAATTCAGCCACAGAATTCACAACACTCCACCACCTCCGCGCTACTGATCTCTGCATACTGCATCCTCCACAACCGCCTCACTACTGATCTCTGCATATTTGGCGCCCCAGGGTCCTGGTCGTCGCACTGGTATTGCTTTCCTCTCGGGGAGAGTGATGCTACATTTGGAGGCAAAGAAGGATAACTGCATCCAGGTATCACAAACATGCAACACATTTCAGACTCCAGGCCACCAGGGGGAGCTCTTGCTCCTATTTATTAGGTCACTCCCCACATTGGTAAAACTGGTTGCCTGAAGGGAAAGAGAGTTAGTTGCTGGCTGAGCTCCGCTCAGGTAGTTGGGTCCCTGACAGGGGTGGGATCCTGTCAGAGAACGAAGGAGAAGGAAACAGAGCTGTGCATGCCCTCAGAGCTGCAGCTCCTAGAAAGAGACATTGAAGACAGAACTGTATTGCAGCAAGCGTGCAAGGAAGTCGTAGCAAAGGAGTGGATACCAGAAGGGGACCAGCCCTAAACAGGCTGTCTCCTTCTGAGGCGCAGAAGCCCAGTAGCCGGAACACCGAGGGAGTAACGACCTTTATGCCTTGCTCCAGAGACCGGTAGGACAGCTAATTTCACGTTACCTGTCTGCCCTACACCCAGGAGGCATGGTGGCACCCCTTAGAGGCTGGGGCATGATAGAGTCCCTATAAACCGCCTCAAGCCACCAGTCATATGGGTTTGTCCTATCCTATATGGGGGACAGAGAGAGAGACATTAAATCTTTGAGGACCTTATGTGAAGACTTAGGCAGTAAGGGACTACAACACTGCAGCACAAGGGAAGGCTACTGATTTCCACATGGACAAGGGGACTCTGGACTTGCCTCCAAACCAGCCAGACTCTGCCTGCCCTGTGATCCGGTGGCCTGGACTGTGGATGCTGGAGTCTTCACGCTCCAAACTTTGGCGTCACGAATAGGATCTACTAAAGCCTGAAAATTGGGTCATGTGCTCCTAGAAACTGTGCCTAACTGTGATTTGTGCTAAAAGACTGTGTGACTAATGGACTGTGATTTGCCGCCAAAAATTCCCACCAAAACCGCCGCCATTACAGCGCCACGAGGAGCGCCGGAGAAGAAGGGCGTGCTAACATGGGAGGAGACTACCAAAGCGGCGCCAAAAGCGATGAAAGTCAGAACTGCTGCTAAGTGATGAGGACCTGCCCATCTGCCAAAGAGGTCCGCCTCCTAATCTGCAAAGGCGGGAACAAGGGGAAGAAGGAGCCGAGCCCCCAGAAAATGGAGGAGCAGAGTGCATGTGCGGCCGCAGACTGGGGAGCAGGGATGGCGACCAGCGGGTACCTGAACGACGACGAAGTGACGCAGGACCATCCCAGGCGACTGGAGGCAAACCCGGGCTTGTCGCTACAGGAGAATCCGGACTTCTTGGATCCGCAGGTGGAGGAGCTGAGTCACCAACTCCTGGACGCAGAACTGACCGCGGTGAAGAAATGGAAGTCGGCCCTGTGCAGGAAGATCACACTGGAAGAGTCACAGTTCGGGCAGCAGCGGACTCCAGCGTACTCATTAGTGGAGCGGACCGGCATCGGTGGAACCACATTAGACGCAGGTACAGAAATCGCCCCTGCCCCAGTGACCGATCCCGCTCCAACAACCGCTCTCCCTCCAGCCACTGATCCTGCTTCAGTGACCGTCCCTCTTCCAGACTACGACCAGACCCCAGCCTTCGCTTCAGCTCCAGTTACTCCCCACACCACTGACGAGACACTACTCCCGCTCCTAGCGTCCCTGGGCATACCGCTGGATGTGAGCCCTGAGGGGGTGATCTTCCGATGGGACGCTCTGGGAGTCAGGATGAACGGGTCCATAGGAGAGGCCCAAAAGGGAGAATCCTATATTGGAGTCCTCACCTGGGAGGAATATAGACGATGCCTGATATTACAATGGAACGATAGAAAGGAGCATGAAACTCGACGTACAACACTGGACAATCCTCCAGTGAGACGGGGTGTAGTGGTGGCCTTCTACCCTAAAAGGGGTTGGGGTTTCATTCAGGAATCCGGGCTGCCAACAAAAGTCTATGTCACCCGCTGTGATGTGGAATCTCATCTTGGGGAGGTACATCCTGAACGGGATCTATGCAGAGGGGATCATGTGACTTACATCCGACACAAGGATGAAAAAGGCTGGTGCGCTCGAAATGTTAAGAAACGCGCACCCACCACAGCGCCACCTAGTGTCAAAGCTGATACCACCACTATTCCTTCAGTCACAGAGCCTGCAACCCCTCTAACCAACGCTACTACTACTGTGTGCATAATCACCACCACTGAGACAACTGCTGTGGCAAATGCAATAGCTGGCATCCGTACTCAAGCGACACGAACATTGATAGCAGCTAATGACTTGACCATACATGAGAGGCAAACCCATGACGTTGATATAGCATCAGATGAGGACTTAGATACAAACCTTCCCAGGCCAGGAAGTGTTCGTTACCAGCTGATGCCTTGCAAATTACTATAAAAGAACAAAACAAATCTGAAAACGACTGAACATAGTTATTCAACTCTTTTTGCTACTTAAAACCGACCTGGGTTATTCTTTAAAGGGGTCCCATGTTAAAGGGATCCTGTGTTTTGAAACAGCTATCTTCTATTCAAAGGACATTTGGATCATGGACAGTGAATGGTCCACAAACTTTCCATTGCACATAGTTGGCACCTCCAAGGTGCACACTGGTTCTGCCCACTTGCCGGCGTGGGTAGGGCTGGACTTGCTTGTAAATAGTTTGCACCTTCTTAAAGGTGCTTCCTACTGGTTTTACAAAGGAAGCTTTTACAGAGACTGCTTCTAAAAGAGACTGTTTCTAATCTTGTTGTGAGAACTACTTTGTTTTACAGAGACCTGAAGAAAAACCCGTTGGTGTGGCAGAATTCCAGGTCGGGATACACGCCTTGTAGCGCGCCCAAGCCAACGTTGGAGGTTAATAATGGGTCCCTCGCTTCGTTCCTGCTGTTACAAACTGACTGAAGTATTGATACTTTGCACTACCTCATTAAGAAAGACTTGAATATTGTTTATACCCTTAAAGGGAATGTTTGCTTGTTGCACTTTTTCCTAAAAGGTGATAGTGTTTGAAAGAATTAAGAGAAGTTAAATAGAATTGTATTCTTCCATAGTGAGTTGGTATGAAGAATAAAACTGAACTGAGAATTTGATAAGTGATGTACTTTGATGAGTTGAAGACGATATATATTAAACCCGTGGGGGTTGGTTGAAACTTTGCACTGTGACTTGAATAAAGAAAAATGCTTGATTTGCACTTTAACGTTCCAAGATAGTATATCCGTTCAGGTAATCGTATTTCATAGTTCGTTCAAAGTTATATTGTTTTCTTAATGATTCCGTATTGTCTAAAAGTGAATTCACAATGTAAATATGTTTTTGTTATGCAACGTTCAAGAATTCTCACCTCCCATAAAGGGAAGCATCAGTTATATTAATTTGTTTCATAGCATTTCCAAATTTGTATGTCTTTTGCTAACCTGTAAACTGTTGTTTTCTTTTCCAAGTCCGGGAGTACTGGATTTAACGAGGGGGAGTGCGGCGCCCCAGGGTCCTGGTCGTCGCACTGGTATTGCATTCCTCTCGGGGAAAGTGATGCTACGTTTGGAGGCAAAGAAGGATAACTGCATCCAGGTATCACAAACATGCAACACATTTCACACTTTCCACCTGGGGGAACTCTTGCTCCTATTTATTAGCTCACTCCCCACATTGGTAAAACTGGTTGCCTGTAGGGAAAGTGAGTTAGTTGCTGGCTGAGCTCTGCTCAGGTAGTTGGATCCCTGACAGGGGTGGGATCCTGTCAGAGAACGAAGGAGAAGGAAACAGAGCTGTGCATGCCCTCAGAGCTGCAGCTCCTAGAAAGAGACATTGAAAGCAGAACTGTATTGCAGCGAGCGTGCAAGGAAGTCATAGCTAAGGAGTGGATACCAGAAGGGGACCAGCCCTAAACATGCTGCCTCCTTCTGAGGCGCAGAAGCCCGGTAGCCAGAATACCGAGGGAGTAACGACCTTTATGCCTTGCTCCAGAGACCGACAGGACAGCTAATTGCAGTTTACCTGCTCGCCTTATACCCAGGAGGCACGGTGGCACCCCTTAGAGGCTGGGGCATGATAGAGTCCCTATAAACCGCCTCAAGCCACCAGTCATACGGGTTTGTCGTATCCTATATGGGGGACAGAGAGAGACATAACATCTGTGAGGACCTTATATGAAGCAACAGGCAGTAAGGAACTACAACACTGCAGCGCAAGGGAAGGCTACTGATTTCCACCTGGACAAGGGGACTCTGGACTCCAAACTGGCCAGACTCTGCCGGCCCTGTGATCTGATGCCCTGGACTGTGGATGCTGAAGACTTCAGTAAAGGTAAAGAGACTGCAACCTCGTGTCCTCTTTCTTCTCTGCTCCTCTCACCATCCACCATCTACATACTGGGAAGCCCTGGGGACACACTTCACCTGTGGGAAGGTATACCATCTAGCTACCATAACATCACCCCACCGGACCCCTTAAAGCAGCGTCGGTCACCCTGACTGAATACCACAGGTGGCTGTTATGACCTGGTGGTTAGGACAATAATGGACCTGGTGGTTAAGAGCACACGGAATGACCTGATAGTTACTAATAATACAGGACAAGCTCTGGGACGTGGGAACTCTGCTGACCGCAATCCCTAATCCTATCACACACACTAGAAATAGCCGTGGATTGCTGCTAACGCTCCCTATGCAACTCATCACAGCCTAAGAAACTAGCTAGCCCTGAAGATAGAAAAATAAGCCTACCTTGCCTCAGAGAAATTCCCCAAAGGAAAAGGCAGCCCCCCACATATAATGACTGTGAGTAAAGATGAAAATACAAACACAGAGATGAAATAGGTTTTAGCAAAGTGAGGCCCGACTTACTGAATAGACCGAGGATAGGAAAGATAGCTTTGCGGTCAGCACAAAAACCTACAAACAACCACGCAGAGGGCGCAAAAAGACCCTCCGTACCGACTAACGGCACGGAGGTGCTCCCTCTGCGTCCCAGAGCTTCCAGCAAGCAAGAAAAACCAATATAGCAAGCTGGACAGAAAAAATAGCAAACAAAAGTAACACAAGCAGAACTTAGCTTATGCAGGGCAGACAGGCCACAAGAACGATCCAGGAGAGAGCAAGACCAATACTGGAACATTGACTGGAGGCCAGGAACAAAAAACTAGGTGGAGTTAAATAGAGCAGCACCTAACGACTTAACCTCGTCACCTGAGGAAGGAAACTAAGAAGCCGCAGCCCCACTAACATCCACCAGAGGAAGCTCATGGACAGAACCAGCCGAAGAACCACTCATGACCACAGAATTCACAACAGTACCCCCCTCCCCCCCCTTGAGGAGGCGTCACCGAACCCTCACCGGAGCCCCCAGGCCGACCAGGATGAGCCAGATGAAAGGCACGAACCAGATCGGCAGCATGAACATCAGAGGCAAAGACCCAGGAATTATCTTCCTGACCATAACCCTTCCACTTGACCAGGTACTGGAGTTTCCGTCTCGAAATACGAGAATCCAAAATCTTCTCCACTATATACTCCAACTCCCCCTCAACCAAAACCGGGGCAGGAGGATCAACGGATGGAACCACAGGTGCCACGTATCTCCGCAACAATGACCTATGCAATACATTATGGATGGAAAAGGAAACCGGAAGGGCCAAACGAAAAGACACAGGATTAAGGACCTCAGAAAATCCTATACGGACCAATGAAACGGGGCTTAAACTTAGGAGAGGAAACTTTCATAGGAATATAACGAGACGACAACCAAACCAAATCCCCAACACGAAGTCGGGGACCCACAGAGCGCCTGCGGTTAGCGAAACATTGAGCCTTCTCCTGGGACAATGTCAAATTGTCCACTACATGAGTCCAAATCTGCTGCAACCTATCCACCACAGTATCCACACCAGGACAGTCGGAAGACTCAACCTGCCCTGAATAGAAACGAGGATGGAAACCAGAATTGCAGAAAAACGGCGAAACCAAAGTAGCCGAGCTGGCCCGATTATTAAGGGCGAACTCAGCCAAAGGCAAAAAGGACACCCAATCATCCTGATCAGCAGAAACAAAACATCTCAGATATGTTTCCAAGGTCTGATTGGTTCGTTCAGTTTGGCCATTTGTCTGAGGATGGAAAGCCGAGGAAAAAGACAAATCAATGCCCATCCTAGCACAAAAGGCTCGCCAAAACCTCGAAACAAACTGGGAACCTCTGTCAGAAACGATGTTCTCCGGAATGCCATGTAAACGAACCACATGCTGGAAAAACAATGGCACCAAATCAGAGGAGGAAGGCAATTTAGACAAGGGTACCAAATGGACCATCTTAGAGAAGCGATCACAAACCACCCAAATGACCGACATCTTTTGAGAGACGGGGAGATCCGAAATAAAATCCATAGAGATATGTGTCCAGGGCCTCTTCGGGACCGGCAAGGGCAAAAGCAACCCACTGGCACAAGAACAGAAGGGATTAGCCCGAGCACAAATCCCACAGGACTGCACAAACGAACGCACATCCCGCGACAGAGACTGCCACCAAAAGGATCTAGCCACCAAATCTCTGGTACCAAAGATTCCAGGATGCCCAGCCAACACCGAACAATGAACCTCAGAGATAACTCTACTCGTCCATTTATCAGGGACAAACAGTTTCTCCGCTGGGCAACGGTCAGGTCTATTAGCCTGAAATTTTTGCAGCACCCGCCGCAAATCAGGGGAGATGGCAGACAAAATTACCCCCTCTTTGAGAATACCCGCCGGCTCAGGCAAACCCGGAGAGTCGGGCACAAAACTCCTAGACAGGGCATCCGCCTTCACATTTTTAGAGCCCGGAAGGTATGAAATCACAAAATCAAAACGGGAGAAAAACAGCGATCAACGAGCCTGTCTAGGATTCAACCGTTTGGCAGACTCGAGATAAGTCAAGTTCTTGTGATCAGTCAAGACCACCACGCGATGCTTAGCTCCTTCAAGCCAATGACGCCACTCCTCGAATGCCCACTTCATGGCCAGCAACTCTCGATTGCCAACATCATAATTACGCTCAGCAGGCGAAAACTTCCTGGAAAAAAAGGCACATGGTTTCATCACCGAGCCATCAGAACTTCTTTGTGACAAAACAGCCCCTGCTCCAATCTCAGAAGCATCAACCTCGACCTGGAACGGGAGCGAAACATCTGGTTGGCACAACACAGGGGCAGAAGAAAAACGACGCTTCAATTCCTGAAAAGCTTCCACAGCAGCAGAAGACCAATTGACCACATCAGCACCCTTCTTGGTTAAATCAGTCAACGGTTTAGCAATACTAGAAAAATTATTGATGAAGCGACAATAAAAATTAGCAAAGCCCAGAAACTTTTGCAGACTCTTCAGAGATGTCGGCTGAGTCCAATCATAAATAGCCTGGACTTTAACAGGGTCCATCTCGATGGTAGAAGGGGAAAAAATGAACCCCAAAAATGAAACCTTCTGAACACCAAAGAGACACTTTGACCCCTTCACAAACAAAGAATTCGCACACAGGACCTGGAACACCATTCTAACTTGCTTCACGTGAGACTCCCAATCATCCGAGAAGACCAAAATATCATCCAAGTATACAATCAGGAATTTATCCAGGTACTCTCGGAAGATGTCATGCATAAAGGACTGAAATACTGATGGAGCATTAGAAAGCCCGAATGGCATAACCAGGTACTCAAAATGGCCCTCGGGCGTATTAAATGCTGTTTTCCATTCATCGCCCTGTTTAATACGCACAAGATTATACGCACCACGAAGATCAATCTTGGTGAACCAACTAGCCCCCTTAATCCGAGCAAACAAATCTGACAGCAGCGGCAAGGGGTACTGAAATTTGACCGTGATTTTATTTAGAAGGCGGTAATCAATACAAGGTCTCAGCGAACCATCCTTCTTGGCCACAAAAAAGAACCCTGCTCCCAATGGCGACGATGACGAGCGAATATGACCCTTCTCCAAAGACTCCTTCACGTAACTCCGCATAGCGGCGTGCTCAGGCACAGATAAATTAAACAGACGGCCTTTAGGAAACTTACTACCAGGAATCAAATCAATAGCACAATCGCAATCCCTATGCGGAGGTAGGGCACTAGACTTGGGCTCATCAAATACATCCCGGTAATCCGACAAGAATTCTGGGAGCTCAGAAGGGGTGGATGACGAAATAGACAGAAATGGAACATCACCATGTACCCCCTGACAATCCCAGCTGGACACAGACATAGATTTCCAATCCAATACTGGGTTATGGACTTGTAGCCATGGCAACCCCAACACGACCACATCATGCAGATTATGCAACACCAAAAAGCGAATATCCTCCTGATGCGCAGGAGCCATGCACATGGTCAATTGGGTCCAGTACTGAGGCTTATTCTTGGCCAAAGGCGTAGCATCAATTCCTCTCAATGGAATAGGATACTGCAAGGGCTCCAAGAAAAACCCACAGCGCCTAGCAAACTCTAAGTCAATCAAATTCAGGGCAGCGCCTGAATCCACAAATGCCATGACAGAATAGGATGACAAAGAGCAGATCAAAGTAACGGACAAAAGAAATTTCGACTGTACCATACCAATGGTGGCAGACCTAGCGAACCGCTTAGTGCGCTTAGGACAATCGGAGATAGCATGAGTGGAATCACCACAGTAAAAACACAGCCCATTCCGACGTCTGTGTTCTTGCCGTTCAGCTCTGGTCAAAGTCCTATCACATTGCATAGGCTAAGGTTTATGCTCAAATAATATCGCCAAATGGTGCACAGCTTTACGCTCACATAAGCGTCGATCGATCTGAATGGCCAAAGACATAGACTCATTCAGACCAGCAGGCATAGGAAATCCCACCATGACATCCTTAAGGGCTTCAGAGAGACCCTTTCTGAAAATTGCTGCTAGCGCACATTCATTCCATTGAGTGAGAACAGACCACTTCCTAAACTTCTGACAATATATCTCTACCTCATCCTGACCCTGACACAGAGCCAGCAAATTTTTCTCTGCCTGTTCCACTGAATTAGGTTAATCATAAAGCAATCCGAGCGCCAGAAAAAACGCATCAATATTACATAATGCAGGATCTCCTGGCGCAAGGGAAAATGCCCAGTCTTGAGGGTCGCCACGTAATAAAGAAATAATGATCTTCACTTGTTGAACGGGGTCACCAGAGGAGCGGGGATTCAAAGCCAGAAACAGTTTACAATTATTTTTAAAACTCAGAAACTTAGCTCTATCTCCAGAAAACAAATCAGGAATAGGAATTCTAGGTTCTAACATAGAATTCTGAACCACAAAGTCTTGAATATTTTGCACTCTTGCAGTGAGATGATCCACACAAGAAGACAGACCTTTAATGTCCATCACTACACCTGTGTCCTGAACCACCCAAATGTCTAGGGGAAAAGAAAGACAAAACACAGTGCAGAGAAAAAAAAATGGTCTCAGAACTTCTCTTTTCCCTCTATTGAGAAGCATTAGTACTTTGGGCCTCCAGTACTGTTATGAACTGGTGATTCAGAAACACAATGGACCTGGTGGTTAAGAGCACACAAAGTGACCTGATAGTTACTAATAACATAGGACGAGCTCTGAGACGTGGGAACTCTGCTTACCGCAATCCCTAATCCTATCACACCACACTAGAGGTAGCCGTGGAGCGCTCCTGACCAGACCTAGGCGCCTCGGGCACAGCCTGAGAAACTAGCTAGCCCTGAAGATAGAAAAATAAGCCTACCTTGCCTCAGAGAAATTCCCCAAAGGAAAAGGCAGCCCCCCACATATAATGACTGTGAGTAAAGATGAAAATACAAACACAGAGATGAAATAGGTTTTAGCAAAGTGAGGCCCGACTTACTGAATAGACCGAGGATAGGAAAGATAACTTTGCGGTCAGCACAAAAACCTACAAACAACCACGCAGAGGGCGCAAAAAGACCCTCCGTACCGACTAACGGCACGGAGGTGCTCCCTCTGCGTCCCAGAGCTTCCAGCAAGCAAGAAAAACCAATATAGCAAGCTGGACAGAAAAAATAGCAAACAAAAGTAACACAAGCAGAACTTAGCTTATGCAGGGCAGACAGGCCACAAGAACGATCCAGGAGAGAGCAAGACCAATACTGGAACATTGACTGGAGGCCAGGAACAAAAAACTAGGTGGAGTTAAATAGAGCAGCACCTAACGACTTAACCTCGTCACCTGAGGAAGGAAACTAAGAAGCCGCAGCCCCACTAACATCCACCAGAGGAAGCTCATGGACAGAACCAGCCGAAGTACCACTCATGACCACAGGAGGGAGCTTGACCACAGAATTCACAACAAGCCCCCCACATATAATGACTGTGAGTTAAGATGAAAATTACAAACACAGAGATGAAATAGATATAGCAAAGAGAGGCCCGACTTACTGAACAGACAGAGGATAGGAAAGGTAACTTTGCGGTCAGCACAAAAACTACAAAAAGACCACGCAGAGGGCGCAAAAAGTTCTCCGCACCGACTCACGGTGCGAAGGCGCTCCCTCTGCGTCCCAGTGCTTCCAGCAAGCAAGACAAAAATCAAAATAGCAAGTTGGACAGAAAAATAGCAAACAAGAGAAAAACAAGCAGGATCTTAGCTTCTGCTGGGAAGACAGGTCACAAGAACGATCCAGGAGCGAACTAGACCAATACTGGAACATTGACAGGTGGCATGGAGCAATGATCTAAGTGGAGTTAAATAGAGCAGCCAGCTAACGAATTAACCTCGTCACCTGTGGAAGGAAACTCAGAAGCCGCAGCCCCACTCACAACCACCAGAGGAAGCCCATGGACAGAACCAGCCGAAGTACCATTCATGACCACAGGAGGGAGCTTGACCACAGAATTCACAACAGTACCCCCCTTGAGGAGGGGTCACCGAACCCTCACCAGAGCCCCCAGGCCGACCAGGACGAGCCAAATGAAAGGCACGAACCAGATCGGCAGCATGAACATCAGAGGCAAAGACCCAGGAATTATCTTCCTGACCATAACCCTTCCACTTGACCAGGTACTGGAGTTTCTGTCTCGAAATACGAGAATCCAAAATCTTCTCCACTATATACTCCAACTCCCCCTCAACCAACACCGGGGCAGGAGGATCAACGGATGGAACCACAGGCGCCACGTATCTCCGCAACAACGACCTATGGAATACATTATGGATGGGAAAAGAAGCTGGAAGGGTCAAACGAAATGACACAGGATTGAGAACCTCAGAAATCTTATACGGACCAATGAAACGAGGCTTAAACGTAGGAGAGGAAACCTTCATAGGAACATAACGAGACGACAACCAAACCAAATCCCCAACACGAAGTCGGGGACCCACACAGCGCCGGCGGTTAGCGAAATGTTGAGCCTTCTCCTGGGACAATGTCAAATTGTCCACCACATGAGTCCAAATCTGCTGCAACCTATCCACCACAGTATCTACACCAGGACAGGCCGAAGACTCAACCTGCCCTGAAGAGAAACGAGGATGGAAACCAAAATTGCAGAAAAACTGCGAAACCAAAGTAGCCGAGCTGGCCCGATTATTAAGGGCGAACTCAGCCAAAGGCAAAAAGGACACCCAATCATCCTGATCAGCAGAAACAAAGCATCTCAGATATATTTCCAAAGTCTGATTAGTTTATTCGGTTTGGCCATTTGTCTGAGGATGGAAAGCCGAGGAAAAAGACAAATCAATGCCCATCCTAGCACAAAAGGATCGCCAAAACCTCAAAACAAACTGGGAACCTCTGTCAGAAACGATGTTCTCCGGAATGCCATGTAAACGAACCACATGCTGGAAAAACAACGGCACCAAATCAGAGGAGGAAGGCAATTTAGACAAGGGTACCAAATGGACCATCTTAGAGAAGCGATCACAAACCACCCAAATGACCGACATCTTTTGAGAGACAGGGAGATCCGAAATAAAATCCATAGAAATATGCGTCCAGGGCCTCTTCGGGACCGGCAAGGGCAAAAGCAACCCACTGGCACGAGAACAGCAGGGCTTAGCCCGAGCACAAGTCCCACAGGACTGCACAAAAGAACGCACATCCCGCGACAAAGACGGCCACCAAAAGGATCTAGCCACCAAATCTCTGGTACCAAAGATCCCAGGATGACCAGCCAACACCGAACAATGAACCTCAGAGATAACTCCACTAGTCCATTTATCAGGGACAAACAGTTTCTCCGCTGGGCAACGGTCAGGTCTATCAGCCTGAAATATTTGCAGCACCCGCCGCAAATCAGGGGAGATGGCAGACAAAATTACCCCCTCTTTGAGAATACCCGCCGGCTCAGGAACACCCGGAGAGTCGGGCACAAAACTCCTTGACAGGGCATCAGCCTTCACATTCTTAGAGCCTGGAAGGTACGAAACCACAAAATCAAAACGGGAGAAAAATAGCGACCATCGAGCCTGTCTAGGATTCAACCGTTTGGTACACTCGAGATAAGTCAAATTCTTGTGATCCGTCAAGACCACCACATGATGCTTGGCTCCTTCAAGCCAATGACGCCACTCCTCGAATGCCCACTTCATGGCCAACAACTCTCGATTGCCAACATCATAATTGCGCTCAGCAGGCGAAAACTTTCTAGAAAAGAAGGCACATGGTTTCATCACCGAGCCATCAGAACTTCTTTGCGACAAAACAGCCCCTGCTCCAATCTCAGAAGCATCAACCTCGACCTGAAACGCGAGCGAAACATCTGGCTGGCACAACACAGGGGCAGAAGAAAAACGACGCTTCAACTCCTGAAAAGCTTCCACAGCCGCAGAAGACCAATTGACCACATCAGCACCCTTCTTGGTAAAATCAGTCAACGGTTTAGCAACACTAGAAAAATTACTGATGAAGCGACGATAAAAATTAGCAAAGCCCAAGAACTTTTGCAGACTCTTCACAGATGTCGGCTGAGTCCAATCATAAATGGCCTGGACTTTAACAGGGTCCATCTCGATAGTAGAAGGGGAAAAAATGAAACCCAAAAATGAAACCTTCTGAACTCCAAAGAGACACTTTGACCCCTTCACAAACAAAGAATTAGCACGAAGGACCTGGAACACCATTCTGACCTGCTTCACGTGAGACTCCCAATCATCCGAGAAGACCAAAATATCATCCAAATATACAATCAGGAATTTATCCAGGTACTCTCGGAAGATGTCATGCATAAAGGACTGAAATACTGATGGAGCATTGGAAAGCCCGAATGGCATAACCAGGTACTCAAAATGGCCCTCGGGCGTATTAAATGCTGTTTTCCATTCATCGCCCTGTTTAATACGCACAAGATTATACGCACCACGAAGATCTATCTTGGTGAACCAACTAGCCCCCTTAATCCGAGCAAATAAATCAGACAGCAGCGGCAAAGGGTACTGAAATTTGACTGTGATCTTATTAAAAAGGCGGTAATCAATACAAGGTCTCAAAGAGCCATCCTTCTTGGCCACAAAAAAGAACCCTGCTCCCAATGGTGACGACGACGGGCGAATATGACCCTTCTCCAAGGATTCCTTTACATAACTCCACATAGCGGCGTGCTCTGGCACAGATAAATTGAACAGTTGGCCCTTAGGAAACTTACTACCAGGAATCAAATTAATAGCACAATCGCAATCCCTATGAGGAGGTAGGGCACTGGATTTGGGCTCATCAAATACATCCCGGTAATCCGACAAAAACTCCGGGACTTCACAAGGGGTGGATGACGAAATAGACAAAAATGGAACATCACCATGTACCCCCTGACAACCCCAGCTGGACACAGACATAGATTTCCAATCCAATACTGGATTATGGACCTGTAGCCATGGCAACCTCAAAACGACCACATCATGCAGATTATGCAACACCAAAAAGCGAATATCCTCCTGATGTGCAGGAGCCATGCACATGGTCAATTGGGTCCAGTACTGAGGCTTATTCTTGGCCAAAGGCGTAGCATCAATTCCTCTCAATGGAATAGGATACCGCAAGGGCTCCAAGAAAAAAACACAGCGCCTAGCAAACTCCAAGTCCATCAAATTCAAGGCAGCACCTGAATCCACAAATGCCATAACAGAATAGGATGACAAAGAGCAAATCAGAGTAACGGACAAAAGAAATTTCGTCTGTACCATACCAATGGTGGCAGACCTAGCGAAACGCTTAGTGCGCTTAGGACAATCGGAGATAGCATGAGTGGAATCACCACAGTAAAAACACAGCCCATTCCGACGTCTGTGTTCTTGCCGTTCCGCTCTGGTCAAAGTCCTATCACACTGCATAGGCTCAGGCCCATGCTCAGATAGTACCGCCAAATGGTGCACAGCTTTACGCTCACGCAAGCGTCGATCGATCTGAATAGCCAAAGACATAGACTCATTCAGACCGGCAGGCATGGGAAATCCCACCATGACATCCTTAAGGGCTTCAGAGAGACCCTTTCTGAAAATTGCTGCCAGGGCACATTCATTCCACTGAGTAAGCACAGACCACTTTCTAAACTTCTGACAATACATCTCTACCTCATCCTGACCCTGACACAGAGCCAGCAAGATTTTCTCTGCCTGATCCACTGAATTTGGTTCATCATAAAGCAATCCAAGCACCAGAAAAAACGCATCAACATCACGCAATGCCGGATCTCCTAGCGCAAGGGAAAATGCCCAGTCTTGAGGGTCGCCACGTAACAAAGAAATAATGATTTTCACTTGTTGAACGGGGTCACCTGAGGAGCGAGGTTTCAAAGCAAGAAACAATTTACAATTATTTTTGAAATTCAAGAACTTAGATCTATCACCAAAAAATAAATCAGGAATTGGAATCCTAGGGTCTGACATCGGATTCTGAACCACAAAATCTTGAATGTTTTGTACCCTTGCAGTGAGATTATCCATCCAAGAGGACAGACCTTGAATGTCCATATCTACACCTGTATCCTGAACCACCCAGAGGTAAAGGGGAAAAGAGAGACAAAACACACTGCAAAGAAAAAAAAAATGGTCTCAGAACTTCTCTTATCCCTCTATTGAGATGCATTAATACTTTGGGCCACCTGTACTGTTATGACCTGGTGGTGAGGACAATAATGGACCTGGTGGTTAAGAGCACACGGAATGACCTGATAGTTACTAATAGTACAGGACAAGCTCTGAGACGTGGGAACTCTGCTGACCGCAATCCCTAATCCTATCACACACACTAGAAATAGCCGTGGATTGCTCCTAACGCTCCCTATGCAACTCGTCACAGCCTAAGAAACTAGCTAGCCCTAAAGATAGAAAAATAAAGCCTACCTTGCCTCAGAGAAATTCCCCAAAGGAAAAGGCAGCCCCCCACATATAATGACTGTGAGTTAAGATGAAAATTACAAACACAGAGATGAAATAGATATAGCAAAGAGAGGCCCGACTTACTGAACAGACAGAGGATAGGAAAGGTAACTTTGCGGTCAGCATAAAAACTACAAAAAGACCACGCAGAGGGCGCAAAAAGACCCTCCTCACCGACTCACGGTGCGGAGGCGCTCCCTCTGCGTCGCGGAGCTTCCAGCAAGCAAGACAAAAATCAAAATAGCAAGTTGGACAGAAAAATAGCAAACCAGAGAAAAACAAGCAGGAACTTAGCTTCTGCTGGGAAGACAGGTCACAAGAACGATCCAGGAGCGAACTAGACCAATACTGGAACATTGACAGGTGGCATGGAGCAATGATCTAAGTGGAGTTAAATAGAGCAGCCAGCTAACGAATTAACCTCGTCACCTGTGGAAGGAAACTCAGAAGCCGCAGCCCCACTCACAACCACCAGAGGAAGCCCATGGACAGAACCAGCCGAAGTACCATTCATGACCACAGGAGGGAGCTTGACAACAGAATTCACAACAGGTGGCGTCACGAACATTTCCCCTTTAAACACCTACCCCTTTCACAGGGACGTCCCAGGGCCACGGACCGGGTCAGCCACCGTGACATCCCCCTGTGAACCGAAGGACCCGGTACCGAGTACCCCACGGCCCCATGGGGATGCTCCACATACTGCTACCTCCACCACCGCCTCACTACTGATCTGTGCGTACTGTGTCCTCCACCACCGCCGCACTACTGATCTGTGCATACTGCGACCTCCACCACCTCCGCGCTACTGATCTGTGCATACTGCGTCCTCCACCACCTCCGCGCTACTGATCTGTGCGTACTGCGATCTCCACCACCGCCGCTCTACTGATCTGTGTGTACTGCATCCTCCACCACCTCCGCACTACTGATCTGTGCGTACTGCGACCTCCACCACCGCCTCACTACTGATCTGTGCATACTGCGACCTCCACCACCGCCGCACTACTGATCTGTGTGTACTGCAACCTCCACCACCTCCGCGCTACTGATCTGTGCGTACTGCAACCTCCACCACCGCCGCACTACTGAGCTGTGCATACTGCAACCTCCACCACTGCCGCAATACTGATCTGTGCGTACTGCGTCCTCCACCACCGCCTCTAGAAGGCGACCACAATCTGCCCCTGAAAGAGGAGGGAAGTCAGGAAACACGTCTGTGTACAGAAGAAAACGCAGGAAAGAGACGTCTGTGTACAGGAGAGAACGCAGGAAAGAGACGTCTGTGTACAGGAGAGACCGCAGGAAAGAGACGTCTGTGTACAGGAGAGAACGCAGGAAAGAGACGTCTGTGTACAGGAGAGACCGCAGGAAAGAGACGTCTGTGTACAGGAGAGACCGCAGGAAAGAGACGTCTGTGTACAGGAGAGACCGCAGGAAAGAGACGTCTGTGTACAGGAGAGAACGCAGGAAAGAGACGTCTGTGTACAGGAGAGAACGCAGGAAAGAGACGTCTGTGTACAGGAGAGAACGCAGGAAAGAGACGTCTGTGTACAGAAGAGAACGCAGGAAAGAGACGTCTGTGTACAGGAGAGAACGCAGGAAAGAGACGTCTGTGTACAGGAGAGAACGCAGGAAAGAGCCGTCTGTGTACAGAAGAGAACGCAGGAAAGAGACGTCTGTGTACAGGAGAGAACGCATGAAAGAGACGTCTGTGTACAGAAGAGAACGCAGGAAAGAGACGTCTGTGTACAGGAGAGAACGCAGGAAAGAGATGTCTGTGTACAGGAAAGAACGCAGGAAAGAGCCGTCTGTGTACAGAAGAGAACGCAGGAAAGAGACGTCTGTGTACAGGAGAGAACGCAGGAAAGACGTCTGTGTACAGAAGAGAACGCAGGAAAGAGACGTCTGTGTACAGGAGAGAACGCATGAAAGAGACGTCTGTGTACAGGAGAGAACGCAGGAAAGAGACGTCTGTGTACAGGAGAGAACGCAGGAAAGAGACGTCTGTGTACAGGAGAGAACGCAGGAAAGAGACGTCTGTGTACAGGAGAGAACGCAGGAAAGAGACGTCTGTGTACAGGAGAGAGCGCAGGAAAGAGACGTCTGTGTACAGGAGAGAAGGCAAGAAAGAGACGTCTGTGTACAGGAGAGAAGGCAGGAAAGAGACGTCTGTGTACAGGAGAGAAGGCAGGAAAGAGACGTCTGTGTACAGGAGAGAAGGCAGGAAAGAGACGTCTGTGTACAGGAGAGAACGCATGAAAGAGACGTCTGTGTACAGGAGAGAACGCAGGAAAGAGACGTCTGTGTACAGGAGAGAAGGCAGGAAAGAGACGTCTGTGTACAGGAGAGAAGGCAGGAAAGAGACGTCTGTGTACAGGAGAGAAGGCAGGAAAGAGACGTCTGTACAGGAGAGAACGCAGGAAAGAGACGTCTGTGTACAGGAGAGAACGCAGGAAAGAGACGTCTGTGTACAGGAGAGAACGCAGGAAAGAGACGTCTGTGTACAGGAGAGAGCGCAGGAAAGAGACGTCTGTGTACAGGAGAGAAGGCAGGAAAGAGACGTCTGTGTACAGGAGAGAAGGCAGGAAAGAGACGTCTGTGTACAGGAGAGAGCGCAGGAAAGAGACGTCTGTGTACAGGAGAGAAGGCAGGAAAGAGACGTCTGTGTACAGGAGAGAAGGCAGGAAAGGGACGTCTGTGTACAGGAGAGAACGCAGGAAAGAGACGTCTGTGTACAGGAGAGAACGCAGGAAAGAGACGTCTGTGTACAGGAGAGAACGCAGGAAAGAGACGTCTGTGTACAGAAGAGAAAGCAGGAAAGAGACGTCTGTGTACAGGAGAGAAGGCAGGAAAGACGTCTGTGTACAGAAGAGAACGCAGGAAAGAGACGTCTGTGTACAGGAGAGAACGCATGAAAGAGACGTCTGTGTACAAGAGAGAACGCAGGAAAGAGACGTCTGTGTACAGGAGAGAAGGCAGGAAAGACGTCTGTGTACAGAAGAGAACGCAGGAAAGAGACGTCTGTGTACAGGAGAGAACGCATGAAAGAGACGTCTGTGTACAAGAGAGAACGCAGGAAAGAGACGTCTGTGTACAGGAGAGAACGCAGGAAAGAGACGTCTGTGTACAGGATAGAAAGCAGGAAAGAGACGTCTGTGTACAGGAGAGAACGCAGGAAAGAGACGTCTGTGTACAGGAGAGAAGGCAGGAAAGAGACGTCTGTGTACAGGAGAGAACGCAGGAAAGAGACGTCTGTGTACAGGAGAGAGCGCAGGAAAGAGACGTCTGTGTACAGGAGAGAAGGCAAGAAAGAGACGTCTGTGTACAGGAGAGAAGGCAGGAAAGAGACGTCTGTGTACAGGAGAGAAGGCAGGAAAGAGACGTCTGTGTACAGGAGAGAAGGCAGGAAAGAGACATCTGTGTACAGGAGAGAACGCATGAAAGAGACGTCTGTGTACAGGAGAGAACGCAGGAAAGAGACGTCTGTGTACAGGAGAGAAGGCAGGAAAGAGACGTCTGTGTACAGGAGAGAAGGCAGGAAAGAGACGTCTGTGTACAGGAGAGAAGGCAGGAAAGAGACGTCTGTACAGGAGAGAACGCAGGAAAGAGACGTCTGTGTACAGGAGAGAACGCAGGAAAGAGACGTCTGTGTACAGGAGAGAACGCAGGAAAGAGACGTCTGTGTACAGGAGAGAGCGCAGGAAAGAGACGTCTGTGTACAGGAGAGAAGGCAGGAAAGAGACGTCTGTGTACAGGAGAGAAGGCAGGAAAGAGACGTCTGTGTACAGGAGAGAGCGCAGGAAAGAGACGTCTGTGTACAGGAGAGAAGGCAGGAAAGAGACGTCTGTGTACAGGAGAGAAGGCAGGAAAGGGACGTCTGTGTACAGGAGAGAACGCAGGAAAGAGACGTCTGTGTACAGGAGAGAACGCAGGAAAGAGACGTCTGTGTACAGGAGAGAACGCAGGAAAGAGACGTCTGTGTACAGAAGAGAAAGCAGGAAAGAGACGTCTGTGTACAGGAGAGAAGGCAGGAAAGACGTCTGTGTACAGAAGAGAACGCAGGAAAGAGACGTCTGTGTACAGGAGAGAACGCATGAAAGAGACGTCTGTGTACAAGAGAGAACGCAGGAAAGAGACGTCTGTGTACAGGAGAGAAGGCAGGAAAGACGTCTGTGTACAGAAGAGAACGCAGGAAAGAGACGTCTGTGTACAGGAGAGAACGCATGAAAGAGACGTCTGTGTACAAGAGAGAACGCAGGAAAGAGACGTCTGTGTACAGGAGAGAACGCAGGAAAGACGTCTGTGTACAGGATAGAAAGCAGGAAAGAGACGTCTGTGTACAGGAGACAACGCAGGAAAGAGACGTCTGTGTACAGGAGAGAAGGCAGGAAAGAGACGTCTGTGTACAGGAGAGAACGCAGGAAAGAGACGTCTGTGTACAGGAGAGAACGCAGGAAAGAGACGTCTGTGTACAGAAGAGAAAGCAGGAAAGAGACGTCTGTGTACAGGAGAGAAGGCAGGAAAGACGTCTGTGTACAGAAGAGAACGCAGGAAAGAGACGTCTGTGTACAGGAGAGAACGCATGAAAGAGACGTCTGTGTACAAGAGAGAACGCAGGAAAGAGACGTCTGTGTACAGGAGAGAAGGCAGGAAAGACGTCTGTGTACAGAAGAGAACGCAGGAAAGAGACGTCTGTGTACAGGAGAGAACGCATGAAAGAGACGTCTGTGTACAAGAGAGAACGCAGGAAAGAGACGTCTGTGTACAGGAGAGAACGCAGGAAAGAGACGTCTGTGTACAGGATAGAAAGCAGGAAAGAGACGTCTGTGTACAGGAGACAACGCAGGAAAGAGACGTCTGTGTACAGGAGAGAAGGCAGGAAAGAGACGTCTGTGTACAGGAGAGAAGGCAGGAAAGAGACATCTGTGTACAGGAGAGAAGGCAGGAAAGAGACGTCTGTGTACAGGAGAGAGCGCAGGAAAGAGACGTCTGTGTACAGGAGAGAAGGCAGGAAAGAGACGTCTGTGTACAGGAGAGAACGCAGGAAAGAGACGTCTGTGTACAGGAGAGAACGCAGGAAAGAGACGTCTGTGTACAGGAGAGAACGCAGGAAAGAGACGTCTGTGTACAGGAGAGAAGGCAGGAAAGAGACGTCTGTGTACAGGAGAGAACGCAGGAAAGAGACGTCTGTGTACAGGAGAGAAGGCAGGAAAGAGACGTCTGTGTACAGGAGAGAACGCAGGAAAGAGACGTCTGTGTACAGGAGAGAACGCAGGAAAGAGACGTCTGTGTACAGGAGAGAACGCAGGAAAGAGACGTCTGTGTACAGGAGAGAACGCAGGAAAGAGACGTCTGTGTACTGGAGAGAACGCAGGAAAGAGACGTCTGTGTACAGGAGAGAAGGCAGGAAAGAGACGTCTGTGTACAGGAGAGAACGCAGGAAAGAGACGTCTGTGTACAGGAGAGAACGCAGGAAAGAGACGTCTGTGTACAGGAGAGAACGCAGGAAAGAGACGTCTGTGTACTGGAGAGAACGCAGGAAAGAGACGTCTGTGTACAGGAGAGAACGCAGGAAAGAGACGTCTGTGTACAGGAGAGAAGGCAGGAAAGAGACGTCTGTGTACAGGAGAGAACGCAGGAAAGAGACGTCTGTGTACAGGAGAGAACGCAGGAAAGAGACGTCTGTGTACTGGAGAGAACGCAGGAAAGAGACGTCTGTGTACAGGAGAGAACGCAGGAAAGAGACGTCTGTGTACAGGAGAGAACGCAGGAAAGAGACGTCTGTGTACAGGAGAGAACGCAGGAAAGAGACGTCTGTGTACAGGAGAGAACGCAGGAAAGAGACGTCTGTGTACTGGAGAGAACGCAGGAAAGAGACGTCTGTGTACAGGAGAGAACGCAGGAAAGAGACGTCTGTGTACAGGAGAGAAGGCAGGAAAGAGACGTCTGTGTACAGGAGAGAACGCAGGAAAGAGACGTCTGTGTACAGGAGAGAACGCAGGAAAGAGACGTCTGTGTACAGGAGAGAACGCAGGAAAGAGACGTCTGTGTACAGGAGAGAACGCAGGAAAGAGACGTCTGTGTACAGGAGAGAACGCAGGAAAGAGACGTCTGTGTACAGGAGAGAACGCAGGAAAGAGACGTCTGTGTACGGGAGAGAGCGCAGGGTGAGACTATTGTGCTCCATCTTGGGTATTTGCTGGAACTCTTGTTTGTTGATAGTCTATACATTATTACCGCACTGTTTTACCCCGTGTTGTCTGAGTAGTGTTCTGCCCATGGGCCAGGAGAGCGGCATTCAGTGGTATGAGCCCTGGTCCACGTGGTCTCTCTAAAGACAGCCGGGCCAGAGCACCCCCTGGCCCCGTGTCTCCACATCAGCGGACCCTGAGAGACAAGCAATGTGCCACACCTTGGGGCAGGTGCCCTCCTGTTGGTGGAGCCTGGCTGGGGGTAATGGCGGGCCGGCGTTGCTTTGAGGAGCAGGGCTCCTACTTACCACATCTCCAGTAGCATTAACAAGTGTTTGCTAATATTTTGCCACATTTGTCTGAATAATGGCTGCTGTGGCCAAGTGATAATCCACATGATGCCAGGTTCTGCTTTCTTGCTGCTCCTGGCAGTGATTCCTCAGGTGCCGCTCACAGCGCTGACACCAAGAGGCGATTTATGTGGAGCGGGATATGACGGCCATTGTGCGATGACACGGGGATTGTACAGTACGAGGCTGCGCTCAGCGGGAGGCTCATTAATAAATCCCAGAAATATGAGGCGTGTAATGCTGCCCAGGCCACACTCGGCCTCCTCGTCTGGGACGCTCTGGACAACATGCACTTTCTATTTGTGATTCACGTCAAGATCAAACAGCGATAACGACAGAGCAATTGGCGCTCCGGAGACAAGGCTGATCATTCCAAGCTGCCATTACATAGCCCAACATGGCTGTCAGAAGGGGAAAAGCACGATGGATGACCCCTAAATATCGAGACTCAGCGGGTGACAACTATCAACAATAGTGTGTAAACTATAGTCACATACCGTACTGTGTAATTCCAGACATGTAATACAGACACTGCCCCATGTAATATCAAATGTGTAATACATACGCTCCCCCTGCGTAATATCATATGTGTAATACAGACGCTGCCCCGTGTAGTATCAGATGTGTAATACAGACACTAACCCATGTAATATCATATGTGTAATACAGACACTCCCCCATGTAATATCAGATGTGTAATACAGACACTAACCCATGTAATATCAAATGTGTAATACAGACGCTGCCCCGTGTAATAGCAGACGAGTAATACAGACACTAACCCATGTAATATCAGATGTGTAATACAGACGCTCCCCCTGCGTAATATCATATGTGTAATACAGACGCTGCCCCGTGTAGTATCAGATGTGTAATACAGACACTCCCCCTGCGTAATCTCATATGTGTAATACAGACACTGCCCCATGTAATAGCAGACGAGTAATACAGACACTAACCCATGTAATATCAGATGTGTAATACAGACGCTCCCCCATGTAATAGCAGACGAGTAATACAGACACTAACCCATGTAATATATGTGTAATACAGACACTCCCCCATGTAATAGCAGACGAGTAATACAGACACTAACCCATGTAATATATGTGTAATACAGACACTCCCCCATGTAATAGCAGACGTGTAATACAGACGCTGCCCCATGTAATATCAAATGTGTAATACAGACGCTCCCCCTGCGTAATATCATATGTGTAATACAGACACTCCCCCATGTAATAGCAGATCAGTAATACAGACACTAACCCATGTAATATATGTGTAATACAGACACTCCCCCATGTAATAGCAGACGAGTAATACAGACACTAACCCATGTAATATATGTGTAATACAGACACTCCCCCATGTAATAGCAGACGTGTAATACAGACACTCCCCCATGTAATAGCAGACGTGTAATACAGACGCTGCCCCATGTAATATCAAATGTGTAATACAGACGCTCCCCATGCGTAATATCATATGTGTAATACATACGCTCCCCCTGCGTAATATCATATGTGTAATACATACGCTCCCCCTGCGTAATATCATATGTGTAATACAGACACTGCCCCATGTAATATCAAATGTGTAATACAGACGCTCCCCATGCGTAATATCATGTGTAATACATACGCTCCCCCTGCGTAATATCATATGTGCAATACATACGCTCCCCCTGCGTAATATCATATGTGTAATACAGACACTGCCCCATGTAATATCAAATGTGTAATACATACGCTCCCCCTGCGTAATATCATATGTGTAATACATACGCTCCCCCTGCGTAATATCATATGTGTAATACAGACGCTGCCCCATGTAATATCAAATGTGTAATACAGACGCTCCCCATGCGTAATATCATATGTGTAATACATACGCTGCCCCATGTAATATCATATGTGTAATACATACGCTCCCCCTGCGTAATATCATATGTGTAATACATACGCTCCCCCTGCGTAATGTCATATGTGTAATACAGACACTGCCCCATGTAATAGCAGACGAGTAATACAGACACTAACCCATGTAATATCAGATGTGTAACACAGACGCTCCCCCTGCGTAATATCATATGTGTAATACAAACAATCCCCCATGTAATAGCAGATGAGTAATACAGACACTAACCCATGTAATATATGTGTAATACAGACACGCAGACGTGTAATACAGACACTGCCCCATGTAATATCAAATGTGTAATACAGACGCACCCCATGCGTAATATCATATGTGTAATACAGACACTACCCCATGTAATATCAAATGTGTAATACAGACACTACCCACTGTGTAATATCACACTTGTAATACAGACACTCCCCAGTGTAATATCACACATGAAACAGACATTCCCCTGTGTAATATCACACTTGTAATACAGACACTCCCCTGTGTAATATCATACGTGTAACACATACACTCCCCCCATGTAATATCACACATGTAATAGACAATCCCCTGTGTAATGTCACATGTGTAATACAGACACTGCCCCATATAATTTCACACATGTAATATCACATGTGTAACAGACACACCCGTGTAATACAGACACTCCGCAGTGTAATATCACACGTGTAATATCACACGAGTAACAGACACTCCCCCGTATAATATCACCCATTTAATACAGACACTTTCCCTGTGTAATATCACACGTGTAATATAGACACTCCCCTGTGTAATATCACATGTGTAACAGACTGTGGCGATATCGCAATTAATCTGAATTGTCCAGACATATTATTTCAGTATGAGAACACAATCCATGAAGAAGAAAACATACTCTTTATAGTGAACCCTACACCAAGTGGTACTCCAGGTCAATTCTACAGGATGCTCTGTCACGGTTCACACCGTGCTGCCAACAATATGTCACGGATCCCACCAATGGGTCAGGGATCCCGGGGAGGATGCCTGTATCGTCCCCACCACTCACACCAATTTGCCACGAATTGGGGTTGTTTGGTTGCCCCTGGTTCCTTCTGAAGGGGATTTATCTATATCCCACTTCCCCGTTACGCTTTGGAACTTGCAGTTCTCCGGCGCCCCCTTTACCCTCAGGTCAGATCAGGTACTGCACATAGGGTAATTAGTCGCCAGAAAGGCTGCCTGCTATGTACTGGCTATTGGGCACGCTGCAGCGAGGGCGATATAACTACTCCCACACAGGTGGGAACAATAGTTATCAATTCCGCCGTCGCTACAAGGATTCCCAATTGCACAGAACAAAGTATGCTGCCACCAGCTCCAATTCCACAAGGGTTAACGAGTCCGGAGCCAACCCAAATCAGTAGCGTAATTCACTTCACAGGAAGCGACAGTTCGTTTATAGAGCAGAGAGACAAGCTAGTAAATTATATATTTTACTCCATAAAAGGATAGGCAGTGTTTACAAAGTATAAAAGATATTATAAAGAAGACAAAATCATGTGTACATTACAAATTATAAATAAAATAGGATTAACATTGAAGAGAACACTTACAGGTCATTCAGATAATTTCATATCATCATAAGGGCATGTGCTCAGGAGATACATCCAGGTGCATTAGTACAGCTTTGCTGAGCTGTTGTTAGCTAGCTTCCTGGGCCAAGACTCACTCACAACTCAGCAGTGGTAAAGATATGCCCTCTTGTCGTGACATCACTGAGTGAGCTGAGTAATGACATGCATTCCTTTTTTCTACTATTTACATTCTTTGAGTCCCCAGACAGACATTCATTGGGAAAGGGGAGGAGGGAATGAGTGGCTTTACGGAATTGGTCGTCTGTAGTTTAAAAACCATAAACTGCTCACACATTGGTATCAAGTTGCACAGAGTCTCTGCCATAGGGCTTTGTTTGGTGTATGAGCGAATGCAGAGGGGGAGAAAGGGGGGTCGAAACTGCAGTGTGTGTGTGTCTGTGACATGGTACTTTCTAGAACTAATCTCACATTATGACATTTTTACATTAACATGACTCGCTCATAAATAGCAATACAACAAGGGAAAAAAAGAGACGAGAAAGTCCAATAAAATGTAAGTCACATTATTAAAGACATATGAAAAAACAACAACTCATAAATACACATGCAATAAAAGTCAACAAAGATAAATAATCTGAAAAAAGATGAAAGACATCAGCACCAAACCGCAGCAAAAAGGAATATAAAGTGGATGGGAAACACCACATTACATCAAGAGTACTAGTGACATTAGTCCTGACTAACAGTCTTGTGCTCTTATCAAATATTAGGCTAAGTACCCATCTCTACCTGATCCATAGTAAGTCACAACCATCAAGACTATAATAGTAATGTGCAATAAGCAGAGTAAAATAATAGAAGCACAAGGAACACCGATAGTCAGGCAACAAACAAGATTAGGTCATATAAGGAGGGTCTTACCCATAGGATCCACACATGGGGTTAAGTGCTGACAGCCCCCTAAGTGGAGAAGGATGATTGGAAGCCTATCATGTCTGGCTAATTAAGATGGGGGAGGTATGTGGCGATATCGCATTTAATCTGAATTATCCAGACATATTTCAGTATGCACAGGGTCATGATCTAGAGTTCATGTGAGAATGACTGCTGGCCATTACTAGAATTAATTCAGAGGCTGCCATTTGTTGACTGGCTGCTGGTTAGCTTTTGTATTTGTCCTAGTATTGTTCTATAATCTTTGGGAAACAAAGGCACAATGTTTGAATGTTTCTTAATATGTTGATGACCCATTGGTGCTCTGCAATATGAAGGACAATCTATGCATGTTGTTTGCAAACTCTTAGGGTATGTTCACACGTTCCTGATTTCCATCCTTTTTTTTTCAGGACTGTTTTTTAAAAAACTGCAGCTCTTGGCAGAAAACGCAGGTCCTTTTTTTGGTCCTTTTTTTGTCCTTTTTTGATGCGTTTTTTGATCCTTTTTTTGATCCTTTTTTTTATGCAGTTTTCTATGCAGTTAAAATGGCTGAAAATACCCTAACCCTACCCCTAACCGTACCCCTAACCCTAACCCTACCCCTAACCCTACCCCTACCCCTAACCCTACCCCTAACCCTACCCCTAACCCTACCCCTAACCCTATTCTAACCTTAGTGGAAAAAAAAAAAAATTCTTAATTTTTTTTTATTGTCCCTACCTATGGGGGTGACAAAGGGGGGGGGGTCTCATTTATTATTTTTTTTTTATTTTGATCACTGAGATATATATCTCAGTGATCAAAATGTACTTTGGAACGAATCTGCCGGCCGGCAGATTCGGCGGGCGCACTGCGCATGCGCCCGCCATTTTGCAAGATGGCGGCGCCCAGGGAGAAGACGGCCGGACGGACACCGGGACGCCGGGTAAGTATAAGGGGGGGAGATTAGGGCACGGGGGGGGGCATCGGAGCACTGGGGGGGGGCATCGGAGCACGGGGGGGGGGGAATCGGAGCACGGGGGGGGCAGCCACACTCCGCCCACGCACTTCCGCCCGCTTCCCCGCACTTCCTGCTGCAGCGGTTCGGCACCACAAACCGCAGTAAAACCCGCAGATATTTTTTTCATCTGCGGGTTTTACTGCGGGTTTGACCTCACAATGGAGGTCAATGGGTGCAGAACCGCTGCGGCTCCGAAAAAAGAAGTGACATGGTACTTCTTTTTTCCCGCAGCTATTCAGCGCGTTTTTTTTTTTTATTTACCGCATTGTGGGCACAGCAGTTCCTGTTTTCCATAGGGTACAATGTAATGTACCCTGCATGGAAAACAGCTGCACACCCGCAGCGGGAAAATCGCGGCAAATCCGCATGAAAAAAAGGATCGTGTGAACATGGCCTTAGGGATGGCCTCCTTCCACCTTCCTGAAAGCCTGTGGTGGAATGACTGAATGAGAAGTTGTGACCTATAAAAAGGAAGATCTGTTTGTGTTCAGAGAGCCTACATTACAGAAGTCCTGACATCATAACTCCAACTGAAGTGATAAAGAGCTACGACATTTGGCCATCGCTGAACCATGGATACGTTTAGAGAAAGCCAGGATTGGACCCTCTGGTCACCTGGTTCCATGGAGATGTTTGGAGAAACCAAGTGGTGACTCTCGTGTCAACTGGCTGTGGATCTTGAATGGACTATATGGACTCATCTCTCTACGCTTGTTGTTACCTCCTCTCTGTGTGTGTATTACAGGTGGGGTAGCGACTCTGGGAGCTCTGACGTAACATCTGCCATTATCCCGGCGAATCAGCACAAGGGTGAGACCCAGGAATGTGCACCATCTTGGGTAATTGCTGGGATTGTTCTGTTAGCTATTGTGTGCTGTGGTTCAATAAAGTATTGCCACACTGTTTTACCTTAACCCTGTGTTGTCTGTGAGCGGCATTCAGTGGTATGAGCCCTGGTCCATGCAGTCTTGCTACAGGCAGCCGAGCCAGCAGACGAGAGCACCCACTGACCCCGATTCTCCATACAGATACTCCCCACTGTAATATCACACGTGTAATAGAGACGATCAGTAGATTTGGTTTCCAGTGCATCTCTATGCTGATGACACTCAATTTTACACTTCTGCTCCTGATATCACACCGACCTTATTAGAAAACACCAGTGATTGTCTTACTGCTGTCTCTAACATCATGTCCTCCCTCTATCTGAAACTGAACCTGTCAAATCTGAACTCCTTATGTTTCCTCCCTCTACTAACCTACCTTTGCCCAACATTGCCATCTCCGAGTGTGGTTCCACCAATACTCCCCAGCAACATGCCGCTGTTTTGGGGTCATACTTGATTCCAAACTTTCATTCGCCCCCCACATCCGATCACTGGCTCGTTCTTGTTATCTGCACCTCAAAAGCATTTCTAGAATTCGCCCTTTTCTTACTTTCGATTCTACAAAAACTCTCACTGTTTCTCTTATTCATTCTGGTCTGGACTATTGTAACTGTCTACTAGGGTTGAGCGAAACGGATCGGACAAATTCAAAAATCGCCAACTTTCGGCAAAGTCGGGTTTCATGAAACCCGACCTGATCCTAGTGTGGGATCGACCATGAGGTCGGCGATCTGCGCGCCAAAGTTGCGTTTCGTATGACACGTTCAGCGCCATCTCTCAGCCAATGAAGGAGGACGCAGAGTGTGGGCAGCGTGATGACATCTTAGAGAAGGGCATTGCAGTGATTGGCTTGCTTTCTGCGGCGTCACAGGGGCTATAAAGGGGCGTGCACGCCGACCGCCATCTTACTTCTGCCGATCTGAGCTTAGGGAGAGGTTGCTGCAGCTGCATCAGAAGAAGGGATATAGTTAGGGAGTGAAGATTAACCCCCAAACTGCTTGTGCTGTAGCGATTCCCACTGTCCCACACCACCTTTTCTTTGCAGGGACAGTGGAGTTTATATTTTTATGCATCAGCTCTGTAGCTTATAAGGCTCCCTGATAGCTGCATTGCTGTTTGTACGCCGCTGTGCAAACCAACTGCTTTTTTAAAAGCAAAAATCCTGTTGCTCCTTTCTGCACAGTTATCTTGTTTATTTGTCCACACTTTTATGTGCAGCAGTCCTTTTTATTGCTGCCATACTTGTCCTGAGATCATTGTAGGGAGATTGAAATTGTACTACAGTCCTTGTATTTTTTCATATATCTTCCAGCCACTTTCTGCCACTTACATTGTGTTTTATACACTGGGCCTAAGTTTTGGTTCAGTCTCCCAAAAAAGGGAGATTCAAATTCTCCACAAGTTTATATACACCTTCTACCTTGTTTTACAGTACCAGCTATAGGCTGGACCACGGTGAGTCATTGGACATGGTATATCTCGATTTTTCCAAAGCGTTTGATACCGTGCCGCACAAGAGGTTGGTACACAAAATGAGAATGCTTGGTCTGGGGGAAAATGTGTGTAAATGGGTTAGTAACTGGCTTAGTGATAGAAAGCAGAGGGTGGTTATAAATGGTATAGTCTCTAACTGGGTCGCTGTGACCAGTGGGGACCGCAGGGGTCGGTATTGGGACCTGTTCTCTTCAACATATTCATTAATGATCTGGTAGAAGGTTTACACAGTAAAATATCGATATTTGCAGATGATACAAAACTATGTAAAGCAGTTAATACAAGAGAAGATAGTATTCTGCTACAGATGGATCTGGATAAGTTGGAAACTTGGGTTGAAAGGTGGCAGATGAGGTTTAACAATGATAAATGTAAGGTTATACACATGGGAAGAAGGAATCAATATCACCATTACTGTTATGATCTGGTGGTTTAGGAGCAACATGGGATGAGCTCTGAAGGAAGTGGTACCTGTACTGACCGCAGTCCCTAAGCTCAACACAACACTAGAAGTAGCCGTGGGATGCTCCTGTCACTCCCTAGGCATCTCGTCACAGCCTGAGAACTAACTACCCCTAAAGATAGAAACAGGAAAACTATCTTGCCTCAGAGAAAATCCCCAAAGGATAGATTAGCCCCCCACAAATAATGACTGTGAGTAGAGAGGGAAAAGACATACACAGAATGAAACCAGGATGAGCACAGGAGGCCAGTCTACCTAAATAGATAGGACAGGATGGAATACTGTGCGGTCAGTATAAAACACTACAAAAATCCACGCAGAGTTTACAAAAATCTCCACACCTGACTAAAGGTGTGGAGGGTAAATCTGCTTCACAGAGCTTCCAGCTTAACAGAATTAATCCATACAACAAGCTAGACAAAACATAAAATGCACAGAACGAATAAGTCCACAACATGTGGACAGAAAAGAGCAAAGCAAGGACTTAACTTTGCTGAACTGGTCAGGATATCAGGGAAATCCAAGAGAGATGTGAATCCAACCAGGAACCATTGACAAGTGGCACTGGCTGAAGAGAAGAGCCAGGCATAAATAGCAGAGCAGAAAGACAATCAGTGGAAGCAGCTGCAGACTGCTAAATCCAAGGAGCAGCCATACCACTTAAAACCACCGGAGGGAGCCCAAGAGCAGAACTCACAAAAGTGAAACTTCCAACCACCGGAGGGAGCCCAAGAGCGGAATTCACAACACATTACACACTGAACGGGAAACCACTGGGTAAATCTGACAGGGAGAAGGACTTGGGGATCCTAGTTAATGATAAACTTACCTGGAGCAGCCAGTGCCAGGCAGCAGCTGCCAAGGCAAACAGGATCATGGGGTGCATTAAAAGAGGTCTGGATACTCATGATGAGAGCATTATACTGCCTCTGTACAAATCCCTAGTTAGACCGCACATGGAGTACTGTGTCCAGTTTTGGGCACCGGTGCTCAGGAAGGATATAATGGAACTAGAGAGAGTACAAAGGAGGGCAACAAAATTAATAAAGGGGATGGGAGAACTACAATACCCAGATAGATTAGCAAAATTAGGATTATTTAGTCTAGAAAAAAGACCACTGAGGGGTGATCTAATAACCATGTATAAGTATATAAGGGGACAATACAAATATCTCGCTGAGGATCTGTTTATACCAAGGAAGGTGACGGGTACAAGGGGGCATTCTTTGCGTCTGGAGGAGAGAAGGTTTTTCCACCAACATAGAAGAGGATTCTTTACTGTTAGGTCAGTGAGAATCTGGAATTGCTTGCCTGAGGAGGTGGTGATGGCGAACTCAGTCGAGGGGTTCAAGAGAGGCCTGGATGTCTTCCAGGAGCAAAACAATATTGTATCATACAATTATTAGGTTCTGTAGAAGGATGGAGATCTGGGGATTTATTATGATGGAATATAGGCTGAACTGGATGGACAAATGTCTTTTTTCGGCCTTACTAACTATGTTACTATGTTACTATGCATATAACGGTTGTTATTTTGGTTAGATTTTCCAAAAAATGAGGAAGTCTGGTGGAAGAGGCTGTGGGCGGTGGGTGCGAGCTGGTACTGGTGGTGGTGGTGGAGCATCTGGTGGTAGTGGCAAAAGCACAGTAGCACCTAAGGCTGGAGGTGTTGAGCCAACGTCATCGTCTGGCTACACAATGCCTCGAAGGCTCCCTTATCTGGGAGTAGGAAAACAGCTTTTAAAGCCGGAGCAGCAGGAAAAAGTTTTGGCTTTCCTTGCTGACTCAGCCTCTAGCTCTTTCGCCTCCTCTTCAGAAAGTTCCAAATATAAAAGCAGCGCATCGTCAGTGGATGCTCCCGGTCAGGAACAAGACGTTTCCTTGTGTCCTTCACCCAAACCAAAAGTGAAGGATGTGTCAGGCGACACTACAGGTTACTCCATGGAGCTCTTTACACATACCGTGCCTGGGTTAGAACGGGAAATTGTTAACTGCCCATTACAAGATGAATCGGACATGGAGTGCACTGATGCCCAGCCACAGCTAGATTATTATGCTGTTCCATTGACTCAGATCACTACATTGCCCTCGCAGTGTACTGAGCCAGAATCTGACCCTGATGAGACTATGTTGCCCCGTCATGAATGTTATTGCACCTTACACGGTGACACAGAGGAAGGTGCACATGACATTGAAGAGGAGGTGATAGATGACCCAGTTGTTGACCCAGATTGGCAGCCATTGGGGGAAGAGGGTGCCGCTGCCAGTAGCTCAGAAGCGGAGGAGGAGGAGCCACCGCAGCCATCTACATTGCAAAAGCTGTCATCTGGCAGGCCCAAAGGGCCATAAACGTTTGTCAAAAGCAAAAACAGTTTTAGGACAGCGTGGCCATCTGGTGAAAGTAGCACAGCGTGCAATGCCTGAAAAGGTGTTCCATAGTAGGAAGAGTGTGGTGTGGGAATTTTTTAACCAAGATCCGAATGATCAGTGCAAAGTTATCTGTAAGAAATGCTCAAAGACCTTTAGCAGAGGGAAGAATTTTCAAAATTTAAATACAACGTGCATGCTTAGACATCTAACCAGCATGCACTTGCAAGCCTGTACTAACTACCAAACGTCCAGTACCGTTGGTGCACCTGCTCAGAATGAAGGTATTCAGCAACGCTACATTGCTTCCCTCACTGTAAGCCCACCGTTTACCACACCACCTGCAGCAAATGTGGAGGTATCGTCGCAAGGCCAAAGCAGTCAGGGAATCACCAGGTTCTTGGTAGGAAACACTGTATGTAGGCCAACATCAAGAATACCATCACCAACCCTCTCTCAATCCGCCATGTCCACCACCACCACCGCTAGTTCCACCATATGCAGCTCTCCAGTCCAGCTCACCCTACAAGAGACTCTCGTTAGGAAAAGAAAGAACTCATCCTGTCATCCGCCTACATAGGGTTTGAACGGCTACATTGCTCGACTAATCTCGTTAGAGATGATGCCCTACCGGTTGGTTGAAAGTGAAGCTTTCAAAGACTTGATGGCCTATGCAGTACCACGCCATGACCTACCCAGTCGGCACTTCTTTGCGAGAAAAGCCATTCCAGCCCCCCACCAGCATGTAAAAGACCGAATTGTCCATGCCTTGAGGCAATCAGTCAGTGGAAAGGTGCACCTCACAACAGATGCATGGACCAGTAGGCATGGACCAGTAGGCATGGCCAGGGACGTTACGTGTCCATCACGGCGCACTGGGTTAATGTGGATGCAGGGTCCACAGGGGACAGCCATATTGGGAGAGTTCTGCCTAGCCCACGGTCTAGGAAACAGTTGGCTGTAGTCATCACTGTGACTGAACCAGAGGTGGACCCAGAGCAGGTCCAAGAGGGTTCCCGTGGGGAAGGGACCCTGACATCGCTGCTGGCTTCCCCTAGCCAGGAGTTTCAGGCCGCTCTGCACACAGATGCGAGCCTAGAGAGTTTGAGACAACTTGCCAGGATGCTCTTGTCCGAGACTGATAAGGAGAAGGTGTTCTGTGAACGAGGAAGGTTGTACCGGGAGACAGTACCCGGAGAATCACAAAAGGAGTGGTTGAGGGAAAGACAGCTGGTCGTCCCGCAGCAATTCCGGGGTGAGTTGTTGCGGATTGCCCATGAGATCCCGCTAGCTGGACACTTGGGGATCAGCAAAACTAAGGCCCGGCTGTCTCAACACTTCTATTGGCCTAAGATGGGGACAGATGTGTCAAACTACTGCCGCTCCTGTGTCACCTGTCAAAGAGTGGGGAAGGCGGGGCCTGCTATTAAGGCTCCCCTGATCCCTTTGCCAGTGATAGAGGAGCCTTTCCAGAGGATCGTGGTGGACATTGTGGGCCCGCTGGCTGTCCCCAGCAGCTCTGGAAAGCGATACATCCTTACTGTGGTAGACTACGCTACCCAGTACCCAGAGGCAGTAGCTCTGTCGTCAACTAGGGCAGATAAGGTGGCGGATGCCCTGTTGGCCATCTTTTCACGTGTCGGGTTTCCAAGGGAAATGCTTACTGATCAAGGGACCCAATTTATGTCTCGCCTAAAGGAGGCTCTCTGTAAGAGAATGCAGGTGAAGCACCTGGTATCGAGTGCATATCACGCACAGACCAATGGCTTGTGTGAACGCTTCAATGGTACCCTCAAACAGATGCTACGCATGCTGGTTGAGACTCAAGGGCGCGACTGGGAGCGGTACCTCCCACACCTGCTGTTCGCTTACCGAGAGGTTCCGCAGGCCTTGACGGGGTTCTCCCCATTCGAGCTCCTGTACGGCAGGCGAGTCCGGGGACCCCTTGGGTTGGTAAGAGAATCCTGGGAAGAGGAGCCGAACTCTTCTGAAGTGTCCATAGTGGAGTATGTCATGCGCTTCCGTGACAAGATGCAGACCTTGACGCAGTTGGTGCATGACAACATGACGCAGGCTCAGGCTGATCAGAAGCACTGGTACGACCAGAACGCCCGGGAGCGCGGACCTACCACGTGGGTCAAAAGGTGTGGGTGCTGGTCCCCGTACCAACGGATAAGCTTCTGGCAGCCTGGGAGGGCCCGTACATCGTCCACCAACAGCTCAACCCGGTCACTTACGTGGTCACGCTTGACCACGCTCGGGGTAGGCGAAAGGCCTTTCACATCAACATGATGAAGGCTCATCATGAACGTGAACCTTTCGTCCTACCGGTCTGCAGCTTGCCCGAAGATGGTGAGGAAGACACCCTCCTGGACATGCTGGCCCAAGCCAAGGCCAATGGGTCCATCGAGGACGTGGAGGTAAGCGCCTCGTTAACTGAACCCCAGCGGTTGCAGTTGCAAACCACACTGGAACCCTTCCGGGTCGTGTTCTCCAACCGACCTGGGAGGACTCAGTTAGCCGTTCACGAGGTGGACACCGGGAATCACGCCCCACTACGGCGAACACCCTATCGAATCTCTGACCAGGTGCAGCAGATTATGCGCCAAGAGATCGATGAGATGTTACAGCTGGGGGTGATTCGACGGTCAAAGAGCGCGTGGGCATCACCTGTAGTTCTCGTGCCAAAGAAGGACCGGACCACCCGGTTCTGCGTGGACTACAGGGGGCTCAACGCCATCACAGCCTCTGACGCGCACCCAATGCCGCACATCGAGGAGCTGCTGGATAGGTTAGCTGGCGCAAAATACCTGACAATAATGGATTTGAGTAGAGGATACTGGCAGATTCCCCTGAGCCCCGAGGCACAGGAGAAGTCTGCCTTTATCACGCCCTTCGGACTGTACGAGACCACGGTCATGCCCTTCGGCATGAAGAATGCCCCTGCCACTTTCCAGCGGTTGGTCAACCTCCTGCTTCAGGGACTGGAGAAGTACGCCGTGACGTACTTGGATGACATTGCCATCTTCAGTCCCTCCTGGAAGGAACACCTGCAGCATCTCGAGGAGGTGCTCAGGCGAATTCACCAAGCAGGACTGACTATCAAGCCGGGAAAGTGCCAGATGGGCATGAGTGAGGTTCACTACCTGGGACACCGGGTAGGCGGAGGCACCCTAAAGCCAGAGCCTGACAAAGTGGGAATGATCGTGAACTGGCCCACTCCTGTGACCAAGAAACAGGTGATGTCCTTCCTGGGCACTGCAGGGTACTATAGGAGCTTCGTACAGCACTATAGTAGCCTGGCAAAACCTTTGACGGACCTCACCAGGAAGAAGCTACCCCACATTGTCAACTGGACAGATGGCTGTGAGGGGGCCTTCCAGGCGTTGAAAACCGCATTGTGCAACGCCCCTGTGTTGAAAGCAGTCGACAGCAGTCGACCGTTCTTGGTACAGACCGACGCCAGCGAGTTTGGCCTTGGTGCTGTACTCAGCCAGGTTGACTCGGAGGACCAAGAGCACCCCGTGTTATACCTGAGCCGGAAACTTTTGCCGAGGGAAGTGGCCTACTCCACCATCGAGAAGGAGTGCCTGACCATAGTCTGGGCCCTGCAGCGCTTGCAGCCCTACTTGTACGGTCGCCCCTTCACTGTGGTGACCGACCACAACCCTCTGCGCTGGCTAAACACCATGTGTGGAACCAACGGCAGGTTGCTACGCTGGAGCCTTGCCCTTCAGCAGTTTGACTTCACCATTGAACACAAAACGGGCAGGGAGCATGGGAATGCAGATGGACTGTCCCGCCAGGGTGAACCTACTGAGGTGCTCATGGAGGCATACCGTCGGGTTCTACCTCCCTAGCGCACACCAAAAGGGGGAGGTGTCACGATATGGTATGAAATATCATAAGTAGTTCTCTTGCTAGTCTGCGTGGGCTAAGCCCCCCTTCTTGGAGTGATGCTGCAACAGTTTGTAGCTTCAAATTCCTGACTTTTAACTCCCAAGCCCCCCTTCCCTTTCATTCAGCCAAGAGCTGCTTTGCCAATGTACTGGGGAGTTTTATGGCCGAGAGGTATTTGCGACTAGGCTCAAATCTTCCTCTAGCAAAGAACTGTTTAGAAGTGTCTAGAAGTTTCCAGGATCCATGAAAGATTCTTTGTTTGGTTTTTGTACGATATTATGCACAATGTTTACGTTAAGAACACGAAAATATATATTCGTATTCTCACTCGGTGGACCTACCCATCCCCCGAAACACGGGCTTCTAACTCCGTCTGGTAAAGAAGTAGGGTTTTCTCTGTAAATATGTATCCCAGATAGGACATATTTGATCTCATTAGAATGCTCACGTTAATCCGAGATGAATGATGGGTTTGTTAGGACTATGACATGTTTTGTAGCGGAGTTATCGAAATTAGATATAGATTAGAATAAAATGAGTTAACTGAAGAGGTAGGAGGGACGAGGTGATCCCACAGCTGCCACCAAATTGTCAGGAATCCCCTGACCGCTGCCACCAATTTGTCACGATTGACACCGTGACCGTCACCCGTACGTCACGGGTCGGGGTGAATTTGGGCCAACAGGCGGCTATCACATGTTCAGGGGGGCTTATCTTAGTTATCCCTCCACTGCTAACAATGTGATGAGAAAACACACACAAGGCTATTGACCTCTTAGTTTACAGCAGGGGCTTATTCTAGGTATCCCACTGCTTTTCAATATACCACAAACTGCAGGGATTTATGTATATCCCGCTTACAGTTCCACTTAACACTTGCAGCTCTCTGGCGCCCCCTTACTCTCAGGTCAGATTAGGTACTGCACCCTGGGTACTTAGTCGCCAGAAAGGCTGCCTGCTATGTACTGGCTATTGGGCACGCTGCAGCGACGCGATAACTACTCCCACTCAGGCAGGAACAATAATTATCAACGCCGCAGCCGCTACAGCATCACTCAGCAGTCTGCACACGGTCGCTGCCACCAGCTTCGATTAAACGGGTCCAAAGCTAACCCAACACAACAGTAACAGTAGCGTATTTCCCTACAGAAGTCAGGATTCCCCTGACCGCTGCCACCAATTTGTCACGATTCACACCGTGACCGTCACCCCTACGTCACGGGTCGGGGTGACTTTGGGCCAACAGACGGCTATCACATGTGCAGGGGGGCTTATCTTAGTTATCCCTCCACTGCTAACCATGTGATGAGAAAACACACACAAGGCTATTGACCTCTTAGTTTACAGCACGGGCTTATTCTAGGTATCCCACTGCTTTTCAATATACCACAAACTGCAGGGATTTATGTATATCCCGCTTACAGTTCCACTTAACACTTGCAGCTCTCTGGCGCCCCCTTACTCTCAGGTCAGATTAGGTACTGCACCCTGGGTAATTAGTCGCCAGAAAGGCTGCCTACTATGTACTGGCTATTGGGCACGCTGCAGCGACGCGATAACTACTCCCACTCAGGCAGGAACAATAATTATCAACGCCGCAGCCGCTACAGCATCACTCAACAGTTTGCACACTATCGCTGCCACCAGCTTCGATTAAACGGGTCCGAAGCTAACCCAACTGTTATGAGAGGCAATTCAGTACCACAATGAACATAGCGGTCAGAGCACATACAGTGATCTAACAATAACCCAAAATCATAGAACGAGCTCTGAGACGTGGGAACTCCGCAGACCGCAATCCCTAATCCTCTCCAAACAACACTAGAGGCAGCCGTGGATTGCGCCTAACTTTGCCTATGCAACTCGGCACAGCCTGAGAAACTAGCCTGAAGATAGAAAATAAGCCTACCTTGCCTCAGAGAAATACCCCAAAGGAAAAGGCAGCCCCCCACATATAATGACTGTGAGTTAAGATGAAAAGACAAACGTAGATATGAAATAGATTCAGCAAAGTGAGGCCCGACTTTCTTAACAGAGCGAGGATAGGAAAGATAACTTTGCGGTCTACACAAAACCCTAAAGAAAACCACGCAAAGGGGGCAAAAAGACCCTCCGTACCGAATTAACGGCACGGAGGTACACCCTTTGCGTCCCAGAGCTTCCAGCAACAAATTAGACAAGCTGGACAGAAAAAATAGCAAACAAATAGCAAAGAAGAACTTAGCTATGCAGAGCAGCAGGCCACAGGAATGATCCAGGGAAAAACAAGTCCAACACTGGAACATTGACAGGAAGCATGGATCAAAGCATTAGGTGGAGTTAAGTAGAGAAGCACCTAACGACCTCACCAGATCACCTGAGGGAGGAAACTCAGAAGCCGCAGTACCACTTTCCTCCACAAACGGAAGCTCCCAGAGAGAATCAGCCGAAGTACCACTTGTGACCACAGGAGGGAGCTCTGCCACAGAATTCACAACACCCAACACAACAGTAACAGTAGCGTATTTCCCTTCAGAAGACTTAGGGTACGGTTTAGAACAGGAGAACGAACTAATATTAAATATTATATCCCATAAAAATTAGGCAGTGCTTTATCAAAAATATTTTATAAAGATGTTACAAATGAGACAATTGCAAATATGTACAAGGGTAATTATGAAATAAACAGGGATTAAATGAGAAAATGTAACACTCACATGCGCAAAGCATGGCAGGCAACCAGGCTAGTGGAGTTTTTTCCATACGTCCCAGCTCATTGGATGTGCTGCTGGCTTCAGGAGAAGACAAGAAGTCAAGAAAAAAAAAGTGACTCCTCAGAGCCTGCCAGACACTTAAAACCTTAAGGCTGTGACATCACAGAAAGGCTGGTTTATCCAGACCCTCCTCTCTCTACATTCTGAGTAAACTTTAAACTATTTTCTCTGATTTCTATAACTTCACTACAAAACATGTCAGAGTCATAACAAACCCATCATTCATCTCGGATTAACGTGAGCATTCTAATGAGATCAAATATGTCCTATCTGGGATACATATTTACAGAGAAAACCCTACTTCTTTACCAGATGGAGTTAGAAGCCCCAGTTTCAAGGGATGGGTAGATACACCGAGTGGGAATACGAATATATATTTTCGTGTTCTTAACATAAACATTGTGCATAATATCGTACAAAAACCAAACAAAGAATCTTTCATGAATTTTGGAGCAATTTTTCCAGTTCCAGCTTGAGTAAGATTCTAACCTTGTCGTAAATACCTTTCGGCCATAAAACTCCCCCCAGTACATTGGCAAAGCAGCTCTTGGCTGAGTGAAAGGGAAGGGGGGGGCTTTTTAGCCCCCAGCCTGCTGCACGAGAAACTACTTATATGATATTTCATACCATATCGTGACACCTCCCCCTTTTGGTGTGCGCTAGGGAGGCAGTACCCCACGGTATGCCTCCATGGGCACCTCAGTAGGTTCACCCTGGCGGGAGAGTCCATCTGCATTCCCATGCTCTTTGCCCGTTTTGTGTTCAATGGTGAAGTCAAACTGCTGAAGGGCAAGGCTCCAGCGTAGCAACCTGCCGTTGGTTCCACACATGGCGTCTAGCCAGCGCAGAGGGTTGTGGTCGGTCATCACAGTGAAGGGGCGACCGTACAAGTAGGGCTGCAAGCGCTGCAGGGCCCAGACTATGGCCAGCCACTCCTTCTCGATGGTGGAGTAGGCCACTTCCCTCGGCAAAAGTTTCCGGCTCAGGTATAACACGGGGTGCTCTTGGTCCTCCGAGTCAAACTGGCTGAGTACAGCACCAAGGCCAGACTCGCTGGCGTCGGTTTGCACAAAGAACGGTCGACTGCTGTCGACTGCTTTCAACACAGGGGCATTGCACAGTGCGGTTTTCAACGCCTGGAAGGCCCCCTCACAGCCATCTGTCCAGTTGACAATGTGGGGTAGCTTCTTCCTGGTGAGGTCCGTCAAAGGTTTTGCCAGGCTACTATAGTGCTGTACGAAGCGCCTATAGTACCCTGCAGGGCCCAAGAAGGACATCACCTGTTTCTTGGTCACGGGAGTGGGCCAGTTCACGATCGCGCCCACTTTCTCCGACTCTGGCTTCTGGGTGTTCCCACCTACCCGGTGCCCCAGGTAGTGAACCTCCCTCATGCCCATCTGGCACTTTCCCGGCTTGATAGTCAGTCCTGTTTGGTGAATTCGCCTGAGCACCTCCTCAAGATGCTGCAGGTGTTCCTTCCAGGAGGAACTGAAGATGGCAATGTCATCCAAGTACGCCACGGCGTACTTCTCCAGTCCCTGAAGCAGGAGGTTGACCATCCGCTGGAAAGTGGCAGGGGCATTTTTCATGCCGAAGGGCATGACTGTGGACTCGTACAGTCCAGAGGGTGTGATAAAGGCGGACTTCTCCTGCGCCTCGGGGCTCAGGGGAATCTGCCAGTATCCTCGACTCAGATCCATTATTGTTAGGTAATCTGCGCCAGCTAACTTATACAGCAGCTCCTCGATGCGCGGCATTGGGTGCGCATCCGAGGCTGTGATGGCGTTGAGCCCCCTGTAGTCCACGCAGAACCGGGTGGTCCGGTCCTTCTTTGGCACGAGAACTACAGGTGATGCCCACGCGCTCTTTGACCGTCGAATCACCCCCAGCTGTAACATCTCATCGATCTCTTGGCGCATAATCTGCTGCACCTGGTCAGAGATTCGATAGGGTGTTCGCCGTAGTGGGGCATGATTCCCGGTGTCCACCTCGTGGACGGCTAACTGAGTCCTCCCAGGTCGGTTGGAGAACACGACCCGGAAGGGATCCAGTGTGGTTTGCAACTGCAACCGCTGGGGTTCAGTTAACGAGGCGCTTACCTCCACGTCCGCGATGGACCCATTGGCCTTGGCTTGGGCCAGCATGTCCAGGAGGGTGTCTTCCTCACCGTCTTCAGGCAAGCTGCAGACCGGTAGGACGAAAGGTTCACGTTAGTAATGAGCCTTCATGTTGATGTGAAAGGCCTTTCGCCTACCCCGAGCGTGGTCAAGCATGACCACGTAAGTGACCGGGTTGAGCTGTTGGTGGACGACGTACGGGCCCTCCCAGGCTGCCTGAAGCTTATCCGTTGGTACGGGGACCAGCACCCACACCTTTTGATAGGTAGGTCCACTCCCGGGCGTTCTGGTCGTACCAGTGCTTCTGGTCAGCCTGAGCCTGAGTCATGTTGTCATGCACCAACTGCGTCAAGGTCTGCATCTTGTCACGGAAGCGCATGACATACTCCACTATGGACACTTCAGAAGGGTTCGGCTCCTCTTCCCAGGATTCTCTTACCAACCCAAGGGGTCCCCGGACTCACCTGCCGTACAGGAGCTCGAAGGGGGAGAACCCCGCGGAGGCCTGCGGAACCTCTCGGTAAGCGAACAGCAGGTGTGGGAGGTACCGCTCCCAGTCGCGCCCTTGAGTTTCAACCAGCATGCGTAGCATCTGTTTGAGGGTACCATTGAAGCGTTCACACAAGCCATTGGTCTGTGGGTGATACGCACTCGATACCAGGTGCTTCACCTGCATTCTCTTACAGAGAGCCTCCATTAGGCGAGACATAAATTGTGTCCCTTGATCAGTAAGCATTTCCCTGGGAAATCCTACACGTGAAAAGATGGCCAACAGGGCATCCGCCACCTTATCTGCCCTAGTTGACGACAGAGCTACTGCCTCTGGGTACCGGGTAGCATAGTCTACCACAGTAAGGATGTATTGCTTTCCAGAGCTGCTGGGGACGGCCAGCGGGCCCACAATGTCCACCGCGATCCTCTGGAAAGGCTCCTCTATCACTGGCAAAGGGATCAGGGGAGCCTTAAGAGCAGGCCCCGCCTTCCCCCCTCTTTGACAGGTGACACAGGAGCGGCAGTAGTTTGACACATCTGTCCCCATCTTAGGCCAATAGAAGTGTTGAGACAGCCGGGCCTTAGTTTTGCTGATCCCCAAGTATCCAGCTAGCGGGATCTCATGGGCAATCCGCAACAACTCACCCCGGAATTGCTGCGGGACGACCAGCTGTCTTTCCCTCAACCACTCCTTTTGTGATTCTCCGGGTACTGTCTCCCAGTATAACCTTCCTCGTTCCCAGAACACCTTCTCCTTATCAGTCTCGGAGAAGAGCATCCTGGCAAGTTGTCTCAAACTCTCTAGGCTCGCATCTGTGTGCAGAGCGGCCTGAAACTCCTGGCTAGGGGAAGCCAGCAGTGATGTCAGGGTCCCTTCCCCACGGGAACCCTCTTGGACCTGCTCTGGTTCAGTCACAGTGATGTCTGAGGAGGGTCCGGAAGGCAGACAGTTATCTGTGTTCCGGGCACTCTGACTGCGGGTGACAGCAGCTACGTAGGCTGTTTCCCCGGGGGTTTCTACAGACCCATCAGCCGGCGCTGCTATGGGCTCTACCTCCCCATCCACCCCCAACACTCCAGGGGCAGTGCTACTTATGGGCCAGTTACCTTCCTCGGTGGCACTGGTCACTTCCATGGCGTCACCTTCCTCACGGTTCCCATGCATCTCCCCATTTCCTGTAGCACCGACACTTGCCCCTGTTAGGGGTTCCTCAGCCGTCTCACTCCGCAGAGCGACGTGGCTAGGCACGCCTGTACCTATGGACATATTAACCTTCACAGAAAAATCATTATCAGGTTCAGCTGGCACAGGTACAACATTCTCACCATCCATCCTAGGAAAAAAATGGTTATTAGATGCATCATTACAAGATAAAGCATGGTCAGGTAACACATGTGTCAGGATTCCCTGACCGCTGCCACCAATTTGTCACAAATCACACCGTGACCGTCACCCCTACGTCACGGGTCGGGGTGACTTTAGGCCAACAGACGGCTATCACATGTGCAGGGGGGCTTATCTTAGTTATCAGGTGCAGGGGCTTATTCTAGGTATCCCACTGCTTTTCAATATACCACAAACTGCAGGGATTTATGTATATCCCGCTTACAGTTCCACTTAACACTTGCAGCTCTCTGGCGCCTCCCTTACTCTCAGGTCAGATTAGGTACTGCACCCTGGATAATTAGTCTCCAGACAGGCTGCCTGCTATGTACTGGCTATTGCGCACGCTGCAGCGACGCGATAAACTACTCCCACTCAGGCATGAACAATAATTATCAACGCCGCAGTCGCTACAACATCGCCCAAAAGTCTGCACACGGTATCACTGCCACCAGCTTCGATTAACCATTGAACACAAAACGGGCAAAGAGCATGGGAATGCAGATGGACTCTCCCGCCAGGGTGAACCTACTGAGGTGCCCATGGAGGCATACCGTGGGGTACTGCCTCCCTAGCGCACACCAAAAGGGGGAGGTGTCACGATATGGTATGAAATATCATATAAGTAGTTTCTCTTGCAGCAGGCTGGGGGCTAAACCCCCCCCCCCCTTCCTTTCCCTTTCACTCAGCCAAGAGCTGCTTTGCCAATGTACTGGGGGGAGTTTTATGGCCCAAAGGTATTTACGACCAGGTTAGAATCTTCCTCCAGCTGGAACTGGAAAATGGCTCCAAAATTCATGAAAGATTCTTTGTTTGGTTTTTGTACGATATTATGCACAAGGTTTACGTTAAGAACACGAAAATATATATTCGTATTCCCACTCTGTGTATCTACCCATCCCTTGAAACTCGGGCTTCTAACTCCGTCTGGTAAAGAAGTAGGGTTTTCTCTGTAAATATGTATCCCAGATAGGACATATTTGATCTCATTAGCATGCTCACGTTAATCCGAGATGAATGATGGGTTTGTTAGGACTATGACATGTTTTGTAGCGGAGTTATCGAAATTAGATATAGATTAGAATAAAATGAGTTAACTGAAGAGGTAGGAGGGACGAGGTGATCCAACCCCTTTCTGGGAAGTTACAGGCTTGGCTATAACTGTCTGCACACATCCCCAGCTTCCTTCTTGTCCTTTTTTTCCCTGGAAGAGCTGAGCGCATCCCATGAACTGGGACGTATGGAAAACCGCACTAGCCTGGGTGCCTGCCATGCTTTGAACATGTGAGTGTTACTTTTTCTCATTTAATCCCTGTTTATTTCATAATTACCCTTGTACATTTTTGCAATTGTCTCATTTGTAACATCTTTATAAAATATTTTTGATAAAGCACTGCCTAATTTTTATGGAATATAATATTTAATATTAGTTCGTTCTCCTGTTCTAAACCGTACCCTAAGTCTTCTGAAGGGAAATACACTACTGTTGTGTTGGGTTAGCTTCGGACCCGTTTAATCGAAGCTGGTGGCAGCGAGAGTGTGCTGACTTTTGGGTTATGCTGAAGCGACTGCGGTGTTGATAATTATTGTTCCTGCCTGAATGGGAGTAGTTTATCGCGTCGCTGCAGGGTGCCCAATAGCCAGTACATAGCAGGCAGCCTTTCTGGCGACTAATTACCCAGGGTGCAGTACCTAATCTGACCTGAGAGTAAGGGGGGCGCCAGAGAGCTGCAAGTGTTAAGTGGAACTGTAAGCGGGATATACATAAATCCCTGCAGTTTGTGGTATATTGAAAGCAGTGGGATACCTAGAATAAGCCCCTGCTGTAAACTAAGAGGTCAATAGCCTTGTGTGTGTTTTCTCATCACATTGTTAGCAGTGGAGGGATAACTAAGATAAGCCCCCCTGCACATGTGATAGCCGTCTGTTGGCCCAAAGCCACCCCGACCCGTGACGTAGGGGTGACGGTCACGGTGTGAATTGTGACAAATTGGTGGCAGCGGTCAGGGGATTCCTGACAGGGTCCGAAGCTAACCCAATACAGTAGCGTATTTCCCTTCAGGAGACTTAGGGTACGGTTTTTAGAGCATGGAGAATGAAATAATATTAAATATTATATCCCATAAAAATTAGGCAGTGCTTTATCAAAAATAGTTTATAAAGATGTTACAAATGAGACAATTACAAATATGTACACGGTAATTATAACATAAAGGGAATAAAGGAGAAAAGCTAACACTCACATGTTCAAAGCATGGCAGGCACCCAGGCTAGTGCAGTTTTCCATATGTCCCAGTTCATGGGACGTGCTCAGCTCTTCCAGGAAAAGAAGACAAGAAGACTGAGCTGGGGATGTGGGCAGACATTTAAAGCTAAGCCTGTAACATCCCAGAAAGGGGTTGGATCACCTCATCCCTCCTACCTCTTCAGTTAACTAATCTTACCCTAATCTATATCTAATTTCTATAACTTCGCTACAACACATGTCATAGTCATAACAAACCCAGCATTCATCTCGGATTCACGTGAGCATTCTAATGAGATCAAATATGTCCTATCTGGGATACATATTTACAGAGAAAACCCTACTTCTTTACCAGATGGAGTTAGAAGCCCGTGTTTCGAGGGATGGGTAGGTCCACCGAGTGAGATTAAGAATATATATTTTCGTGTTCGTAACGTAAACAGTGTGCATAATATCTTATAAAAACCAAACAAAGAAATTTCATGGATCCTAGAAGTTTCTAGTTCACTTATAGCTGGACAAGAGCTTACACGGCAGGAAATGCCGGTCGTAAATACCTTGGCTCTCCTAAAACCCCCACACTCTCTGAGAAGGAAAGCTAAACTCTGAAGTAATGGGAAGGGGGGTTTTGAGCCCTGGGTCTGCCATGTGTTTTTTGGAACCATGGTCAGAAGTGCCAAAAATCCCTCAGCTATGGTGCTAACAGGCAGAGAAACTACTACTTATTTTATACAGTTTCCTCACAACATGTGATTTCCCATCATCATCATCGTCATCATCATCAGGGTTAACGTTACCGTTATTAGTAGATTGGGGAGGGGTGTCAGGGACGTAGTGTGCAACCAACCTCCCCAAATCAGTCCCCAACAAAACATCAGTGGGCAAATTATCAGACAGACCCACTTCCTTCACCCCGCTCCCGGCACCCCAATCAATAAAAACCCGGGCCATCGGTAAGTGACAGCTGATGCCCCCAATCCCAGTGACAGTTAGGGTTTTCCCCGGAACGATTTCTTCAGGGACCGCCAGTTCGGGTCGGATGAGGGTTCGTTCAGCCCCGGTGTCCTTGAGGCCTATAGAAACATGGCCTCCCACAGTGACGTGCTGTACGTTGTCACACACCCTCCCAACCACACCACCCACCAAAAGAACTGCTGCATTAGGCCCTGGGGCCTTGGCTGGGGTGTTCTTCTGCTTGGTTGGGCAGGAGGGACTGAGATGACCAGTCTGATTGCAGGAGTAACACTTGCAACGTTCGGTGGTAGGTCTGCTGCTGTTGGCCACGGGGCCAGGACCTCTGGTGTGTTGGCTGGCAGGGGTACTGGCGTTGGTTGCAGGCTTACCCCCTCTCCAGCTGGTGGTGACCGGCTTCCGCACTTCCGATCTACGGTTGGCCTCATAGGCGTCGGCAATCTGCGCTGCTTTCGTCACGTCTTTGGGTTCTCTGTCCATCACGAACTGTCGCACCTCAGCTGGGCAAAAATGAAAGAACTGGTCTTTGATCATCAGGTCTCGCAGGTGTGCAAAGGTGGTCACTGACAGTCCTTGGGTCCACTGGTCAAAGTGGGTCCCCAGTCCATGCACCACATCACTGTAACTGTCGTGTGGGCCACGTTGGAGGGTCCGGAACTTTCTACGGTACACCTCGGGTGTAAGCTGGTACTTTGCTATCAGGGCCTGCTTGATGGCCCCATAGTCACCATCTTGTTCTTGAGGGAGGGCAGCAAACGCCTCCAGAGCTTTGCCTCGCAGCCCTGGTGTCAGGTATCGTGCCCATTCATCTGTAGGCAGCCGGTACTGTCTGCAGGCTTTCTCAAAGGCCCGCAGAAAAGTGTCCAAGTCTCCGTCCTTCTCCATAACAGGAAAGTGATCGGGCCAGGGCTTAGGTATCTGAGCGCTACTGGGCTCATGACTCTGGGCGGTGGAGGGCATCCCTCCCTGCCGGAGCATCTCCAGTTCGTGTTCTTGCTGGGCTTGGCGCTCGGCTCTCTCAGCCTCCCGCTCGGCTTGCTGGTATTGCTGGATCAGCTGCAGATGTCTCTCGGTCATCTGCGGAGCCTTGATGCAGAGCCAGCTGCAGGAGGAGGTCTGCACCCCCCTGGTTGCCAGTAGGGCCCGTATTCAGTGGTTGGACCTCTGCTGCAGCACCATGTTCGCTTGTGCTGGCTTCTGCGGCCTCTGGGCTCTGTGGCCTGGCTTGGTCTGCTTCAAATTGCACCAGTTCAGCGACCATTTGAGCCTAGGTCTTACCCTGGGGGTTCAGGCCATGGCACGTGCATATCTGTTATGACCTGGTGGTGGGGACAATAATGGACCTGGTGGTTAAGAGCACATGGAATGACCTGATAGTTACTAATAATACAGGACAAGCTCTGAGACGTGGGAACTCTGCTGACCGCAATCCCTAATCCTATCACACACACTAGAAATAGCCGTGGAGCGCTCCTGACGCTCCCTAGGCGCCTCGTCACAGCCTAAGGAACTAGCTAGCCCTAAAGATAGAAAAATAAAGCCTACCTTGCCTCAGAGAATATCCCCAAAGGAACAGGCAGCCCCCCACATATAATGACTGTGAGTTAAGATGAAAATTACAAACACAGAGATTAAATAGATTTAGCAAAGTGAGGCCCGACTTACTGAACAGACAGAGGATAGGAAAGGTAACTTTGCGGTCAGCACAAAAAACTACAAAAAGACCACGCAGAGGGCGCAAAAAGACCCTCCGCACGACTCACGGTGCGGAGGCGCTCCCTCTGCGTCCCAGAGCTTCCAGCAAGCAAGACAAAAATCAAAATAGCAAGCTGGACAGAAAAAATAGCAAACAGAAAAACAAGCAGGAACTTAGCTTCTGGTGGGAAGACAGGTCACAAGAACGATCCAGGAGTGAACTAGACCAATACTGGAACATTGACAGGTGGCATGGAGGAATGATCTAGGTGGAGTTAAATAGAGCAGCCAGCTAACGAATTAACCTCGTCACCTGTGGAAGGAACCTCAGAAGCCGCAGCCCCACTCACAACCACCAGAGGAAGCCCATGGACAGAACCAGCCGAAGTACCATTCATGACCACAGGAGGGAGCTTAACAACAGAATTCACAACAGTACCCCCCCTTGAGGAGGGGTCACCGAACCCTCACCAGAGCCCCCAGGCCGACCAGGACGAGCCAAATGAAAGGCACGAACCAGATCGGCAGCATGAACATCAGAGGCAAAGACCCAGGAATTATCTTCCTGACCATAACCCTTCCACTTGACCAGGTACTGGAGTTTCCATCTCGAAATACGAGAATCCAAAATCTTCTCCACCACATACTCCAACTCCCCCTCAACCAACACCGGAGCAGGAGGATCAACGGATGGAACCACAGGCGCCACGTATCTCCGCAACAACGACCTATGGAATACATTATGGATGGCAAAAGAAGCTGGAAGGGTCAAACGAAATGACACAGGATTGAGAACCTCAGAAATCTTATACGGACCAATGAAACGAGGCTTAAACTTAGGAGAGGAAACCTTCATAGGAACATAACGAGACGACAACCAAACCAAATCCCCAACACGAAGTCGGGGACCCACACAGCGCCGGCGGTTAGCAAAACGTTGAGCCTTCTCCTGGGACAATGTCAAATTGTCCACCACATGAGTCCAAATCTGCTGCAACCTATCCACCACAGTATCTACACCAGGACAGTCCGAAGACTCAACCTGCCCTGAAGAGAAACGAGGATGGAAATCAGAATTGCAGAAAAACGGCGAAACCAAAGTAGCCGAGCTGGCCCGATTATTAAGGGCGAACTCAGCCAAAGGCAAAAAGGACACCCAATCATTCTGATCAGCAGAAACAAAGCATCTCAGATATGTGTCCAAAGTCTGATTAGTACGTTCGGTTTGGCCATTTGTCTGAGGATGGAAAGCCGAGGAAAAAGACAAATCAATGCCCATCCTAGCACAAAAGGATCGCCAAAACCTCAAAACAAACTGGGAACCTCTGTCAGAAACGATGTTCTCCGGAATGCCATGTAAACGAACCACATGCTGGAAAAACAACGGCACCAAATCAGAGGAGGAAGGCAATTTAGACAAGGGTACCAAATGGACCATCTTAGAGAAGCGATCACAAACCACCCAAATGACCGACATCTTTTGAGAGACAGGGAGATCCGAAATAAAATCCATAGAAATATGCGTCCAGGGCCTCTTCGGGACCGGCAAGGGCAAAAGCAACCCACTGGCACGAGAACAGCAGGGCTTAGCCCAAGCACAAGTCCCACAGGACTGCACAAAAGAACGCACATCCCGCGACAAAGACGGCCACCAAAAGGATCTAGCCACCAAATCCCTGGTACCAAAGATTCCAGGATGACCAGCCAACACCGAACAATGAACCTCAGAGATAACTCTACTAGTCCATTTATCAGGGACAAACAGTTTCTCCGCTGGGCAACGGTCAGGTCTATCAGCCTGAAATTTTTGCAGCACCCGCCGCAAATCAGGGGAGATGGCAGACAAAATTACCCCCTCTTTGAGAATACCCGCCGGTAGGGTTGAGCGAAACGGGTCGAACATTTTCAAAAGTCGCCGACTTTTGGCGAAGTCGAGTTTCATGAAACCCGATCCGACCCCTGTGCGTGGTCGGCCATGCGGTACGCGACTTTCGCGCCAAAGTCGCGTTTCAATGACGCGAAAAGCGCCATTTCTCAGCCAATGAAGGTAAACGCAGAGTGTGGGCAGCGTGATGACATAGGTCCTGGTCCCCACCATCTTAGAGAAGGGCATTGCAGTGATTGGCTTGCTGTCTGCGGCGTCACAGGGGCTATAAAGGGGAGTTCCCGCCGACCGCCATGTTACTGCTGCTGATCTGAGCTTAGGGAGAGGTTGCTGCCGCTTTGTCAGAAGCAGGGATAGCGTTAGGCAGGGTCCATTAACCACAAAACCGCTTGTGCTGTAGCAATTTCCACTGCCCAACACCACCTTCGGTGTGCAGGGACAGTGGAAGCTCCTTTTTTTTTTTTTTTTCCTCAGCGCTGTAGCTCATTGGGCTGCCCTAGAAGGCTCCCTGATAGCTGCATTGCTGTGTGTACGCCGCTGTGCAAAGCAACTGCTTTTTTCAAAGCACAAATCCTCTTGTTCCTTCCTTTCTGCACAGCTATCTTGTTTGTTTGTCCACACTTTTTATTTAATTTGTGCATCAGTCCACTCCTTATTGCTGCCTGCCATACCTGGCTGAGATTACTGCAGGGAGATAGTAATTGTAGGACAGTTCCTTTTTTTTTTTTTTTTTTTTTTGGTGGGAGATTAAGATTGACATTTCTGCTAGAGTGCCATCTCTGTCTGTGTCATCTCTCACTCAGTGGGCCATAGAAAGCCTATTTATTTTTTTGCTTGATTTGGGTTCCAAAATCTACCAGAAAAAATCACAACATCAATCAGTGGGAGAAAAATATTGGCCTCAGGGCTTGTGTGCCACTCCTTACTCCTGTGTGTGCCATCTCTCACTCAGTGGGCCATAGAAAGCCTATTAATTTTTTTGCTTGATTTGGGTTCTAAATTCTACCTGAAAAAATCAATAAATCAATCAGTGGGAGATTAATATTGGCCTCTGGGCTTGTGTGCCAGTCCTGAGCGTGCCATCTCTCTCACAAATAGTGGGCCATAGAAAGCCTATTTATTTTTTTGGTTGATTTGGGTTCATAATTCTACCTTAAAAAATCAATCAATCAATCAGTGGGAGATTAGTATTGGCCTTTGGGCTTGTGTGCCAGTCCTAAGCGTGCCATCTCTCTCTCTCAGATAGTGGGCCATAGAAAGCCTATTTATTATTATTTTTTTTATTGGGTTTATAAATTTTCCCTGGAAAAAAAAAAAATGGGAGATTAATATTGGCCTCTGGGCTTGTGTGCCACTCCTGACTCCTGTGTGCGTCATCTGTCACTCAGTGGGCCCTAGAAAGCCTATTTTTTGTTTTATTTGTTTTCTAAATTCTCCCTGAAACAATCATTTTATTTTCTTTGGTTTCTAAATTATTCCTGAAAAAAATCATTTTTTTCTCTCTCAAGTCTCCCTGAAAAAAAAAAAAAAAAAATCTGTGGGAGATTAATATTGCCCCTTCTGCTTGTGTGCCAGTCTTGACTCCTGGGTGTGCCATCTCTCTCTCTCTCCCCAATTGTGGGCCATAGAAAGCCTATTAATTTTTTTGCTTGATTTGGGTTCCAAAATCTACCTGAAAAAAATCACTAAATCAATCAGTGGGAGATTAATATTGGCCTCTGGGCTTGTGTGCCACTCCTGACTCCTGTGTGCGTCATCTGTCACTCAGTGGGCCCTAGAAAGCCTATTTTTTGTTTTATTTGTTTTCTAAATTCTCCCTGAAACAATCATTTTATTTTCTTTGGTTTCTAAATTATTCCTGAAAAAAATCATTTTTTTGGTATTTTTTTTTCTCTCAAGTCTCCCTGAAAAAAAAAAAAAAAAAAAATCTGTGGGAGATTCATATTGCCCCTTCTGCTTGTGTGCCAGTCTTGACTCCTGGGTGTGCCATCTCTCTCTCTCTCCCCAATTGTGGGCCATAGAAAGCCTATTATTTTTTTTAGCTTGATTTGGGTTCCAAAATCTACCTGAAAAAATCACTACATCAATCAGTGGGAGATTAATATTGGCCTCTGGGCTTGTGTGCCACTCCTGACTCCTGTGTGCGTCCTCTCTCACTCAGTGGGCCCTACAAAGCCTTTTTTTTCCTAAATTCTCCCTGAAACAATCATTTCATTTTATTTGTTTTATAAATTCTTCTGTAAAAAATAATTTTTTTTAAATTTTTTTTTCTTCTGAAGTCTCCCTTTTAAAAAAAACAAACACAAATCAGTGGGAGATAAATATTTACATTTGCGCTTCAGTGACAGTCCTGCGTGTGTGCCATCTCATTTGTTGCCAACAACAACAGAGTGTGTAACATTGTGGCTGATTTTCGTTGTGGTCTCACCCACCTGTAAAGGGGTAGCTAAATCATACTGAAGTTATAGCTCACCGTGTAAGTTGTGTGACAGCAACAAATACCGTTCGTTTGTTAACGTTTTTAAAACAATGAGGAAGTCTGGTGGAAGAGGTCGTGGCCGGGGGCGTTCATTGTCAGCTGGTAATGAGGGTAGTGGTAGTGGTGGAGCATCAGCTGGTCGTGGGAAAAAAAATATTGCACCTAAGTCTGGAGCTGTGGAGCCAGGTTCGTCGTCTGGCTACACAAGGCCTCGAACGCTCCCTTTTCTGGGAGTAGGAAAACCGCTTTTAAAGCCGGAGCAGCAAGAGCAAGTTTTGGCTTATCTTGCTGACTCAGCCTCTAGCTCTTTTGCCTCCTCTCGTGAAACTGGTAAATGTCAAAGCAGCGCGTCGTTAGTGGATGTTCACGGTCAGGGACAAGTCGCTTCCTTGTCCTCTTCAGCAAAAACAACAACAGAGAAGAATGCAGCAGGCGACACAACGGGTTACTCCATGGAGCTCTTTACACATACCGTCCCTGGCTTAGAAAGTGAAGCAGTTAACAGTCCATGCCCATTACAAGTTGAATCTGACATGGAGTGCACTGATGCACAGCCACAGCCAGACTACTATGCTGGTCCTTTGACTCAGACCACAACATTGCCCTCGCAGGGTGCTGATCAAGAATCAGACCCTGATGAGACTATGTTGCCCCATCACGAACGCTATACCACCGACCGCCACGGTGACACAGACGAAGTTGCACACGAGCTACACAGAGGCGTAGCTAGAGCTTTTGCCGCCCGGGGCTGTTCCCGAGTTTGGCGCTAACCCCCCCCCCCCCCCCGCCCCCGGCTCAATACACATAAAGGTTACCAAAAACGGTTTTCCTGTTTTGTAGAACTTAAACTGGGCCTAATGGTGTCACCCCCACATGCCACACCTGTGACTTAATACCACCACACCATGACCAGGCCACATAGTGACCGAATAATACTACATACAAGGGACAAATACCACAACACCATTTCCAGACCACATATTACCACCACATAGTGACTGAATACTACAATACTGATCAGTAATAAAAAAAAAAACACAATACTATCACCATAAGTGCCAGTATTCACAGGAGATCTGTACTTAGTATGCAGTGTCTGTGTAGAGGTAATACAGAGATCACTGGTGACATTATACACAGGACCTCTATATAGTATATAGTGTATAGTGTCAGTGTATAGGTAACACTGACTCACCAGTGACGTCTCTAGGTGAAGTCCTTCATCTTTCATCCAGCACAGACCGCCATCATTCCTTCCAGCCAGGACTCGTTTCTGCAGGAAATAACACAGTTATCTCAAGCTCCGCTTGCAGAACACATTACTTAATTTTTCACAACTTCTACATTACATCACATGAAGAAAAAAAGGTGATATAGTGTCACTCTGCACAGTAACAGGACCGCCCCCCCATTTAAAACAGTACACTCAAAAAATAAAATAAATACATCACTGCAGTAATAATATCCCTTAATTAGCCCCTATGGTAATAATATTCCCCACCCTGGCCCCGTTTCTCATTCCTGGCTCCAGCCATATGTTCTCGCATCCTGCCCTCATGAGTATCCATTCTACCCCATATGATCTCCCCATCCTGCCCCACCAGCCTCCATCGTATCCGTCCTGCCCCATGATCCAATCCTGCCCCGTGTCTCCAATCATGCCCCGTATCTACATTCTGCCCATGCCTCAAGTCCTGCCCCCAGTGTGTCCAGCATATTACCCCCATGTTGTCCAGCAATCTGCCCCAGTGTGTCCAGCATATTACCCCCATGTTGTCCAGCAATCTGCCCCAGTGTGTCCAGCATATTACCCCCAGTGTGTCCAGCAATCTGCCCCAGTATGTCCAGCACTGCCCCCAGTGTGTCCAGCAATCTGCCCCAGTGTCCAGCCTTTCCCCAGTGTGTCCAGCAGTCTGCCCCAGTGTGTCCAGCATATTACCCCCAGTGTCCAGCATTGCCCCAGTGTGTCCAGCATATTACCCCCAGTGTGTCCAGCAATCTGCCCCAGTGTCCAGCATTGCCCCAGTGTGTCCAGAAGTCTGCCCCAGTGTCCAGCATTGCCCCAGTGTGTCCAGAAGTCTGCCCCAGGGTCTCCAGTATTGCCCCAGTGTGTCCAGCAATCTGCCCCATGGTCTCCTGTATTGCCCCAGTGTGTCCAGCATTCTGCCCCATGGTCTCCAGTATTGCCCCGGTGTATCCAGCAATCTGCCCCATGGTCTCCTGTATTGCCCCAGTGTGTCCAGCATTCTGCCCCATGGTCTCCAGTATTGCCCCGGTGTGTCCAGCAATCTGCCCCATGGTCTCCAGTATTGCCCCAGTATGTCCAGAAGTCTGCCCAGGGTCTCCAGCATTGCCTCAATGTGTCCTGAAATCTGCCCCATGGTCTCCAGTATTCAGTGTGTCCAGCAATCTGCCCCATAGTCTCCTGTATTGCCCCAGTGTGTCCAGCATTCTGCCCCATGGTCTCCAGTATTTCCCCAGTGTGTCCAGCATTCTGCCCCATGGTCTCCAGTATTGCCCCAGTGTGTCCAGCAATCTGCCCCATGGTCTCCTGTATTGCCCCAGTGTGTCCAGCATTCTGCCACATGGTCTCCTGTATTGCCCCAGTGTGTCCAGCATTCTGCCCCATGGTCTCCAGTATTGCCCCAGTGTGTCCAGCAATCTGCCCCATGGTCTCGTGTATTGCCCCAGTGTGTCCAGCAATCTGCCCCATGGTCTCCTGTATTGCCCCAGTGTGTCCAGCATTCTGCCACATGGTCTCCTGTATTGCCCCAGTATGTCCAGCAATCTGCCCCATGGTCTCCTGTATTGCCCCAGTGTGTCCAGCAATCTGCCCCATGGTCTCCAGTATTGCCCCAGTGTGTCCAGCAATCTGCCCCATAGTCTCCTGTATTGCCCCAGTGTGTCCAGCAATCTGCCCCATGGTCTCATGTATTGCCCCAGTGTGTCCAGCAATCTGCCCCATGGTCTCATGTATTGCCCCAGTGTGTCCAGCAATCTGCCCCATGGTCTCCTGTATTGCCCCAGTGTGTCCAGCAATCTGCCCCATAGTCTCCTGTATTGCCCCAGTGTGTCCAGCAATCTGCCCCATGGTCTCCTGTATTGCCCCAGTGTATCCAGCAATCTGCCCCATGGTCTCATGTATTGCCCCAGTGTGTCCAGCAATCTGCCCCATAGTCTCCTGTATTGCCCCAGTGTGTCCAGCAATCTGCCCCATAGTCTCCTGTATTGCCCCAGTGTGTCCAGCAATCTGCCCCATGGTCTCATGTATTGCCCCAGTGTGTCCAGCAATCTGCCCCATAGTCTCCTGTATTGCCCCAGTGTGTCCAGCAATCTGCCCCATGGTCTCATGTATTGCCCCAGTGTGTCCAGCAATCTGCCCCATGGTCTCATGTATTGCCCCAGTGTGTCCAGCAATCTGCCCCATGGTCTCCTGTATTGCCCCAGTGTGTCCAGCAATCTGCCCCATAGTCTCCTGTATTGCCCCAGTGTGTCCAGCAATCTGCCCCATGGTCTCCTGTATTGCCCCAGTGTATCCAGCAATCTGCCCCATGGTCTCATGTATTGCCCCAGTGTGTCCAGCAATCTGCCCCATAGTCTCCTGTATTGCCCCAGTGTGTCCAGCAATCTGCCCCATAGTCTCCTGTATTGCCCCAGTGTGTCCAGCAATCTGCCCCATGGTCTCATGTATTGCCCCAGTGTGTCCAGCAATCTGCCCCATAGTCTCCTGTATTGCCCCAGTGTGTCCAGCAATCTGCCCCATGGTCTCATGTATTGCCCCAGTGTGTCCAGCAATCTGCCCCATGGTCTCCAGCATTGCCCCAGCCCCAGACAGTCAGACATAAAGAAAAAAAAAAAAAAGTAAAATCCTCACCTCTCCCGTTCCTAGCGCAGGTCCGGTGCAGTCAGCGTCTCTCCGGCTCTGCGACGCTCAGGACAGAGAGGCAGAGCGGCGCGCACAGTAGTGACGTCATCGCGCCCTCTGCTCTGAGACGTCGCAGAGTCAGAGGACGCTGAAGCCGCAGGAACCAGGAGAGGTGAGTATTAGAGCGGGGGGCTGGGGGCGGGGGCGGGACCCGGGGGTGGGGGGAGCTGGCCCTGGTCGTGGCGGCGGACGGCGCCGCCCGAAGATTTAAAGGGGCGTCTTTTTTTTTTTTTTTTTCTTCTGCAGCGCCGGCCGCCCCCCGCATTGTGCCGCCCGGGGCGGACCGCCCCCCCCGCACCCCCCTTCCTACGCCACTGGAGCTACAAGAAGAGGTAATAGATGACCCAGTTCTTGACCCCGATTGGCAGCCATTGGGGGAACAGGGTGCAGGCGGCAGCAGTTCTGAAGCGGAGGAGGAGGGGCCGCAGCAGGCATCAACATCGCAACAGGTTCCATCTGCCGGGCCCGTATCTTGCCCAAAACGCGTGGCAAAGCTAAAACCTGTTGGAGGACAGCGTGGCCATCCGGTTAAAGCTCAGTCTGCAATGCCTGAAAAGGTATCCGATGCTAGAAAGAGTGCAGTCTGGCATTTTTTTAAACAACATCCAATTGATCAGCGCAAAGTCATCTGTCAAAAATGTTCAACTACCTTAAGCAGAGGACAGAATCTGAAAAGTCTCAATACAAGTTGCATGCATAGACATTTAACCACCATGCATTTGCAAGCCTGGACTAACTACCAAACGTCCCTTAAGGTTGTAGCACCCTCGGCCAATGAAGCTAGTCAGCAACGCAACATCCCTTCCGGCAGTGTAGGGCCACCATTTTCCGCACCACCTGCAGTATCTGTGCAGGTTTCTTTGCCAGGCCAAAGCCTTCAGGGTCAGGGAATCACCAGTTTCGTAGTAGGAAACACTGCATCTAGGGCACCGGTGGCAACAATACCATCTCCCACCGTCTCTCAGTCTGCCATGTCCACCGGCACACCCGCTAGTTCCACGATCTCCAGCTCTCCAGTCCAGCTCACCCTACATGAGACTATGGTTAGAAAAAGGAAGTACTTAGCCTCGCATCCGCGTACACAGGGTTTGAACGCCCACATAGCTAGACTAATCTCGTTAGAGATGATGCCCTACCGGTTAGTTGAAAGCGAAGCTTTCAAAGCCCTGATGGACTACGCTGTACCACGCTACGAGCTACCCAGTCGACACTTTTTTTCCAGAAAAGCCATCCCAGCCCTCCACCAGCATGTTAAAGAGCGCATCGTCCATGCACTCAGGCAATCTGTGAGCACAAAGGTGCACCTGACAACAGATGCATGGACCAGTAGGCATGGCCAGGGACGTTACGTGTCCATCACGGCACACTGGTTAAATGTGGTGGATGCAGGGTCCACAGGGGACAGCAAGTTTGGGACAGTTCTACCTAGCCCACGGTCTAGGAAACAATTGGCTGTAGCCGTTCGCACCCCCTCCTCCTCCTCTTCGTCCTCCTGCAGAAGCGAGAGCTCGTCCACAGACCGCAGTCGCACAACCACTCCATCCGCAGCTGCCACTGTTGCACACCAGGTCTCCCATTATGGGGCAGCTACTGGCAAACGTCAGCAGGCTGTATTGGCTATGAAGTGTTTGGGCGACAACAGACACACCGCGGAAGTTCTGTCCGAGTTCTTGCAGAAAGAAACGCAGTCGTGGCTGGGCACTGTAGATCTTGAGGCAGGCAAGGTAGTGAGTGATAACGGAAGGAATTTCATGGCTGCCATCTCCCTTTCCCAACTGAAACACATTCCTTGCCTGGCTCACACCTTAAACCTGGTGGTGCAGTGCTTCCTGAAAAGTTATCCGGGGTTATCTGACCTGCTCCTCAAAGTGCGTGGACTTTGCTCACATATCCGCCGTTCGCCCGTACACTCCAGCCGTATGCAGACCTATCAGCGTTCTTTGAACCTTCCCCAGCATCGCCTAATCATAGACGTTGCAACAAGGTGGAACTCAACACTGCACATGCTTCAGAGACTGTGTGAACAGAGGCGGGCTGTTATGTTTTTGTGGGAGGATACACATACACGGGCAGGCAGTAGGATGGCAGACATGGAGTTGTCAGGTGTGCAGTGGTCGAAGATTCAAGACATGTGTCAAGTCCTTCAGTGTTTTGAGGAATGCACACGGCTGGTTAGTGCAGACAACGCCATAATAAGCATGAGCATCCCCCTAATGCGTCTGCTGATGCAAAGTTTGACGCACATAAAGGATCAGGCGTCTGCAGCTGAGGAAGAGGAAAGCCTTGATGACAGTCAGCCATTGTCTGGCCAGGGCAGTGTACAGGACGAGGTAGCGGGCGAAGAGGAGGACGAGGAGGATGATGGGGATGATTATATTTTTAATGAGGAAGCTTTTCCGGGGCCACTGGAAATTGGTGGCGCGGCAAGGCCGGGTTCTGGTTTTTTGAGGGACACAAGTGACGTGGATTTGCCTGAAACTGCCCCTCAACCAAGCACAACCGCAGATTTGAGAACTGGAACTTTGGCCCACATGGCGGATTATGCCTTACGTATCCTCAAAAGGGACACACGCATAACTAAAATGATGAACGATGACGATTACTGGTTGGCCTGCCTCCTTGATCCTCGCTATAAAGGCAAATTGCAAAATATCATGCCACATGAGAACTTGGAACGAATATTAGCAACCAAACAATCAACTCTTGTTGACCGTTTGCTTCTGGCATTCCCTGCACACAGCGCCCGTGATCGTTCTCACACGAGCTGCAGGGGCCAGCAGGCCAGAGGAGTTAGAGGGGCAGAAATCAGAAGTGGCGTTGGCCAGAGGGGTTTTCTGACCAGGTTGTGGAGTGATTTTGCTATGACCGCAGACAGGACAGGTACTGCAGCATCAATTCAAAGTGACAGAAGACAACATTTGTCCAGTATGGTTACAAACTATTTTTCATCCCTTATCGATGTTCTCCCTCAACCGTCATTCCCATTTGATTACTGGGCATCCAAATTAGACACCTGGCCAGAATTGGCAGAATATGCATTGCAGGAGCTTGCTTGCCCGGCAGCTAGTGTCCTATCAGAAAGAGTATTCAGTGCTGCAGGTTCAATACTAACAGAAAAAAGGACTCGTCTGGCTACCCAAAATGTAGATGATCTAACCTTCATTAAAATGAACCACAACTGGATTTCGAAATCTTTTGCCCCACCTTGCCCGGCTGACACCTAGCTTTCCTATGAAAAGGTCTTGCCTGTGGACTATTCTGAATGCCTTTTCCAATCTCGTAATTTTCAGCACCTGATTGTCCAGCATACGACATGTTTACACCTCACTAAATGGCCAAACTCCCCACACGGGGCCGTGGTATCGACACTTGGCGACAGCACCCGTGAGAGTGCAGTTTGTCTGAAGAGGTGGGTGAGCCCGCTTTTGGTCGACGGCACTGCCACTGGGTCCCTACTAGTACAATAAAGTGTCTCTGGCGGTGGTGGTGCGCACCCAACGTCAGACACACCGTTGTAATATGAGGGGCCCTGGGCCTGTACCGCCGGCCACAAGACAGTTTCCCCCCACCCCAGCTCAAACAGTGCTCTACCACTTGCAAAATTATCTCACAGCTCCACCAATGTTTAGTCTATGCGCTGACATCCTTCAATGCCTGCCACTGACAATACCATTGTATTGACATTTTTGTTATGTTAGGCCTTCGATGCCTGTCTGTGGTCACTCCTTCCACTAGGCCTCCACTGACCACACCACTGCTGCCCGTGTACCCCCGGAACCAATTTAAAATTGCCTACAGCCATGTGTTATTATTTTAGGCCTTCGATGCCTGTCTGCGGTGACTCCTTCCACTAGGCCTCCACTGACCACACCACTGCTGCCCGTGTACCCCTGGAACCAATTTAAAATTGCCTACAGCCATGTGTTATTATTTTAGGCCTTCGATGCCTGTCTGCGGTGACTCCTTCCACTAGGCCTCCACTGACCACACCACTGCTGCCCGTGTACCCCTGGAACCAATTTAAAATTGCCTACAGCCATGTGTTATTATTTTAGGCCTTCGATGCCTGTCTGCGGTCACTCCTTCCACTAGGCCTCCACTGACCACACCACTGCTGCCCGTGTACCCCTGGAACCAATTTAAAATTGCCTACAGCCATGTGTTATTATTTTAGGCCTTCGATGCCTGTCTGCGGTGACTCCTTCCACTAGGCCTCCACTGACCACACCACTGCTGCCCGTGTACCCCTGGAACCAATTTAAAATTGCCTACAGCCATGTGTTATTATTTTAGGCCTTCGATGCCTGTCTGCGGTGACTCCTTCCACTAGGCCTCCACTGACCACACCACTGCTGCCCGTGTACCCCTGGAACCAATTTTAAATTGCCTACAGCCATGTGTTATTATTTTAGGCCTTCGATGCCTGTCTGCGGTGACTCCTTCCACTAGGCCTCCACTGACCACACCACTGCTGCCCGTGTACCCCTGGAACCAATTTTAAATTGCCTACAGCCAGCCCAATTTTTTTATTTTAGGCCTTCGATGCCTGTCTGCGGTCCATTCTTTCAACTACTACTACACTGACCAGGGCACTGCTGCCCGTGTACCCCTGGAACCAACATCAGAAAATATAAAAATAAGTATTTTGCTTACAAAAAAGAAAATACTGGAGAGATATCAAATGCAGACATTTTAACATTAAAAACAAACACACAACTAAAATCTGGTACAGTACTAAAAATGGCCACCAGCTACAATTACTTTCTCCTACAAGTAGTTAACTGAAAGGTTTTTTCAATTGAAAACACACATATGGCATCCACCGAGTGTTGTCCTGTCGCGTCTTCTTTATATTATTGCCGAGAAGATGCAAAACAATGAAAATAATAAAATCATTAATTACCAAAATAATAGAGAAAGTCAACACCACATTGCAAATAAACATTCATTCCAAATAAAGAAGCAGGGCGCGTCCGAGGGTGAGTATATACCTAATAAGAATATAATCACCCTCGGACGCGCAATGCTTATTTCCAACAGCCTTCCTTCCTAAGAATCAGCCCTTCCGTGGTGTAGAGAGACGTTGTGTTACACTCCAAGGTGTTCTCCAGGTTGCCTTTCCTGAGCTTCGATCTTCCGGCTCTCGTTTAGTAGTTGTTGGAAACTACGCTGCATTAGGCCTTCAAATTGGGTATGGGGTGTAGAGAGATGGTGTGTTCCACTCCAAGGTGTTCCCCAGGTTGCCTTTCCTGAGCTTCGATCTTCCGGCTCTCGTTTAGTAGTTGTTGGAAACTACGCTGCATTAGGCCTTCAAATTGGGTATGGGGTGTAGAGAGATGGTGTGTTCCACTCCAAGGTGTTCCCCAGGTTGCCTTTCCTGAGCTTCGATCTTCCGGCTCTCGTTTAGTAGTTCTTGGAAACTACACTGCATTAGGCCTTCAAATTGGGTATGGGGTGTAGAGAGAGGGTGTGTTACACTCCAAGGTGTTCCCCAGGTTGCCTTTCCTGAGCTTCGATATTCCGGCTCTCGTTTAGTAGTTGTTGGAAACTACACTGCATTAGGCCTACAAATTTGGTATGGGGGAAACATTGGCGCATCTGCGGTCCCTCCTTCCTCTAGGCCTCCACTGACCTGTCTACTGCTGCCCGTGTTCCCCTGGAACCAATTTTAAATTGCCTACAGGCAGCCCAATTTATTATGTTAGGGCTTCGAAGCCTGTCTGCGGTCCCTCCTTCCACTAGGCCTCCACTGACCTGTCTACTGCTGCCCGTGTACCCCTTGAACCAACATCATAAAATAAAAAAAAAAGTATTTTGCTTATAAAAAAGAAAATACTGGTGAGATATCAAATGCAGACATTTTAACATTAAAAACAAACACACAACTAAAATCTGGTACAGTACTAAAAATGGCCACCAGCTACAATTACTTTCTCCTACAAGTAGTTAACTGAAAGGTTTTTTCAATTGAAAACACACATATGGCATCCACCGAGTGTTGTCTTGTCGCGTCTTCTTTATATTATTGCCGAGAAGATGCAAAACAATGAAAATAATAAAATCATTAATTACCAAAATAATAGAGAAAGTCAACACCACATTGCAAATAAACATTCATTCCAAATAAAGAAGCAGGGCGCGTCCGAGGGTGAGTATATACCTAATAAGAATATAATCACCCTCGGACGCGCAATGCTTATTTCCAACAGCCTTCCTTCCTAAGAATCAGCCCTTCCGTGGTGTAGAGAGACGTTGTGTTACACTCCAAGGTGTTCCCCAGGTTGCCTTTCCTGAGCTTCGATCTTCCGGCTCTCGTTTAGTAGTTCTTGGAAACTACACTGCATTAGGCCTTCAAATTGGGTATGGGGTGTAGAGAGAGGGTGTGTTCCACTCCAAGGTGTTCCCCAGGTTGCCTTTCCTGAGCTTCGATCTTCCGGCTCTCGTTTAGTAGTTGTTGGAAACTACGCTGCATTAGGCCTTCAAATTGGGTATGGGGTGTAGAGAGAGGGTGTGTTACACTCCAAGGTGTTCCCCAGGTTGCCTTTCCTGAGCTTCGATCTTCCGGCTCTCGTTTAGTAGTTCTTGGAAACTACACTGCATTAGGCCTACAAATTGGGTATGGGGTGGAGAGAGATGGTGTGTTACACTCCAAGGTGTTCCCCAGGTTTCCTTGCCATTGCTTCGGTCTTCCGACTCTCGTTTAGTAGTTGTAGAAAAGTACACAGCATTAGGCCTACAAAATGGGTATGGGGTGGAGAGAGATGGTGTGTTACACTCCAAGGTGTTCCCCAGGTTGCCTTTCCTGAGCTTCTATCTTCAGGCTCTCATTAAATTGTGGTTAAATGGAACAACTGCATTTGGCGTACTAGTTGGTTTGGGGCCTACTATCGGTGTCTGCCACTCCTTGCTGTTCTCCTGGTTTCCTGTCCTGAAATTCCATTTTCAGGCTCTCGTTAAGTAGTTGTTAATGTTAGACTGCATTTGGCCTACTAGTTGGGTTGGGGCCTACTATCGGTGTCTGCCACTCCTTGCTGTTCTCCTCCACTGAACAAAGCTGTGCCGCCTGTTTACTACGGTTGCCAATTTTGAACTGCATTTCGACTACTTACTGATTTGGCCCTACTCTCTGTGTCAGCCTCTCATTCCAGTTGTCCTCCACTGCAATGCCCCCTGGTTATTCCTGTGTTACCAATTTTGAACTGCATTTAGCCCACTTTATTCTTTGGGCCTATATCTGTGTTTCCACTTCATCGTGCCCATTGCCCAGCCAGTGATAGATGAGTCTGCTGGTACATTGACCCATAACGCAACATTCCCCGTGCATGCTACACAACAACATTGTGACCCTGCTGAAAGTCAGGTTGCTCTTCCCGCATACCATACCACCTTACACGGGGACAAAGAGGAAGGTGCAGATGAAAGTGCAGGTTCCTTCATCAGGTGGGGGGAGGAATACTAGTTGGCGACGTCACTGGCACAGGGCCTCTCATAGTACGCAAAAGTGTTGCTGCCGGTGGGAGGCGCCCCCGCCGTGCAAACACACCGCTGTACTTTGAGGGGCCCTGTGCCAGTGCCAATGCCAACAAGTGGGCCCCCCCTGCTTGCTCAGGATCACAGCACTTGCAAAGTTGAAATACTTACCTCTCCCTGCTCCACTGCAGTGACGTGGTCCAGATTTACTGGGCCCACTAATTACTTGAACCAGCCCTACCCCACACAACTTTAGCCAAATGACCCCCAATTTCAAATGCCTTCCAATTATTAGAAGGTAAATTACGCTTGACAAGCTTCATTAAGAAGAATGGATGGTTTTTACATTAAAATGGGCACTCTAGGTGTTTTCCTGGCCCCCACTCACTGCCGACTATGCTGCCCCATTGACTTGCATTGGGTTTCGTGTTTCGGTCGATCCCGACTTTACGTCATAATCGGCCGATTTCACTCGACCCGACTTTTGAGATAGTCGGGTTTCGCGAAACCCGGCTCGACTCTAAAAAGGTCAAGGTCGCTCAACTCTACCCGCCGGCTCAGGAACACCCGGAGAGTCGGGCACAAAACTCCTTGACAGGGCATCAGCCTTCACATTCTTAGAGCCCGGAAGGTACGAAACCACAAAATCCAAACGGGAGAAAAATAGCGACCAACGAGCATGTCTAGGATTCAACCGTTTGGCAGACTCGAGATAAGTCAAATTCTTGTGATCCGTCAAGAACACCACGCGATGCTTGGCTCCTTCAAGCCAATGACGCCACTCCTCGAATGCCCACTTCATGGCCAACAACTCTCGATTGCCAACATCATAATTGCGCTCAGCAGGCGAAAACTTTCTAGAAAAGAAGGCACATGGTTTTATCACCGAGCCATCAGAACTTCTTTGCGACAAAACAGCCCCTGCTCCAATCTCAGAAGCATCAACCTCGACCTGAAACGCGAGCGAAACATCTGGCTGGCACAACACAGGGGCAGAAGAAAAACGACGCTTCAACTCCTGAAAAGCTTCCACAGCCGCAGAAGACCAATTGACCACATCAGCACCCTTCTTGGTAAAATCAGTCAACGGTTTAGCAACACTAGAAAAATTACTGATGAAGCGACGATAAAAATTAGCAAAGCCCAGGAACTTTTGCAGACTCTTCACAGATGTCGGCTGATTCCAATCATAAATGGCCTGGACTTTAACAGGGTCCATCTCGATAGTAGAAAGGGAAAAAATGAAACCCAAAAATGAAACCTTCTGAACTCCAAAGAGACACTTAGACCCCTTCACAAACAAAGAATTAGCACGAAGGACCTGGAACACCATTCTGACCTGCCTCACGTGAGACTCCCAAATCATCCGAAAAGACCAAAATATCATCCAAATATACAATCAGGAATTTATCCAGGTACTCTCGGAAGATGTCATGCATAAAGGACTGAAATACTGATGGAGCATTGGAAAGCCCGAATGGCATAACCAGGTACTCAAAATGGCCCTCGGGCGTATTAAATGCTGTTTTCCATTCATCGCCCTGTTTAATACGCACAAGATTATACGCACCACGAAGATCTATCTTGGTGAACCAACTAGCCCCCTTAATCCGAGCAAATAAATCAGACAGCAGCGGCAAAGGGTACTGAAATTTGACTGTGATCTTATTAAGAAGGTGGTAATCAATACAAGGTCTCAAAGAACCATCCTTCTTGGCCACAAAAATGAACCCTGCTCCCAACGGTGATGACGACGGGCGAATATGACCCTTCTCCAAGGATTCCTTTATATAACTCCGCATAGCGGCGTGTTGTGGCACAGATAAATTGAACAGTCGGCCCTTAGGAAACTTACTACCAGGAATCAAATTGATAGCACAATCGCAATCCCTATGAGGAGGTAGGGCACTGGATTTGGGCTCATCAAATACATCCCGGTAATCCGACAAAAACTCCGGGACTTCAGAAGGGGTGGATGACGAAATAGACAAAAATGGAACATCACCATGTACCCCCTGACAACCCCAGCTGGACACAGACATAGATTTCCAATCCAATACTGGATTATGGACCTGTAGCCATGGCAACCCCAAAACGACCATATCATGCAGATTATGCAACACCAAAAAGCGAATATCCTCCTGATGTGCAGGAGCCATGCACATGGTCAATTGGGTCCAGTACTGGGGCTTATTCTTGGCCAAAGGCGTAGCATCAATTCCTCTCAATGGAATAGGATACTGCAAGGGCTCCAAGAAAAAACCACAGCGCCTAGCATACTCCAAGTCCATCAAATTCAGGGCAGCGCCTGAATCCACAAATGCCATGACAGAATAGGATGACAAGGAGCAAATCAGAGTAACGGACAATAGAAATTTAGACTGTACCGTACCAATGGTGGCAGACCTAGCGAAACGCTTAGGACAATCGGAGATAGCATGAGTGGAATCACCACAGTAAAAACACAGCCCATTCCGACGTCTGTGTTCTTGCCGTTCAGCTCTGGTCAAAGTCCTATCACATTGCATAGGCTCAGGTCTATGCTCAGATAATACCGCCAAATGGTGCACAACTTTACGCTCACGCAAGCGTCGATCGATCTGAATAGCCAAAGACATAGACTCATTCAGACCAGCAGGCATGGGAAATCCCACCATGACATCCTTAAGGGCTTCAGAGAGACCCTTTCTGAAAATTGCTGCCAGCGCACATTCATTCCACTGAGTAAGTACAGACCACTTCCTAAACTTCTGACAATATATCTCTACCTCATCCTGAGCCTGACACAGAGCCAGCAAGATTTTCTCTGCCTGATCCACTGAATTTGGTTCATCATAAAGCAATCCAAGCGCCAGAAAAAACGCATCAACATCACGCAATGCCGGATCTCCTGGGGCAAGGGAAAATGCCCAGTCTTGAGGGTCGCCACGTAACAAAGAAATAATGATTTTCACTTGATGAACAGGGTCACCTGAGGAGCGAGGTTTCAAAGCAAGAAACAATTTACAATTATTTTTGAAATTCAGAAACTTAGATCTAACCCCAAAAAACAAATCAGGAATTTGAATCCTAGGCTCTAATATCATAGTAATATAGTAACATAGTTAGTAAGGCCGAAAAAAGACATTTGTCCATCCAGTTCAGCCTATATTCCATCATAATAAATCCCCAGATCTACGTCCTTCTACAGAACCTAATTGTATGATACAATATTGTTCTGCTCCAGGAAGACATCCAGGCCTCTCTTGAACCCCTCGACTGATCGGATTCTGAACCACAAAATCTTGAATGTTTTGTACCCTTGCAGTGAGATTATTCATACAAGAGGACAGACCTTGAATGTCCATATCTACACCTGTATCCTGAACCACCCAGAGGTAAAGGGGAAAAGAGAGACAAAACACACTGCAAAGAAAAAAAAATGGTCTCAGAACTTCTCTTATCCCTCTATTGAGATGCATTAATACTTTTTGGCCACCTGTACTGTTATTACCTGGTGGTGAGGACAATAATGGACCTGGTGGTTAAGAGCACACGGAATGACCTGATAGTTACTAATAGTACAGGACAAGCTCTGAGACGTGGGAACTCTGCTGACCGCAATCCCTAATCCTATCACACACACTAGAAATAGCCGTGGAGCGCTCCTGACGCTCCCTAAGCGCCTCGTCACAGCCTAAGGAACTAGTTAGCCCTAAAGATAGAAAAATAAAGCCTACCTTGCCTCAGAGAAAATCCCCAAAGGAACAGGCAGCCCCCAACATATAATGACTGTGAGTTAAGATGAAAATTACAAACAGAGATGAAATAGATTTAGCAAAGTGAGGCCCGACTTACTGAACAGACAGAGGATAGGAAAGGTAACTTTGCGGTCAGCACAAAAAACTACAAAAAGACCACGCAGAGGGCGCAAAAAGACCTTCCGCACCGACTCACGGTGCAGAGGCGCTCCCTCTGCGTCCCAGAGCTTCCAGCAAGCAAGACAAAAATCAAAATAGCAAGCTGGACAGAAAAAATAGCAAACAGAGAAAAACAAGCAGGAACTTAGCTTCTGCTGGGAAGACAGGTCACAAGAACGATCCAGGAGCGAACTAGACCAATACTGGAACATTGACAGGTGGCATGGAGCAATGATCTAGGTGGAGTTAAATAGAGCAGCCAGCTAACGAATTAACCTCGTCACCTGTGGAAGGAACCTCAGAAGCCGCAGCCCCACTCACAACCACCAGAGGAAGCCCATGGACAGAACCAGCCGAACCAGCATTCATGACCACAGGAGGGAGCTTAACAACAGAATTCACAACACATATCCCAGCAAGAAAGTCCTTCTTCTGCTGGTTGTACCAGGCTTACCCTTTCGCAGCCATGGTTGCCAAATAAAAGATAGGATAGAAAAACGAAGAGGAAGGGAGGGGGTAATTACGAGTACGCAATTGTCTCAAGACTAAAAAACACTGAGTTCCTTCTCCAAACTTATTTGTGCAGAGTCCTCGGAAGAACTCTGCAAGTTTTTAGTGAGAGGAATGATTGCTCAAACCAAATCAATGCTCTAATATCCCACCGCCTTGCCACCAATTTGTCAGGATCCCACTGCTGCCACCAATTTGTCAGGAATCCCACCGAGACCATCACCCCTACGTCACGGGCCTGCTATGTACTGGCTATTGGGCACGCTGCAGCGACGCGATAAACTACTCCCACTCAGGCAGGAACAATAATTATCAACGCTGCAGTCGCTACAACATAACCCAAAAGTCTGCACACGGTATCACTGCCACCAGCTTCGATTAAACGGATCCGAAGCTAACCCAACACAGTAGCGTAATTCTCTTCGGGAGACAGGGTACGTTTAGAGCATGGAGAATGAACTAATATTAAATATTATATCCCATAAAAATTAGGCAGTGCTTTATCAAAAATATTTTATAAAGATGTTACAAATGAGACAATTGCAAATATGTATGCAGCGCCCCAGAGATCTGGTCGTTGCAGTAACGTCACTCTGCCACTAAGGGGAGTGATGGTACGTCTGATGGTACTAAAGGAGTTCTACTGACCAGGTATCACCAAGCACACACTACACTTCACACTCCGGCCACTAGGGGGAGCAAAAGGCTTATTTATTGGGCCACTTCTCACATTGGTAAAACTAGGGGTCGGACAGGAAGTTAGGCAGAACGAAGCCTGGGAGAGGTCCAGGGAGGACCTGTCAGAACTGGGAAATGTGGCAGGTACTTAGCGAAAGAACAGATTGTTACGGAACCGCGCCTGCACTACCTTGCGGCGGTATCTGTTGTGAATTCCGCTCTTGGGCTCCCTCCGGTGGTTGTAAGTGGCACTTTTGTGAGTTCTGCTCTTGGGCTCCCTCTTGTGGTTTCAAGTGGTATGGCTGCTCCTTGGAGTTAGTTGTCATCAGCTGCCTCCACTTATCGTCTCTTCTGCTCGGCTATTTAGGCCTGGCTGTTCCTTCAGCCAGTGCCACTTGTAAATGGTTCCTGGTTGGATTCATATCTCTTTGGATTTCCCTGTTATCCTGACCAGTTCAGCAAAGCTAAGTTTTTGCTTGCGCTTTTCTGTTCACAGATTGTAGACTTATCCGTTCAGCGTTTTCTATGTTTGTCCAGCGTTATCAGTATGAATTAATTCTGTCTTGCTGGAAGCTCTGGGAAGCAGATTTACCCTCCACACCTTTAGTCAGGTGTGGAGATTTTTTGTAAACTCTGCGTGGATTTTTGTAGTGTTTTATACTGACCGCACAGTATTCCATCCTGTCCTAGCTATCAAGCTAGACTGGCCTCCTGTGCTCATCCTGGTTTCATTCTGTGTATGTCTTTTTCCTCTCCACTCACAGTCATTATTTGTGGGGGCTAATCTATCCTTTGGGGATTTTCTTTGAGGCAAGATAGTTTTCCTGCTTCTGTCTTTAGGGGTAGTTAGCTCTTAGGCTGTGACGAGATGCCTAGGGAGAGTTAGGAGCATTCCACAGCTACTTCTAGTGTTGTGTTGAGCTTAGGGACTGCGGTCAGTACAGTTACCACTTCCTTCAGAGCTCGTTCCATGTTGCTCTTAGACCAACGCATCATAACAGGTATCCTAAGAAAGAGACAAGAAAGGAAGGATATTGTGGAACAGTGAGAAACGAGATCAGCATAAAGGAGATCCAGTAGGAGTCGTGCCCCGAGAACGGCAACATCTTACTGAGGCGCATAGTCGGTGGCCGGAGCACCGAAGAAGTAACAGTCTCCACGCATTACTTCAAACAGCGGCAGGACAGTTAATTACAGGTTGGCTGTCTACCATACAACACCTAAGAAGGACATAGAAGGCAAACGTGGGAGAGGGGCGACACTAAGGTTCCAGAATAACTCCAGGCCTACCCATCATAAAGGTGCGTCCTAGCCATAACATACCTGGGGGACGGAGAAGAGAAAGATCTAGAACGAACGAGAACAGAAGTTGTGAGGACTATCCTGAATGCTCAGCAGGGAAGCACTACAACACACAGGCGCTAGTGGGTAGACATTGATTTTCACCTGCAAAGGGAACTCTGGATGTGCCTTCGGACTGGCCGGTCTCAGACAGCCCTGTTGAAAGTGCCCTGGATTGAGGATCCTGAAACCTTCAGTAAAAGGTAAAGAAACTGAACCCTGTGTCCTCGTTATTCCTCGCACTACGCACCATCACTTTATTGGACGCCCCTTAGCAGTGTCACGGACCGGGTCCAGCCACCATGACAACCCCAGAACTGAGACAGAAAGGACCGGTACCAAGTAACCTGTGGCCCTGTGTCTGGGGGCGATCCATGTACAAGGGTAATTATAAAATAAACAGGGATTAAATGAGAAAAGGTAACACTCACATGTTCTCAGTTCATTGCATGGCCGGCAACCATACGTCCCAGCTCATTGGACGTGCTCAGGGCTTCAGAAGACAAGAAGTCAAGAAGAAAGAGAACTGCTGAGAGCCTGCCACAAACTTAAGACCTGCAGCTAGTGACATCACAGAAAGGCTGGCTTATCCAGACCCTCCTCTCTCTACATTCTGAGTACTTCCAATCTTAAATTTATCTACTTTCTATAACTTCGCTACAAAACATGTCATAGTCATAACAAACCCATCATTCATCTCAGATTAACGTGGGCATTCTAATGAGATCAAATATGGCCTATCTGGGATACATATTTACAGAGAAATACCTACTTCTTTACTAGATGGAGCTAGAAGCTCAGGTTTACCGTGGTGAATAGATCCACCGAGGGATGTAAAGAATATATATATTTTCGTGTTCTTTACATAAACGGTTTGTGTAATATCTTACAAAAACAAAACAAAGAACTTCCATGAATTTTGGAGCCATTTTTCCAGTTCCAGCTAGTGCAGGTGGGAGGGGCGAGTGACTTTTGTCGAGCCTGGAATTTATGACCCCAGGGCAATAAAACCCCCTTCTAGCATACAGTCCGTAGCCCAGAGAGAAACAAGGAGAGTCAGCTAGAGACGGGGGGGGGGGGTGGGGTGGGGGGGGGTGGGGGGGAGGGGTGGGTGGGGTTGGATTTTAGCCCACCTCATGAGCTGAAGAGCAACTAAACTTATATGATATTTCATACCATATCATGACATCACCCATCCCTTGTAGATTGTGAGCCCTCGCGAGCAGGGTCCTCTCTCCTCCTGTATCCTCACCCATCCCTTGTAGATTGTGAGCCCTCGCGGGCAGGGTCCTCTCTCCTACTGTATCCTCACCCATCCCTTGTAGACTGTGAGCCCTCGCGGGCAGGGTCCTCTCTCCTCCTGTATCCTCACCCATCCCTTGTAGATTGTGAGCCCTCGCGGGCAGGGTCCTCTCTCCTCCTGTATCCTCACCCATCCCTTGTAGATTGTGAGCCCTCGCGGGCAGGGTCCTCTCTCCTCCTGTATCCTCACCCATCCCTTGTAGATTGTGAGCCCTCGTGGGCAGGGTCCTCTCTCCTCCTGTATCCTCACCCATCCCTTGTAGATTGTGAGCCCTCGCGGGCAGGGTCCTCTCTCCTCCTGTATTCTCACCCATCCCTTGTAGATTGTGAGCCCTCGCGGGCAGGGTCCTCTCTCCTCCTGTATCCTCACCCATCCCTTGTAGATTGTGAGCCCTCACGGGCAGGGTCCTCTTTCCTCCTGTATTCTCACCCATCCCTTGTAGATTGTGAGCCCTCGCGGGCAGGGTCCTCTCTCCCCTGTATCCTCACCCATCCCTTGTAGATTGTGAGCCCTCGCGGGCAGGGTCCTCTCCTCCTGTACCAGCTGTGACTTGATTATTGTACTTGTTTTCATTATGTATACCCCTCCTCACATGTAAAGTGCCATGGAATAAATGGCGCTATAACAATAAATAATAATAATAATATATTGCTCCATACAGTATAATGGACCCATATAGTGCTCCATTCAGCAGACAACAGACACTGCAGCTCTTGAGAACGACAAAAGGTGAGTATTTGAAGGGGGCCCAGTGTCAGGGCTGGTACCGGGCTCCCCGACTGATGGGCGTGTACAGTAACATGTATCCACCTGGGCCCCACTTGCCTGGGTGGTGATGCCGGCCCTTGTCATGGTGGCGGGTCAAGACTGCCTCCTGCGCATTTAAGGCCAGTCCGACCTTGGACATACACTGTACGCTCCATACACACAGCGGACATCATACATTGGGTTTAAGGGGCTGAATATTATACATCGGGGCGGGGACAGATGTTATGAGCTGAAGGGTAACAGGGCCGGGTGTCACACAACGCAGGCGATAGGGTCAGATGTTATACACAGGGGCAGCAGGATGGAATGTTCCCCATCTTGGAGCAATGGGGAGGGAAGATATGATACCATGAGCAATGCATGGAAGGAGTCTGCTAAACGGATTAGCTGCAGAGCTCCCGCCAGCCACTAGGAGATGCTGGTGGACTAGAGATGGACCCCACAAGGAGAGAATAAGAGAGGATGAGGCACAAGGGGTCTAATGTCAGGAAAGAGCTGCACGAGGCCGGAGGAGACCCCAAACATGTGAAGCCCCAGATCCTCAACAATAGTGGTACCGTGCAGTGTATATATACAGGAGGAGCGGTACTGTGCAGTGTATATATACAGGAGGAGTGGTACTGTGCAGTGTATATATACAGGAGGAGTGGTACTGTGCAGTGTATATATACAGGAGGAGTGGTACTGTGCAGTGTATATATACAGGACAGGAGGAGTGGTACTGTGCAGTGTATATATACAGGAGGAGTGGTACTGTGCAGTGTATATATACAGGAGGAGTGGTACTGTGCAGTGTATATATACAGGACAGGAGGAGTGGTACTGTGCAGTGTATATATACAGGAGGAGTGGTACTGTGCAGTGTATATATACAGGAGGAGTGGTACTGTGCAGTGTATATATACAGGACAGGAGGAGCGGTACTGTGCAGTGTATATATATATACACAGGAGGAGTGGTACTGTGCAGTGTATATATACAGGAGGAGTGGTACTGTGCAGTGTATATATACAGGACAGGAGGAGTGGTACTGTGCAGTGTATATATACAGGACAGGAGGAGTGGTACTGTGCAGTGTATATATACAGGACAGGAGGAGTGGTACTGTGCAGTGTATATATACAGGACAGGAGGAGTGGTACTGTGCAGTGTATATATACAGGACAGGAGGAGTGGTACTGTGCAGTGTATATATACAGGAGGAGCGGTACTGTGCAGTGTATATATACAGGAGGAGTGGTACTGTGCAGTGTATATATACAGGACAGGAGGAGTGGTACTGTGCAGTGTATATATACAGGAGGAGTGGTACTGTGCAGTGTATATATACAGGAGGAGTGGTACTGTGCAGTGTATATATACAGGAGGAGTGGTACTGTGCAGTGTATATATACAGGAGGAGCGGTACTGTGCAGTGTATATATACAGGAGGAGCGGTACAGTGCAGTGGATATATACAGGAGGAGTGGTACTGTGCAGTGTATATATACAGGAGGAGTGGTACTGTGCAGTGTATATATACAGGAGGAGCGGTACTGTGCAGTGTATATATACAGGAGGAGTGGTACTGTGCAGTGTATATATACAGGAGGAGTGGTACTGTGCAGTGTATATATACAGGACAGGAGGAGTGGTACTGTGCAGTGTATATATACAGGACAGGAGGAGTGGTACTGTGCAGTGTATATATACAGGACAGGAGGAGTGGTACTGTGCAGTGTATATATACACAGGAGGAGTGGTACTGTGCAGTGTATATATACAGGAGGAGTGGTACTGTGCAGTGTATATATACAGGACAGGAGGAGTGGTACTGTGCAGTGTATATATACAGGAGGAGTGGTACTGTGCAGTGTATATATACAGGAGGAGTGGTACTGTGCAGTGTATATATACAGGACAGGAGGAGTGGTACTGTGCAGTGTATATATACAGGAGGAGTGGTACTGTGCAGTGTATATATACAGGACAGGAGGAGTGGTACTGTGCAGTGTATATATACAGGAGGAGTGGTACTGTGCAGTGTATATATACACGACAGGAGGAGTGGTACTGTGCAGTGTATATATACAGGACAGGAGGAGTGGTACTGTGCAGTGTATATATACAGGACAGGAGGAGTGGTACTGTGCAGTGTATATATACACAGGAGGAGTGGTACTGTACAGTGTATATATACAGGAGGAGTGGTACTGTGCAGTGTATATATACAGGACAGAAGGAGTGGTACTGTGCAGTGTCAGGATTCACACCGTGACCGTCACCCCCTACGTCACGGATTGAGGTGACTTTAGGCCAACAGACGGCTATCACATGTGCAGGGGGCTTATCTTAGTTATCCCTACACTCCACAATGTGATGAAAAAACACACACAAGGCTATTGACCTCTTAGTTTACAGCAGGGGCTTATTCTAGGTATCCCACTGCTTTTCTATATACCACGAACTGCAGGGATTTATGTATATCCCACTTACAGTTCCACTTAACACTTGCAGCTCTCTGGCGCCCCCTTACTCTCAGGTCAGATTAGTTACTGCACCTGGGGTAATTAGTTGCCAGAAAGGCTGCCTGCTATGTACTGGCTATTGGGCAGCGACGTGATAACTACTCACACTCAGGCAGGAACAATTATCAACGCCGCAGTCGCTACAACGACTCCCAAATACCAAGAACAAGGTAAGCTGCCACCAACTTTGATTAAATGGGTCCAAAGCTAACCCAAAACAGTAGCATAATGCCATTCAGAAGGCGTAGGGTACATTTTATTATTATTATTATTATTCATTTATTTATATAGCATTCCATGGTGCTATACATGAGAAGGGGTTACATCAAAATGCAATTATCACTTACAGTAAACAAAACTAACAATGACAGACTGATACAGAGGGGAGAGGACCCGGCCCTTGCGGGCTTACATTCTACAGGATTATGGGGAAGGAGCCAGTAGGTCGAGGGTTGCAGTAGCTCCGATGGTGTTGAGGTGGCCGTGTGGTCTTTTCAGGCTGTAAGCTTTCTTGAAGAGGTGGGTTTTCAGGTTTCTTTTGAAGGATCCGAATGTGGTTGATAGTCGGATGTGTTGAGGCCCAGAATTCCAGAGGATGGGGGATATTCGGGAGGAGTCTTGGAGGCGATTGGGTGAGAAGCGAATAAGCGTGGAGGAGAGAAGAAGGTGTTGGGAGGACCAGAGATTATGTGAGGGAAGATATTGAGAGATTTGTTTGGAAATATATGGAGGAGAAAGGTTATGGATGGCTTTGTAGGTCAGTGTTAGTAGTTTAAACTGGATACGCTGGGAAATTGGGAGCCAGTGAAGTAACATAGTTAGTAAGGCCGAAAAAAGACATTTGTCCATCCAGTTCAGCCTATATTCCATCATAATAAATCCCCAGATCTACGTCCTTCTACAGAACCTAATAATTGTATGATACAATATTGTTCTGCTCCAGGAAGACATCCAGGCCTCTCTTGAACCCCTCGACTGAGTTCGCCATCACCACCTCCTCAAAGTGATTTGCAAAGAGGGGAAGCAGGAGTGTAGCGAGGGGAGAGGTTAATTAGTCGGGCAGCAGAGTTAAGGATGGGCTGGAGGGGTGCGAGAGTGTTAGAAGGTAGGCCACAGAGGAGGTTGTTGCAGTAGTCGAGGCGGGAGATGATTAGGGCATGCACAAGCATTTTGGTGAGTGAGGGTTGAGGAAAGGATGGATTCTGGAAATATTTTTGAGCTGGAGGCGACAGGAGGTGGCGAGAGGGCAGGGCAGGGTCAAGGATTACTCCGAGGCAGCAGATTTTGGGGACATAGGAAAGTGTGATTTCATTTATTTTGATAGATCAGGTAGGGAAGATATTCGTGATGGAGGAAAGATAATGAGTTCAGATTTGTCCACATTGAGCTTGAGGAAGCGAGAGGAGAAGAAGGAGGATATGGCCGATAGACACTCTGGGATTCTGGAGAGCAGAGAGGTGACATCTGGGCCAGAGAGGTAGATCTGAGTGTCATCGGCATATAGATGGTACTGGAAGCCATAGGACCTTATGAGTTGTCCCAGGCCGAGTGTATAGATTGAGAAGAGTAAGGGTCCTAGGACAGAGCCTTGGGGGACTCCAAAAGAGAGGGGGCGAGATGAGGAGGTAGTATTGGAGTAGGAAACGTTAAATGTGCAGTTGGTAAGGTATGAGGAGATCCAAGATAGGGCAACGTCTTTGACCCCAAAGGAAGAGAGGATCTGGCAGTGGTCAACTGTGTCGAAGGCAGAGGACAGGTCTAGGAGGAGGAGGAGTATAGAGAATTGTCTGTTAGCTTTGGCTGTAAGTAAGTCATTAGTAATTTTGGTCAGGGCAGTCTCAGTGGAATGGTGGGGACAGAAGCCAGATTGTAGGTTGTCGAGAGAGAGTTAGATACAAAGTGAGAGGAAAGTTCAGCATGGACATGCTACTCAAGGAGTTTGGAAGCAAATGGGAGCAAAGATATGGGGCGATAGCTGGACATAGCGCTTGGGTCAAGGGATGGCTTTTTGAGGATAGGTGTGATTGTGGCATGTTTGAAAGCAGAAGGGAAGGTACCAGAAGTTAGTGAAAGGTTGAAGATATGGGATTAGTGTGGTGGTGAGGTTGGGGAGGAGGTGGGATGGGATGGGGTCAAGTGCACAAGTGGTGAGGTGTGTTTTAGAGCAAGAAGAACGAAACTAGTAGTTTTAAAGTTTACTTCGAAAGATTAGGCAGTGTTTATAAAAATATCACAAGGATGTTACAATAAGAGAGAATTGAAAGTATGTACAAAGTAATTATAAAATAACAGGGATTAAATGAGAAGTTAACACTTTTATATGTGTTCAGATCATTTCAGGCAAAACCAGGCCAGTGGGCGGAGCTCCAAATATCCCAGTTCATCAGGGCTGGCAGTAAGAGCTCCTCAGGTAAGACTAACTGCTGGGTGCCTTGCATAAAACTTATAACTGCAGCCTGGTGGCATCACTAAAAGGGCTGGTTTCCCCAGACCCTCCCCTCTCCTCAGACTTGCCAAATTTAACACTAATTCTTATAATTCTCGTATCTTCACTCCAGAACATGTCAGAATCACAACACACCCCTCATTCCTCTTATTTTACAATTGGCTTTCTACTGGTACCAAATTCGGGCTAGTTGGGACACACGGTTCTGGAGAAATCCGTACTTTGTCTCCTCTTGGGTTTGGAGGCTCATGCTTACAGTGGCTGACAGACCCGCCGATGAAGATTCGCAACATGGACTTATTATTTTCCTAGCCTAAATCGGTGACCCAATATCTTATCATAATAGAACAAAGACCCTCATGGATTTTGGGAGGCCAAGACCAGTTTCAGCTGGTACAATTATCTATTAGGGCTACCGGTCGTATAAATTCTTATGGTGGGAGGGAATGAGTAAGTTACCCAGAACCTGGATTTTGCAGCTAGAAGCAATAAAACCTCTTCTACAAACACATTTCAGCAAGCAGAAACACAGAGACTGGGGGGGGGGGGTGCTAACAGGCAAAGCTACAAAATCATATTACATTTCATACATTATCGTGACATGCAGTGTATATATACACAGGACAAGAGGACTGGTAATGTGCGCATCTATAAACAGGACAGGAGGAGTGGGACTGTGCGCAGTGCTCTATGTCCCACCGGTGGGCTCATCTGCTGCCCCTCACCCTGCACAATGTGTAATTACCCTTCTTTATTAGGAGCTGGGGACACTCGCATAATTAACCCTTCCCGCTCGGCTTTTACTGTTATTATGTCTTTAGAATTGTGAGATTACATAGAGGCGGCAGCGCGGACGATCTGCGCACGGAACGGAGCTGTCAGCAAAATCCGGCAAAATTAATTATTCCAGCTTGATAAACCTTTTCATCTATTTGACTCGTTTTACAGAAAAGCCAATTAATAATGTCAAACACAGTCTGGCTCCGGGGAGCCGCGCGGTAATGAGGCTGTAGAGAGGCGCGGCCGCGGGATCGCACGGCGCACGGACGACACACGATGAGTCACTTTATTGTCTGCAGCACGGAGGGGCCCCGACCAGATATATGGGGGCCACCAAATGTAGAAGATGAGCACTGTCAGGGCGGAGAATAGAATGCAGGCAAAATCCGATCCCACACTAATACGGTGGAAAGAAAACAATACAAAGCGTGCTGCTATAACCCGGGCATCTCCTGTGTATAATTATATATGTACAGCCGGTATAACCCGGGCATCTCCTGTATATAATTATATATGTACAGCCGGTATAACCCGGGCATCTCCTGTATATAATTATATATGTACAGCCGCTATAACCCGGGCATCTCCTGTATATAATTATATATGTACAGCCGCTATAACCCGGGCATCTCCTGTATATAATTATATATGTACAGCCGCTATATACCCGGGCATCTCCTGTATATAATTATATATGTACAGCCGCTATAACCCGGGCATCTCCTGTATATAATTATATATGTACAGCCGCTATAACCCGGGCATCTCCTGTATATAATTATATATGTACAGCTGCTATAACCCGGGCATCTCCTGTATATAATTATATATGTACAGCCGGTATAACCCGGGCATCTCCTGTATATAATTATATATGTACAGCCGCTATAACCCGGGCATCTCCTGTATATAATTATATATGTACAGCCGGTATAACCCGGGCATCTCCTGTATATAATTATATATGTACAGCCGGTATAACCTGGGCATTTCCTGAATATAATTATATATGTACAGCCGCTATAACCCGGGCATCTCCTGTATATAATTATATATGTACAGCCGCTATAACCTGGGCATCTCCTGTATATAATTATATATGTACAGCCGGTATAACCTGGGCATCTCCTGTATATAATTATACATGTACACCTGGTATAACCTGGGCATCTCATGTATATAATTATATATGTACAGCCGCTATAACCCGGGCATCTCCTGTATATAATTCTATATGTACAGCTGCTATAAGCCGGGCATCTCCTGTATATAATTCTATATGTACAGCTGGTATAACCTGGGAATCTCCTGTATATAATGATATATGTACAGCTGCTATAACCCGGGCATCTCCTGTATATAATGATATATGTATAGCTGCTATAACCCGGGCATCTCCTGTATATAATTATATAGTGTAAGATTGCTCCTACTGAATGTATTGGGGGACACTCGCTTGGCATGGGATTAACGCAGTCCAAAACAGTCCATACGGTTTATTAAAGGATCATAAACCGGGTTATGCACAGTTCACATTATACATTTCATCAAACACAACCGGCACCAACCGGTGATAATAACTTGCAGCTTTATCTTAAACACTTCACATACGGCTTTGTCTCACGGACACTAAACATGCTGGACCTCTCACTCGCCCAGTTACCATGGGTGTCCGTACGCCGTACACTTCACCAATGTCCCAAGTCACATACAGCGCACATGACACTGGGTCGCGGTCTTTAAACACACCGAACCTCACTCCGTTCAGTCACCGTGGGAGACCACACAGTTCATGGAACATCACAAGCACCAACAGTCTGTACAGGTACCTGACGGGAGCTCCTGCTCCACCTGCTGACTCCTCGTCAGTCCACTCCTCCGGGAAAGCTGCCTCACAGGGATCACCAACTTGCCTGGGCGGCATATCTTAGTCTGTCCAGACCCACCGAAGGACGGTAGCTTCCCCAATATAGACCATCCAGAACCACAGTCACTGTGTGCTATTCAGGGATCCGGTTCTAGTCCCAGGACCTCCCAACACACCAGCATGTGACCTGTCCAGGTGCTTTTCAGGACCACTGTCCAACACCGCAGGCCACCAGGTCTGAATCCCCGCCATGTGCTCTTCAGGACTCCTACTCCCAGGAAATCCAACACAGGCTTCCAGGACCTTCACCACTCAGGTCCAAACACTGGAACCCCACACACACACCATGTGACCCACACCCTGGTCACATTATATACCCTTAACCACTCCCCTGGATGGGAGTGTGAGTGTGTGGCTAATTTGTCCCTCCCATCTCAGCCTAGTAAGTCTCCCTTACAACTACAACAACTCTTGAGGGACTACAGGTCCCAGAACAACATTACATCAGACTTATCACGCAGACTCCCTCTGCGACACATATCGGCCACTCACAATTCTGCCAGACACTGTTACACCACCATTATAACAACAGATATGCCTCCATGCACATCCCAAGGAGCAAGCACAGCGCCCCCTAGCTGTCCAAGGGGTCACCGCATCACAATATATACAGCTGCTATAACCCGGGCATCTCCTGTATATAATTATATATGTACAGCCGGTATCACCTGGGCATCTCCTGTATATAATTATATATGTACAGCCGGTATAACCTGGGCATCTCCTGTATATAATTATATATGTACAGCCGGTATAACCCGGGCATCTCCTGTATATAATTATATATGTACAGCCGGTATAACCTGGGCATCTCCTGTATATAATTATATATGTACACCCGGTAAAACCTGGGCATCTCCTGTATATAATTATATATGTACACCCGGTATCACCTGGGTATCTCCTGTATATAATTATATATGTACAGCCGGTATAACCCGGGCATCTCTGTATATAATTATATATGTACAGCTGGTATAACCTGGGCATCTCCTGTATATAATTATATATGTACAGCTGCTATAACCCGGGCATCTCCTGTATATAATTAGATATTGTAGGGGTTGTACTCGCTCGGCTGCATAGGAGGAAACAGGAGGCACATTCTCTTCAGCGTTCATGTAGGTTTATTCACTCCATAAACCATTTAAGTCAGCAACACCAGGGTAAACAGTCTTACATCAGACAGTTGAATCCTCAATGTCCATAGTAGAGCTCCGCTCTCTCTCAGACCTGTAGGCACACAGGCTGTGCTATGTCCAGCACGTAGGCTCTCCAGCCTAAATATTATGGTCTCTGTGTGCTGTTCAGGACGTCTGTCCCTACGTGGAACCGTCCAACACACAGGGCACTCTGCAGTGTCCAGCCAGGACACATGGAAGTGTGTCCACTCTGACAGACTTCCAAAACACTCACCATGTGCCACACACACACACACACACACCTCTTTACATAGGTGTAACCACACCCAGGAACCCATCACATGATTAGACATGTGGTTTTGACATCACCACAGGTCCTGAAACAAACATAGGTAGGCATGGTTATGCCCCTTACCCAGGGGTGAGGTATATGGGTAGCCAGACCCTCCCATCTCTCATAGCTACCCGTAACCCGAACCCAAATATCCTAAACAATTCCTTATTGCTTTATGTGTATTAAAGAAAACACTCCGGGTTACATCACAGCGACAAGCCTTCTCTGTGATACATACCTCCCGTCGACTATACAACCTTTAGCCACGCTACATACCTCCCCCCTCTGCCTAACGCCATGGGGCTTGGCACTTGTCCTAAACCGACTAGAGACCCCTCTCAGTCGTCCCTGACAGTTAAACCGTCTGTCTAAGACAGGGCCTGTTATTGAACCCTTTCGTCGGCATTCGTCATCTCTTTCCGTCACATCCTTTGATAATGATGACCCCTTGTCATCTCGTCTGCTACAGGATCTCCCGCTTAGGTCACTGAGCCCTGAGCTAACTGAGGAGTCACTATTTCTAGCTCTTCCATCTGACCACCTTCGGTTCTCTCGCGGTCGTTGATCTCTCCTATTGTCTTTCTTCGGAGAGCAGCTCTTCTCTTTACGTCTATATTCTCTGTTAACTTCAGCTTGAGGACTTCCAGGCTTTAGAGCACCTCTTTGCCTCTCTAGCAGCTGTTTATTAACTTGCAGTCTCTCAAGTCTCAGCTGCTCTACCTCCCTTAGGTATGCCATGCGATATTCCAGGAGCATGCGGATATTCCTAAGACTCTCTCTGGATCAGACAACCAGGAACAGAACCATCCCATCTTCACCCATGACCTGGACCTCTTCATCAGCAGGTATCCTCAGTCTCTTCAGACCGGATTTATCCACCATCTCCTGCATCACTCTCCCAAGTTTCCCAATGACTTTCGCCACCAGACCTTTAGGTACTTGGACTGTGTCTTCCACTAAGCCCAGCCGACTAAGTGCTTTCCTTTCACGCTCCAAACGTCGAACGGCTTCATCATTCTTCAAAATGATCTTCTGCTTTGTACGGAGTCAGTGTAGGTGCATATCCCTCAGGACAGCCACCCGCTTCAGTGTGACTTCCCTAGTCGACAGTGTGACCAATTGCTGAGTCTCAAGCGCCCAGTGCACACTACAAGCCTCTACTGCCTTTCTAAAGGCCTCATGCACACCCTTCCTGGCGCACGCTTCTCGCATGTCTTCGGGTACTTCTATTATGCTCTTGAAAAGCGGGGTTTCATCTTCACGGACATCTGCCACAAGCGGGTGACTCTCTTGTTCCGCTTTCAGCATGAACTCTTCCTCAGTCTTTTCTTCCGCTTGAGCCTTTGCCAAGATGGGCATTGGCAACTCCTCTGCCAGGCAGCGACGTTCCTCCTCTCTCTGGAGAAGCTCCTGCTGATGCTTTTCTTGAGCCATTCTGAGCACATCCATATCTTTCAATATGGCCCTATTCATGGCCTGACACGCTGATAGGTCACCTCTGAGTTCAACGACCCCCTTCTCTAGGTCACCCACTTTGTGCTCAATTGCTTGCCTCAGGATCCTTTCTTGTTCAACAGTTTCTTTAAGCAGCTCTATGTTATGGTCCTGCTCTCTTTTGGCCAGCACATGTCGCACCACCAGTTCTTTAATTAAACTTTCAAACGGGGGCTCTTGTCCACCCACACTCTGCCTCTTCAGAGTCCCACCTGTTTTTGCATCCACCTCTATGGTCTCTCCTGGGCTCTCTGTCTGTTTACTGTTCGGTACCTCTGGACTCTTGGTAACTTCAGAGTTCTCCATCTCTTCAGCATCAGGTACTTCATCATACTGAGCCAGTTCAGTCTTTCCAGGCATTGCAGATGTGGATCTACTACAGGTCTGTTCTAACCCCAGCCCGACACCAACTACCTCAGTGCTAGGGTTTGTCAGAGATAAAGTGACCTCCTCATCAAGGACAATAACGTTATCTGCACCTGACTCTGTCTCTTCCTCATCATCTTTCTTCTCAGAGGGTGTAACTTGTCCCGCCTTTCTGCGGCCCCCGCGACGAGATGAAGATCTGTGATTTTTACTCGGCTCCTCCTTACTGCACTCTTTTCCCTTTTCGCTCAAGTCACAGTCTGAATAGGAGTCACCCCCTCTCCCTCTGTCATCCTGGAACAGCAAGTCCCCATTTAAACAGGTGTCAGACCCACACTTTCTTCCGGTCACCCGTAACTCTGGACTATTAACCTTAGATGTCGCTATCTCCTTTTCACACACCACACCACTCGGAATCACTACAGCCGCCTGTTCTGGTGAGGCGAGTCATTCCGGCTCCCTTCTGAGCCATCAGACACTCCCCTTTCCTCCCACAAGTCCCAAAACCTTTCAAAGTCCTGGCCTATTACAACAGGGAATGGTAAGTCTGGGACTACAGGTACATCATGGCTGGCAATAAACGTGGGCGTCTCAATGATTACCCTGGACACCGGATAATCCCTAGCGACCCCATGAACGCAGTGGACTTCCATCTTCCTTCCGGTAATCAGATAGACAGGGAGTGTGGCGCTCACCAGCGTCACCAGGCTCCCCGAGTCCAGAGAACCAGTCACGCACACTCCATTGACTTCTACAGAACAGCTCTGTGACATCTTGTCAGATAGAAAGTCAGTACAATATTCTGAACATGCGCTGTTCGAACACTGAACCCGGCAACAGTTCATCAGCACATTCACCGCCACCCATTTTTTGGACTCCACCCCCTTTTGGGTTACCGCCCCCTTGTGGACCATTTTCTCCTTTAGGGCCACCGCCCCTTTTAGGGACTCCATCCCCTTTTGGGCAACTACCTCCTTTTGAGACGCAGCCCCTTTTTGGCCAACCATAATTATTTGGGCACTGCTCCGTTTTTGGGACTCCACCCACTTTTTAGGGACACCACCCCACTCTGGGGTACACCCTGTGGACTTCCCACAGTACTCTCAGGCCCCAGTTTGCACAGCACAAATGTGACTCTGGCCCTTTAAGAGTCTGCACACTCTAAACCAGCAATGTCTTTTTTTCCTTTGCTGCAACTGCACTTCACAAGGCTCTGCACCGCGGACTTCGTGGACCCGCCGATCCGCAGCAAAACTTCGTAACCCCGCCGAGTTACCGCCAGACGCCTTCAGTCTTCGTGGCCCCGCCGAGCCACAGCAAGTCGATCACAGAAGAAAAAAAGAAACACATGGACTCGCCGGTCCACAGCAAGCACCTGCACACGTGCTTCACAGAAAAAACCCACAGTCTCTCACTGACACCGGTCAGATTAACACAGACTACGGTCTGTTACACACCCGGCTTTAACATAGCCCAAAAACAGTTTTTCATTGACCCCGGTCAGCACAATACACGGTTTTCAGACCGTCACCCGTTGGCAACTTCACGGGTTTCTGGACACCCTCAGAGATGTCCAGACGCACTGTCTCTGTTTTCTTCCACTCTGACCCCGGTCAGTACACACGGACACCTGTCTGTTACCTGCCGGCCACACAGGTTCCCGGATCCCTCTTCTCCTCGAAGGTGTCCCACAAACAACAATTCTTACAGACCCCGGTCAGTATTTACTCACGGTTGTCAAGCCATAGCTGCAACATGTGCTCCTTGGATCGTTGCCCGCATTCGAAACACCAATTGTAGGGATTGTATTCACTTAGGTGCATAGGAGGAAACAGGAGGCACATTCTCTTCAGCGTTCATGTAGGTTTATTCACTCCATAAACCATTTAAGTCAGCAACACCAGGGTAAACAGTCTTACATCAGACAGTTGAATCCTCAATGTCCATAGTAGAGCTCCGCTCTCTCTCAGACCTGTAGGCACACAGGCTGTGCCATGTCCAGCACGTAGGCTCTCCAGCCTAAATATGGTCTCTGTGTGCTGTTCAGGACGTCTGTCCCCACATGGAACCGTCCAACACACAGGCCACTCTGCAGTGTCCAGCCAGGACGCATGGTCCACTCTGACAGACTCCCAAACACTCACCATGTGCCACACACACACACACACACACACACACACACACCTCTTTACATAGGTGTAACCACACCCAGGAACCCATCACATGATTAGACATGTGGTTCTGACATCACCACAGGTCCTGACACAAACACAGATAGGCACGGTTATGCCCCTTACCCAGGGGTGAGGTATATGGGTAGCCAGACCCTCCCATCTCTCATAGCTACCCGTAACCCGGACCCAAATATATTAAACAATTCCTTATTGCTTTATGTGTATTACAGAAAACACTCCGGGTCACATCACAGCGACAAGTCTTCTCTGTGATACATACCTCCCGTCGACTATACAACCTTTAGCCACGCTACAATATGTACAGCCAGTATAACCTGGGCATCTCCTGTATATAATTATATATGTACAGCCGGTATAACCTGGGCATCTCTTCTATATAATTATATATGTACAGCTGCTATAACCCGGGCATCTCCTGTATATAATTATATATGTACAGCTGCTATAACCCAGGCATCTCTTGTATATAATTATATATGTACAGCTGCTATAACCCGGGCATCTCCTGTATATAATTATATATGTACAGCTACTATAACCCAGGCATCTCTTGTATATAATTATATATGTACAGCTGCTATAACCCAGGCATCTCTTGTATATAATTATATATGTACAGCTGCTATAACCCGGGCATCTCCTGTATATAATTATATATGTACAGCTGCTATAACCCAGGCATCTCTTGTATATAATTATATATGTACAGCTGCCATAACCCGGGCATCTACTGTATATAATTATATATGTACAGCTGCTATAACCCAGGCATCTCTTGTATATAATTATATATGTACAGCTGCTATAACCCGGGCATCTCCTGTATATAATTATATATGTACAGCCGGTATAACCTGGGCATCTCCTGTATATAATTATATATGTACAGCTGCTATAACCCAGGCATCTCTTGTATATAATTATATATGTACAGCTGCTATAACCCAGGCATCTCTTGTATATAATTATATATGTACAGCTGCTATAACCCGGGCATCTCCTGTATATAATTATATATGTACAGCTGCTATAACCCAGGCATCTCTTGTATATAATTATATATTGTAGCATTTCACCCGCTACGGGTCTAGGGGACACTCGCTTAGGTGCGGCGGGTGACACTCAGGAGACACGTTTCTTTAAAAGTTCTCAGGTTTATTGCTCCATAAACCAGCAAGACAGGAACAACAGGTAAACAGTCTTACTTCAGATCGATGTTTCCTCACTGTCCATAGTAGAGCTCCGCTCTCTCTCAGACCTGTAGGCACACAGACCGTGCTATGTCCAGCACGTAGGCTCTCCAGCCTAAAGATGGTCTCTGTGTGTTGTTCAGGACGTCTGTCCCCACTTGGAACCGTCCAACACACAGGCCACTCTGCAGTGTCCAGCCAGGACACATGGAAGTCTGTCCACCCTGGCAGATTTCCAAACACTCTCACCACATGGGCTACACACACCTCTTTACATAAGTGTAACCACACCCAGATACCTGTCACATGGTCAGTCAGTTGAGTGTGACATCACCACAGGTCCTTCAACACAAAACCATCTTAGGTATTCAAACACGCCTCTTAGGGTGGGTTTGTAGGTGACTGAACCCACCCATCTCTCCAGTCACCTGGAAGCCTTCCCAATGTAAACAAATCTCTCAGCAGTAGATCTGCTTGAGCAAAACATACCCAGGCTTCCATCACAGGGCCACCCACCTCTGCGATACATACCGTCCATTAATCACATGACCTTTAGCCACGCTACATACCTCCCCCTCTGCCTAAAGCCGTGGGGCTTGGCACTTGTCTTAAACCGACTAGAGACCCCTCTCAGTCGTCCCTGACAGTCAAACCGTCTGTCTAAGTCAGAGCCTGTTATTGAACCCTTTCGTCGGCATTCGTCATCCCTTTCCATCACATCCTTTGACAACGATGACCCCTTGTCATCTCGTCTGCTATTGGATCTCCCGCTTAGGTCACTGAGCCCTGAACTAACTGAGGAGTTACTACTTCTAGCTTTTCCATCTGACCACCTTCGGTTCTCTCTCGGTTCTTGATCTCTCCTATTGTCTTTCTTCGGAGAGCAGCTCTTGACTTTACCTCTATATCCTCTGTTAACTTCAGCTTGAGGACTTCCAGTCTTTAGAGAACCTCTTTGTCTCTCTAGACCACGAGTTGAAGGTGGTGGCAACCTGTTTGCCAATTCTTGCAGCTCTATATTGATCTGCTCCCTCTCACGTCTTAGCTGCTCTACCTGTTTCAGGTATGCCACACGATACCCCAGGAGCATTTGGATATTCCCAAGGCTCTCCATGGATCCGACGACAAGGAATGGAACCATCCCATCTTCACCCACGACCTGGGCTTCATCATCAGCCGGAATGCTCACTCTCATAACACCGGACCTATTCACCATCTCTTGCATCACCTTGCCAAATCTTCCGATGACTTTCCCCACCAGACTTCTGGGCAATTGCACAACATCTTCTACAATACCCAACCGACTTTGAGCTTCTCTCGCTAGCTCCAGACGTCGAGCAGCTTCCTCATTCTTCAACATGATCGTTTTGTGCGGAGGCATTGTAGATGCATCTCTCTCAGGACAGCCACCCGCTTCACTGTGACTTCCTTAGTGGACAGTATGACCAGTTGATGGGTCTCAGGTGCCCAGTGCACCCTACACGCGTCGACCGCCTTTTTAAACACTTCATGCACCTCCTCACTGGCACACGCTTCTTGCATGACTTTGGGTACATCTATTTCGCACTTGAAAATCGAAGTCTCACCTTCTTGGTTATATCGTTGGACCTCCTCGTCCTTAGCGTCAGCACAGTTTTCCAAGACCTCGATGTCCTTTGTTCGGCCATCTGCATGGCACTTCCCTTGCTGGCTTTCTTCCTCCATGGAGGCCCCTTCTTTGGTCAGCCTCTCCAGCTCACGCTCCTTCATAGCGATCAGATCGGGAGAGCACAACAGTTTGATTTCCCGGTCATCCGTGGATTTCTGAGGCCGTTGATTAGTCTCCTTTGTCTTGAGCTCTTGGAGAACTTTATCTAGCTCCTCTACCAAGCATCGACGCTCATCTTCTCTCTGGAGAAGTTCCTGCTGATTCTTCTCTTGGGCCTCTCTGAATACCTCCATATCTTTCAACATGGCTTTGTTCATGTTTTGACACGCTGATAGGTGACCTCTGAGCTCAGAGACTTCCTTCTCTAGGTCACCCACTCTGTGTTCAATTGCTTGCCTCAGGACCCTTTCTCGTTCGACTGCTTCTTTAAGCAGCTCTATGTTATGGTCCTGCTCTCTTTTGGCTTTCACATGTCGCACCAGCAGTTCTTTAATTAAACTTTCAGATGGGGTCTCTTGCTCACCCACACTCTGCCTCCTCAGGGTTCCACCTGTCTCTGCATCCACATCTATGGTCTCTACAGGGCTCTCTATCTGTTTACTCTTAGGTACCCCTTGACTCTTGGTAACTTCAGAGTTCTCCATCTCTTCAGCATCAGGTATTCTGGAGCCTTCATCACACTGAGCCACTTCACCCTTTCTGGGCATTGCAGATGTGGATCTACTACAGGTCTGTTCTAACCCCAGCCCATCACTAACTACCTCAGTGCTAGGGTTTGTCAGAGATAAAGTAACCTCCTCATCATCTTTCTTCTCAGAGGGTATAACTTGTCCCGCCTTTTTGCGTCCCCCGCGACGAGATGAAGATCTGTGATTTTTACTCGGCTCCTCCTTACTGCACTCTTTTCCCTTTTCGCTCGAGTCACAGTCTGAATAGGAGTCACCCCCTCTCACTCTGTCATCCTGGAACTCTGGACTATTAACCTTAGGTGTCGCTATCTCCTTTTCACACATCACATAATCCGGAACCACTACAGCCGCCTGTTGTGGTGGGGCTTCCCTAGAGTCATTCAGGCTCCCTTCTGAGCCATCAGACACTCCCCTTTTCTCCAAGTCCAAAAACCTTTCAAAGTTCTGGCCTATTACCACAGGGAATGGCAAGTCTGGGACTACAGGTACATTATGGCTGGCAATAATCATGGGCGTCTCAATGATTACCCTGGACACCGGATAATCCCTAGCGACCCCATGAACGCAGTGGATTTCCATCTTCCTTCCGGGAATCAGATAGACAGGGAGTGTGGCGCTCACCAGCGTCACCAGGCTCCCCGAGTCCAGAGAACCAGTCACGCACACTCCATTGACTTCTACAGAACAGCTCTGTGTCATCCTGCCAGATGAAAAGTCAGTACAATATTCTGAACATGTGCTGTTGGAACACTGAACCCGGCAACCGTCCATCAGTGCCTTCACCGCCACCCCTTTTTGGGCCACCACCCCTATTTGGGTCACCGCCCCTTTTTGGACTCCACCCCCTTTTGGGTTACTGCCCCTTTGTGGACCATTTTCTCCTTTAGGGCCACCGCTCCGTTTTTTGGAACACCACCCACTTTTTAGGGACACCAACCCACTCTGGGGTACACCCTGTGGACTTCCCACAGTACTCTCAAGCCCCAGTTTGCACACTCTAAACCAGCAATGTCTTTTTTTTTTTTCTCTTTAACCTTCACCAGCTCTTGCTGGCACTGCTACAGCCCCTGCTGCAGTCCCAAATCACTGGCACCTCCGGGTGCTGATCACAAACAGCTGCTGCCGCCACTGCAGCTCCTGCTGCTGCGGAACCTCTTGCTGCAACCGCGCTGCATGGCTCAACCACAGACTTCGTGGACCCGCCGATCCACAGCAAGCCGCTTGTCACCTTCGTGGACCCGCCGATCCACAGCAAGCCGCTTGTCACCTTCGTGACCCCACCGAGCCACAGCAAACTTCGTGACCTCACCGAGCCACAGCAAGCTGACTCTCAGGAAAAAAAACTCAGTCTCTTACTGACCTCTGGTCAGCAAAGCACAGACTCCTGTCTGTTACAAAAAATAATCACTGATCCCGATCAGCCCAATACACGGTTTTCAGACCGTTACGCACCCGGCTTTAACACAGCCCAAAAACAGTTTTTCACTGACCCCGGTCAGAACAACACAGACACTGGTCTGTTTCACACCCGGCTTTACAGCCCAAACACAATTTTCACTGACTCCGGTCAGTATCACACGGTTTTCAGACCGTTACCCGTTGGCAACTTCACAGGCTCCTGGACACCCCTCAGCCTCAGAGATGCCCAGACGCACTGTCTCTGTTTTCTTCCAGTCTGACCCCGGTCAGTACACACGGACACCTGTCCGTTACCTGTTGGTGCCGGCCACACAGTTTCCCGGATCCCTCTTCTCCTCAGAGGTATCCCAAAACAACAGTTCTCACTGATCCCGATCAGTATTTACTCACGGTTTTCAAGACCGTCCACTCCTCTGGCTCAGACCAGCCAGCGCTGCAACACGTGCTCCTTGGATCGTTGCCCGCAGTCTAAAACACCAATTGTAGCGTTTCACCCGCTACGGGTCTAGGGGACACTCGCTTAGGTGCGGCGGGTGACACTCAGGAGACACGTTTCTTTAAAAGTTCTCAGGTTTATTGCTCCATAAACCAGCAAGACAGGAACAACAGGTAAACAGTCTTACTTCAGATCGATGTTTCCTCACTGTCCATAGTAGAGCTCCGCTCTCTCTCAGACCTGTAGGCACACAGACCGTGCTATGTCCAGCACGTAGGCTCTCCAGCCTAAAGATGGTCTCTGTGTGTTGTTCAGGACGTCTGTCCCCACTTGGAACCGTCCAACACACAGGCCACTATGCAGTGTCCAGCCAGGACACATGGAAGTCTGTCCACCCTGGCAGATTTCCAAACACTCTCACCACATGGGCTACACACACCTCTTTACATAAGTGTAACCACACCCAGATACCTGTCACATGGTCAGTCAGGTGAGTGTGACATCACCACAGGTCCTTCAACACAAAACCATCTTAGGTATTCAAACACGCCTCTTAGGGTGGGTTTGTAGGTGACTGAACCCACCCATCTCTCCAGTCACCTGGAAGCCTTCCCAATGTAAACAAATCCCTCAGCAGTAGATCTGCTTGAGCAAAACATACCCAGGCTTCCATCACAGGGCCACCCACCTCTGCGATACATACCGTCCATTAATCACGTGACCTTTAGCCACGCTACAATATGTACAGCTGCTATAACCTGGGCATCTCCTGTATATAATTATATATGTACAGCCGGTATAACCTGGGCATCTCTTGTATATAATTATATATGTACAGCTGCTATAACCCGGGCATCTCCTGTATATAATTATAGATGTACAGCCGGTATAACCTGGGCATCTCCTGTATATAATTATATATGTACAGCTGCTTATAACCCAGGCATCTCTTGTATATAATTATATATGTACAGCTGCTATAACCCGGGCATCTCCTGTATATAATTATATATGTACAGTTGGTATAACCTGGGCATCTCTTGTATATAATTATATATGTACAGTTGGTATAACCTGGGCATCTCTTGTATATAATTATATATGTACAGCTGCTATAACCCGGGCATCTCCTGTATATAATTATATATGTACAGCTGCTATAACCCAGGCATCTCTTGTATATAATTATATATGTACAGCTGCTATAACCCAGGCATCTCTTGTATATAATTATATATGTACAGCCGGTATAACCTGGGCATCTCCTGTATATAATTATATATGTACAGCTGCTTATAACCCAGGCATCTCTTGTATATAATTATATATGTACAGCTGCTATAACCCGGGCATCTCCTGTATATAATTATATATGTACAGCTGCTATAACCCAGGCATCTCTTGTATATAATTATATATGTACAGCTGCTATAACCCAGGCATCTCTTGTATATAATTATATATGTACAGCCTGTATAACCTGGGCATCTCCTGTATATAATTATATATGTACAGCTGGTATAACCTGGGCATCTCCTGTATATAATTATATATGTACAGCCGCTATAACCCAGGCATCTCCTGTATATAATTATATATGTACAGCTGCTATAACCCGGGCATCTCCTGTATATAATTATATATGTACAGCTGCTATAACCCAGGCATCTCTTGTATATAATTATATATGTACAGCTGCTATAACCCAGGCATCTCCTGTATATAATTATATATGTACAGCTGCTATAACCCGGGCATCTCCTGTATATAATTATATATGTACAGTTGGTATAACCTGGGCATCTCCTGTATATAATTATATATGTACAGCCAGTATAACCTGGGCATCTCTTGTATATAATTATATATGTACAGCTGCTATAACCCGGGCATCTACTGTATATAATTATATATGTACAGCTGCTATAACCCGGGCATCTCTTGTATATAATTATATATGTACAGCTGCTATAACTCAGGCATCTCTTGTATATAATTATACAGTTAGGTCCATATATATTTGGACAGAGACAACATTTTTCTGATTTTGGTTATAGACATTACCACAATGAATTTTAAATAAAACAATTCAGATGCAGTTGAAGTTCAGACTTTCAGCTTTCATTTGAGGGGATCCACATTAAAATTGGATGAAGGGTTTAGGAGTTTCAGCTCCTTAACATGTGCCACCCTGTTTTTAAAGGGACCAAAAGTAATTGGACAGATTCAATAATTTTAAATAAAATGTTCATTTCTAGTACTTGGTTGAAAACCCTTTGTTGGCAATGACTGCCTGAAGTCTTGGACTCATGGACATCACTAGACGCTGTGTTTCCTCCTTTTTGAGGCTCGGCCTTCACTGCGGTGGTTTTCAGTTGCTGTTTGTTTGTGGCCTTTCTGTCTGAAGTTTAGTCTTTAACAAGTGAAATGCTGCTCAATTGGGTTGAGATCAGGTGACTGACTTGGCCATTCAAGAATATTCCACTTCTTTGCTTTAATAAACTCCTGGGTTGCTTTGGCTTTATGTTTTGGGTCATTTTCCATCTGTAGTATGAAACGACGACCAATCAGTTTGGCTGCATTTGGCTGGATCTGAGCACACAGTATGGCGGCTCTGAAGACCTCAATTCATTCCTGTGTCACATCATCAATAAACACTAGTGACCCAGTGCCACTGGCAGCCATGCATGCCCGCGCCATCACACTGCCTCCACCGTGTTTATGCATGCCCGCGCCATCACACTGCCTCCACCGGGTTTATGCATGCCCGCGCCATCACACTGCCTCCGCCGGGTTTATGCATGCCCGCGCCGTCACACTGCCTCCGCCGGGTTTATGCATGCCCGCGCCATCACACTGCCTCCGCCGGGTTTATGCATGCCCGCGCCATCACACTGCCTCCGCCGGGTTTATGCATGCCCGCGCCATCACACTGCCTCCGCCGGGTTTATGCATGCCCGCGCCATCACACTGCCTCCGCCGGGTTTATGCATGCCCGCGCCATCACACTGCCTCCGCCGGGTTTATGCATGCCCGCGCCATCACACTGCCTCCGCCGTGTTTATGCATGCCCGCGCCATCACACTGCCTCCGCCGGGTTTATGCATGCCCGCGCCATCACACTGCCTCCGCCGGGTTTATGCATGCCCGCGCCATCACACTGCCTCCGCCGGGTTTATGCATGCCCGCGCCATCACACTGCCTCCGCCGGGTTTATGCATGCCCGCGCCATCACACTGCCTCCGCCGGGTTTTACAGATGATGTGGTATGCTTTGGATCATGAGCTGGACCACGCCTTCGCCATACTTTTCTCTTTCCATCATTCTGGTAGAGGTTGGTCTTGGTTCCATCTGTCCATAGAATGTTCTTCCAGAACTGTGCGGCTTTTTTAGATGTTTTTAGCCTTTTTCTTCTTGATGCTTATGAGTGGCTGCACCGTGCAGTGAACCCTCTGTAGTTACTTTCATGCAGTCTTCTCTTTATGGTAGATTTGGATATTGATCCGCCGACCTCCTGGAGAGTGTTGGTCACTTGGTCGGCTGTTGTGAAGGGGATTCTCTTCACCATGGAGATTATTCTGCGATCATCCACCACTGTTGTCTTCTGTGGGCGGCCAGGTGTTTTTGCATTGATGAGTTCACCAGTGCTTTTTCTTTCTCAGGATGTAACAAACTGTAGATTTTGCCGCTCCTAATATTGTAGCAATTTCTCGGAAGGGTTTTTTCTGTTTTCGCAGCTTAAGGATGGCTTGTATCACCTGTATGGAGAGCTCCTTTACCGCATGTTTACTTCACAGCAAAACCTTCTAAATGCAGCACCGCACCTCAAATCAACTCCAGGCCTTTTATCTGCTTAATTGAGAATGACATAACGAAGGGATTACCCACACCTGTCCATGAAATAGCCTTGAAGTCAATTGTCCAATTACTTTTGGTCCCTTTAAAAACAGGGTGGCACATGTTAAGGAGCTGAAACGCCTAAACCCTTCATCCAATTTTAATGTGGATCCCCTCAAATGAAAGCTGAAAGTCTGAACTTCAACTGCATCTGAATTGTTTTGTTTAAAATTCATTGTGGTAATGTCTATAACCAAAATTAGAAAAATGTTGTCTCTGTCCAAATATATATGGACCTAACTGTATATGTACAGCTGCTATAACCCTGGCATCTCCTGTATATAATTATATATGTACAGCTGCTATAACCCTGGCATCTCCTGTATATAATTATATATGTACAGCCGGTATAACCCGGGCATCTCCTGTATATAATTATATATGTACAGCCGGTATAACCTGGGCATCTCTGTATATAATTATATATGTACAGCTGGTGTAACCTGGGCATCTCTGTATATAATTATATATGTACAGCTGGTATAACCCGGGCATCTCTGTATATAATTATATATGTACAGCCGGTATAACCCGGGCATCTCTGTATATAATTATATATGTACAGCTGCTATAACCTGTGCATCTCCTGTATATAATTATATATGTACAACTGCTATAACCTGTGCATCTCCTGTATATAATTATATATGTACAGCTGCTATAACCCGGGCATCTCCTGTATATAATTATATATGTACAGCTGCTATAACCCGGGCATCTCCTGTATATAATTATATACGTACAGCTGCTATAACCCGTGCATCTCCTGTATATAATTATATATGTACAGCTGCTATAACCTGGGCATCTCCTGTATTTAATTATGTATGTACAGCTGCTATAACCCGGGTATCTCTTGTATATAATTATATATGTACAGCTGGTATAACCTGGGCATCTCCTGTATATAGTTATATATATATACAGCTGGTATAACCAGGGTATGTCTTGTATATAATTTTATATGTACAGCTGGTATAACCTGGGCTTCTCCTGCATATAGTTATATATGTACAGCTGGTATAACCTGGGTATGTCCTGTATATAGTTATATATGTACAGCTGGTATAACCTGGGTATGTCCTGTATATAATTTTATATGTATAGCTGGTATAACCTGGGCTTCTCCTGTATATAGCTATATATGTACAGCTGGTATAACCTGGGCTTCTCCTGCATATAGTTATATATGTACAGCTGGTATAACCTGGGTATGTCCTGTATATAGTTATATATGTACAGCTGGTATAACCTGGGCATCTCCTGTATATAATTATATATGTACAGCCGGTATAACCCGGGCATCTCCTGTATATAATTATATATGTACAGCTGGTATAACCTGGGCATCTCCTGTATATAGTTATATATGTACACCTGGTATAACCTGGGTATGTCCTGTATATAATTTTATATGTATAGTTGGTATAACCTGGGCTTCTCCTGTATATAGCTATGTATGTACAGCTGGTATAACCTGGGCATCTCCTGTATATAGTTATATATGTACAGCTGGTATAACCTGGGCATCTCCTGTATATAGTTGTATATGTACAGCTGGTATAACCTGGGCATCTCCTGTATATAATTATATATGTACACCTGGTATAACCTGGGTATGTCCTGTATATAATTTTATATGTATAGCTGGTATAACCTGGGCTTCTCCTGTATATACATAGTAACATAGTAACATAGTTAGTAAGGCCGAAAAAAGACATTTGTCCATCCAGTTCAGCCTATATTCCGTCATAATAAATCCCCAGATCTACGTCCTTTTACAGAACCTAATAATTGTATGATACAATATTGTTCTGCTCCAGGAAGACATCCAGGCCTCTCTTGAACCCCTCGACTGAGTTCGCCATCACCACCTCCTCAGGCAAGCAATTCCAGATTCTCACTGCCCTAACAGTAAAGAATCCTCTTCTATGTTGGTGGAAAAACCTTCTCTCCTCCAGACGCAAAGAATGCCCCCTTGTGCCCGTCACCTTCCTTGGTATAAACAGATCCTCAGCGAGATATTTGTATTGTCCCCTTATATACTTATACATGGTTATTAGATCGCCCCTCAGTCGTCTTTTTTCTAGACTAAATAATCCTAATTTCGCTAATCTATCTGGGTATTGTAGTTCTCCCATCCCCTTTATTAATTTTGTTGCCCTCCTTTGTACTCTCTCTAGTTCCATTATATCCTTCCTGAGCACCGGTGCCCAAAACTGGACACAGTACTCCATGTGCGGTCTAACTAGGGATTTGTACAGAGGCAGTATAATGCTCTCATCATGTGTATCCAGACCTCTTTTAATGCACCCCATGATCCTGTTTGCCTTGGCAGCTGCTGCCTGGCACTGGCTGCTCCAGGTAAGTTTATCATTAACTAGGATCCCCAAGTCCTTCTCCCTGTCAGATTTACCCAGGGAGTAAAATATATAGCTATATATGTACAGCTGGTATAACCTGTGCATCTCCTGTATATAGTTATATATGTACAGCTGGTATAACCCGGGCATCTCCTGTATATAATTATATATGTACAGCTGGTATAACCTGGGCATCTCCTGTATATAGTTATATATGTACAGCTGGTATAACCTGGGCATCTCCTGTATATAGTTGTATATGTACAGCTGGTATAACCCGGGTATCTCTTGTATATAATTATATATGTACAGCTGGTATAACCTGGGTATGTCCTGTATATAGTTATATATGTACAGCTGGTATAACCTGGACATTTCCTGTATATAATTATATATGTACAGCCGGTATAACCCGGGCATCTCCTGTATATAATTATATATGTACAGCTGGTATAACCTGGGCATCTCCTGTATATAGTTATATATGTACAGCTGGTATAACCTGGGTATGTCCTGTATATAATTTTATATGTATAGCTGGTATAATCTGGGCTTCTCCTGTATATAGCTATATATGTACAGCTGGTATAACCTGGGCATCTCCTGTATATAATTTTATATGTATAGCTGGTATAACCTGGGCTTCTCCTGTATATAGCTATATATGTACAGCTGGTATAACCTGGGCTTCTCCTGCATATAGTTATATATGTACAGCTGGTATAACCTGGGTATGTCCTGTATATAGTTATATATGTACAGCTGGTATAACCTGGGCATCTCCTGTATATAATTATATATGTACAGCCGGTATAACCCGGGCATCTCCTGTATATAATTATATATGTACAGCTGGTATAACCTGGGTATGTCCTGTATATAATTTTATATGTATAGCTGGTATAACCTGGGCTTCTCCTGTATATAGCTATATATGTACAGCTGGTATAACCTGGGCATCTCCTGTATATAGTTGTATATGTACAGCTGGTATAACCTGGGTATGTCCTGTCGGGGCAGACACTGACAGCTTGGGGCTCTAGTGCAAGAAATGTGTCTGGCCCCCCTCCTTCTATAGCGACAAATCTATATATATAGCCACACACACATACGGCCCTAATTGCAACCATGGCGGATTAGACCCCCACCTGCCGATGGCCTTGTAACGACTGCCCACCAACAACCGTGATGGACGTCTGAAGCTGATCCAGCAATACATAGAAAAGCGGAGCAGCGGGAGGTGGAGAGAGCTGAGCGGGAGGCCGAAGCTTGGACGGCTCATGAACTGCAGATGGCCCAACTTGGGGCAGTACCTACCACCACCCGGGGCAGCGAGTCCAGCAGCGCTCAGTCCCCTAAACCCCGGCCAGAGGACTTTCCTGTGATGGAAAAGGACGCGGACTTGGACACTTTTCAGAGGGCCTTTGAGAAAGCCTACAGACAGTACCGGCTGCCTGGGACAGAATTGGCCCGATACCTGACCCCCGGGCTCAAAGGCAAAGCTCTGGAGGCATTTGCTTCTCTCTCGCCATACCAAGATGAAGACTATGAGGCCATCAGGCAGACCCTGATAAAGAAGTACCAACTGACTCCTGAGGTTTACCGTAAAAAGTTCCGGAACCTCCAACATGGCTGTCATGAATCACAGGGGGGACTATTTTTTCATCCCACCGCTGCCACCAATTTGTCATGAACTGGGGTTGTTTGGTTGCCCCTGGTTCTTTTCTGAAGGGGATTTATTTATATCCCACTTCCCAGTTCCGTTTTGGAACTTGCAGTTCTCTGGCGCCCCCCTTACTCTCAGGTCAGACAGGGAACTGCACCTAGGATAATTAGTTGCCAGAAAGGCTGCCTGCTATGTATTGGCTATTGGGCATACCCTGCAGTGAAGGTGATATAATTATTCCCAGCCGCAGTCAGGCAATACACTTATAATCCCCGCTCCGTCACTGCCAGCTTTGCCCAACAAACTCAGTACGGTCGGCTGCCACCAGCTCCTGTTCCTTAATTAATAACAGGTCAGAAGCCAACCCAATTAGTAGCATAATTTACTTCAGATGATGTGAAAGTACGGTATAGAGCAAGGAGAAGCGAAGCTAGTAATTTTATTCACTGCTCAAAAAAATAAAGGGAACACTTAAACAACAGAATCTAACACCAAGTAAATCAAACTTCTGTGAAATCAAACTGTCCACTTAGGAAGCAATACTGTTTGACAATCAATTTCACATGATGTTGTGCAAATGGAATAGACAACTGATGGAAATTATTGGCAATTATCAAGACACCCTCAAGTAGTTCTGCAGGTGGGGACCACAGACCACATCTCAGTACCAATGTTTTCTGGCTGATATTTTGGTCACTTTTGAATGTTGGTTGTGCTTTCACACTCGTGGGAGCATGAGACGGACTCTACAACCCGTTTAATTGGCTCAGGTAGTGCAGCTCATCCAGGATGGCACATCAATGTGAGCTGTGGCAAGGTTTGCTGTGTCTGTCAGTGTAGTGTCCAGAGGCTGGAGGCGCTACCAGGAGATAGGCCAGTACACCAGGAGACGTGGAGGGGTCCGTAGGAGGGCAACAACCCAGCAGCAGGACTGCTACCTCAGCCTTTGTGCAAGGAGGAACAGGAGGAGCACTGCCAGAGCTCTGCAAAATGACCTCCAGCAGGCCACAAATGTGCATGTGTCTGCACAAACGGTTAGAAACCGACTCCATGAGGATGTTATTCTGGATTATCTCAATGAGAATAACTGTTTAACTCCATATCAGCATGGGTTTATGAGAAATCGCTCCTGTCAAACCAATCTAATCAGTTTTTATGAAGAGGTAAGCTATAGGCTGGACCACGGTGAGTCATTGGACGTGGTATATCTCGATTTTTCCAAAGCGTTTGATACCGTGCCGCACAAGAGGTTGGTACACAAAATGAGAATGCTTGGTCTGGGGGAAATTGTGTGTAAATGGGTTAGTAACTGGCTTAGTGATAGAAAGCAGAGGGTGGTTATAAATGGTATAGTCTCTAACTGGGTCGCTGTGACCAGTGGGGTACCGCAGGGGTCAGTATTGGGACCTGTTCTCTTCAACATATTCATTAATGATCTAATAGAAGGTTTACACAGTAAAATATCGATATTTGCAGATGATACAAAACTATGTAAAGCAGTTAATACAAGAGAAGATAGTATTCTGCTACAGATGGATCTGGATAAGTTGGAAACTTGGGCTGAAAGGTGGCAGATGAGGTTTAACAATGATAAATGTAAGGTTATACACATGGGAAGAAGGAATCAATGTCACCATTACACACTGAACGGGAAACCACTGGGTAAATCTGACAGGGAGAAGGACTTGGGGATCCTAGTTAATGATAAACTTACCTGGAGCAGCCAGTGCCAGGCAGCAGCTGCCAAGGCAAACAGGATCATGGGGTGCATTAAAAGAGGTCTGGATACACATGATGAGAGCATTATACTGCCTCTGTACAAATCCCTAGTTAGACCGCACATGGAGTACTGTGTCCAGTTTTGGGCACCGGTGCTCAGGAAGGATATAATGGAACTAGAGAGAGTACAAAGGAGGGCAACAAAATTAATAAAGGGGATGGGAGAACTACAATACCCAGATAGATTAGCGAAATTAGGATTATTTAGTCTAAAAATAAGACGACTGAGGGGCGATCTAATAACCATGTATAAGTATATAAGGGGACAATACAAATATCTCGCTGAGGATCTGTTTATACCAAGGAAGGTGATGGTCACAAGGGGGCATTCTTTGCGTCTGGAGGAAAGAAGGTTTTTCCACCAACATAGAAGAGGATTCTTTACTGTTAGGGCAGTGAGAATCTGGAATTGCTTGCCTGAGGAGGTGGTGATGGCGAACTCAGTCGAGGGGTTCAAGAGAGGCCTGGATGTCTTCCTGGAGCAGAACAATATTGTATCATACAATTATTAGGTTCTGTAGAAGGACGTAGATCTGGGGATTTATTATGATGGAATATAGGCTGAACTGGATGGACAAATGTCTTTTTTCGGCCTTACTAACTATGTTACTATGTTACTATGTTACTATGTCTGAGTGCCCGATGTCCACAGATGGGGGTTGTGCTCACAGCCCAACACCGTGCGGGAAGCTTTGCATTTGCCACAGAACACCAGGATTGGCAAATTCACCACTGGTGCCCTGTGGTCTTCACAGATGAAAGCAGGTTCACACTGAGCACATGTGACAGACGTGACAGAGTCTGGAGACGCCGTGGAGAGTGATCTGCTGCCTGCAACATCCTTCAGCATGACCGGTTTAGCAGTGGGATCAGTAATGGTGTGGGGTGACACTTCATTGGAGGGCCTGACTGCCATTTGGTATCGAGATGAGATCCTCAGACCCCTTGTGAGACCATATGCTGGTGCGGTTGGCCCTGGGTTCCTGCTAATGCAGGACAATGCCAGACCTCATGTGGCTGGAGTGTGTCAGCAGTTCCTGCAAGATGAAGGCATTGAAGCTATGGACTGGCCGTCCGTTCCCCAGACCTGAATCCGATTGAACACATCTGGGACATCATGTCTCCCACCATCTACCAATGTCACGTTGCACCACAGACTGTCTAGGAGCTGGCGCAGGCATTAATCCAGGTCTGGGAGTGGGAGGAGATCCCTCAAGAGACCATCTGCTGCCTTATCAGGAGCATGCCCAGGCATTGTAGGGAGGTCATACAGGCACGTGGAGGCCACATACAATACTGAGCATCTTTTCCTTGTCATGAGACATTTCCACTGAAGTTGGATCAGCCTGTAATTTGATTTTCCACTTTGATTTTGAGTATCATTCCAAATCCACACCTACATGGGATATTCATTTTGATTTACATTGATAATTGTTATGTTTTATTGTTCTGAACACATTTCACTATGCAATAAATACAAATTTGCAACTGGAATATATCATTTAGAGATATCTAGGATGTGGTATTTTAGTGTTCTCTTTATTTTTTTGATCAGTGTATATTTTACTCCAAAATGTAGGCAGTGTTTACAAAAGTATCAAAAGATATTATAAAAATGAGACAATTGTGTATATACAGACAATTGCTAAATAAAAAGGGATTAAAGATGAAAATAAACTTACAGTTGCTTATGTCCTTTCATATCCTAGCTAACCATGCGGCTGGGGGGAAGGGAGCATATGTCTCAATGCATCACAGGGTGTCTCTCAGCTAGCTTCCGGGACCAAGACTACTGAAAAATGAGGTCTTACTATCTTATAGTTGTTCCCAAAGCCAAGGCACTCCCTCTGTGGTGACCTCACTGGGTGGCTGAATACTCCCCTTTCTTGAAGATATGAAAACCGTCTCTACACATATTTTGGCAATAGAACCTTGTAGAAAGAGAACACTAGTGTCGTTATGCTCAGTGTGACATGGGGGTTCATTTAAGTATAAACATGAAGTGGATACATGACCCTCTTACAGAGAAATCCGTTCCTTGCATTTTGTTGGGCTTTAATCCTAGAGATTTCAGTGGGGTATAGATCTCGGTGGACATTCAGAATATGTAACTTTTATATCTCTATCACCACCTGGGGTTGAATTATTCATCATGAATAACTTTCACACAAATCACAGAGTGTATGGCTGCAAACAAAAGAACTATTTTTCTGCTAACCTCTGCATTCTTGAGGGAGAGGGAACAGAGTCACACACTGGACTTTCACACTACAGCTGTAATGTCGGCAGGGAAAAAGTGCTGGAAGGGAGGGGGGTCGGAAAGCCCACAGAGTGTGCCGGTACTCAGCTCTAATGGATGTATAAGAGCTCAGTGTACATAATAATAATCAAATACATCATATTCCTGACAATGGCCCACATGACAGTTATAGTGGTGTGGTGCATGGACTCATGACCCACTTTGACCAGTGGATCCAAGGCCTGTCAGCAATCACCTTTGGGCAGTTGCGAGACCTGATGATCAAAAACCAGCTTCTGCATCTTTGCCCAGCTGAGGTGCCACAGTTTGTGATGGACCGAGAGCCCAAAGACGTGACTAAAGCAGCGCCGACTGCCGACGCCTATGAGGCCAACCATAGATCAGAAGTGCAGAAGCCAGTCACCACCAGCTGGAGAGGGGGTAAGCCTGCAACCAACCCCAGTGCCCCTGCCAGCTGACTCACCGGAGGCCCTGCCCCCTTTGCCATTACCAGACCTACCACCGACCTTTGCAAGCGTTTTGCCTGCAATAAAACTGGTCATATCAGAGCCAACTGTCCGGAGAAGCAGAAGAACCCCCCAGCCAGGGCCCCAGGGCCTAATGCACCAGTTTTTTTGATGGGTGGGGCAATTGGGAGGATCTATGACAATGTGCAGCACATCACCGTGGGGGCCATGTCACTAGAAGCCTCAAGGACACCGGGGCTGAACGAACCCTCATCCGACCTGAGCTGGTGGCCCCTGAAGAGATTATTCCAGGAAAAACCCTGACTGTCACTGGGATTGGGGGCATCTGCTGTCCCTTGCCAATGGCCCTGGTGTTTATAGATCGGGGTGTCGGGAGCGGGGTGAAGGAAGTGAGGTTGTCCGATAACTTACCCATGGATGTTTTATTGGTTTTTTAATGTTTACCGTGAAACACAAAAAGGGCAGCGAGCATGGCAATGCAGATAGGTTGTCCTGCCGGGGCGAGCCTGCCGAGGTGCGCATGGAGGAGTACCAAGAGGTCCTGCTTCCATAGCACAGTCCAAAAGGGGAAGTGTCATGAAATATGACGTAAGCCTCATTGTGCCATGACTCATACAGAGCTCTGCTACATCTTTTAGGTTTGCTGGTCCAAACGCACAGCTGCATAGCCCCCTCAGTTTACCTCTGTAATTCTAAATCACTCATTCTCCCTCCCTCTTGTGCAACTGTGAAACTGGCTGAAAGCCGTTCTACTAGCCATGTGCTTTCTTTGTTGTAGGGTATAGTTATTAAAGATGAAATAACTCGAACCCAAGTAGTGACATAGATGTGAAAGTTACATATTTCGAATGTGCATTAATAGTGCCATCACACAGTGGCTTTTCTAAGCTCAGCGCCTGGCAGGATCAGAGAAACGCATTACTGCTTACCCGAGTCACATAGCCAAGCCATGTTTTGACTTATATGTAAGCTAATTTTGTGAGAAGTCATATAATACGTTTGTCGTCCTTCTACGAGGTTCACACCCCAAGTTATGTTTAATAGATGCTTTTCCATACCTTTCCAAAGGGGGCGTATCCAGCCCCTCAGTTATGTCACTAGCAGAGGGCATAAGTGGATCAACCTCATTTTAGGAAGATTCTTTTGCCGGGGGGGGATTTTCTGGATTTGTTTTCTCATTTTGACTCTCTAAGTGTGGTCTACCTATGATGTAAATTACAGGCCTTTCCCATCTTTTTAAGTTGGAGAACTTGCACAATTGGTGGCTGATGAAATACTGTTTTTCCCCACTGTATATTGCCGTCCCTTATTAAAAAGTGCCCTTTCTTGTTATGTAGAGCACCGTGCATTAGATATCGGATTATATAGAACCTCCTGTTTTTTCATTACATACCATCCTGTCTTGTTAGCTATATAATGCAATGATGGCTGATGGAGCATGGGAAAGCTTCTTTTCTAATGGAGGAGCTGATAGACTGGTCACCAGCTGTTCCATCAGCAGTCATTTCATATCTAACAAGAGAGGGGACTATTGTTATGAAAGGTAATTCAGTACCACAATGGACATAGAGGTCAGCGCACATACAGTGACCTGGCAATAACCCAAAAAACAAGAACGAGCTCTGAGACGTGGGAACTCTGTTGACCACAATCCCTAATCCTCTCCAACCACACTAAAGGCAGCCGTGGATTGCGCCTAACGCTCCCTATGCAACTCGGCACGGCCTGAGAAACTAGCTAGCCTGAAGATAGAAAATAAGCCTACCTTGCCTCAGAGAAATACCCCAAAGGAAAAGGCAGCCCCCACATATAATGATTGTGAGTTAAGATGAAAAGACAAACGTAGAGATGAAATAGATTTAGCAAAGTGAGGCCCAACTTTCTGAACAGAGCGAGGATAGGAAAGGTAACTTTGCGGTCAACACAAAACCCTACAAAAACCACGCAAAGGGGGCAAAAAGACCCTCCGTACCGAACTAACGGCACGGAGGTACACCCTCTGCGTCCCAGAGCTTCCAGCAAGCAGTAAAAAACAAATTGACAAGCTGGAAAGAAAAAAAACAGCAAACAAATAGCAAAGAGGAACTTAGCTATGCAGAGCAGCAGGCCACAGGAACGATCCAGGAGGAAACAGGTCCAAAACTAGAACATTGACTGGAGGCCAGGATCAAAGCACTAGGTGGAGTTAAATAGAGCAGCACCTAACGACTTCACCACATCACCTGAGGAATGAAACTCAGAAGCCGCAGTACCACTTTCCTCCACCAACGGAAGCTCACAGAGAGAACCAGCCGAAGTACCACTTGTGACCACAGGAGGGAGCTCTGCCACAGAATTCACAACAGACTATGTAATAAAAGTGGGTGCTGTGAATAATAAAAATAGCAATAATAAACTCTGTAATAGACAGCACTGTACATAACAGCAGAGGAAGCTATATAATAAGGGACAGCATTATATAGAACTAGAGCGGTTGGTACATAATAAGGGATGGTGTTATACATAATAAGAGCAAACTATGTAACTAAGGACTGTGTTATACATAGTGAGTACACTATATACTAAGGGACTGTGCTATACATAATAAATGAGTACACTATATACTAAGGGACTGTGCTAGACATAATAAGTGAGTACACTATATACTAAGGGACTGTGATAGACATAATAAGTGAGTACACCATATACTAAGGGACTGTGCTATACATAATAAGTGAGTACACTATATACTAAGGGACTGTGCTATACATAAATGAGTACAATATATACTAATGGACGGTGCTAGACATAATAAGTGAGTACACTATATACTAAGGGACTGTGCTGTACATAATAAGTGAGTACACTATATATTAAGGGACTGTGCTATACATAATAAGTGAGTACACTATATACTAAGGGACTGTGCTATCCATAATATGTGAGTACACTATATACTAAGGGATGGTGGTATACATAAATGAGTACAATATATACTAATGGACTGTGTTAGACATAAGTGAGTACACTATATACTAAGGGACTGTGCTGTACATAATAAGTGAGTATCTATATACTAAATGACTGTGCTATACATAAGTACACTATATACTAGGGGACTGTGCTATACATATAAGTAGGTACACTATATACTAAAGGACTGTGTTAGACATATTAAGTGAGTACACTATATACTAAGGGACAGTGCTATACATAATAAGTGAGTACACTATATACTAAGGGACTGTGCAATACATAATAAGTGAGCACACTATATGCTAAGGGACTGTGCTATACATAAGTGTGTACACTATATACTAAGGGACTGTGCTATACATAATAAGTGTGTACACTAGGGTTGAGCGACCTTGACTATCTCAAAAGTCGAGTCGAGTGGAATCGGCCGATTATCGCGAAAAGTCGGGGATCGACCGAAACACGAAACCCAATGCAAGTCAATGGGGGAGCATAGTCGGCAGTGAGTGGAGGCCAGGAAAACACCTACAGTGCCCATTTTAATGGCAAAAAACATACATTCTTGTTACTGAAACTTGTCAATCTAAATTTACCTTATAATAATAGTAAGGCATTGGAAATTGGGGGTCATTTGGCTAAAGTTGTGGGGGGTAGGGCTGGTTCAAGTAATTAGTGGGCCCAGGAAATCTGGACCACGTCACGGCAGTGGAGCATGGAGAGGTAAGTATTTCAACTTTGCAAGTGCTGTGATCCTGAGCAAGCGAGGGGGTCCACTCGTTGGCATTGGCACTGGCACAGGGCCCCTCAAAGTACGGCGGTGTGTTTGCATGGCGGGGGCGCCTCCCACCGGCAGCGACACTTTTGCGTACTATGAGGGGCCCTGTGCCAGTGACGTCGCCAACGAGTATTCCTCCCCCCACCTGATGAAGGAACCTGCACCTTCATCTGCACCTTCCTCTTTGTCCCCATGTAAGGTGGTATGGTATGCGGGAAGAGGAACCTGACTTTCAGCAGGGTCACAATCTTTCAGTGTAGCGTGCACGGGGAATGTTGCATTATGGGTCAATGTACCAGCAGACTCATCTATCACTGGCTGGGCAATGGGCAGGATGAGGGGGAAACAGATATGGGCCCAAAGAATAAAGTGGGCTAAATGCAGTTCAAAATTGGTAACAGGACTAACCAGGGGGCATTGCTTTGTTCAGTGGAGGACAACTGGAATGAGAGGCTGACACAGAGAGTAGGCCCAAATTAGTAAGTAGTCGAAATGCAGTTCAAAATTGGCAACAGTAGTAAACAGGCGGCACAGCTTTGTTCACTGGAGGAGAACAGCAAGGAGCGGCAGACACCGATAGAAGGCCCCAACCCAACTAGTAGGCCCACTGCAGTTTTAAAATTCCGATAGGCTGAAAACCAGATAATTGTAGTTCATTTTTTGTAAAGAGGACAGCTGTATTGAGTGGCGCAGCCAGACACTACAAGTAGGCCTTATATCACAAAGTTGGCTCGACGCAGGTTTAAAAAAGGTTACATGGGTACACGGTCTACATTGGTGTGCTCAGTGGAGGACAATTGGAAGGAGGGACCGCAGAAAGACTTAGTAGGCGTAAAATAACAAAATAGGCTCTATGCAGCTTCGATAATGTGGCAACCTGGAGAACACCTTGGAGCGGCAGACACCGTCTCTACGACCCAGACCCAACTTGTAGGCCTAATGTAGTGTTGTTTCAACAACTACTTAAGACGAGCATGAAGATTGAAGCAATGGAGAGGCAACCTGGAGAACACCTTGGAGCGGAAGACACCGTCTCTACAACCCAGACCCAACTTGTAGGCCTAATGCAGTGTTGTTTCAACAACTACTGAACGAGAGCTAGAAGATCGAAGCTATGGAGAGGCAACCTGGAGAACACCTTGGAGCGGCAGACACCGTCTCTACAACCCAGACCCAACTTGTAGGCCTAATGCAGTGTTGTTTCAACAACTACTGAACGAGAGCTAGAAGATTGAAGCTATGGAGAGGCAACCTGGAGAACACCTTGGAGCGGAAGACACCGTCTCTACAACCCAGACCCAACTTGTAGGCCTAATGCAGTGTTGTTTCAACAACTACTGAACGAGAGCTAGAAGATCGAAGCTATGGAGAGGCAACCTGGAGAACACCTTGGAGCGGCAGACACCGTCTCTACAACCCAGACCCAACTTGTAGGCCTAATGCAGTGTTGTTTCAACAACTACTAAACGAGAGCTAGAAGATCGAAGCTATGGAGAGGCAACCTGGAGAACACCTTGGAGCGGAAGACACCGTCTCTACAACCCAGACCCAACTTGTAGGCCTAATGCAGTGTTGTTTCAACAACTACTGAACGAGAGCTAGAAGATCGAAGCTATGGAGAGGCAACCTGGAGAACACGTTGGAGCGGAAGACACCGTCTCTACAACCCAGACCCAACTTGTAGGCCTAATGCAGTGTTGATTCAACAACTACTGAACGAGAGCTAGAAGATCGAAGCTATGGAGAGGCAACCTGGAGAACACCTTGGAGCGGCAGACACCGTTAGTAGGCCCTACCGAAGTAGTAGCCCCAATGCAGTTTTCAAATTCCTATAGGCTGAAAACCAGACTATTGACGCTCAGCTTTTTTCAGAGGAGGACAGCTGTATTGAGTGGCGCAGACAGACACAGGTAGTAGGCCTTAAACAAAAAATTTGGCTCAATGCAGTTTAAAAAAGGTTACAGGGGTACACAGGCAGCATTGCTCTGGTCAGTGGAGGACAATTTCAATTATGGACCGCAGACAGACTTAGTACGCCTACAATTAAAAAAAGGATGCTCTATGCAATTTAAAATAGGATCCAGGGGTCCACGGGCAGCAGTGGTCTGGTCAGTGGAGGACTATTGGAAGGAGGGACCGCAGACAGGCTTAGTAGGCCTAACATAACAAAAGTGGGCTGTAGGCACTTTAAAATAGCTTCCAGGGGTACACGGGCAGCAGTGGTGTGGTCAGTGGAGGACTATTGGAAGGAGGGACCGCAGACAGGCTTAGTAGACCTAACATAACAAAAGTAGGCTGTAGGCACTTTAAAATAGGTTCCAGGGGTACACGGGCAGCAGTGGTGTGGTCAGTGGAGGACTATTGGAAGGAGGGACCGCAGACAGGCTTAGTAGGCCTAACATAACAAAAGTAGGCTGTAGTCACTTGGAATTACCGTATATACTCGAGTATAAGCCGAGATTTTCAGCCCAAATTTTTGGGCTGAAAGTGCCCCTCTCGGCTTATACTCGAGTCAATGTGGGTGGCAGGGTCGGCGGGTGAGGGGGTGAGGGGGTGAGGGCGCTGAGGTATACTTACCTAGTCCCAGCGATCCTCGCGCTGTCCCTGCCGTCCCACGGGCTTCTGTGCTGCAGCTTCTTCCCCTCTTCAGCGGTCACGTGGGACCGCTCATTAGAGATATGAATAAGCGGCTCCACCTCCCATAGGGGCGGAGCCGCCTATTCATTCCTCTAATCAGCGGTGCCGGTGACCGCTGACAGGAAGAGCTGCGGCACCGAAGACCAGGCAGAGGGACAGCGCGAGGATCGCCAGGACTAGGTAAGTATAGCATATTCACCTGTCCTCGTTCCAGCCGCCGGGCGCCACTCCATCTTCCCGGCCGGCGCCTCCATCTTCTCGGCGTCTGCGCTCTGACTGTTCAGGCAGAGGGCGCGATGACGCATACAGTGTGCGCGGCGCCCTCTGCCTGATCAGTCAGAGCAGAGACGCCGGGAAGATGGAGGCGCCGGAACGAGACGCCGGGAGCTGCAATCAAGGGAGGTGAGTATGTGTTTTTTTTTTTTATTGCAGCAGCGGCGGCAGAGATTTCTATGGGGCACAATGAACGGTGCAGAGCACCGTATATGGCACAGCAATGGGGCACAATGAACGGTGCAAAGCACCGTATATGGCACAGCAATGGGGCACAATGAACGGTGCAGAGCACCGTATATGGCACAGCAATGGGGCACAATGAACGGAGCAGAGCACCGTATATGGGCACAGATATGGGGCACAATGAACGGTGCAGAGCACTGTATATGGCACAGCAATGGGGCACAATAAACGGTGCAGAGCACCGTATATGGGCACAGCTATGGGGCACAATGAACGGTGCAGAGCACCGTATATGGCACATCTATGGGGCACAATGAACGGTGCAGAGCACTGTATATGGCACAGCAATGGGGCACAATGAACGGTGCAGAGCACCGTATATGGCACATCTATGGGGCACAATGAACGGTGCAGAGCACTGTATATGGCACAGCTATGGGGCACAATGAACGGTGCAGAGCACCGTATATGGGCACAGCTATGGGGCACAATGAACGGTGCAGAGCACCGTATATGGCACAGCAATGGGGCACAATGAACGGTGCAGAGCACTGTATATGGCACAGCAATGGGGCACAATGAACGGTGCAGAGCACTGTATATGGCAGAGCTATGGGGCACAATGAACGGTGCAGAGCACTGTATATGGCACATCTATGGGGCACAATGAACGGTGCAGAGCACTGTATATGGCACAGCAATGGGGCACAATGAACGGTGCAGAGCACTGTATATGGCAGAGCTAGGGGGCACAATGAACGGTGCAGAGCACCGTATAAGGCACAGCAATGGGGCACAATGAACGGTGCAGAGCACTATATGGGGCACAGCTATGGGGAAATAATGAACGGTGCAGAGCACCGTATATGGCACAGCTATGGGGCACAATGAACGGTGCAGAGCACTATATGGGGCACAATGAACGGTGCAGGGCACTATATGGGGCACAGCTATGGGGAAATAATGAACGGTGCAGAGCACTGTATATGGCACAGCTATGGGGCACAATGAACGGTGCAGAGCACTATATGGGGGCACAGTGAACGGTGCAGAGCACTATATGGGGCACAGCTATGGGGAAATAATGAACGGTGCAGAGCACTATATGGCACAGCTATGGGGAAATAATGATCTATTTTTATTTTTGAAATTCACCGGTAAATGCTGCATTTCCACCCTAGGCTTATACTCGAGTCAATAAGTTTTCCCAGTTTTTTGTGGCAAAATTAGGGGGGTCGGCTTATACTCGGGTCGGCTTATACTCGAGTATATACGGTATCTTGCAGGGGTACACATTGGTGTGGTCAGCGGAGGCCGATTGTAATGAGTGTCTGACAGTTAGTACTCACAAAAAATAAATAGATGTTCATGTCTCGCAATACAACAAAACCAAAAGACAAAAGGGTGGCATACTTAGGTACAGGGGTGGGCTCCTCTGCTGAGTTTTAGACCTAGTAATTTGGCGCAAAGTATTTACTGGTGTAAATATAGGACACTGCCCCTGACTATTTTAAGTAGCATCATACATGTCAACCCATTGGTATTGTCAGTGGCAGGCATTGAAGGATGTCAGCGCATAGACTAAACATTGGTGGAGCTGTGAGATAATTTTGCAAGCGGTAGAGCACTGTTTGAGCTGGGGGGGGAACTTTATTGTGGCCGGCGGTACAGGCCCAGGGCCCCTCATGTTACAACAGTGTGTCTGACGTTGGTTGCGCGCCACCACCGCCAGAGACACTTTATTGTACTATGAGGGACCCAGTGGCCAGTGGCAGTGCCGTCGACCAAAAGCGGGCACACCCACCTCTTCAGACAAACGGCACTCTCACGGGTGCTTGCGCCAAATGGCAATACCACGGCCCCGTGGGGGGAGTTTGGCCATTTAGGGAGGTGTAAACATTTCGTATGCTGGACAAACAGCTGCTGCAAATTACGAGATTGGAAAACTCAGTCAGACCAGTCCACAAGCAAGACCTTTTCATTGGAAAGCTAGGTGTCAGCCGGGCAAGGTGGGGCAAAATAATTCGAAATCCAGTTGTGGTTCATTTTAATGAAGGTTAGATCATCTACATTTTGGGTAGCCAGACGAGTCCTTTTTTCTGTTAGTATTGAACCTGCAGCACTGAATACTCTTTCTGATAGCACACTAGCTGCTGGGCAAGCAAGCTCCTGTAATGCATATTCTGCCAATTCTGGCCAGGTGTCTAATTTGGATGCCCAGTAATCAAATGGGAATGACGGTTGAGGGAGAACATCGATAAGGGATGAAAAATAGTTAGTAACCATACTGGACAAATGTCTCCTGTCACTTTGAATTGATGCTGCAGTACCTGTCCTGTCTGCGGTCATAGAAAAATCACTCCACAACCTGGTCAGAAAACCCCTCTGTCCAACGCCACTTCTGATTTCTGCACCTCTAACACCTCTGGTCTGCTGCCCCCTGCAGCTCGTGTGATAACGCTCACCGGCGCTGTGTGCTGGGAATGCCTGAATCAAACGGTCAACAAGAGTTGATTGTTTGGTTGCTAATATTTGTTCGAGGTTCTCATGTGGCATAATATTTTGCAATTTGCCTTTATAGCGAGGATCAAGGAGGCAGGCCAACCAGTAATCGTCATCGGTCATCATTTTAATAATGCGTGTGTCCCTTTTGAAGATACGTAAGGCATAATCCGCCATGTGGGCCAAAGTTCCAGTTGTCAAATCTGCGGTCGTGCTGGGTTGAGGGGCAGTTTCAGGCAAATCTATGTCACTTGTCTCCCTAAAAAAACCTGAACCCGGCCTTGCAACGCCACCAGTTGCTATTGGCCCCGGAGAAGCTTCCTCATTAAAAAAATACTCATCCCCATCATCCTCCTCGTCCTCCTCCTCCTCCTGTTCGCCCGCTACCTCGTCCTGTACACTGCCCTGACCAGACAATGGCTGACTGTCATCAAGGCTTCCCTCGTCCTCGGCTGCAGACGCCAGCTCCTTTATGTGCGTCAAACTTTGCATCAGCAGACGCATTAGGGGGATGCTCATGCTTATTATGGCGTTGTCTGCACTAACCAGCCATGTGCATTCCTCAAAACACTGAAGGACTTGACACATGTCTTGTACCTTTGACCACTGCACACCTGACAACTCCATGTCTGCCATCCTACTGCCTGCCCGTGTATGTGTATCCTCCCACAAATACATAACAGCACGCCTCTGTTCACACAGTCTCTGAAGCATGTGCAGTGTTGAGTTCCACCTTGTTGCAACGTCGATGATTAGGCGATGCTGGGGAAGGTTCAAAGACCGCTGATAGGTCTGCATACGGCTGGAGTGTATGGGCGAACGGCGGATATGCGAGCAAAGTCCGCGCACTTTGAGGAGCAGGTCGGATAACCCCGGATAACTTTTCAGGAAGCACTGCACCACCAGGTTTAAGGTGTGAGCCAGGGAAGGAATGTGTTTCAGTTGGGAAAGGGCGATGGCAGCCATGAAATTCCTTCCGTTATCACTCACTACCTTGCCTGCCTTAAGATCTACTGTGCCCAGCCACGACTGCGTTTCTTTCTGCAAGAACTCGGACAGAACTTCCGCGGTGTGTCTGTTGTCGCCCAAACACTTCATAGCCAATACAGCCTGCTGATGCTTGCCAGTAGCTGCCCCATAATGGAACACCTGGTGTGCAACAGTGGCAGCTGCGGATGGAGTGGTTGTGCGACTGCGTTCTGTGGACGAGCTCTCGCTTCTGCAGGAGGACAAGGAGGAGGAGGAGGGGGTGCGAACGGCTACAGCCAACTATTTCCTAGACCGTGGGCTAAGCAGAACTGTCCCAAAATTGCTGTCCCCTGTGGACCCTGCATCCACCACATTCACCCAGTGTGCCGTGATGGACACGTAACGTCCCTGGCCATGCCTACTGGTCCATGCATCTGTTGTCAGGTGCACCTTTGTACTCACAGACTGCCTGAGTGCATGGACGATGCGCTCTTTAACATGCTGGTGGAGGGCTGGGATGGCTTTTCTGGAAAAGAAGTGTCGACTGGGTAGCTCGTAGCGTGGTACAGCGTAGTCCATCAGGGCTTTGAAAGCTTCACTTTCAACTAACCGGTAGGGCATCATCTCTAACGAGATTAGTCTAGCAATGTGGGCGTTCAAACCCTGTGTACGAGGATGCGAGGCTAAGTACTTCCTTTTTCTAACGAGAGTCTCATGTAGGGTGAGCTTGACTGGAGAGCTGGAGATCGTGGAACTAGCGGGGGTGCCGGTGGACATGGCAGACTGAGAGACGGTGGGAGATGGTATTGTTGCCACCGGTGCCCTAGATGCAGTGTTTCCTACTACGAAACTGCTGATTCCCTGACCCTGACTGCTTTGGCCTGGCAAAGAAACCTGCACAGATACTGCAGGTGGTGCGGAAAATGGTGGCCCTACACTGCCGGAAGGGATGTTGCGTTGCTGACTAGCTTCATTGGCCGAGGGTGCTACAACCTTAAGGGACGTTTGGTAGTTAGTCCAGGCTTGCAAATGCATGGTGGTTAAATGTCTATGCATGCAACTTGTATTTAGACTTTTCAGATTCTGACCTCTGCTTAAGGTAGTTGAACATTTTTGACAGATGACTTTGCGCTGATCAATTGGATGTTGTTTAAAAAAATGCCAGACTGCACTCTTTCTAGCATCGGATCCCTTTTCAGGCATTGCAGACTGAGCTTTAACCGGATGGCCACGCCATCCTCCAACAGGTTTTGGCTTTGCCACGCGTTTTGGGCCAGATACGGGCCCGGCAGATGGAACCTGTTGCGATGTTGATGCCTGCTGCGGCCCCTCCTCCTCCGCTTCAGAACTACTGCCGCCTGCACCCTGTTCCCCCAATGGCTGCTAATCAAGGTCAACAACTGGGTCATCTATGACCTCCTCTTCTATCTCGTGTGCAACGTCGTCTGTGTCACCGTGTAAGCCGGTGGTATAGCGTTCGTGACGGGGCACCATAGTCTCATCAGGGTCTGATTCTGGATCAGTACACTGCGATGGCAATGTTCTGGTCTGAGTAAAAGGAACAGCATAGTAGTCTGGCTGTGGCTGTGCATCTGTGCACTCCATGTCCGATTCAACTTGTAATGGGCATGGCCTGTTAACTGTTTCACTTTCTAAGCCAGGGACGGTATGTGTAAAGAGCTCCATGGAGTAACCCGTTGTGTCGCCTGACGCATCCTTCTCTGTTGTTGTTTTGGCTGAAGAGGACAAGGAAGCGACTTGTCCCTGACCGTGAACATCCACTAACGACGCGCTGCTTTTACATTTACCAGTTTCAGAAGAGGAGGCAAAAGAGCTAGAGGCTGAGTCAGCAAGGAAAGCCAAAACTTGCTCTTGCTGCTCCGGCTTTAAAAGCGGTTTTCCTACTCCCAGAAAAGGGAGCGTTCGAGGCCTTGTGTAGCCAGACGACGAACCTGGCTCCACAGCTCCAGACTTAGGTGCTATATTGTTTTTCCCACGACCACCCGATGCTCCACTACCACTACCATCATTACCAGCTGGCAATGAACGCCCACGGCCACAACCTCTTCCACCAGACTTCCTCATTGTTTTAAAAACGTAACCAAAGTAACGGTATTTGTTACTGTTAAGCAACTTACAAGGTGAACTCAAACTTCTGTAGGATTTAGATATCCCTTTATAGGTGGGTGAGACTGCAAGGAAAATCAGGCACAATGTTACACACTCTGTTTTCTGTGGCACCAAATGAGAGAGATGCCACACACGCAGGACTGTCACTCAAGCACAAATGCCAATATTAATCTCCCACTATTTTTTTTTTTTCAGGAAGAATTTAAAAACCCCCAAAAAAAAAACAGACACTAGGCTTTCTGTGGCCCACAATTTGAGAGAGATGGCACAGACAGGACTGGCACAGAAGCACAAAGGCCAATATTAATCTCCCACTATTTATTTTTTTTTTCAGGGAGAATTTAAAAACCAAAATAAAAAAAAGACACTAGGCTTTCTGTGCCCCCAAATTGGAGAGAGATGGCACACACAGGACTGGCACTCTAGCAGAAATGCCAATCTTAATCTTCCACTCCTTTTTTTTGTTAATGAGAATTGCCAAGAAATCAGGCCCAGTATTACACACTAGGCTTTCTGTGCCCCAAAATTGGAGAGAGATGGCACACACAGGACTGGCACTCTAGCAGAAATGCCAATCTTAATCACCCACTACTTTTTTTGGTTAGGGAGAATTGCCAAGAAATCAGGGCCAGTATTACACACTAGGCTTTCTGTGCCCCAAAATTGGAGAGAGATGGCACACACAGGACTGGCACTCTAGCAGAAATGCCAATCTTAATCTCCCACTACTTTTTTTGGTTAGGGAGAATTGCCAAGAAATCAGGGCCAGAATTACACACTAGGCTTTCTGTGCCCCAAAATTGGAGAGAGATGGCACACACAGGACTGGCACTCTAGCAGAAATGCCAATCTTAATCACCCAATACTTTTTTTGGTTAGGGAGAATTGCCAAGAAATCAGGGCCAGTATTACACACTAGTCTTTCTGTGCCCCAAAATTGGAGAGAGATGGCACACACAGGACTGGCACTCTAGCAGAAATGCCAATCTTAATCTCCCACTACTTTTTTTGGTTAGGGAGAATTGCCAAGAAATCAGGGCTAGTATTACACACTAGGCTTTCTGTGCCCCAAAATTGGAGAGAGATGGCACACACAGGACTGGCACTCTAGCAGAAATGCCAATCTTAATCTCCCACTACTTTTTTTGGTTAGGGAGAATTGCCAAGAAATCAGGGCCAGTATTACACACTAGGCTTTCTGTGCCCCAAAATTGGAGAGAGATGGCACACACAGGACTGGCACTCTAGCAGAAATGCCAATCTTAATCTCCCACTATTTTTTTTTATTAGGGAGAATTAAAAAAACAAAAAAACAACAAAAAAGGATTATAGACACTAGGCTTTCTGTGCCCCACAATTGGAGAGAGATGGCACACACGACTAGCACTCAAGCACAAATGCCAAGATTAATCTCCCACTATTTTTTTTTTCAGGGAGAATTTAAAAAAAAAACAGGGACTGTCCTACAATTACTATCTCCCTGCAGTAATCTCAGCAAGGTATGGCAGGCAGCAATAACAAGGAGTGGACTGCTGAACAAATTAAATCAAAAGTGTGGACAAACAAACAAGATAGCTGTGCAGAAAGGAAGGAACAACAGGATTTGTGCTTTGAAAAAAGCAGTTGGTTTGCACAGCGGCGTACACACAGCAATGCAGCTATCAGGGAGACTTCTAGGGCAGCCCAATGAGCTACAGCGCTGAGGAAAAAAAATGTAACTTCCACTGTCCCTGCAAACAAAAGGTGGTGTTGGACAGTGGAAATCGCTACAGCACAAGCGGTTTGGGGGTTAATGGACCCTGCCTAACGCTATCCCTGCTTCTGACGAAGCGGCAGCAACCTCTCCCTAGGCTCAGATCAGCAGCAGTAAGATGGCGGTCAGCGGGAACGCCGCTTTATAGCCCCTGTGACGCCGCAGACAGCAAGCCAATCACTGCAATGCCCTTCTCTAAGATGGTGGGGACCAGGACCTATGTCATCACGCTGCCCACACTCTGCGTCCACCTTCATTGGCTGAGAAATGGCGCTTTTTGCGTCATTGAAACGCGACTTTGGCGTGAAAGTCGCGTACCGCATGGCCGACCCCACACAGGGATCGGGTCGGGTTTCATGAAACCCGACTGTGGCAAAGGTCGGCGACATTTGAAAATGAACGATCCGTTTCGCTCAACCCTAGTGTACACTATATACTAAGGGACTGTGTTATACATAAGTGAGTGCATTATATACTAAGGGACTGTGCCATACATAATAAGTGTGTACATTATATGCTAAGGAACTGTGCTATACATAATAAGTGTGTACACTATATTTTAAGGGACTGTGTTATATATAAGTGTGTACACTATATACTAAGGGACTGTGTTATACATAATTGTGTACACGATATACTAAGGGACTGTGCCATACATAATAAGTGCGTACATTATATGATAAGGGACTGTGCTATACATAATAAGTGTGTACACTATATACTAAGGGACTGTCATATGCATAAGTGTGTACACTATATTTTAAGGGACTGTGTTATATATAAGTGTGTACACTATATACTAAGGGACTGTGTTATACATAATTGTGTACACGATATACTAAGGGACTGTGCCATACATAATAAGTGCGTACATTATATGATAAGGGACTGTGCTATACATAATAAGTGTGTACACTATATACTAAGGGACTGTCATATGCATAAGTGAGTACACTATATACTAAGGGACTGTGCTATACATTATTGAGTACACTATATACTAAGGGTCTGTGCTATACATAAGTGAATACACTATATAATATAATATCATTGCCCTTTCCACCACCTCCATCATTGCCTTCTCCCCCCTCCACCCCATCATTGCCCTTTCCACTACCTACATCATTGCTTTCTCCCCCACCACCCGCATCATTGCCTCCTCGTACACCACCTCAATCATTGCCCTCTCCACCACCCCAATCATTGCCCTCCCCATCACATCCATCATTGCCCTTTCCACCACCCCATTTATTGTCCTCTCCATCATCTCCATCATTGTCCTTTCCACCACCATCATTGCCTTCTTCCCCATCACCCCCATCATTGCCCTTTCCTCCACCTCCATCATTGCCTTCTTCCCCACCAGCCCCATCATTGCCCTTTCCACCACCTACATCATTGCCTTCTCCTCCACCACCCATCATTGCCCTTGCCACCACCCCCATCATTGCCCTCTCCACCACCCCAATCATTGCCCTCTCCACCACCCCAATCATTGCCCTCCCCATCACATCAATCATTGCCCTTTCCACCACCCCATTTATTGTCCTCTCCATCATCTCCATCATTGTCCTTTCCACCACCACCTCCATCATTGCCCTTTCCACCACGTCCATCACTGCCCTCTCCACCACCTTCATCATTGCCTTCTCACCACTACACTCATCATTGCCCATTCCATGACCTCCGTCATCTCCTTCTCTCCATGATCCCATCATTGCCCTTTCCACTACCTTCATCATTGCCTTCTCCCCACCACCCTATCATTGCCCGTTCCACTACCTCTATCATTGGTTTCTCTCCATCATTGCTTCTTTCCCCACCACCTCCTTCATTGCCCTTTCCACCACCCCATCATTGCCTTCTTCCCCACAACCCCATCATTGCTATTTCCACCACCACCATCATTGCCTTCTCCCCCACCACTCCTATCATTGTCCTTTCCACCACCTCTATCATTTCCTCCTCCCCACCACACCATCATTGCCCTTTCCACCACCATCATTGCCTTCTCCCTCACTACCCCCATCATTGCCCTTTCCATCACCTCCATCATTGCTTTCTCCACCCCCTCTCCATCACCCCCAACATTACCATTTCCCCATCACCCCCATCATTGCCCTCTCCACCACCTACACACACCACTCAGATCTCTGCATGATGCCCGCAGAATCTTTGTCACCAGCAGCCTTCTGACACAGACGCGCACTGAATGCTGACGTCATCCAGCCGCGCTGCTGTGTCAGAGAATAAGCACGGGCAGGAAGCACAGGACGGATCCCTGCAGCTCCATCACGCTGACATTTTCTCATGTAAGCAATGGAGCTGCAGGAATTGCTCCCTGCCGGCCGCAGATGGGGGCAATCTGGCCAGGGGATTCCGGAGCCTTGGGGCTGGATAAATTTGCCAGATTGCCCTCAGTGTTAGCTGCCTTGTAGGAGCCCCCTCCATCTCCTAATTTTATGTGTGCAGCTAGTATAACCTGGGCATCACATGTATATAATTTTATTTGTACAACTGGTATAACCTGGGCATCTTCTGTATATAATTAAATATGTACAGCTGGTATAACCTGAGCATCTCCTGTATATATATATATATATACATATATATATATATATATGTATATATATATATATATATATATATATATATAGCTGGTATAATCTGGACATCTCATGTATATAATTTTATATGTACAGCTGGTATAACCTGGGTATCTCCTGTATATAAATAATAATAAATAATAATCTTTATTTTTATATAGCGCTAACATATTCCGCAGCGCTTTACAGTTTTTGCGCACATTATCATCACTGTACCCGATGGGGCTCACAATCTAAATTGTGGAGCTGGTATAACCAGGGAATCTCCTATGTATAATTATATATGTACAACTGGGATAGCTTGGGCATTTCCTGTATATAAATATGTATGTACAGCTGGTATAACCTGGGCATCTCCTGTATATAATTATATATGTACAGATGGTATAACCCAGGTGTAAAGAAACCAGATTATATCTTAATTACCCATACAACTATGTTTTGCAAACCAAGAAGAATTTACTTTTTATCTGTATGTTGGCTTTTGGATTTAAGTGTTGATTTCTGATGGGTCAAGAAAACAGACTTTTGTTTGGGCAAGCCTGGTATATTGACTTGTAAGTTGATATTTTATATCAACAAGTCAAGTGTGTGCTTATCTTTGACTATTGATGGTTGCTGATATGCTAAATGTGCATTGTATTATGGAGCCAGTTTGTTGACTTCGAAAGCAGAGCAGAGAAATAGATTGAATGGTCAAGTAGGGCTACTTGATCTCATCACTATTGTTTTATCTTGATGCTGGACTGAAGGACACTGGGTAAATCTAAAAATAAGTTACATGCCTCGGTATAAAGAGACTCAGAGACAGAGAGAGTGACACAGCCGGACATTCTGCAAAACACCTAACGGACGAGAGAGAGGACAGCAGCCAATTGCCATGGCACCATCACAAGGGACATGTATCTATCACTCTATAGGAAACAACCAAGAGGTTTTCAGCATCAGTTGGAAGGATACAGATATGCTCCATTGACCATCACTGAGCCATGGATATGTTTTGAGAAAGTCAGGATTGGGACCCGCTGGTCGCCTGGCTCCATGGAGATGTTCGGAGAAGCCAGATGGCGACTCTCGTGTCAACTGGCTTTGAACCTTGTATGAACTTTATGAACTGTCATCTCCCTACTCTTGTCGTTACCTCCTCTGTGTGTGTGCATCACATTTGGATTAGCAATCCTGGGAGCTCTGACGTAACATCTGCCATTATCCTGGCGGGTCAGCAGAAGGGTGAGACTCTGTAATGTGCACCATCTTGGGGAATTTTGCGGGGACTGTTCTAGGTGTTATCTGCCTGTTTTGTGGTTCAATAAAGCATTTCAACACTGTTTTACCTTCACCTTGTGTTCTCTGAGTAGCCTTATACCAATGTTAATAGGAGAGCGGGCATTAGGCGTGACTATCCCTGGTCTATGCGGTTACGGCTAGCGGACAGGGATGCCCGCTGACTCCCCATTTCCCCACACTTGGTGGCAGCAGTGGGATACTACTCAGCCCGGCAGGAACGGGGGAGTTGCCGGAACACCATCCTGGGCTCCACAACCAGGGAGGCATACAGAGAGACCCAGCAGACCATTGATGAGACATACACAGCAGGTTTCAGATGCTACTATGTCCAACACCACCGACTTGGCCTTGGGAAGAAGACGAGAGTGGATATGTGACCTCAACAAGAAAGGGAAACTACAGGTGCGGTGCCAGCTTCAGCAGATTGAATGGGATTTAATCCAGGAACTACGGAATGCAGAGGAAGCCATGTGTGAACCTGGGCATCTCATGTATATAATTATATATGTACAGCTGCTGTAACCCGGGCATCTCTTGTGTATAATTATATATGTACAGCAGCTATAACCCAGGCATCTGCTGTATATAATTATATATGTACAGCTGCTATAACCCGGGCATCTCCTGTATATAATTATATAAGTACAACTGCTATAACTCGGGTATGTCCAGTATATAATTATATATATTATGACCCTTCAAGGCAGTATGAGTCTCTAATTCCTTAGCCATCAATCTCTTAGATAACTGTTGTATGATTGTTGTACTCACATGCGATGCGTCCTCAGATAGTACCAACTCAGCCACACTGACTTGTGATAAGAGTCCAAAAGAAACAAAGTTGATATTCTCTGAAATCTTGTATTTAAGAACATTGCAGCAGGTGGAAAGATTAATCCAGAGAATTGCACATGTACATCCAAAAATGGCTACAGCAAACTGATAATGAAAAAGAAGGGAGGAGCAAAGGCTAAAATCAACAACAGAAGAGAAGAATGGGCAAACTTCAAGGGGGGGGGGGGGCTTCTCACTAACAACAGCAGAATGCAATGCACAACATAGAGAATACATAACAAGTAGTTCCATTCATGGGATACAACACTCCTCATCTGAAATCTTTAGATTTCACAATGTCACTGTATGATGTGACAAATCGTTGGTGTCCAACGCCGACATGGAACCTAAAAAGAGGAGAAAGAAGAAAACAATATGCAACGATAATGCGACAATTCAAGTCCATACTTGAGCGATGACATGTAGTCCTTGAATAACAAATAAAAAATGAATATGAGTTCAATAGAAAAAAACATCTTCGGGTTGGGGAAGCTGCAACAAGCCAACTCTTCCACCAACCCAACAATCCAATTGTAATGTGTAATCCACAGGGAGTGCTCAAGTCCGGTTGCATGCAGAACGTGTTATGTCCCAAACCATTGGGGTATGAGGAACTATGCTCCCCGCCGTGGCGGAGTCCAGCAACAATGTTCAGTTCATGTGATGTCCTCCTTCGGTAGAAGTAGCAAAAGTTCAGTGACTGGGTGAAAGAATATTTGAATTGAACTCCCTTTGGTCACCTTGACTTCTACCTTCCAAGTCTTTCCGTCATCGCTGGGCACAACTTTGGTGATAAGACCCTTGTACATGTGCCAGCTGCAGCACCTTGATGACTTGTCATTGGTAAAGCAATGAGTTATGTGAGTAAGACGAGCCATGGCTCAAACAGCGGATGACCAACTTGAGAAGCTTCAAAACGATGAGGTTTCATCTTCAGCCTTGATGTCATTGAAGTATAGTGTGTAGAGATAGCTGGTCTCATTTCTTTGTCAGATTCTGGATCCACCAGCTCATATGCATTGCTGACACAGTTATCATAGGTATCCTCGTATACTTGAAGGTTTCAGCCACATGTTGTCACCGAGCTTGGATGCAGCACATGACACCCATAATGTGGTGGTGCACCATCTTGGGTGTCAGGTCCAAGCATTTCTACATAAAGTTTCCTGGAATGTAGATTAGTCATTGTGGGCCAGTTGAATGGCCACCAAGGTCTCCCAATCTGACCCCCTTAGACTTTTATATTTGGGGTCATCTGAAGGCAATTGTTTATGCTGTGAAAATATGAGATGTGCAGCATCTGAAACAACGGATACTGGAATCCTGTGCTAGCATTTCATCTGCGGTGTTGCTATCAGTGTGTCAAGTGTGGCATCATAGTGCTACATCCACTATGATGCCACTACGGCTGGCTCCTATCTATGGTCCCCTGATGAGCCTTATATACTTAGCATGCTACGGTTTATCTTTATTGCAATATTATGATATTTGCGCTATGGCAACATGCTGTGCTGTGGTCATATATATACCAGGCTTCTCTTCTTTCCTTGCTGCAGATCTGTAACTTGGTTACTGTGAATTGACTACGTAGCCAACAAACGCATTAGAATATTTATAGTTTATAAGCACAAAGAGCACTTTATCTTTTTACAATCTCTGGGGGTATATGTGTCCCTCTTATATGCCTTTGATAGATTTCTTGACTATAACTACTCCTTGAGTTATTGGAGCGTAAGTCAAAGAAGAGTATCAGAAAGAAACTGGACGGTTACTTGCATCTATTTTTTGCTCAGCTGAAGTGTATTATGACTTCTATTTTGTGGTTGTCAATTTAATGATATATTATCTAGCTAGATGAAGTTTCTTTGTGTGCATGGTGTTGGGACTTGGGCGTGGGTAGTTGATAGGGCCTCTAGGGTCAGAAGGGACAGTCGACGCAGAGTGGGGACGCCATGTCGAAATTAGGGTTCCAACTTCCACTGCCAGGAAGGTTCAGCCTTATAGGAACCGACTAGGGTCATAGTAGGACTGTGTACCGGTATCAGTGATTCTTGGCTAAACTCAGACCTGTACCCTTGCATCAATACCCAGCTCGAGTTTTGTGGTGTTGGTAATTATATATTTAAGAGTTTACCTAGAACTAATCATTTTAAATTGTACTTTATTTTAAGATATTTTTAGGGTTGTTTTGTGGTTTACAGAGATGATCAAATACAGTTCCCCAGACATACTGTATATCTCACAAGTGTCCTTGAAAGGCTGGTACGCTGAGCACAATGGTTGGAGGGCTTCCTCTGGTGGCAAGTCACTTCAGTCAGCACCCTTGGCCATAGGGAAGATACACTGGAAAGTAATTCCCATTTGGCGGTTTCCAGATTGTCGGACCTTCCATGTAGGGTTAGTCAGACATTTTTGAACCTTTCATTGAAGGCTGAGTGAGATCTCGTGTCTTTTTCTTGCTGTTGTAAATCAGGTACAGAATTACAGATCCTTCCTGTCTTTGCCATTGTACACAGGAATGCAATGGTGGGAGCTGTTCTGCTCCGAGCTGCAGAGGAACTCACATTCAATGCTGGTGTTTATAAGCAGTGTCTGCAGACTCTATGAAGCTGTGTGTCTTCACAATTAGCTTGATAGATGTTCCTTTCTCTGGAATACCCTTCTTGGTGGCTGGCCACTCGTTCCAGTATTCTGACTCTTTAAGGCAATATGAGTCTCTAAATCCTTAGCCATCAATTAGTTAGATAACTGTATGATTGTTGTACTCACATGAGATGCATCCTCAGATAGTGCCAACTTGGCCACACTGACTTGTAATAAGAGTCCAGGAGAAGCAGAGTTGATTTTCTCTGAAATCGTGTATTTAAGCACAATGCAGCACGTAGAAAGAGTAAACAGAAGTACACATGTACATCCAAAGATGGCTACAGCAAACTGATAATACATACATACATACATAGAGGAGGAGGGTAAGTGCCTGGGGTCAGAGAGGAGGAGGGTAAGTGCCCGGGGTCAGGGAGGAGGCTAAGTGCCCAGGGTCAGGGAGGAGGAGGGTAAGTGCCTGGGGTCAGGGAGGAGGAGGAGGGTAAGTGCTGAGCTTCAGGGAGGAGGAGGGTAGGTGCTGGGGGTCAGGGAGGAGGAGGAGAGTAAGTGCTGAGGGTTAGGGAGGAGGAGGGTAAGTGCTCGGGGTCAGGGAGGAGGTTAAGTGCCTGGGGTCAGGGAGAAGGGTAAGTGCTGGGGGTCAGGGAGTAGGAGGAGGGTAAGTGTCTGGGGTCAGGGAGGAGGAGGGTAGGTGCTGAGGGTCAGGGAGGAGGAGGGTAGGTGCTGGGGGTCAGGGAGGAGGAGGAGGAGGGTAGGTGGTGGGGGTCAGGGAGGAGGAGGAGGGTAGGTGCTGAGGGTCAGGGAGGAGGAGGAGGAGGGTAGGTGCTGGGGGTCAGGGAGGAGGGTAGGTGCTGGGGGTCAGGGAGGAGGAGGAGGGTAGGTGCTAGGGGTCAGGGAGGAGGGTAAGTGCCTGGGGTCAGGGAGGAGGAGGGTTGGTGCTGAGGGTCAGGGAGGAGGAGGGTAAGTGCTGAGGGTCAGGGAGGAGGATGAGGTTTAGTGCCCAGGGTCAGGGAGGAGGAGGGTAAGTGCCTGGGGTTAGGGAGGAGGAGGCCATGTGATTGCTTCTAGCTGAACACCACACCCTGTCGATAACCCTGCTGCAGTCTTCAGACCTGTTTCTTAGTGCCGCTCCGCCCTGGTGCCGTGTTATCTTTTCCCATTTTGTGCTCTCTACTGGAGTTTGCATCGGGTGGTCGCACCGAGTTTCGTGGATCCCAGCAATGGTTTTTGTGTCTCTACAGCCAGAGACATGCGGGGCAGAGACTCGCGCACTCGTGATATTCGGTGCACACCGAGCACCCGATGCAGACACTAATGACGACCTATTATCAAATTCTGTGTCGTACCTGTGGGTTCAAAAGGCTCACTATGCTCACTATCCTTGAGGGGTGTGGTTTCCAAAACAGGGTCACTTGTGGGGGCTTCCACTCTTTAGGCACATCAGGGGCTCTCCAAACACAACATGGCGTCCGCTAATTAATCCAGCAAAAAGTGAAATGGAGCTCCCTCCCTTCCGAGCCCTGCCGTGTGCCCAGTGACTTTCCCCACATACGGGGTATTGGTGTACTCTGGAGAAATTGCACAAAAATATTTGTGGTTCATTTTCACCTGAGACCCTTGTGAAAAATTGGTTCCAAAGTAAATTTTTTGTGAAAAAAGTAAAATATTCATTTTTTCCTTCCACATTGCTTTAGTTCTCGTGAAGCCCCTGAAGGGTTAATAACCTTCTTGAATGTGGTTTTGAGCACCTTGGGGGGTGCAGTTTTTAGAATGGGGTCACTTTGGGGTATTTTCTGTTACACCGACCCCGCAAACTCTCTTCAAATGTGAGGTGGTCCCTAAAAAATGGTTTTGTAAATTTTGTTGTAAAAATGAGAAATCGCTGGTCAAATTTTAACCCTTATAACGTCCTAACCCAAAAAAAGAAACTGTTTCCAAAATTGTGCTGATGTAAAGCAGACATGTGGGAAATGTTACTTAGTAACTATTTTGACTCTCTGATTTAAGGGCGTAAGAAATCGGCTCGGTCACTAAGGAGATAAAAATGACATTATTGTAATTTTATAGGAAAAATAAATTCTGACGTGTAGAATAGGGCTCCACAGAAAGGCGCTGGCATACAGGGGCTTATGAATTGTGCAGAATCCAATGCATATCCCAGTACTGAGCGTTCTCCCATAGTTGTCAGCCCGTAGTTGCCCGTAGTTGTCCGTAGTTGCCCATAGCTTTAGCTGCTGCCTCCTATCTTGCAGGTTTTGAGTTAGACTCCTAGGGACATCAGGTGTCAAGAAAATAATTATTTTAATGAATGTAAGTAGGTGCAGAGCTAAGATACTGGCCCGCCTCCGAGGAGCAGACTGAGCTGTGAACACACAATAGTGAAGATTTGAGGCACAAGACAGGGAACCAAGAGGTAAGGAGGCCCTCTCCCACCTCCAAAGCAGGGACATTGTGTTATAATGAATCCACATATTGTCCTTATACAGGGATCATCTGTGCCCCCCCCCCCCCCGGAAGATGAGAGACCTGGATGCTATAATCCATCCAAAGCTGCAGTCGTGGGGGGTTTAGGTCACATCCTGCAGACAGTGCCCACCGCTGTGCCGCGCCTATGCATGGTTAAGTGTCAGACCCGCACCTCTTGGATTGGTGACCCCACTCCAGTCTCCCCTCGCACCCCATTCCTTGTATGATTGAGGACAACCTGGAGCCATTAGAAGGGATTCGGCTGTATGACCTCAAGGGAAACTGAACACGTCTCTCGCTCTTCTGACGCTGTAATCGAAACTTGGTGAAAATGTCTCGGAAACATTCTGACACATTAATTGAAATGTAGAGAGCAATCACTTTCCATTTATTGTGCACATCAAAGCTGCTCAGTTTTACTGTCTGTCTGCGCTCTGGAATAAGAAACTTATCAGCAACATCTGTGTGGACGTGTGTCTGACGTGACGAGAAGAAACGTTCACTGCACTCTGTCCTGATCGGAGGAATCTGTCAGCAGGAACTGAGCAGTGTGCAAACTAGAGAGCAAGCAGGAATCATGAGGACCGACTGACGGACGGGCCGACCAACCAACTGACTGACCAACCAACTGACCAACCAACTGACCAACTGACTGATCAACTGACTGACCGACCGACGGACCGACCAACTGACTGACCAACCGACGGACTGACCGATGGACCAACCAACTGACGGACCAACAGACTGACTGACCAACCGACTGACGGACCAACCAACTGACTGACCAACCAACTGACCAACCAATGGACTAACCAACCAACTGGCCAACTGACTGAAAGACCAACTGGCTCACCGACCAACCGACTGACTGACCAACCGACTGACCGACCAACCAACTGACTGACCAACCGACGGACCAACCAACTGACTGACCAACCGACTGACTGACCAACCAACTGGCCAACCAACAGACTGACTGACCAACCAACGGACTGACCGACGGACCAACCAACTGACGGACCAACCAACTGACAGACCAACCAACTGACGGACCAACCAACTGACGGACCAACCAACTGATGGACCAACCGACTGACTGACCAACCGACTGACTGACCAACCGACTGACTGACCAACTGACCAACCGACGGACTAACCAACCAACTGACCAACAAATTGACTGACTGACAGGCCGACCAACCGACTGACTAACCAACTGACAGACTGACCAACCAACTGACCAACCGACTGACCGACCAACCAACTGACCAACCGACTGACCGACCAACCAACTGACTGACCAACCGACTGACTGACCAACCAACTGGCCAACCAACAGACTGACTGACCAACCGACGGACTGACCGACGGACCAACCAACTGACAGACCAACCAACTGACGGACCAACCAACTGACGGACCAACCGACTGATGGACCAACCGACTGACTGACCAACTGACCAACCGACGGACTAACCAACCAACTGACCAACAAATTGACTGACTGACAGGCCGACCAACCGACTGACTAACCAACTGACAGACTGACCAACCAACTGACCAACCGACTGACCGACCAACCAACTGACCAATCGACTGACTGACCAACCGACTAACTTACCAACCAACTGATTGACCAACTGACTGAAAGGACTGACGGACCGACCAACTGACTGACCGACCAATCAACGGACTGACCGACGGACCAACCAACTGACGGACCAACTGACTGACTGACCAACTGACTGACTGACCAAACGACTGACCGACCAACCGACTGACTGACCAACCAACATACTGACCAACCAACTGATCAACAGACTGACTGACTAACCGACTGATCAACCAACAGAATGACTGACCAACCGATGGACTGACCGACGGACCAACCAACTGACGGACCAACCGACTGACTGACCAACCGACTGACTGACCAACCAAGTGACCGACCAACCAATCGACCAACCGACGGACAAACCGACCGACCCACAAACCAACCGACCAACCCTGTACAGAGGCCTGACACATTGTATCCCACAAAATAACCAGATACACAGCTAGGCAGAGTGATCACATGCAATCACTTGGACATGGCCGAATTTCGCTTTGCTCACAGAGTGTTTTTGAACATTACATTCAGCATACAGATTAAATGGAACTCTTCAGCCTTTTCCCACATATCATGCTTCAAACATAAAGATTCCAAATGTACATTTTGGTGAAGAATCAACAACAAGTGGAACACAATTGTGAAGTTGAACGAAATTTATTGGTTACTTAAAATTTTTGTGGAAATTCAAAAACTGAACAGTGGGGCGTGCAATATAATTTGGCCCCTTTACTTTCAGTGCAGAAGTTCATTGTGGATCTCTAAATGATCCAATGTTGTCCTAAATGCCTAATGATGATAAATATAATCCACCTGTGTGTGATCAAGTCTCCGTATAAATGCTCCTGCTCTGTGATAGTCTCAGGGTTCTGTGTGAAGCACAGAGGGCATCATGAAGACCAAGGAACACAACAGGCAGCTCCGTGATACTGTTGTGGAAAAGTTTAAAGCCGGATTTGGATACAAAATGATTTCCAAAACTTTAACCCCTTAGTGACAGAGCCAATTTGGTACTTAATGACCAGGCCAATTTTTGCAATTCTGACCACTGTCACTTTATGAGGTTATAACTCTGGAACGCTTCAACGGATCCCGCTGATTCTGAGACTGTTTTTTCGTGACATATTGTACTTCATGTTAGTGGTAACATTTCTTCGATATTACTTGCGATTATTTATGAAAAAAACGGAAATATGGCAAAAAATTTTAAAATTTTGCAATTTTCAAACTTTGTATTTTTATGCCCTTAAATCAGAGAGATATGTCACGAAAAATAGTTAATAAATAACATTTCCCACATGTCTACTTTACATCAGCACAATTTTGGAAACAAAATTTTTTTTTGTTAGGGAGTTATAAGGGTTAAAAATTGACCAGCAATTTCTCATTTTTACAACACCATTTTTTTTTTAGGGACCACATCACATTTGAAGTCATTTTGAGGGGTCTATATGATAGAAAATAATGAAGTGTGACACCATTCTAAAAACTACACCCCTCAAGGTTCTCAAAACCACATTCAAGAAGTTTATTAACCCTTTACGTGCTTCACAGGAACTGAAACAATGTGGAAGGAAAAAATGAACATTTAACTTTTTTTTGCAAACATCTTAATTCAGAACCATTTTTTTAATTTTCACAAGTGTAAAAACAGAAATGTAACCATAAATTTTGTTATGCAATTTCTCCTGAATACGCCAATACCCCATATGTGGGGGTAAACCACTTTTTGGGCGCACCGCAGAACTTAGAAGTGAAGGAGCGCCGTTTGACTTTTTCAATGTTGAATTGGCTGGAATTGAGATTGGACGCCATGTCACGTTTAGAGAGCACCTGATGTGCCTAAACAGTGGAAACCCCCCACAAGTGACCCCATTTTGGAAACTAGACCCCTTAAGGAACTTATCTAGATGTGTGGTGAGCACTTTGAACCCCCAAGTGCTTCACAGAAGTTTATAACGTAGAGCCGTGAAAATAAAAAATCGCTTTTGTTTACACAAAAATGATCTTTTCGCCCACAAATTCTTATTTTCACAAGGGTAACAGGAGAAATTAGACCATAAAAGTTGTTGTGCGATTTCTCTTGAATACGTCGATACCCCATATGCGAGGGTAAACCACTGTTTGGGCGCACGGCAGAGCTCGGAAGAGAAGGAGCGCCGTTTTACTTTTTCAATGTAGAATTGGCTGGAATTGAGATCGGACGCCATGTCGCGTTTGGAGAGCCCTGATGTGCCTAAACAGTGGAAACCCCCCACAAGTGACACCATTTTGGAAACTAGACCCCTTAAGGAACTTATCTAGATGTGTGGCGAGCACTTTGAACCCCCATGTGCTTCACAGAAGTTTATAACGTAGAGCCGTGAAAAAGAAAATTGCATTTTTTCTACAAAAATGATCTTTTTGCCCACAAATTTTTATTTTCACAAGGGTAACAGGAGAAATTAGACCACTAAAGTTGTTGTGCAATTTCTCCTGAGTACGCTGACACCCAATATGTGGGGGTAAACCACTGTTTGGGCGCACCGCAGAGCTTGGAAGAGAAAGAGTGCCGTTTTACTTTTTCAATATAGAATTGGCTGGAATTGAGATCGGACGCCATGTCGCGTTTGGAGAGCCCCTGATGTGCCTAAACAGTAGAAATCCCCCACAAGTGACCCCATTTTGGAAACTAGACCCCCCATGGAACTTATCTAGATGTGTGGTGAGAACCTTGAATGCCCAAGTGCTTCACAAAAGTTTATAATGCAGAGCCGTGAAAATAAAAAATATTTTTTTTTTTCCACAAAAAAGATTTTTTAGCCCCCAAGTTTTTATTTTCACAAGGGTAACAAGAGAAATTGGACCCCAAAAGTTGTTGTCCAATTTGTCCTGAGTATGCTGGTATCCCATATGTGGGGGTAAACCACTGTTTGGGCGCACGGCAGAGCTCGGAAGGGAAGGAGCGCCTTTTTGGAATGCAGACTTTGATAGAATGGTCTGTGGGCATTATGTTGCGATTGCAGAGCCCCTGATGTACCTAAACTGTAGTAACCCCCCACAAGTGACCCCATTTTGGAAACTAGACCCCCCAAGGAACTTATCTAGATGTGTGGTGAGAACTTTGAATGCCCAAGTGCTTCACAGAAGTTTAGAATGCAGAGTCGTGAAAATAAAAAATATTTTTTTTTTCACAAAAAAGATATTGTAGCCCCCAAGTTTTTATTTTCACAAGGGTAACAAGAGAGATTGGACCCCAGAAGTTGTTGTCCAATTTATCCCGAGTATGCTGATGCCCCATATGTGGGGGTAACCCACTGTTTGGGCGCACGGCAGAGCTCAGAAGGGAGGGAGCACCATTTGACTTTTTGAGCGCAAAATTGGCTGTCGTGTTTGGAGACCCCCTGATGTACCTAAACAGTGGAAACCCCCAAATTCTAGCTCCAACCCTAACCCCAACACACCCCTAACCCTAATCCCAACCTGATCCATAATCCTAATCACTAACCCTAACCATAATCACAACCCTTACCCCAAAACAACCCTAATGTCAACCCTAACCATAACCCTAATCAAAACCCTAAATCCAACACACCCCTATTCCTAATCTCAACCCTAACCTCAAACCTAACCCTAATCCCAATACACCCCTAATCACAACCCTAACCTTAACCCTAATCCCAAACCTAACCCTAATCCCAAGCGTAACCCTAATGCCAACCCTAACCCTAATCCAAACCCTAATCCAAACCCTAACCCTAATCCCAGCTCTAACCTTAACTTTAGCCCCAACCCTAGCCCTAACTTTAGCCCCAACCCTAACCCTAGCCCTAAGGCTACTTTCACACTTGCGTCGTTTGGCATTCCGTCACAATCCGTCGTTTTGGACAAGAAACGGATCCTGCAAATGTGCCCGCAGGATGCGTTTTTTGCCCATAGACTTGTATTGCCGACGGATCGTGACAGATGGCCACACGTCGCGTCCGTCGTGCACTGGATCAGTTGTGTTTTGGCGGACCGTCGGCACAAAAAAACGTTCAATGAAACGTTTTTTTGTACGTCGCATCCGCCATTTCTGACCACGCATGCGTGCCCTTAACTCCGCCCCCTCCTCCCCAGGACATAGATTGGGCAGCGGATGCGTTGAAAAACTACAGCTGCTGCCCACGTTGTGCACAATTTTCACAACGTGCGTCGGTATGTCGGGCCGACGCATTGCGACGGCCCCGTACCGACGTAAGTGTGAAAGAAGCCTAACCCTAAATTTAGCCCCAACCCTAAATTTAGCCCCAACCCTAGCCCTAACCCTAGCCCTAACCCTAACCCTACCCCTAACCCTACCCCTAACCCTACCCCTAACCTAACCCTACCCCTAACCCTAGCCCTAACCCTAACCCTACCCCTAACCCTACCCCTAACCCTACCCCTACCCCTAACCCTAACCCTAATTTTAGCCCCAACTGCTGTTCTCCTGCCGGCCGGCAGATGGAGACAGATGGCGGGCGCACTGCGCATGCGTCCGCCATGTTCTTCTGCCGGCGGCCAGGAGGAGCAGCAAGAGGATCCAGGGACACAGGTGAGTATTGTAGGGTCCCCGAATCCCCCTATTTCTCTGTCCTCTGATGTGCGATCACATCAGAGGACAGAGAATTACACTTTACTTTTTTTTTTTTTTTGCGATCGCCGGTAAACAGTTAATTACCGGCGATCGCAAAACAGGGGTCGGTAAAACCGACCCCGATCATGCTCTTTGGGGTCTCGGCTACCCCCGGCAGCCAAGACCCCAAAGACTCTTCCGGTGCCGGCCGGCGGGCGCACTGCGCATGCGCCCGCCATTTTGAAGATGGCGGCGCCCACCGGGAGACACGAGGAGCATCGGGGGAGCTAGGTGAGTATTGGGGGGCCACCTGGGATCCCTTTTCTCTGTCGTTCGATGTGCGATCACATCGGAGGACAGAGAAATTAAAAAGAGATCGCGTTTTTTGTTTTTTTTGCGATCGCCGGTAAACGGTTAATTACCGGCGATCGCAAATGCGGGGTGGGTTAAAAAAACCCCGAATCATGTTCTCTGGGGTCTCGGCTACCCCCGGCAGCCGAGACCCCGGAGAAAATCGGCCTCTGGGGGGCGCTATTGACTTTTTCCACAGCGCCGTTAATTAACGGCGCTGTGGTTTAAGTACCCTTAGCGGCCGCCGTTAAAAGGCGTATCGGCGGTCGCTAAGGGGTTAAACATCCCAAGGAGCACTGTGCAAGGATCATATTGAAATGGAAGGAGAATCTTACGACTGCAAATCTACCAAGACCCGGCCGTCCCTCTAAACTTTCATCTCAAACAAGGAGAAGACTGATCAGAGATGCAGCCAAGAGGCCCATGATCACTGTGGATGACCTGCAGAGATCTACAGCTGAGGTGGGACAGTCTGTCCATAGGACAACAATCAGTCGTACACTGCACAAATCTGGCCTTTATGGAAGAGCGGCAAGAAGAAAGCCATTTCTCAAAGATATCCATATACAACAAGGCACCTGGAGCCAAACATGTGGAAGAAGGTGCTCTGCTCAGATGAAACCAAAATAGAACTTTTTGGCAACAATGTCAAATTATATGTTTGGCGTAAAGGCAACACAGCTCATCACCCTGAACACACCATCCCCACAGTCAAACATGGTGGTGGCAGCATCATGGTTTGGGCCTGCTTTTCTTCAGAAGGGACAGGGAAGATGGTTAAAATTGATGGGAAGATGGATGAAGCCAAATACAGGACCATTCTTTATGAAAACCTGTTGGAGTCTGCAAAAGACCTGAGACTGGGACGGAGATTTGTCTTCCAACAAGACAATGATCCCAAACATAAGGCAAAATCTAGAATGGAATGGTCACAAATAAACGTATCCAGGTGTTAGAATGGCCAAGTCAGAGTCCAGACCTCAATCCAATTGAGAATCTGTGGAAAGAGCTGAAAACTGCTGATCACAAACGATCTCCATCAACCTCACTGAGCTCAAGCTGTTTGCCAAGGAAGAACGGGCGAGAATTTCAGTCTCCATGTACAAAACTGATAGAGACAAACCCCAAGAGACTTGTAATCGCAGCAAAAGGTGCAGAGGCCGAATAATATCGCACGCCCCACTTTTCAGTTTTTGAATTTCCACAAAAATGTAAAATAACCAATAAATTTTGTTCAACTTCACAATTGTGTTCCACTTGTTGTTGATTCTTCACCAAAAATTTACATTTGGTATCTTTAAGTTTGAAGCATGATATGTGGGAAAAGGCTGAGAAGTTCCAGGGGGCTGAATACTTTCATAAGGCACTGTACTTAACAATGGCATCCAGAACACACACTAATATGGGATGCCATAATGACATATCTAGCATGGCCATTCTGCCCTATAACTTACATGATGTCCTACATTGCAGATTTGGGGTCATAACCCTGCACAGCGTGATGGAGCTGTGCACTCAACATGACCAATACACTATTGCTGTAGGTTTCAATTTCCAAGAACATCTCCTGTAATCTCCTAGAGTCAGCACTCGGCATTGTGGATCCGAAGGTTTTGTGTGATTCCCCCGGGAACCTGACATCCCTTGGCTTCAGAGTTAACAATGGAGATGCTGTTAATTGAAGTCACAATCACTGTTGGTGATGCCAGTTTTATGGAAAAGGCTCTCTTAGAAATTAATTATCAAAAGACCTCCAAGCTCATAAACAAAGCACGAACCACCAAGAAAAACGCCACTGAGCTCCAAAACAAGGCGGCACTGCACCACAAAGCTCCGGCACTCACAACTGGAGCACCTGCAAAATGCAAACAGTTATGAGTACACAAGGCATAGGTACCCACAAAATACCACAAGGCAAAGGCACCCACAAAATACCACAAGGCAAAGGCACCCACAAAATACCACAAGGCAAAGGCACCCACAAAATACCACAAGGCAAAGCCACCCACAAAATACCACAAGGCAAAGCCACCCACAAAATACCACAAGGCAAAGCCACCCACAAAATACCACAAGGCAAAGCCACCCACAAAACACAAGGCATAGGCACCCACAAAATACCACAAGGCAAAGGCACCCACAAAATACCACAAGGCAAAGGCACCCACAAAACACAAGGCATAGGCACCCACAAAATACCACAAGGCAAAGCCACCCACAAAGCACAAGGCATAGGCACCCACAAAATACCACAAGGCAAAGCCACCCACAAAGCACAAGGCATAGGCACCCACAAAATACCACAAGGCAAAGGCACCCACAAAATACCACAAGGCAAAGGCACCCACAAAATACCACAAGGCATAGGTATCCACAAAATACAGCAAGGCATAGGCAACCACAAAACACAAGGCAAAGGCACCCACAAAACACTACAAGGCAAAGCCACCGACAAAACACAAGGCATAGGCACCCACAAAATACCACAAGGCAAAGGCAGCAACAAAATACTACAAGGCAAAGGCACCCACAAAATAGTACAAAGCAAAGGCACCCACAGAACACCACAAGGCAAAGGCACCCACAAAATATGACAAGGCATAGGCATCCACAAAATACGACAAGGCATAGGCATCCACAAAATACCACAAGGCAAAGGCACCCACAAAATACTACAAGGCAAAGCCACCCACAAAACACAAGGCATAGGCATCCACAAAATACTACAAGGCAAAGGCACCCACAAAATACTACAAGGCAAAGCCACCCACAAAACACAAGGCATAGGCATCCACAAAATACCACAAGGCAAAGGCACCCACAAAATACTACAAGGCAAAGCCACCCACAAAACACAAGGCATAGGCATCCACAAAATACTACAAGGCAAAGGCACCCACAAAATACTACAAGGCAAAGCCACCCACAAAACACAAGGCAAAGGTACCCACAAAATACCACAAGGCAAAGGCACCCACAAAACACCACAAGGCAAAGCCACCCACAAGATACTACAAGGCAAAGGCACCCACAAAATACTACAAGGCAAAGGCACCCAAAAATACCACAAGGCAAAGGCACCCACAAAATACCACAAGGCAATGGCACCCACAAAACACTACAAGGCAAAGCCACCCACAAAACACAAGGCATAGGCACCCACAAAATACCACAAGGCAAAGGCAGCAACAAAATACTACAAGGCAAAGGCACCCACAAAATAGTACAAAGCAAAGGCACCCACAGAACACCACAAGGCAAAGGCACCCACAAAATATGACAAGGCATAGGCATCCACAAAATACCACAAGGCATAGGCATCCACAAAATACCACAAGGCAAAGGCACCCACAAAATACTACAAGGCAAAGCCACCCACAAAACACAAGGCATAGGCATCCACAAAATACTACAAGGCAAAGGCACCCACAAAATACTACAAGGCAAAGCCACCCACAAAACACAAGGCATAGGCATCCACAAAATACCACAAGGCAAAGGCACCCACAAAATACTACAAGGCAAAGCCACCCACAAAACACAAGGCATAGGCATCCACAAAATACTATAAGGCAAAGGCACCCACAAAATACTACAAGGCAAAGCCACCCACAAAACACAAGGCAAAGGTACCCACAAAATACCACAAGGCAAAGGCACCCACAAAACACCACAAGGCAAAGGCACCCACAAAATACTACAAGGCAAAGGCACCCACAAAATACTACAAGGCAAAGGCACCCAAAAAATACCACAAGGCAAAGGCACCCACAAAATACCACAAGGCAATGGCACCCACAAAATACCACAAGGCAAAGGCACCCACAAAATACTAAAAGGCAAAGCCACCCACAAAACAAGGCAAAGGCAACCACAAAACATCACAAGGCAAAGGCAACCACAAAATACTACAAGGCAAAGGCACCCACAAAATACTACAAGGCAAAGGCACCCACAAAATACTACAAGGCAAAGGCACCCACAAAACACCACAAGGCAAAGGCACCCACAAAATATCACAAGGCATAGGTACCCACAAAATACTACAAGGCAATGGCATCCACAAAATACCACAAGGCAAAGGCACCCACAAAACACCACAAGGCAAAGGCACCCACAAAATACTACAAGGCAAAGGCAACCACAAAACACCACAAGGCAAAGGCACCCACAAAACACCACAAGGCAATGGCACCCACAAAATACTACAAGGCAAAGGCATCCACAAAATACCACAAGGCAAAGGCACCCACAAAATACTACAAGGCAAAAGCAACCACAAAACACCACAAGGCAAAGGCACCCACAAAACACCACAAGGCAAAGGCACCCACAAAATACTACAAGGCAAAGGCAACCACAAAATACTACAAGGCAAAGGCACCCACAAAATACCACAAGGCAAAGGCAACCACAAAATACTACAAGGCAAAGGCATCCACAAAATACCACAAGGCAAAGGCAACCACAAAATACTACAAGGCAAAGGCACACACAAAATACCACAAGGCAAAGGCACCCACAAAATACTACAAGGCAAAGGCATCCACAAAATACTACAAGGCAAAGGCACTCACAAAATACTACAAGGCAAAGGCATCCACAAAATACCACAAGGCAAAGGCAACCACAAAATACTACAAGGCAAAGGCACCCACAAAATACCACAAGGCAAAGGCACCCACAAAATACTACAAGGCAAAGGCATCCACAAAATACTACAAGGCAAAGGCACCCAAAAAATACCACAAGGCAAAGGCACCCACAAAATACTACAAGGCAAAGGCAACCACAAAATGCTACAAGGCAAAGGCACCCACAAAATACCACAAGGCAAAGGCAACCACAAAATACTACAAGGCAAAGGCATCCACAAAATACCGCAAGGCAAAGGCAACCACAAAATACTACAAGGCAAAGGCACCCACAAAATACCACAAGGCAAAGGCACCCACAAAACACCACAAGGCAAAGGCACCCACAAAATACCACAAGGCAATGGCACCCACAAAACACCACAAGGCAATGGCACCCACAAAATACCACAAGGGAAAGGCAACCACAAATTACCACAAGGCAAAGGCAACCACAAAATACTACAAGGCAAAGGCAACCACAAAATACTACAAGGCAAAGGCACCCACAAAATACTACAAGGCAAAGGCACCCACAAAATACTACAAGGCAAAGGCACCAACAAAATACTACAAGGCAAAGGCACCCACAAAACACAAGGCAAAGGCATCCACAAAATACCACAAGGCAAAGGCACCCACAAAATACTACAAGGCAAAGGCACCAACAAAATACTACAAGGCAAAGGCACCCACAAAACACAAGGCAAAGGCATCCACAAAATACTACAAGGCAAAGGCAACCACAAAATACTACAAGGCAAAGGCAACCACAAAATATTACAAGGCAAAGGCACCCACAAAATACCACAAGGGAAAGGCACCCACAAAATACTACAAGGCAAAGGCACCCACAAAATACCACAAGGCAAAGGCACCCACAAAACACCACAAGGCATAGGCACCCACAAAATACCACAAGGGAAAGGCACCCACAAAATACTACAAGGCAAAGGCACCCACAAAATACCACAAGGCAAAGGCACCCACAAAACACCACAAGGCAAAGGCACCCACAAATTACCACAAGGCAAAGGCAACCACAAAATACTACAAGGCAAAGGCACCCACAAAATACTACAAGGCAAAGGCACCAACAAAATACTACAAGGCAAAGGTACCCACAAAACACAAGGCAAAGGCATCCACAAAATACCACAAGGCAAAGGCACCCACAAAGTACTACAAGGCAAAGGCACCAACAAAATACTACAAGGCAAAGGCACCCACAAAACACAAGGCAAAGGCATCCACAAAATACCACAAGGCAAAGGCACCCACAAAACACCACAAGGCAAAGGCATCCACAAAATACCACAAGGCAAAGGCACCCACAAAATACCACAAGGCAAAGGCACCCACAAAATACTACAAGGCAAAGGCACCCACAAAACACAAGGCATCATCTCACCCAAACATCCAAGGCACCCACAAAATGTCACTTCCACCCTTTTCTTATCTTCAGAAGTTGGGTTCTTGCATTTGGTTTCAATATTCTTCATCTTTCTGTTTTGATGCATAAAAGATGGGACTGGATTTGTGAAGATCAACCCTAGGAGCGACAGCGCAGCACGACAGCCCATCACATCTGTACATGGTGGTCCATTCATTTTCAGGTGTGCTGGATAATGACTTGATGGAGCCAGACACACAACGACGTGCCAGGTAAGGTGGCGGGGCACACAGAACGGGCCTGTACAATCATCACAATTCATTCTGCCTCATTCGCTTCATATTTCAGCTGTCCACCATCTCTATGTCCTGCTGAGCTTTGAGGTGGGGGTCTCACACTGTAGGTGAGTGATGTGGGGTATAGACAGTGAATCATTTCATTTGTGTTGGACCGAGGGACCTGAGAACGTCACACCGGACCGGACTCTGCACTGAGCAGCCTGGAACATTAACTCATCAGACCTATTCTTCTCAGGTTCTACATCTCATTTAGGTTTTCAGGAGTTTTGCTAAATCTGTCCCCAGGCACTCAGGATCCTGGCAATCTATCTTTCATTTGCATGTCACAGAGAAGCCAGGCTGGAATGAAGTGTCCCCCTAGTCGACTTCTCAGCTCCAAGGAAATAACAAGTAAGGGTACCGTCACACTATACGATTTACCTACGATCACGACCTGTGATATGACCTGGCCGTGATCGTAGGTAAATCGTAGTGTGGTCGCTGGGGAGCTGTCACACAGACAGCTCTCCAGCGACCAACGATGCCGAGGTCCCTGGGTAACCAGGGTAAACATCGGGTAACTAAGCGCAGGACCGCGCTTAGTAACCCGATGTTTACCCTGGTTACAAGCGTAAAACTAAAAAAAAACAAACAGCACATACTTACATTCTGGTGTCCGTCAGGTCCCTTGCCGTCTGCTTCCCGCACTCACTGACTGCCGGCCGTAAAGTGAAAGTGAAAGCACAGCCGCTGTGCTCTGCTTTCACTTTACGGCCGGCAGTCACAGTGCGGGAAGCAGAGACGGCAAGGGACCTGACGGACACCAGAATGTAAGTATGTGCTGTTTGTTTTTTTTTTAGTTTTACGCTTGTAACCAGGGTAAACATCGGGTTACTAAGCGCGGCCCTGCGCTTAGTTACCCGATGTTTACCCTGGTTACAAGCGAACGCATCGCTGGATCGCATCGCTAGATCGCTAGATCGGTGTCACACACACCGATCTAGCGATGACAGCGGGAGATCCAGCGATGAAAGAAAGTTCTAAACGATCTGCTACGACGTACGATTCTCAGCAGGATCCCTGATCGCTGCTGCGTGTCAGACACAGCGATATCGTAACGATATCGCTGGAACGTCACGAATCGTACCGTCGTAGCGATCGAAATGGTATAGTGTGACGGTACCCTAACTTATGTAGGAGGAGAGAAAGTATAAATGACTTGTCTTACTGATCCTAGTCGAACCATACCGCACAGAGAATACTAATTGTGGCCCCGGGGATGACCTCAGACTGCCTAGTCTGGTGAGGATACCAAAACATGGTGCTGCTGCAGGGTGTGCATGTGATAACACCAGGGTGCTGCTGCAGGGTGTGCATGTGATAAAACCAGGGTGCTGCTGAAAAGTTTACATGTGATAACACCAGGGTGCTGCTGCAGGGTTTCCATGTGATAACACCCAGGGTGCTGCTGCAGGGTGTGCATGTGATAACACCCAGGGGCTGCTGAAAAGCTTACATGTGATAACACCCGGCGGCTGCTGCAGGGTTTACATGTGATAACACCCAGGGGCTGCTGCAGGGTTTGCATGTGATAACACCCAGGGGCTGCTGCAGGGTTTGCATGTGATAACACCCAGGGGCTGCTGCAGGGTTTGCATGTGATAACACCCAGGGGCTGCTGAAAAGTTTACATGTGATAACACCAGGGGCCTACTGTAGGGTTTGCATGTGATAGTGCAGCGCCTCAGGGTCCTGGTCATTGCAGTAATGTTGCTTTCCTCTAGGGGAGAGTGATGTTACGTTTGGAGGCAAAGAAGGATAACTGCATCCAGGTATCACAAACATGCAACACATTTCACACTCCAGGCCGCCAGGGGGAGCCTTGCTCCTATTTATTAGGTCACTCCCCACACTTAGGTAAAACTGGTGACCTGTAGGGAAAGTTACTTAGTTGCTGGCTGAGCTTTGCTCAGGTAGTTGGTCCCTGGCAGGGGTGGGATCCTGTCAGAGATCGAGGAGGAAGGACACGGAGCTGTGCATGCCCTCAGAGATGCAGCTCCTGGAAAGAGACATTGAAGGCAGAATTGTATTGCAGTGAGCGTGCAAGGAAGTCGTAGCAAAGGAGAGGATATCAGAGGGAGACCAGCCAGGAGCAGGCTGCCTCCTTCTGAGGTGCAGAAATCCCGGTAGCCGGCACACCGAGGGAGTAAGGACCTTTATGCTTTACTTCAGAGACCGGCAGGACAGCTAATTGCAGGTTACCTGTCCGTACCTACACCCAGGAGGCACGGTGGCACCCCTCAGAGGCTGGGGCATGATAGAGTCCCTACAAACCGCCTCAAGCCACCAGTCACATGGGTTTGTCCTATCCTATATGGGGAACAGAGAGAGAGACATAACATCTGTGAGGACCTTATATGAAGCCTTAGGCAGTAAGGGACTACAACACTGCAGCGCTAGAGGAAGGCTACTTTTTCCACCTGGACAAGGGAACTCTGGACGTGCCACCAAACCGGCTGGACCCTGCCGGCCCTGTGATCTGGTGCCCTGGACTGTGGATGCTGATGTCTTCAGTAAAGGTAAAGAGACTGCACCTTGTGTCCTCGTTCTTCTCTTCGCCTCTCACCATCCACCATCACCATCTACACACCGGGAAGCCCTGGGGACATACTTCACCTGTGGGAAGGTATACCATCTAGCTGCCATAACATCACCCCAGCGGACCCCTTAAAGCAGCGTCGGTCACCCTGACCGATTACCACAGGTGGCGTCACGAACACAAAGTTTATCCCTTTAAAGACCTTTCCCTTTTACACAGACGTCCCAGGGCCACTGACCGGGTTAGCGACCGTGACATCCGCCTGTGAACTGCAGGACCCGGTACCAAGTACCCCACGGCCCCATGGGGGCGCTCCAATAACACCCAGGGGCTGCTGAAAAGCTTACATGTGATAACACTCAGGGGCTGCTGCAGGGTTTACATGTGATAACACCCAGGGGTGCCGCTGAAAAGTTTACATGTGATGTGATAATACTTGGGGGCTGCTGTGGGGTTTACATGTGATAACACTTGGGGGCTGCGGTAGGGTTTACGTGTGATAACACCCAGGGGCTGCTGCAGGGTTTACATGTGATAACACCCAGGTGCTTCTGCAGGGTTTACATGTGATAACACCAAGGGGCTGCTGCAGGGTTTACATGTGATAACACCCAGGGGGCCACTGAAAAGTTTACATGTGATGTGGTAACACCTGGGGGCTGCTGCAGAGTTTACATGTGATAACACCCAGGGGTTGCTGTAGGGTTTTGTGATGATAATGTATAATATGATTTTTAGTTGTCCCTGTTAGCACCCATACTGTGGGCTCTGACCCCCCTTCTCTCTGTCTTTCTGCTTGCTAAGATTTGTGTGTGGATCCCAAATCCCTCATTCCCTCCCACCACAAGAATTTTTACGACTTCTGTAGCTACAATGCACAATTCTCTCATCTAGTACCAGCTGAAACTGGTCTAGTATCTGTCAAAAGACATGAGGTTCTTTGTTCTATTATAATAAGATATTGGGCCACCGATTTGGGGTAGAAAAATAAGGAGTATATATTGCTAACTTCCATCGGTAGATCTGTCAACCACTGTAAGCACTAGCAGCTAAACACAACGAGTACAAAGTACGGATTTCTCCGCAACCGTGTGGACCAACTAGTCCCAGTGCGGTATCATTAGAAAGCAAATTTCACTACAAGATGAATGATGTGGGTGCCGTTACTCTGCTAGGTTAGATATGATAATAAGTTAGGCTGGCAAATCAGTAGCTTTGAGGGAAAGGGGAGGACGGTGGTAACTCAGCCCCTTTCGTGATGTCTAAGCCTGCAGGTATAAGTGACTGCAAGTGAGCCCAACCTTCATTCTTCCCTGGGAACTTACCACAGAAAGACTATCTGATGTATTGGGACATTTGGGGCTCCGCCTACCAGCATGGTTTGCCTAAAATGACCTAAGAAAATGTGAGTTTATCTTCCTTTAATCCATGTTTATTTTATAATTGCTTTGTACATACTTTGTCTCATAGTGTAACATCTTTATATGCCTTTTATAAACACTGCCTAATTTTTTTTATGGAGTAAAATATACAAAATACTAGCTTTGTTCTCCTGCCCTAAAATGTACCCTAAGTCTTCTGAAGTTAATTACGCTACTAATTTGGATTGGCTCGAACCTCTCCCTGTGAGAAATCTGAGCTGGTGGCCTGAGCAGTTATAATTCCCTCGCTGCAGCGTGCCTGCTAGCCAGTCCACAGTGAAGCTGCCCGTTCGGCAACTAATTATCCCAGGTGTAGTTCCCTGTCTGACCTGAGGGTAAGGAGGGCGCCGGAGAGCAGCAAGTTCCAGCGCGGAACTGGAAAGCAGGATATACATAAATACCTGCAGTTCGTGATATTGTAGCAGCAGTGGGATAACTAAAATAAGCCCCTGCGGCAAACTGATAGGTCAATAGCCTTGTCTGTGTTTTCATCACATTGTAGCAGTGAAGGGATAACTAAGATAAGCCCCCCCTGCACATGTGATAGCCATGGGCTGGCGAAAGGTCACGCCCGATCTGTGACATAGTGGTGTCAGCACGGTGTGAATCGTGACAGGTTTACATGTGATAACACCCAGAGGGCCGCTGAAAAGTTTACATGTGCATGTGATGTGATAACACTTGGGGCTGCTGCAGGGTTTACGTGTGATAACACCTGGGGGCTGTTGTGCAGTTTACATGTGATAACACCCGGGAGCTGCTGCGGGGTTTACGTGTCATAACACCCGGGGGCTGCTGCAGGGTTTACATGTGATAACACCCGGAGGCTGCTGCAGTGTTTACGTGTGATAACACCCGGGGGCTGCTGCAGGGTTTACGCGTGATAACACCTGGGGGGCCACTGAAAAGTTTACATGTGATGTGATAACACTTGGGGGCTGCTGCAGGGTTTACATGTGATAACACCCGGGGGCTGCTGTGGAGTTTACATGTGATAACACCCGGGGGCTGCTGCAGGGTTTACGTGTGATAACACCCGGGGGCTGCTGCAGGATTTACAATGAGAATAACTGTTTAACTCCATATCAGCATGGGTCTATGAGAAATCGCTCCTGTCAAACCAATCTAATCAGTTTTTATGAAGAGGTAAGCTATAGACTGGACCACGGTGAGTCATTGGACGTGGGATATCTCGATTTTTCCAAAGCGTTTGATACCGTGCCGCACAAGAGGTTGGTACACAAAATGAAAATGCTTGGTCTGGGGGAAAATGTGTGTAAATGGGTTAGTAACTGGCTTAGTGATAGAAAGCAGAGGGTGGTTATAAATGGTATAGTCTCTAACTGGGTCGCTGTGACCAGTGGGGTACCGCAGGGGTCAGTATTGGGACCTGTTCTCTTCAACATATTCATTAATGATCTGGTAGAAGGTTTACACAGTAAAATATCGATATTTGCAGATGATACAAAACTATGTAAAGCAGTTAATACAAGAGAAGATAGTATTCTGCTACAGATGGATCTGGATAAGTTGGAAACTTGGGCTGAAAGGTGGCAGATGAGGTTTAACAATGATAAATGTAAGGTTATACACATGGGAAGAAGGAATCAATATCACCATTACACACTGAATGGGAAACCACTGGGTAAATCTGACAGGGAGAAGGACTTGGGGATCCTAGTTAATGATAAACTTACCTGGAGCAGCCAGTGCCAGGCAGCAGCTGCCAAGGCAAACAGGATCATGGGGTGCATTAAAAGAGGTCTGGATACACATGATGAGAGCATTATACTGCCTCTGTACAAATCCCTAGTTAGACCGCACATGGAGTACTGTGTCCAGTTTTGGGCACCGGTGCTCAGGAAGGATATAATGGAACTAGAGAGAGTACAAAGGAGGGCAACAAAATTAATAAAGGGGATGGGAGAACTACAATACCCAGATAGATTAGCGAAATTAGGATTATTTAGTCTAGAAAAAAGACGACTGAGGGGCGATCTAATAACCATGTATAAGTATATAAGGGGACAATACAAATATCTCGCTGAGGATCTGTTTATACCAAGGAAGGTGACGGGCACAAGGGGGCATTCTTTGCGTCTGGAGGAGAGAAGGTTTTTCCACCAACATAGAAGAGGATTCTTTACTGTTAGGGCAGTGAGAATCTGGAATTGCTTGCCTGAGGAGGTGGTGATGGCGAACTCAGTCGAGGGGTTCAAGAGAGGCCTGGATGTCTTCCTGGAGCAGAACAATATTGTATCATACAATTATTAGGTTCTGTAGAAGGACGTAGATCTGGGGATTTATTATGATGGAATATAGGCTGAACTGGATGGACAAATGTCTTTTTTCGGCCTTACTAACTATGTTACTATGTTACTATGTATGTGATAACACCCGGGGGCTGCTGCGAGGTTTACGTGTGATAACACCCGGGGGCTGCTGCAGGATTTACATGTGATAACACCCGGGGGCTGCTGCAGAGTTTACACGTGATAACACCTGGGGGGCCATTGAAAAGTTTACATGTGATGTGATAACACTTGGGGGCTGTTGCAGGGTTTACATGTGATAACACCTGGGGGCTGCTGTGGAGTTTACATGTGATAACACCCGGGGGCTGCTGCGCGGTTTACATGTGATAACACCCGGGGGCTGCTGTGGGGTTTACGTGTGATAACACCCGGGGGCTGCTGCGCGGTTTACATGTGATAACACCCGGGGGCTGCTGTGGGGTTTACATGTGATAACACCTGGGGGGCCACTGAAAAGTTTACATGTGATGTGATAACACCCGGGGGCTGCTGCGGGGTTTACGTGTGATAACACCTGGGGGGCCACTGAAAAGTTTACATGTGATGTGATAACACCTGGGGGCTGCTGTGGAGTTTACATGTGATAACACCCGGGGGCTGCTGCGGGGTTTACGTGTGATAACACCCGGGGGCTGCTGCAGGATTTACATGTGATAACACCCGGGGGCTGCTGCGGGGTTTACGTGTGATAACACCCGGGGGCTGCTGTGGAGTTTACATGTGATAACACCCGGGGGCTGCTGCGGGGTTTACATGTGATAACACCTGGGGGCTGCTGTGGGGTTTACGTGTGATAACACCTGGGGGCTGCTGTGGGGTTTACATGTGATAACACCCGGGGGCTGCTGCGGGGTTTACGTGTGATAACACCCGGGGGCTGCTGCAGGGTTTACACGTGATAACACCTGGGGGGCCATTGAAAAGTTTACATGTGATGTGATAACACTTGGGGGCTGCTGCGGGGTTTACGTGTGATAACACCCGGGGGCTGCTGCAGAGTTTACACGTGATAACACCTGGGGGGCCATTGAAAAGTTTACATGTGATGTGATAACACTTGGGGGCTGTTGCAGGGTTTACATGTGATAACACCCGGGGGCTGCTGTGGGGTTTACGTGTGATAACACCCGGGGGCTGCTGCGCGGTTTACATGTGATAACACCCGGGGGCTGCTGTGGGGTTTACATGTGATAACACCTGGGGGGCCACTGAAAAGTTTACATGTGATGTGATAACACCCGGGGGCTGCTGCGGGGTTTACGTGTGATAACACCCGGGGGCTGCTGCAGGATTTACATGTGATAACACCCGGGGGGCCATTGAAAAGTTTACATGTGATGTGATAACACTTGGGGGCTGCTGCGGGGTTTACGTGTGATAACACCCGGGGGCTGCTGCAGAGTTTACACGTGATAACACCTGGGGGGCCATTGAAAAGTTTACATGTGATGTGATAACACTTGGGGGCTGTTGCAGGGTTTACATGTGATAACACCCGGGTGCTGCTGCGGGGTTTACGTGTGATAACACCCTGGGGCTGCTGCGCGGTTTACATGTGATAACACCCGGGGGCTGCTGTGGGGTTTACGTGTGATAACACCTGGGGGCTGCTGTGGGGATTACATGTGATAACACCCTGGGGCTGCTGCGCGGTTTACATGTGATAACACCCGGGGGCTGCTGTGGGGTTTACGTGTGATAACACCTGGGGGCTGCTGTGGGGTTTACATGTGATAACACCCGGGGGCTGCTGCGTGGTTTACGTGTGATAACACCCGGGGGCTGCTGCAGGGTTTACGTGTGATAACACCCGGGGGCTGCTGTGGGGTTTACGTGTGATAACACCTGGGGGGCCACTGAAAAGTTTACATGTGATGTGATAACACTTGGGGGCTGCTGCAGGGTTTACATGTGATAACACCTGGGGTCTGCTGTGGAGTTTACATGTGATAAAACCCGGGAGCTGCTGCAGGGTTTACATGTGATAACACCCGGGGGCTGCTGCAGGGTTTACGTGTGATAACACCTGGCGGCTGCTGCGGGGTTTACATGTGATAACACCCGGGGGCTGCTGCAGGGTTTACATGTGATAACACCCGGGGGCTGCTGCAGGGTTTACGTGTGATAACACCTGGCGGCTGCTGTGGGGTTTACATGTGATAACACCCGGGGGCTGCTGTGGGATTTACATGTGATAACACCCGGGGGCTGCTGTGCGGTTTACATGTGATTACACCCGGGGGCTGCTGCGCGGTTTACATGTGATAACACCCGGGGGCTGCTGTGGGGTTTACGTGTGATAACACCCGGGGGCTGCTGCGCGGTTTACATGTGATAACACCCGGGGGCTGCTGCGCGGTTTACATGTGATAACACCTGGGGGGCCACTGAAAAGTTTACATGTGATGTGATAACACTTGGGGGCTGCTGCAGGGTTTACATGTGATAACACCCGGGGGCTGCTGCAGGGTTTACATGTGATAACACCTGGGGGGCCAATGAAAAGTTTACATGTGATGTGATAACACTTGGGGGCTGCTGTGGGGTTTACATGTGATAACACCTGGGGGGCCAATGAAAAATTTACATGTGATAACACCCGGGGGCTGCTGCGCGGTTTACGTGTGATAACACCCGGGGGCTGCTGCGGGGTTTACGTGTGATAACACCCGGGGGCTGCTGCAGGGTTTATGTGTGATAACACCTGGGGGCTGCTGCGGGGTTTACATGTGATAACACCCGGCGGCTGCTGCGGGGATTACGTGTGATAACACCCAGCGGCTACTGCGGGGTTTACATGTGATAACACCCGGGGGCTGCTGCGGGGTTTACGTGTGATAACACCCGAGGGCTGCTGCAGGGTTTACGTGTGATAACACCCGGGGGCTAGTGCGCGGTTTACGTGTGATAACACCCGGGGGCTGCTGCGCGGTTTACGTGTGATAACAACCGGGGGCTGCTGCGCGGTTTACGTGTGATAACACCCGGGGGCTGCTGCGGGGTTTACGTGTGATAACACCCGGGGGCTGCTGCAGGGTTTATGTGTGATAACACCTGGGGGCTGCTGCGGGGTTTACATGTGATAACACCTGGGGGCTGCTGCGGGGTTTACGTGTGATAACACCCGGGGGCTGCTACAGGGTTTACGTGTGATAACACCCGGGGGCTGCTGCGCGGTTTACGTGTGATAACACCCGGGGGCTGCTGCGTGGTTTACGTGTGATAACACCCGGGGGCTGCTGCGGGGTTTACGTGTGATAACACCCGGTGGCTGCTGCAGGGTTTATGTGTGATAACACCTGGGGGCTGCTGCGGGGTTTACACGTGATAACACCCGGCGGCTGCTGCGGGGTTTACGTGTGATAACACCCAGCGGTTGCTGCGGGGGTTACATGTGATAACACTCGGGGGCTGCTGTGCGGTTTACGTGTGATAACACCCGGGGGCTGCTGAGCGGTTTACGTGTGATAACACCCGGGGGCTGCTGCGTGGTTTACGTGTGATAACACCCGGGGGCTGCTGCGCGGTTTACGTATGATAACACCCGGCGGCTGCTGCGGGGTTTACATGTGATAACACCCGGGGGCTGCTGCGCGGTTTACGTGTGATAACACCCGGGGGCTGCTGCAGGGTTTACGTGTGATAACACCCGGGGGCTGCTGTGCGGTTTACGTGTGATAACACCCGGGGGCTGCTGCGCGGTTTACGTGTGATAACACCCGGGGGCTGCTGCGCGGTTTACGTATGATAACACCCGGCGGCTGCTGTGCGGTTTACGTGTGATAACACCCGTGGGCTGCTGCGCGTTTTACGTGTGATAACACCCGGGGGCTGCTGCGCGGTTTACGTATGATAACACCCGGCGGCTGCTGTGGAGTTTACGTGTGATAGCACCCGGGGGCTGCTGTGCGGTTTACGTGTGATAACACCCGGGGGCTGCTGCAGGGTTTACATGTGATAACACCCGGGGGCTGCTGCAGGGTTTACATGTGATAACACCCGGGGGCTGCTGCAGGGTTTACATGTGATAACACCCGGGGGCTGCTGCGCGGTTTACATGTGATAACACCCGGGGGCTGCTGCGCGGTTTACATGTGATAACACCCGGGGGCTGCTGTGCGGTTTACGTGTGATAACACCCGGGGGCTGCTGCAGGGTTTACATGTGATAACACCCGGGGGCTGCTGCGCAGTTTACGTGTGATAACACCCGGGGGCTGCTGCGGGGTTTACATGTGATAACACCCGGGGGTTGCGGCGTGCTTTACGTGTGATAACACCCGGGGGCTGCTGCGGGGTTTATGTGTGATAACACCCGGGGGTTGCGGCGTGCTTTACGTGTGATAACACCCGGGGGCTGCTGCAGGGTTTACATGTGATAACACCCGGGGGCTGCTGCAGGGTTTACATGTGATAACACCCGGGGGCTGCTGCGCGGTTTACATGTGATAACACCCGGGGGCTGCTGTGGGGTTTACATGTGATAACACCCGGGGGTTGCGGCGTGCTTTACGTGTGATAACACCCGGGGGCTGCTGCGCGGTTTACGTGTGATAACACCCGGGGGCTGCTGCGCGGTTTACGTGTGATAACACCTGGTGGCTGCTGCGCGGTTTACGTGTGATAACACCCGGCGGCTGCAGCGCGGTTTACATGTGATAACACCCGGGGGCTGCAGCGCGGTTTACATGTGATAACACCTGGTGGCTGCTGCGCGGTTTACGTGTGATAACACCCAACGGCTGCAGCGCGGTTTACATGTGATAACACCCGGGGGCTGCAGCGCGGTTTACGTGTGATAACACCCGGGGGCTGCTGCGCGGTTTACGTGTGATAACACCCGGGGGCTGCTGCGCGGTTTACGTGTGATAACACCCGGCGGCTGCTGCGAGGTTTACGTGTGATAACACCCGGGGGCTGCTGCGCGGTTTACGTGTGATAACACCCGGGGGCTGCTGCGAGGTTTACGTGTGATAACACCCGGCGGCTGCTGCGCGGTTTACGTGTGATAACACCCGGGGGCTGCTGCGAGGTTTACGTGTGATAACACTCGGCGGCTGCAGCGCGGTTTACATGTGATAACACCCGGGGGCTGCTGCGAGGTTTACGTGTGATAACACCCGGCGGCTGCTGCGCTTTTTACGTGTGATAACACCCGGGGGCTGCTGCGCGGTTTATGTGTGATAACACCCGGCGGCTGCTGCGCTTTTTACGTGTGATAACACCCGGCGGCTGCTGCGCGGTTTACGTGTGATAACACCCGGGGGCTGCTGTGCGGTTTACGTGTGATAACACCCGGGGGCTGCTGCGAGGTTTACGTGTGATAACACCCGGCGGCTGCTGCGCTTTTTACGTGTGATAACACCCGGCGGCTGCTGCGCGGTTTACGTGTGATAACACCCGGGGGCTGCTGTGCGGTTTACGTGTGATAACACCCGGGGGCTGCTGCGGGGTTTACGTGTGATAACACCCGGGGGCTGCTGCGCGGTTTATGTGTGATAACACTCGGCGGCTGCAGCGCGGTTTACATGTGATAACACCCGGGGGCTGCTGCGGGGTTTACGTGTGATAACACCCGGGGGCTGCTGCAGGGTTTACGTGTGATAACACCCGGGGGCTGCTGCGAGGTTTACGTGTGATAACACTCGGCGGCTGCAGCGCGGTTTACATGTGATAACACCCGGGGGCTGCTGCGCGGTTTACGTGTGATAACACCCGGCGGCTGCTGCGCTTTTTACGTGTGATAACACCCGGGGGCTGCAGCGCGGTTTACGTATGATAACACCCGGCGGCTGCAGCGCGGTTTACATGTGATAACACCCGGGGGCTGCTGCGCGGTTTACGTGTGATAACACCCGGGGGCTGCTGCGCGGTTTACGTGTGATAACACCCGGGGGCTGCTGCGCGGTTTACGTGTGATAACACCCGGGGGCTGCTGCGCGGTTTACGTGTGATAACACCCGGCGGCTGCTGCGGGGTAAATGTATATTATGATATGATATACGTCTGCTGTCTGAGCCCCCCAGTGAAGTGAGAGTGGAGGACATCAGGCTTTCATTTTCTGCCATTGATCTGTGCTCAGCGTTCTCTGCAGAAGTCGTTGTGTCTCGCTAATGTTAAGGAGTTTACTCTGAGACAAGAAAGCAGCGGCCTCATTTCCTGAAGGGATTAGAGGCTCAGACTTTTCACACAAGCTGCTGCTGATGTAGAGGAGCGGCCTTTCACCCCTGGGGATTGAGGAGATTAAGGGCGGTTTAAACAGTGTTCAGTCCACTAATCCCTGCACTTGGTGTAGATGTCATCTCAACACTTCCTGATCCACCCTGTAAATCCTGCAAACATAATAAAGCAGACGTTAAACTTTGCTCAGGATTTTCGTGCGCTCCGAGCTAACAATCGTCTGTAAAGCATTGCCCGCTCCTTCCACCTGAGGACATTGCGCCCGTCTCCAGCCTGGCATCACTAATACGGTTTCTTTTTCCCCAGATAACCGTGGAGGGTCTGTGGAATGAGCCGGCATTCGTGGGTGGGGGCTGACCAGGCCGGGGGGCTCCTCTCCATGCATGGAATCCATGGTCCGTACAATCAAGGATGGAAGAATGTTCCAGACATCATGATCGTGTCACTGCTGGTGCTCAGAGGCTACAACAGGGACACTGCCGCTATATCTGCAGCAGAAAGAGGCGCAGGCAGCACAATCTGACCACGCTCCAAGCCACGCCCAATTACCAGGTCTTTTTCCCCTGGCAGGAGGAGTTGTCAGAGGGGCACTGGCAGTGAGGGACATTCAGCAGACGCCCGAGACAGCAGGGCGTAGACCCAAATCCGAGACTGTCCGCTTTATTCGAGTCTACCAGCTGTATCCGAGAATACCAGCTGTATCCGAGACTGTCCTCTGTATCCGAGACTGTCCACTGTATCCGAGACTGTCCTCTGTATCCGAGATTGTCCTCTGTATCCAAGACTGTCCACTGTATCCGAGACTGTCCGCTGTATCTGAGATTGTCCTCTGTATCCGAGACTGTCCGCTGTATCCGAGACTGTCCGCTGTATCCGAGACTGTCCGCTGTATCCGAGACTGTCCGCTGTATCCGAGATTGTCCTCTGTATCCGAGACTGTCCTCTGTATCCGAGATTGTCCACTGTATCCGAGACTGTCCGCTGTATCCGAGACTGTCCTCTGTATCTGAGATTGTCCACTGTATCCGAGACTGTCCGCTGTATCCGAGACTGTCCGCTGTATCCGAGACTGTCCGCTGTATCCGAGATTGTCCTCTGTATCCGAGACTGTCCTCTGTATCCGAGAATACCAGCTGTATCCGAGACTGTCCTCTGTATCCAAGACTGTCCACTGTATCCGAGACTGTCCACTGTATCTGAGATTGTCCTCTGTATCCGAGACTGTCCGCTGTATCCGAGACTGTCCTCTGTATCTGAGATTGTCCACTGTATCCGAGACTGTCCGCTGTATCCGAGACTGTCCTCTGTATCTGAGATTGTCCACTGTATCCGAGACTGTCCGCTGTATCCGAGACTGTCCGCTGTATCCGAGACTGTCCGCTGTATCCGAGATTGTCCTCTGTATCCGAGACTGTCCTCTGTATCCGAGATTGTCCACTGTATCTGAGATTGTCCACTGTATCTGAGACTGTCCACTGTATCCGAGATTGTCCACTGTATCTGAGATTGTCCACTGTATCTGAGACTGTCCGCTGTATCCGAGACTGTCCGCTGTATCCGAGATTGTCCACTGTATCTGAGATTGTCCACTGTATCTGAGACTGTCCACTGTATCCGAGATTGTCCACTATATCTGAGATTGTCCACTGTATCTGAGATTGTCCACTGTATCGGAGACTGTCCACAGTATCCGAGATTGTCCACTGTATCCGAGACTGTCCACTGTATCCGAGATTGTCCACTGTATCTGAGATTGTCCACTGTATCCGAGATTGTCCACTGTATCTGAGATTGTCCACTGTATCCGAGATTGTCCACTGTATCCGAGATTGTCCACTGTATCTGAGATTGTCCACTGTATCTGAGACTGTCCACTGTATCTGAGATTGTCCACTGTATCTGAGACTGTCCACTGTATCCGAGACTGTCCTCTGTATCCGAGACTGTCCACTGTATCCGAGATTGTCCACTGTATCCGAGATTGTCCACTGTATCCGAGATTGTCCACTGTATCTGAGATTGTCCACTGTATCTGAGACTGTCCACTGTATCCGAGACTGTCCTCTGTATCCGAGACTGTCCACTGTATCTGAGACTGTCCGCTGTATCCGAGACTGTCCACTGTATCCGAGATTGTCCACTGTATCTGAGATTGTCCACTGTATCCGAGATTGTCCACTGTATCTGAGATTGTCCACTGTATCCGAGATTGTCCACTGTATCTGAGATTGTCCACTGTATCTGAGACTGTCCACTGTATCCGAGATTGTCCACTGTATCCGAGACTGTCCGCTGTATCCGAGACTGTCCACTGTATCCGAGACTGTCCGCTGTATCTGAGATTGTCCACTGTATCTGAGATTGTCCACTGTATCTGAGATTGTCCACTGTATCTGAGATTGTCCACTGTATCTGAGACTGTCCGCTGTATCCGAGACTGTCCGCTGTATCCGAGATTGTCCACTGTATCTGAGATTGTCCACTGTATCTGAGACTGTCCACTGTATCCGAGACTGTCCACTGTATCCGAGATTGTCCTCTGTATCTGAGATTGTCCACTGTATCCGAGACTGTCCTCTATATCTGAGATTGTCCATTGTATCCGAGACTGTCCTCTGTATCTGAGATTGTCCACTGTATCCGAGACTGTCCTCTGTATCTGAGATTGTCCACTGTATCCGAGACTGTCCTCTATATCTGAGATTGTCCATTGTATCCGAGACTGTCCTCTGTATCTGAGATTGTCCTCTGTATCCGAGACTGTCCTCTGTATCTGAGATTGTCCACTGTATCTGAGATTGTCCAGTGTATCTGAGATTGTCCACTGTATCTGAGATTGTCCTCTGTATCTGAGATTGTCCACTGTATCCGAGACTGTCCACTGTATCCGAGACTGCCCTCTGTATCCGAGATTGTCCACTGTATCCGAGATTGTCCTCTGTATCCGAGACTGTCCTCTGTATCTGAGATTGTCCACTGTATCCGAGACTGTCCTCTGTATCCGAGATTGTCCACTGTATCCGAGACTGTCCTCTGTATCTGAGATTGTCCACTGTATCCGAGACTGTCCTCTGTATCTGAGATTGTCCACTGTATCCGAGACTGTCCACTGTATCCGAGACTGCCCTCTGTATCCGAGATTGTCCACTGTATCCGAGACTGTCCTCTGTATCCGAGACTGTCCTCTGTATCCGAGATTGTCCTCTGTATCCGAGACTGTCCACTGTATCCGAGACTGCCCTCTGTATCCGAGATTGTCCACTGTATCCGAGACTGTCCTCTGTATCCGAGACTGTCCTCTGTATCCGAGATTTTCCTCTGTATCCGAGACTGTCCTCTGTATCTGAGATTGTCCACTGTATCCGAGATTTTCCTCTGTATCCGAGACTGTCCTCTGTATCCGAGATTTTCCTCTGTATCCGAGACTGTCCACTGTATCCGAGACTGTCCTCTGTATCCGAGACTGTCCTCTGTATCCGAGACTGTCCTCTGTATCCGAGATTATCCACTGTATCCGATATTGTCCACTGTATCCGAGATTGTCCACTGTATCTGAGACTGTCCATTGTATCCGAGACTGTCCTCTGTATCTGAGATTGTCCTCTGTACCCGAGACTGTCCTCTGTATCCGAGACTGTCCACTGTATCCGAGACTGTCCGCTGTATCCGAGATTGTCCTCTGTATCCGAGACTGTCCACTGCATCTGAGATTGTCCACTGTATCCGAGATTGTCCACTGTATCCGAGATTGTCCTCTGTATCCGAGACTGTCCACTGTATCTGAGACTGTCCATTGTATCCGAGACTGTCCTCTGTATCTGAGATTGTCCTCTGTACCCGAGACTGTCCTCTGTATCTGAGATTGTCCTCTGTACCCGAGACTGTCCTCTGTATCCGAGACTGTCCACTGTATCCGAGACTGTCCGCTGTATCCGAGACTGTCCGCTGTATCCGAGATTGTCCTCTGTATCCGAGACTGTCCTCTGTATCCGAGATTGTCCACTGTATCTGAGATTGTCCACTGTATCTGAGACTGTCCACTGTATCCGAGATTGTCCACTGTATCTGAGATTGTCCTCTGTACCCGAGACTGTCCTCTGTATCTGAGATTGTCCTCTGTACCCGAGACTGTCCTCTGTATCCGAGACTGTCCACTGTATCCGAGACTGTCCGCTGTATCCGAGACTGTCCGCTGTATCCGAGATTGTCCTCTGTATCCGAGACTGTCCACTGTATCCGAGATTGTCCACTGTATCTGAGATTGTCCACTGTATCTGAGACTGTCCTCTGTATCCGAGATTGTCCACTGTATCTGAGACTGTCCTCTGTATCCGAGACTGTCCACTGTATCCGAGACTGTCCTCTGTATCCGAGACTGTCCACTGTATCCGAGATTGTCCACTGTATCCGAGACTGTCCTCTGTATCCGAGACTGTCCTCTGTATCCGAGACTGTCCACTGTATCCGAGATTGTCCTCTGTATCCGATACTGTCCACTGTATCCGAGACTGTCCTCTGTATCCGAGACTGTCCTCTGTATCCGAGATTGTCCACTGTATCCGAGACTGTCCACTGTATCCGAGATTGTCCTCTGTATCCGAGATTGTCCATTGTATCCGAGATTGTCCACTGTATCTGAGATTGTCCTCTGTATCCGATATTGTCCACTGTATCCGAGACTGTCCACTGTATCTGAGACTGTCCATTGTATCCGAGACTGTCCTCTGTATCTGAGACTGTCCATTGTATCCGAGACTGTCCTCTGTATCCGAGACTGTCCACTGTATCCGAGACTGTCCGCTGTATCCGAGACTGTCCGCTGTATCCGAGACTGTCCTCTGTATCCGAGATTGTCCTCTGTATCCGAGACTGTCCACTGTATCCGAGACTGTCCTCTGTATCCGAGACTGTCCTCTGTATCCGAGACTGTCCTCTGTATCCGAGACTGTCCTCTGTATCCGAGATTATCCTTTGTATCCGAGACTGTCCTCTGTATCCGAGACTGTCCTCTGTATCCGAGACTGTCCACTGTATCCGAGATTGTCCACTGTATCAGAGATTGTCCACTGTATCCGAGATTCTCCACTGTATCCGAGACTGTCCTCTGTATCCGAGATTGTCCGCTGTATCTGAGACTGTCCAATGTATCCGAGATTGTCCACTGTATCTGAGATTGTCCTCTGTATCCGAGATTGTCCTCTGTATCCGAGACTGTCCTCTGTATCTGAGACTGTCCACTGTATCCGAGACTGTCCTCTGTATCCAAGATTGTCCTCTGTATCCGAGACTGTCCTCTGTATCCAAGATTGTCCTCTGTATCCGAGACTGTCCACTGTATCCGAGATTGTCCTCTGTATCCGAGATTATCCTCTGTATCAGAGATTGTCCACTGTATCCGAGATTCTCCACTGTATCCGAGACTGTCCACTGTATCCGAGACTGTCCTCTGTATCCGAGACTGCCCGCTGTATACGAGACTGTCCTCTGTACCCGAGACTGTCCTCTGTATCCGAGACTGTCCGCTGTATCCGAGACTGTCCACTGTATCCGAGACTGTCCACTGTATCCAAGACTGTCCACTGTATCCGAGACTGTCCTCTGTATCCGAGACTGTCCACTGTATCCGAGATTGTCCTCTGTATCCGAGACTGTCCACTGTATCCGAGAATGTCCACTGTATCCGAGATTGTCCACTGTATCCGAGATTGTCCACTGTATCCAAGATTATCCTCTGTATCTGAGACTGTCCTCTGTATCCGAGACTGTCCACTGTATCCGAGATTGTCCACTGTATCCGAGACTGTCCTCTGTATCCAAGATTATCCTCTGTATCTGAGACTGTCCTCTGTATCCGAGATTGTCCTCTGTATCCGAGACTGTCCACTGTATCCGAGATTGTCCTCTGTATCTGAGACTGTCCACTGTATCCGAGATTGTCCTCTGTATCTGAGACTGTCCACTGTATCCGAGATTGTCCTCTGTATCTGAGATTGTCCGCTGTATCTGAGACTGTCCGCTGTATCCGAGAATACCAGCTGTATCCGAGACTGTCCTCTGTATCCGAGACTGTCCACTGTATCCGAGACTGTCCTCTGTATCCGAGACTGTCCTCTGTATCTGAGATTGTCCACTGTATCCGAGACTGTCCGCTGTATCCGAGACTGTCCGCTGTATCCGAGACTGTCCACTGTATCCGAGACTGTCCTCTGTATCCGAGACTGTCCTCTGTATCTGAGATTGTCCACTGTATCCGAGACTGTCCACTGTATCCGAGACTGTCCTCTGTATCCGAGACTGTCCGCTGTATCTGAGATTGTCCGCTGTATCTGAGATTGTCCTCTGTATCCGAGACTGTCCTCTGTATCCGAGACTGTCCGCTGTATCCGAGACTGTCCGCTGTATCTGAGATTGTCCTCTGTATCCGAGACTGTCCACTGTATCCGAGACTGTCCTCTGTATCCGAGACTGTCCTCTGTATCTGAGATTGTCCACTGTATCCGAGACTGTCCACTGTATCCGAGACTGTCCTCTGTATCCGAGACTGTCCGCTGTATCTGAGATTGTCCGCTGTATCTGAGATTGTCCTCTGTATCCGAGACTGTCCTCTGTATCCGAGACTGTCCTCTGTATCCGAGATTGTCCACTGTATCTGAGATTGTCCACTGTATCCGAGACTGTCCTCTGTATCCGAGATTGTTCTCTGTATCCGAGACTGTCCTCTGTATCTGAGATTGTCCACTGTATCCGAGACTGTCCACTGTATCCGAGATTGTCCTCTGTATCCGAGACTGTCCTCTGTATCCGAGACTGTCCTCTGTACCCGAGACTGTCCTCTGTATCCGAGATTGTCCACTGTATCCGAGATTGTCCTCTGTATCCGAGATTGTCCACTGTATCCGAGATTGTCCACTGTATCTGAGACTGTCGTCTGTATCTGAGATTGTCCACTGTATCCGAGACTGTCCGCTGTATCCGAGATTGTCCTCTGTATCCGAGACTGTCCTCTGTATCCGAGATTGTCCACTGTATCCGAGATTGTCCTCTGTATCCGAGATTGTCCACTGTATCCGAGATTGTCCACTGTATCCGAGATTGTCCTCTGTATCCGAGATTGTTCTCTGTATCCGAGATTGTCCTCTGTATCCGAGATTGTCCACTGTATCTGAGATTGTCCACTGTATCTGAGACTGTCCACTGTATCCGAGATTGTCCACTGTATCCGAGACTGTCCACTGTATCTGAGACTGTCCTCTGTATCTGAGATTGTCCACTGTATCCGAGACTGTCCGCTGTATCCGAGATTGTCCTCTGTATCCGAGACTGTCCTCTGTATCCGAGATTGTCCACTGTATCCGAGACTGTCCTCTGTATCCGAGATTGTCCTCTGTATCCGAGATTGTTCTCTGTATCCGAGATTGTCCACTGTATCTGAGATTGTCCACTGTATCTGAGACTGTCCACTGTATCCGAGATTGTCCACTGTATCCGAGACTGTCCACTGTATCTGAGACTGTCCTCTGTATCCGAGACTGTCCACTGTATCCGAGACTGTCCTCTGTATCCGAGACTGTCCTCTGTATCCGAGATTGTCCTCTGTATCAGAGACTGTCCTCTGTATCCGAGATTGTCCTCTGTATCCGAGATTGTCCACTGTATCTGAGACTGTCCTCTGTATCCGAGATTGTCCTCTGTATCCGAGATTGTCCGCTGTATCTGAGACTGTCCACAGTATCAGAGATTGTCCACTGTATCCGAGACTGTCCGCTGTATCCGAGACTGTCCACTGTATCCGAGACTGTCCTCTGTATCCGAGATTGTCCACTGTATCAGAGATTGTCCTCTGTATCCGAGATTGTCCGCTGTATCTGAGACTGTCCAATGTATCCGAGATTGTCCACCGTATCTGAGATTGTCCTCTGTATCCGAGATTGTCCACTGTATCTGAGACTGTCCTCTGTATCCGAGATTGTCCTCTGTATCCGAGACTGTCCTCTGTATCCAAGATTGTCCTCTGTATCCGAGACTGTCCTCTGTATCCAAGATTATCCTCTGTATCAGAGATTGTCCACTGTATCCGAGATTCTCCACTGTATCCGAGACTGTCCACTGTATCCGAGACTGTCCTCTGTATCCGAGACTGCCCGCTGTATACGAGACTGTCCTCTGTACCCGAGACTGTCCTCTGTATCCGAGACTGTCCGCTGTATCAGAGATTGTCCTCTGTATCCGAGACTGTCCACTGTATCCGAGACTGTCCACTGTATCCAAGACTGTCCACTGTATCCGAGACTGTCCTCTGTATCCGAGACTGTCCACTGTATCCGAGATTGTCCTCTGTATCCGAGACTGTCCACTGTATCCGAGATTGTCCTTTATATCCGAGACTGTCTTCTGTATCCGAGATTATCCTCTATATCCGAGACTGTCCTCTGTATCCAAGATTATCCTCTGTATCCGAGACTGTCCACTGTATCCGAGACTGTCCACTGTATCCGAGAATGTCCACTGTATCCGAGATTGTCCACTGTATCCGAGATTGTCCACTGTATCCAAGATTATCCTCTGTATCTGAGACTGTCCTCTGTATCCGAGACTGTCCACTGTATCCGAGACTGTCCTCTGTATCCAAGATTATCCTCTGTATCTGAGACTGTCCTCTGTATCCGAGATTGTCCTCTGTATCCGAGACTGTCCACTGTATCCGAGATTGTCCTCTGTATCTGAGACTGTCCACTGTATCCGAGATTGTCCTCTGTATCTGAGACTGTCCACTGTATCCGAGATTGTCCTCTGTATCCGAGACTGTCCACTGTATCCGAGACTGTCCTCTGTATCCGAGACTGTCCTCTGTATCTGAGATTGTCCACTGTATCCGAGACTGTCCGCTGTATCCGAGACTGTCCGCTGTATCCGAGATTGTCCTCTGTATCCGAGACTGTCCTCTGTATCTGAGATTGTCCACTGTATCCGAGACTGTCCGCTGTATCCGAGACTGTCCGCTGTATCTGAGATTGTCCTCTGTATCCGAGACTGTCCTCTGTATCTGAGATTGTCCACTGTATCCGAGACTGTCCGCTGTATCCGAGACTGTCCGCTGTATCTGAGATTGTCCTCTGTATCCGAGATTGTTCTCTGTATCTGAGACTGTCCACTGTATCCGAGATTGTCCTCTGTATCTGAGATTGTCCGCTGTATCCGAGACTGTCCGCTGTATCCGAGACTGTCCGCTGTATCCGAGATTGTCCTCTGTATCCGAGACTGTCCTCTGTATCTGAGATTGTCCACTGTATCCGAGACTGTCCGCTGTATCCGAGACTGTCCGCTGTATCTGAGATTGTCCTCTGTATCCGAGACTGTCCTCTGTATCCGAGATTGTCCACTGTATCTGAGATTGTCCACTGTATCTGAGACTGTCCACTGTATCCGAGACTGTCCTCTGTATCCGAGATTGTTCTCTGTATCCGAGACTGTCCTCTGTATCTGAGATTGTCCACTGTATCCGAGACTGTCCGCTGTATCCGAGATTGTCCTCTGTACCCGAGACTGTCCTCTGTATCCCAGATTGTCCACTGTATCAGAGATTGTCCTCTGTACCCGAGACTGTCCACTGTATCCGAGACTGTCCTCTGTATCCGAGACTGCCCTCTGTATCTGAGACTGTCCTCTGTATCCGAGACTGTCCACTGTATCCGAGACTGTCCTCTGTATCCGAGATTGTCCACTGTATCTGAGACTGTCCTCTGTATCCGAGACTGTCCACTGTATCCGAGACTGTCCTCTGTATCCGAGACTGCCCTCTGTATCTGAGACTGTCCTCTGTATCCGAGACTGTCCACTGTATCCGAGACTGTCCACTGTATCCGAGACTGTCCTCTGTATCCGAGATTGTCCACTGTATCTGAGACTGTCCACTGTATCCGAGATTGTCCACTGTATCCGAGACTGTCCTCTGTATCCGAGATTGTCCTCTGTATCCGAGACTGTCCACTGTATCCGAGACTGTCCTCTGTATCCGAGACTGTCCACTGTATCCGAGATTGTCCTCTGTATCCGATACTGTCCACTGTATCTGAGACTGTCCTCTGTATCCGAGACTGTCCACTGTATCCGAGACTGTCCTCTGTATCCGAGACTGTCCTCTGTATCCGAGATTGTCCACTGTATCTGAGACTGTCCACTGTATCCGAGACTGTCCTCTGTATCCGAGACTGTCCTCTGTATCCGAGATTATCCTTTGTATCCGAGACTGTCCTCTGTATCCGAGACTGTCCTCTGTATCCGAGACTGTCCACTGTATCCGAGATTGTCCTCTGTATCCGATACTGTCCACTGTATCCGAGACTGTCCTCTGTATCCGAGACTGTCCACTGTATCCGAGATTGTCCTCTGTATCCAATACTGTCCACTGTATCCGAGACTGCCCTCTGTATCTGAGATTATCCTCTGTATCCGAGACTGTCCTCTGTATCCGAGATTGTCCACTGTATCTGAGATTCTCCCCTGTATCTGAGACTGTCCACAGTATCAGAGATTGTCCTCTGTATCCGAGATTCTCCCCTGTATCTGAGACTGTCCACTGTATCCGAGATTGTCCGCTGTATCCGAGACTGTCCTCTGTATCCGAGATTGTCCGCTGTATCTGAGACTGTCCACTGTATCCGAGACTGTCCTCTGTATCCGAGACTGTCCTCTGTATCTGAGATTATCCTCTGTATCAGAGACTGTCCACTGTATCCGAGATTGTCCTCTGTATCTGAGATTATCCTCTGTATCAGAGATTGTCCTCTGTATCCGAGATTGTCCACAGTATCAGAGATTGTCCACTGTATCCGAGATTGTCCACTGTATCCGAGATTGTCCACTGTATCTGAGACTGTCCGCTGTATCCGAGACTGTCCTCTGTATCCGAGATTGTCCTCTGTATCCGAGATTGTCCACTGTATCAGAGATTGTCCACTGTATCCGAGATTGTCCTCTGTATCCGAGATTGTCCTCTGTATCCGAGACTGTCCTCTGTATCCGAGACTGTCCTCTGTATCCAAGATTGTCCTCTGTATCCGAGACTGTCCTCTGTATCCAAGATTGTCCTCTGTATCCGAGATTATCCTCTGTATCAGAGATTGTCCACTGTATCCGAGATTCTCCACTGTATCCGAGACTGTCCACTGTATCCGAGACTGTCCTCTGTATCCGAGACTGCCCGCTGTACACGAGACTGTCCTCTGTACCCGAGACTGTCCTCTGTATCCGAGACTGTCCTCTGTATCCGAGACTGCCCGCTGTATACGAGACTGTCCTCTGTACCCGAGACTGTCCTCTGTATCCGAGACTGTCCGCTGTATCAGAGACTGTCCACTGTATCAGAGACTGTCCTCTGTATCCGAGACTGTCCGCTGTATCAGAGATTGTCCACTGTATCCGAGATTGTCCACTGTATCTGAGACTGTCCGCTGTATCCGAGACTGTCCTCTGTATCCGAGATTGTCCTCTGTATCCGAGATTGTCCACTGTATCAGAGATTGTCCACTGTATCCGAGATTGTCCTCTGTATCCGAGACTGTCCTCTGTATCCGAGACTGTCCTCTGTATCCAAGATTGTCCTCTGTATCCGAGACTGTCCTCTGTATCCAAGATTGTCCTCTGTATCCGAGATTATCCTCTGTATCAGAGATTGTCCACTGTATCCGAGATTCTCCACTGTATCCGAGACTGTCCACTGTATCCGAGACTGTCCTCTGTATCCGAGACTGCCCGCTGTATACGAGACTGTCCTCTGTACCCGAGACTGTCCTCTGTATCCGAGACTGTCCGCTGTATCAGAGATTGTCCTCTGTATCCGAGACTGTCCACTGTATCCGAGACTGTCCACTGTATCCAAGACTGTCCACTGTATCCGAGACTGTCCTCTGTATCCGAGACTGTCCACTGTATCCGAGATTGTCCTCTGTATCCGAGACTGTCCACTGTATCCGAGATTGTCCTCTATATCCGAGACTGTCCACTGTATCCGAGACTGTCCTCTGTATCCGAGACTGTCCTCTGTATCCGAGATTGTCCTCTGTATCCGAGACTGTCCTCTGTATCCGAGATTATCCTCTATATCCGAGACTGTCCTCTGTATCCAAGATTATCCTCTGTATCCGAGACTGTCCACTGTATCCGAGACTGTCCACTGTATCCGAGATTGTCCACTGTATCCGAGATTGTCCACTGTATCCAAGATTATCCTCTGTATCTGAGACTGTCCTCTGTATCCGAGATTGTCCTTTATATCCGAGACTGTCCACTGTATCCGAGATTGTCCACTGTATCTGAGACTATCCTCTGTATCCAAGATTATCCTCTGTATCTGAGACTGTCCTCTGTATCCGAGATTGTCCTCTATATCCGAGACTGTCCACTGTATCCGAGATTGTCCACTGTATCCGAGACTGTCCTCTGTATCCAAGATTATCCTCTGTATCTGAGACTGTCCTCTGTATCCGAGACTGTCCACTGTATCCGAGACTGTCGTCTGTATCCAAGATTATCCTCTGTATCTGAGACTGTCCTCTGTATCCGAGATTGTCCTCTGTATCCGAGACTGTCCACTGTATCCGAGATTGTCCTCTGTATCTGAGACTGTCCACTGTATCCGAGATTGTCCTCTGTATCTGAGACTGTCCACTGTATCCGAGATTGTCCTCTGTATCTGAGATTGTCCGCTGTATCTGAGACTGTCCTCTGTATCCGAGACTGTCCTCTGTATCTGAGATTGTCCTCTGTATCCGAGACTGTCCACTGTATCCGAGATTGTCCGCTGTATCTGAGACTGTCCTCTGTATCCGAGATTGTCCGCTGTATCTGAGACTGTCCACTGTATCTGAGACTGTCCGCTGTATCTGAGACTGTCCACTGTATCCAAGATTATCCTCTGTATCTGAGACTGTCCACTGTATCTGAGACTGTCCGCTGTATCTGAGACTGTCCACTGTATCTGAGACTGTCCGCTGTATCTGAGACTGTCCACTGTATCCGAGATTGTCCGCTGTATCTGAGACTGTCCACTGTATCTGAGACTGTCCGCTGTATCTGAGACTGTCCACTGTATCCGAGATTGTCCGCTGTATCTGAGACTGTCCTCTGTATCCAAGATTATCCTCTGTATCTGAGACTGTCCTCTGTATCTTAGACTATCCTCTGTATCTGAGACTGTCCACTGTATCCGAGACTGTCCTCTGTATCCGAGATTGTCCTCTGTATCCGAGACTGTCCACTGTATCCAAGATTATCCTCTGTATCCGAGACTGTCCTCTGTATCTGAGACTATCCTCTGTATCCGAGACTGTCCTCTGTATCTGATACTATCCTCTGTATCCGAGATTGTCCTCTGTATCCGAGATTGTCCACTGTATCCGAGATTGTCCACTGTATCTGAGACTGTCCTCTGTGTCCGAGACTGTCCACTGTATCCGAGACTTTCCTCTGTATCCGAGACTGTCCACTGTATCTGAGACTGTCCACTGTATCCGAGATTGTTCTCTTTATCCGAGATTGTCCTCTGTATCCGAGACTGTCGACTATATCCGAGACTGTCCACTGTATCCGAGACTGTCCGCTGTATCCGAGACTGTCTGCTGTATCCGAGACTGTCCACTGTATCCGAGACTGCCCTCTGTATCCAAGACTGTCCGCTGTATCCGAGACTGTCCTATGTTTCTGAGACTATCTGCTGTATCCAAAACTGCCCTCTATCCAAACTGCCAGCTGTACCCGAGACTTTCCACTGTGTCCAGAATGGTTGAAACTAAAGATCGGTGAATCAATTCCCGGGACTTGGATCCAGCATCCAGGCAAGTTGCTCCATACGGCTGGACGAGAGACCCATGAAATTCCTACCTTCCGGCGTCCCTGGCACAGGGCACCATGTTGAACAGATGACAATGCGCCAGTCCTGGCAAATTAAATGCTGAGCCATAGATGCCAGAAGGTAAGAGATTCGCGGATATCCCTTCAAGCCGCCCAATACAACTGACCTGGACGCTGGACCAGAGTCCCGTAACTTGATCAGCTCATCTCTGCTAAACGCTGCGGTTTTGGTACAGCAGCGTCTTTACACACATAGTAGGCAGAATTCTGATGAATTCATATCCTAACAAGAAAGTTCTTGCTGCTGCAACTATGAATAAATTAACAGAAAATGGATCTATCAGTCCAAACTAAAGATTAGCTGATCAATTCACGGGACTCTCATCCAACATTCAGGCTCGTTGCACCAGGCACCTGGACGGGAGGCCCACAGATCTTATACTTTTTGGCATCCACAGGGCATCATTCACTGTATTCACTGTGTTACCTGTACACTTATACTATATACAGAGCTCCTATGTATAATGTCACCAGTGATCACTGTATTACCTGTACACTATACACTATATACAGAGCTCCTGTGTATAATGTCACCAGAGATCACTGTATTACCTGTACACTATACACTATATACAGAGCTCCTATGTATAATGTCACCAGTGATCACTGTATTACCTGTACACTATACACTATATACAGAGCTCATATGTATAATGTCACCAGAGATCACTGTATTACCTGTACACTATACACTATATACAGAGCTCCTATGTATAATGTCACCAGTGATCACTGTATTACCTGTACACTATACACTATATACAGAGCTCCTATGTGTAATGTCACCAGTGATCACTGTATTACCTGTACACTATACACTATATACAGAGCTCTTATGTATAATGTCACCAGAGATTACTGTATTACCTGTACACTACACACTATATACAGAGCTCCTGTGTATAATGTCACTGGTGATCACTGTATTACCTGTTCACTGTGCACTATATACAGAGATCATGTGTATGATGTCACTGTTGATCCCTGTATTACCTGTACACTATATACAGAGCTCCTGTGTCTAATGTCACTGATGACCATTGTATTACCTGTACACTGACACTATATACAGAGCTCCTATGTATAATGTCACTGGTGATCACTGTATTACCTGTACACTGACACTATATACAGAACGCCTATGTATAATGCCACTGGTGCTCATTTTAATACCTGTACACTGACACTATATACAGAGTTCCTGTGTATAATGGCACTGGTGATCACTGTATTACCTGTATACTATACACTATATGCAGAGCTCCAGTGTATAATGTCACTGGTGATCCCTGTATTAATAATAATAATCTTTATTTATATAGCGCCAACATATTCCGCAGCGCTTTACAGTTTAACAGTTTCAAACACAACAGTCATAAGCGATAACGTTAACAATACAATAATTAAAGCACAATAAGAAAAACCTGCTTGTGAGAGCTTACAATCTACAATGAGGTGGGGGAGATACAAAGCACAGGTGTGTATCTACAATGATGTATTTACAATGAGGGTCCAGCCATCTTCAGGGGGTGGGGGATAGATGGAGATAGTACATGCACCCTTACACATAAAATGACTTTTATTAGGGAACGTGATAGGCCGCTCTGAATAATGTCTTGGGGTAGAGCATTCCAGAGGATTGGCGCAGCGCGGGAGAAGTCTTGGAGTCTGGAGTGGGAGGTACAGATTAGTGCAGAGGTTAGTCGGAAGTCATTTGCAGAGCGCAGAGGTCGGTTAGGCCGATAGACAGAAATGAGGGAGGAGATGTAAGGGGGGCCGCACTGTGGAGAGCTTTGTGGGTGAGAACAAGTACTTTGAATTGTACCCTGTAATGAATGGGCAGCCAGTGTAACGACTGGCGAAGAGCGGACGCGTCCGAGTAACGATTAGCCAGATGGACGACCCTGGCTGCTGCATTAAGGATAGACTGGAGAGGGGAAAGTCGAGTGAGGGGGAGGCCAATTAATAGAGCGTTACAGTAGTCCAGGCGGGAATGGATCAGGGCGACAGTGAGGGTTTTGTTGTTTTCATGGTGAGAAAAGGGCGGATTCTAGAGATGTTCTTTAGGTGTAAGCGGCACGAGCGGGCAAGAGATTGTATGTGGGAAGTGAAGGAGAGATCGGAGTCAGACATAACACCAGACAGCGCGCCTGCTGCCGGGGTGTTATTATGGTGCCACCCACGGAGAGGGAAACGTCAGGTTTAGGGAGGTTAGTAGATGGCGGGAGCAGAAGAAGTTCAGTTTTGGAGAGGTTAAGTTTCAGATAGAGCAGACATGATGTCGGAGACTGCGGACAGACAGTCAGTGGCGTTCTGTAGTACAGCGGGGGTAAGGTCAGGGGATGACGTATATAGTTGTGTGTCATCGGCATAAAGATGGTACTGAAAGCCAAATCTGCTGATGGTCTGTCCAATTGGGGCCGTGTAGAGGGAGAAGAGAAGGGGACCAAGGACTGAGCCCTGAGGTACCCCGACAGTGAGAGGAAGAGGAGATGAAGTGGAGCCATAGGACAGAACACTGAAGGAGCGGTCAGAAAGATAGGAGGAGAACCAGGAGAGAGCAGTGTCCTTAATGCCAAGTGACTGGAGCCTAGAGAGTAGGAGAGGGTGGTCAACAGTGTCGATAGCTGCAGAAAGGTGGAGAATGAGCAGAGAGTGGTCACCTTTACACTTTGCTGTCAGAAGGTCATTGGTCACTTTGATGAGTGTAGTTTCTCTCGAATGTAGGGGGCGGAAGCTGGATTGTGAAGGGTCTAGGAGGGAATGAGTGGAGAGGTATCGGGTAAGGCGGGAATACACCAGGCGCTCCAAGAGTTTAGAGATGAAGGGGAGATTGGAGACCGGTCTGTAGTTGTTTGTGCAGGAAGGATCGAGAGAGGGTTTCTTTAGTAATGGAGTAATGATAGAGTGTTTGAAGGAGGAGGGGAAGATGCCTGAGGAGAGGGAGAGATTAAAGATTGAAGTTAGGTGAGTTGTGACAACTGGAGAGAGAGACTGGAGGAGATGTGAGGGAATAAGGTCGGTAGTGCATGTAGTCAGACAACAAGCAGAGAGGAGCCTGGAGACTTTTTCTTCTGTGATGGGATCAAATGTGGAGAGTGAGCCAGGGGAAATGCAGGGAGTGATAGGAGTCACTGCACTTGGTGTCTGGGAGTGGATTTCCTGATGGATATTATCTATTTTCTCTATAAAGTGGGAGGCCAGGTCACCAGCACAAATGTCTGTCATAGGGGCTTGTGCTTTTGGCCTGAGGAGGGAGTGAAAGGTGTCAAAAAAGTTTCTTGGGGTTGTTGGATAGTGAGGAGATCAGGGTGGTGTAGTAGGTCTGTTTGGCGAGGTGAAGGGCAGAGTTATAGGTTCTTAACATAAATTTGAAGTGGATGAAGTCTTCTGGTGTGCGAGTTTTCCTCCATAAGCGTTCAGCATTTCTAGAGCATCGCTGGAGAAGCCGAGTTTGCGATGTGAGCCAGGGCTGTTTTACTCTGTGTTTGGAGGTTCTGAGGGTGAGGGGAGCTACTTGGTCAAGGGTGCTTCTAAGAGTGTCATTGTAGTGATGTACCGCCAGATCAGGACAGGAAAAAGAACAGATTGGGGACAGTGATGAGTGTAGGGAGTCTGAAAGTGTATGAGGGCTAATAGCATGTAGATTTCTGACTGAATGGTAGGTAGGAGGGTGCTGGGGTGGGCGAGGGATTGTGAGTGTGAAGGAGAGAATGTTGTGGTCAGAGAGGGGAAGCAGTGAGTTATCTAGGTAGGAGATTGAGCAGAGGCGGGCGAAGACCAGGTCAAGGGTGTTACCGTCTTTGTGTGTTTCAGAGCTTGAGAGCTGTGAGAGGCCGAGAGAAGTGGTTAGTGACAGAAGCTGGGATGCAGATATGGAAGTGGGGCTGTTTATGGGGATGTTGAAGTCTCCCAGGATAAGGGTTGGGAGTTCTGAGGACATAAAGTGCGGCAGCCAGGCAGAGAAATGGTCCAGGAAGTGGGTGGGCGAGCCTGTAGGCCGGTATATGACCGCTACTCTGAGGGAGAGGGGACGGAAGAGCATGATGGTGTGGACCTCAAAAGAAGGGAATGAGAGTGATGGAACTTGGGGTTGACCTGGAAGGTGCATTGTGGCGACAGGATTATGCCAACTCCACCACCATGTCTGTTTGTGGGTCTCGGGGAATGGGAGAATTGTAGGCTACCATGGAAATGGCAGCAGGGGAGACAGTGTCAGAATCCTGAATCCAGGTTTCAGTGAGGGCCAACAGATTCAGAGAGTTGTTCAGAAAGTAATTGTGCAGAAAAGGAAGTTTGTTACATACAGACCGTGGATTCCAAAGGGCACAATTAAAAGAAGGATATGAAGGAGTGCAAGTAATATTAATAAGATTAGTGTGGTTATGATACGAGGTAGGATAGGGGTTGAGGTTGGGGGATGGTGGAACAGGGTTGGGGGAAATATCCCCTGAAATCAGTAGGAGTAGGAAGATAAAGAGCAAGTAGCTTTTGGAATTGTACGATGTTTTTTTGTGCAGTGTGTTTGTGCAAGATGGGCTGAGGTTTTTCAGGAAGGTGAGAAGTGCATGGGAGCTGTACATGGGAGAGGGAAGGAGAGAGGAGCTGATGTATATGAGTCATGATGGAGGGGGGATTGGGCGGTGAACGTGGATGGCAAGGAAACATAGGACGATAGGAATAAAGCACCTGACTCCTGCCCTAACTGCCATGGAATAACTGCCTTTTGATCGATGCTTATCTTCGGGATGCTTTGCTTTGGGGATGCTCGCGTGCACCTCCACATGCATGCACCCCTAAGGATATTTCTAAATTTATAGTCCAGAGTGCTGGGTCAGAAGAGATGGATTGTGGAAACTGGCTGGGGATAATTTGGCAGCTGGGGCCAGCACACCAGGGGGTAGTTAGATGATCACCTTGGGTGCTGGCAACATCTATATGCTATAACACCTTCTACCAGATAATATCTAGAGTGACCACAGTCATGGATATACATCAAACAGTGAGTAAAACGTACAGTGCAACAAATGAATTATACCAATCATTAAGCAGGCACATTAAAATATGTTGCTAGATCGTAAAGTGGCAGATGACAGCCAGCAGACAGCAAGCAGAGGTGGGAGGATGTACCATTAGTCTATTGTAGCAGATTCGACAGCAAGCAGAGGTGGGAGGTTGTACCACTGTGAAGAGAGAAGATGGATGTTAATTTCTTGCCATGGAATAACTGCCTTTTGATCGATGCTTAGCTTTGGGATGCTTTGCTTCGGGGATGCTCGCGTGCACCCCCAAATGTGAGCACTCCTAAGGATGTTTCTACCTGTATACTATACACTATATACAGAGCTCCTGTGTACAATATCATTGGTGATCCCTGTATTACCTGTACACTGACACTATATACAGAGCCCCTGTGTATAATATCACTGCTCATCACTGTATAACCTGTACACTGACACTATATACAGAGCCCCTGTGTGTGTATAATGTCACTGGTGATCACTGTATAACCTGTACACTGACACTATATACAGAGCTCCTGTGTATAATATCACTGTATTACATTGGGTACAGAAATTATTCAGACCCCTTTACATTTTTTACTCTTTATTTCATTGCAACCAATTGGTAAATTCACAAAAATTGGTAAATTCATTTTTTCCTCATTAATATACACTCTGCACCCCATCTTGACTGAAAAAAAAACAATGCTGTAGATAAGCCCCTGATGCTGGTGGCCTTAGCTTATATACAATTTTTGGGGTGACAGATTCTCTTTAAAGAGACTTTCACCTGAATTTGGCGGGGCTGGTTTTGGGTCATATGGGCGGAGTTTTCGGGTGTTTGATTCACCCTCTCCTTACCCGCTGGCTGCAATATTGGATTGAAGTTCATTCTCTGTCCTCCATAGTACACGCCTGCGCAAAGCAATCTTGCCTTGTGCAGGCATGTACTATGGAGGACATAGAATGAACTTCAATCCAATATTACAGCCAGCATGCAGCCATCGGGTAAGGAAAGGGTGAATCAAACACCCGAAAACTCTGCCCATATGACCCAAAACCAGTCCCGCCAAATTCAGGTGACAGGTTCCCTTTAATAACTAGCCAAGGGAAAGCAAACAGCTGTTAGCTGGTCTTATTATTCTGGGAAGGGGCCAATATCCATGGACCTTCCCAACCTATTATTATTAGCCCCAAACTGTCTGATTGCTTAGTCTGGTTATTAAAAATAGGGGGGCCTCAGCTCTTCCCGATTGCCCTGGTGCTGTGGCAATCGGGGTAATGAGATTGTGGGGTTGATGTCAGCTGTGTAATGTTGAAAGCAAAAACATGCGGTCTTAAGGAGCGCTAAGGCAAGAAGAGAGACAATTTAAAATAATTAAAAACAAACCTTTTATTGCTGATAAAAATTGCTCTACAGCCGACAACGTGTTTCAATAGCGTCCTGCTATCTTGCTCAGGTGGTGTGTATTGTTGGCTGACATCAACCCAATGGGTTAGTAATGGAGAGGCATGTATGAAACATCCCTATTACTTACCCAGTATGTAAAAAGAGAAGAAAACACACCTAAAGAACAAAAAAAATTGCAGTTAGACCTCCATATTATGCAGATTTTTTTATTATTATTATTTCAAAACAATGATGGAAAGTGGGAAATTGTTGGGGAGTTTATTTTTTCAAAAAAATTTTTCGGTGTGTTTTCTTTTTTTTAACTTACTTGGTTAGTAATAGGGGTGTCTTATAGATATCTCTCCATTACTAACCCGTGGCCTTGATGTTAATAGATTTGTAAGGTCCATGGATATTGGCCCCTTCCCAGAAAAATAAGACCATCTCACAGCTGTCTGCTTTTCCTTGGCTTGGTTATTAAAAGTAGGGAGGACCCTACATCGTTTTTTTATTTTTTTTAGTAATAAATAAATAAATGAAAAAAAGCGATGTGAGGCCCCCCTCTTTTTGATAACCAGCCGAGGTAAATTAGACAACTGGGGGCTGGTGTTTTCAAGCTGAAAGGTCCATGGATATTTGGCCCTCTCCAGCTAAAAATAGCAGCCCACAGTCACCCCAGTAAAAGGCGCATCCAATAGATGTGCCAATAAAGGCACTTTGCCTGGCTCCTCCCTCTTGTCCATGTGTGTTAGCAAGTGGGGTAGTACAGTTATATGAAACAGTTTGGGCACCCCTATTAATCTTAAGCTTAATGTTTTATAAAAATTGTTTTTTTTGCAACAGCTATTTCAGTTTCATATATCTAATAACTGTTGGACACAGTAATGTTTCTGCCTTGAAATGAGGTTTATTGTACTAACAGAAAATGTGCAATCTGCATTCAAACAAAATTTGACAGGTGCATAAGTATGGGCACAACACCAGAAAAGTGACATTAATATTTAGTAGATCCTCCTTTTCCAAAAATAACAGCCTCTAGTCGCTTCCTGTAGCTTTCAATGAGTTCCTGGATCCTGGATGAAGGTATTTTTGACCATTCCTCTTTACAAAACAATTCCAGTTCAGTTAAGTTTGATGGTCGCCGAGCATGGACAGCCCTCTTCAAATGATCCCACAAGTGGCCTCTTGTGCTAAATCCTGTTTTCTGCCTGTGTGTGTCTTTCCTCTCCTACTCACAGTCAATATTTGTGGGGGGCTGCCTATCCTTTGGGGTTCTGCTCTGAGGCAAGGTAGTATTCCTATTTCCATCTATAGGGGTGTTTAGTCCTCCGGCTGTGACGAGGTGTCTAGGATTCGTTAGGTACACCCCACGGCTACTTCTAGTTGCGGTGTTAGATCAGGATTTGCGGTCAGTATAGTTACCACCTACTCCAGTGAAAGTTATTCATGCGGCTCCAAGGTCACCGGATCATAACACTTCTCCAAATGTGCTTTTGCATCCCTCAGCCGACTCTGTTTGAGGCGTGCTTGCAGAAACGGCTTCTTTCGCATCACTCTCCCATAGAGCTTCTCCTTGTGCAAAGTGCGTTGTATAGTTGACCGATGCACAGTGACACCATCTGCAGAAAGTTGATGCTGCAGCTCTCTGGAGGTGGTCTGAGGATTGTCCTTGACTGATCTCACCATTCTTCTTCTCTGCCTTTCTGATGTTTTTCTTGGCCTGCCACTTCTGGCCTTAACAAGAACTGTACCTGTGTTCTTCCATTTCCTTACTATGTTCCTCACAGTGGAAATTGACAGGTTAAATCTCTGAGACAGCTTTTTGTATCCTTCCCCTGAACAACTATGTTGAATAATCTTTGTTTTCAGATCATTAGACAGTTGTTTTGAGGAGCCCATGATGCCTCTGTTCAGAGGATATTCAAACAGGAGAACAACTTGCAAGTGGCCACTTTAAGTAGCTTTTCTCATGATTGCATACACCTGGCTATGAAGTTCAAAGCTCAATGAGGTTAGAAAACCAAAAAAAGTGCTTTAGTAAGTCAGTAAAAAGTAGGTAGGAGTATTTAAAACAAGAAAATGATAAAGGTGCCCATACTTATGCACCTGTCAAATTTTGTTTGAATGCAGATTGCACATTTTCTGTTAGTACAATAAACCTCATTTCAAGGCAGAAACATTACTGTGTCCAACAGTTATTAGATATATGAAACTGAAATAGCTTTTGCAAAAAAAACAATTTTTATAAAACATTAAGCTTAAGATTAATAGGAGTGCCCAAACTTTTTCATATAACTGTATACCCCGATCCAGTCACCATCAAGTCCCCAACACCACATAAATATGAAAACTATGCTGCCACCACCGACCTCTTATAGGTGGACCAGACACCTGTTTGGTAACGTGAATTTGCGTGGAGAACATGGCGGATCACTCATAGAACAAGAAGAAGGAAGCTAGCAAATTTATAATTTTACTCCAGAAAAAATCGGCAGTGTTTACAGCAGATACAAATGATATTACAAAAGAGACAAAATATCATCTCTCCGTCAGCCTGTCCTGTGTGCTCCTGCCGTTCCTGCCATCTTCTCTGTCTGCACCTGTTGGACATTCCCCTGGGCCATCCCAGCTACCCGTACCTAGGGGTCAGCCACCATCTACCCAAGGTCAGTCCTGGAGTATTATTATTATTATTATTATTATACATTTTTATAGCGCCATTTATTCCATGGCGCTTTACATGTGAATACGGGGCAAATATAGACAAATACATTAAACATGAGCAGATAACAAGGCACACGAGTACATAAGGAGGGAGGACCCTGCCCGGGAGGGCTCACAGTCTGCAGGGGGTGGGTGAGGATACACTAGGAGAGGGAAAAGCTGGCTGTGCGGCTGTTCAGTAGGTTGAGGATCACTGCAGGCTGTAGGCTTGTCGGAAGAGATGAGTCTTCAGGTTCTTTTTGAAGGTTTCTATGGTAGGCGCAAGTCTGATGTGTTGGGGTAGAGAGTTCCAGAGTATGGGGGAAGCACGGGAGAAGTCTTGGATGCGGTTATGGGAAGAAGAGATGAGAGGGGAGTAGAGAAGGAGGTCTTGTGAGGATCGGAGGTCGCGTGTAGGTAGGTACCGGGAGACCATGTCACAGATGTATGGAGGAGACAGGTTGTGGATGGCTTTGTATGTCAGTGTGAGGGATTTGAACTGGAGTCTCTGGGCGATAGGAAGCCAGTGAAGGGCTTGACACAGGGGAGAGGCTGGGGAATAGCGGGGGGACAGGTGGATTAGTCGGGCAGCAGAGTGTAGGATGGATTGGAGTGGTGCCAGAGTGCTAGAGGGGAGTCCAGAGAGTAGGAGGTTGCAGTAGTCGAGGCGGGAGATGATAAGGGCATGCACTAGCGTTTTTGCAGTGTTGCGGTCAAGGAAAGCACAGATCCGGGAAATATTTTTGAGTTTGAGACGACAGGAGGAGGCAAGGGCTTGGATATGTGGCTTGAAAGAGAGGGCAGAGTCGAGGATCACCCCGAGACACCGGGCGTGTGGGACTGGGGATAGTGAGCAGCCATTGACATTGATGGATAGGTCTGGTGGAGGGGTAGAGTGAGATGGGGGAAAGATGATGAATTCTGTTTTGTCCATGTTCAGTTGTAGAAAGCGAGCAGAAAAGAAGGCTGAAATGGCAGACAGACAGTGCGGGATTTTGGTAAGTAAGGAGGAGAGGTCCGGTCCGGAGAGGTAGATCTGCGTGTCGTCAGCGTAGAGATGGTACTGCATACCGTGGGATTCTATGAGCTGTCCCAGGCCGAAAGTGTAGATGGAGAAGAGTAGGGGTCCTAGAACAGAGCCTTGAGGAACACCGACTGACAAGGGGCGAAGTGAGGAGGTGGTGTGGGGGAGGGAGACACTGAATGTTCGGTCTGTCAGATATGACGAGATCCAGGAAAGGGCCAAGTCTGTGATGCCAAGGGATGAGAGGATTTGTAGCAAAAGGGAGTGGTCAACAGTGTCAAAGGCAGAAGACAAGTCCAGGAGAAGGAGGACAGAGTAGTGTCGCTTGCTCCTGGCAGTTAGTAGGTCATTGGTGACTTTAGTTAGGGCAGTTTCAGTTGAGTGATGGGAACGGAAGCCTGATTGTAACCGATCAAAGAGGGAGCAGGAGGAGAAGTGGGAGGACAGTTCAAGATGGACGTGTTGCTCCAGCAATTTGGAGGCATAAGGGAGAAGAGATATTGGGCGATAGCTAGACACAGAGGATGGGTCGAGGGAGGGCTTTTTGAGGATGGGTGTGATCTTGGCATGCTTGAAGGATGAGGGAAAGACACCTGTTGTGAGTGAGAGGTTGAAGAGGTGCGTTAGGGTTGGGATGAAGACCGTGGAAAGGTTAGGGATGAGGTGGGATGGGAGCGGGTCAAGCGTGCAGGTGGTGAGGTGTGATCTTGACAGGAGGGTGGAGAGCCGATCTTCTGTCATGGTGGAGAAGCTGGTTTTGGAGGAGCAGGGTTGAGCAGCTAAGAGGGGCAGTGGGCGCTGTGGGCCAAAGCTTTCTCTGATCGTATCGATCTTCTGTTTAAAGAAAGAGGCGAAGTCATCAGCAGAAATGAGGGGGGAGGGAGGAGGTGCGGGGGGACGGAGTAGAGAATTGAAAGTGTTGAAAAGCTGTTTAGGGTTGTGGGACAGGGAGGATATGAGGGATGAGAAGTTTGTTTTGCGGCAGTGAGCGCAGACTTGAAGCTGGCGAGGGACTGCTTGTATGCAGTGAAGTGGTCGGCAGAGTGGGATCGCTTCCATCTCCGCTCGGCAATCCTGGAAGCCCGTCTCAATTCTTTGGTCAGGCTGGTCAGCCAGGGCTGCCTGTTAATTGTACGAGTTTTACTATGCATGAGTGGGGCGGCCGAATCGAGTGTTGTTGTTATTGTGGTGTTATAAAAAGTGGCAGCAGCATCTGTGTCATGAAGGGAAGCTATGTCTGTGAGAGGGAGAAGGGACTCCGAGAGTGATTGTAAGTTGAGATGTTTGAGATTTCTGCGAGGGTGAGTGAGTTTGTGGAGTGGGGGTTGCACACTAGGAGAGGAGAGGGACGAGAATGTCAGTAGGTTGTGGTCAGACAGGGGGAGGGGTGTGTTAGTGAGATTAGTAAGGGAGCAGAGGCGGGTGAAGATGAGGTCCAGCGTGTGGCCATCCTTGTGAGTGGCCTCAGAGGACCATTGAGTGAGGCCAAAGGAGGCAGTCACCTGGATCACCTCCCTTGTCTCTCCACGGACCGCGGTGTCGTTACCTGCTGTATGTCCGTGGTCGGATTGGGTGAGGCTCCTGGTCACACCCCTCCAGGTCTTCCTTGGGCCTCGGCACAAGTGATTCCACCACCCAGCATGTCACACTGGGGAGCTGGAGAGATGGAAGAACAGACACGGGGGAGAGACAGAGACCGGGGAGCGGCAGAGATGGAAGAACAGAGATCGGGGAGCGGCAGAGACGGAAGAACAGAGACCAGGGAGCGTCAGAGGAGGAAGAACAGAAGCCGGGGAACGGCAGAGATGGAGGAGCAGAGACAAGGGAGCGGCAGAGACGGAAGAACAGAGACCAGGGAGCGACAGAGATGGAAGAACACAGACCGGGGAGCGGAAGAGACGGAAGACAGAGACCAGGGAGCGGCAGAGATGGAAGAACAGAAGCTGGGGAATGGCAGAGACCGGGGAGTGGCAGAGATGGAAGAACAGAGACCAGGGAGCGGCAGAGATGGAAGAACACAGACCGGGGAGAGGTACCGATGGGAGAACAGAGATCAGGAAGCTGCGGATATGGAAGAACATAGTCTGCTGTACTTCAATGTACTATCCTGTGCTCCTCAGTTTCCCCGTGTACTCCGCTGTATGCGCATGTTCTCCGCAGTGCTCCATTGCACTCTTCTTGCTCTGTAATGCTCCGCTGTATTCCTCTGTGCTGTGCAGTGATCTGCCATACTCCTGTGATCTACAGTGCTCTGTTGCACTCCCTTGTGCTCTGCTGTCCACTCCTGAGCTCTGCTGTACTCCTCCCATGTGCTTTGCAGTGCTCCGCTGTACTCCCTTGCACTCCTGTGTTCTGCAATGGTCAGCTGTTCTCCGCTCTTTCCTCCTGTTGCTCCTCTGTGCTCTGCAGTGCTCCGCTGTACTTCCCTGTACTATCCTGTGCTCTGCAGTTCCCCATGTACTCTGTTGTACTCCCATGTTCTCCTCAGTGCTCCTTGTACTCCCTTGTGCTCTGTGGTGCTCCGCTGTACTCCCATGTTCTCCTTAGCTCTCCGCTGTACTTCTCTGTATTCCCCTGTATTCCTCAGTGCTCTGCAGTGCTCCGCTGTACTCTCATATTCTCCTTAGCTCTCCGCTGTACTCCTCTGTATTTTCCTGTACTCCTCTGTGCTCTGCTGTACTCCCCTGTGCTTCCTTGTACTCCTCTGTATTTTTCTGTGCTCCACTATGCTCCCTTGTTCTCCCCTGTGCCCAGCTGTATTCCCTTGTACTCCTCAGGGCTCTGTGGTGCTCCGCTGTACTCTCATATTCTCCTTAGCTCTCCGCTGTACTCCTCTGTATTCCCCTGTACTCCTCAGTGCTCCGCTGTACTCTCATATTCTCCTTAGCTCTCCGCTGTACTCCTCTGTATTTTCCTGTACTCCTCTGTGCTCTGCTGTACTCCCCTGTGCTTCCTTGTACTCCTCTGTATTTTTCTGTGCTCCGCTATGCTCCCTTGTCCTCCCCTGTGCCCTGCTGTACTCCCCTGTACTCCTCAGTGCTCTACAGTGCTCCGCTGTACTCCCATATTCTCCTTAGCTCACCGCTGTACTCCTCTGTATTTTCCTGTACTCCTCTGTGCTCTGCTGTACTCCCCTGTGCTTCCTTGTACTCCTCTGTATTTTTGTGTGCTCTGCTGTGCTCCTGTAAGAGGGTGAACTGTAGTCCCACTGAGAGGGCACTAGGACCCTGTGGTTTTTGCCTGTTGCAGCAGAGGACAGACCTCCCAGAGACAATGTGTGCTGCGGGGTGGGGTCTAGTGTCTCGAGTGTAAAGTGAAAGTAGGAAGTGAGAGCTGAGAGAGAAAAGGCGGGAAGAAAAGGAGAGGCTGCTGTGAGATCTTAAAAAGAGACTGTGTGGATTTACTGCAAGTGTTTTTGGAGGAAAAGAAGCTTTTGAGAGACTTTTTGTTGCTAACGTTCCCCTGGAGAAGAATTAACCTTTTGTTTAACTCTGTGAGAGACTTGTGTTGCTAACGTTTCCTGGAGAGGAGCTAACCCTTTATCTAAGAAAAGACGGAGACTTTGCTAAGAACCCAGTACGAATTTGGAAGTCTGTGGATTCCCTGTGCATTGAGTGGAGAAACAAGTCTGGACAGACTGCTGATACAGAGACGGACGGATTGTCGTGGAAGCATTCCTAGGAGCTACAGAAGCAGAGACTACATCGTGAGACCACTAACTAAGTCCCCGGCGTTTGGGCTCGGCATCGGCCGACAAGACAAGAGGAGCTTGCTGTAACTTATTGGCGCTGAAGATATGGACTGGCTACAGCCTCTGCGGATTCCTGCCTGAGAGGAAATCCATCTCAGGATACGGTACCATAGTTATAGATACCCGGGTATCTCTGCTCAGAGTGTTAAGTTGTTACTTTAGAGGTGTATCTTATATTAGAGTTGTGTAAGTTATACTCAATGTGCCATTCCAGGGGCTCCCTTAATAACACTACATTCAATTTACACTTGTTCCTGTTTTTAGTTGCCTGTTAGGTACATTTCTTACTAGTCTGTTGTAGTACACAGTTCTCAGGAGACCTTTGAGTGGCACAGTGATTTCAGCTGCTGCTGAATTAGTGTATCTTTGGGGTGCATCTGCCTTAATATTCTCCATATTACCTTGATTAATTTGCCTTTGAGTAAATACCGTTGGAGATTTCTGCCTTGGTCTTGGTTTGTGACTCACTGGATCTTATTCGGACCTCTGGTCATTACATTTTTGGCGTAGTTGGCAGGATCCAGTGTTTGTCATGGACGAGGGCGAGGGTGGAAATGACCCCGCTGTATCCGCATCCTCCTCGGGGGTTGGGTTTCCCCTGGCAGCCGCGGCGACTCCGGGAGGGTATGTGCCTGTAGGAGCTTTACTTCAGCACATGCCGAAATACGATGGGCGCAATATGGCATTGCAAGATTGGGCTGAGAGAATCCGGAGTATTCTGCGCATGTGTAATTTGACCCCCGCGTTACGCGCTGAGCTGGCATTAAATGCACTGGAGGGTGATATTAGGCGTATGGTGATGGTGCGCCCAGAATCAGAGAGGGATACATTAGAAAAGATTTTGGAACTGTTAGAGGGGAGTTTGGGGGGGCCGAGCGCGTGTGGCCCAGCTTCGGTCCCTATTCTTTAATCGTCCCCAGAGAGAGTGTGAGTCCCTGATGCAGTACTCTAATATTTTACAAGAGATGTTGAATGAGATGCAGCGACTAGACCCGGGGGCCATGGGGGCGTTCCGGGAGGTAGACCGCTTGCTCCGGGACCAATTCATCACCGGTTTAGCCCATAGACTTCTCCGGGACAAGCTGTTGGAAATGGCCCGGGTTGCACCAGAGTTATCTTTCTGGCAGATTTACCGAGCTGCAGTGGAAAGGGAAGAGAAATCAGCCTATGTTCCCGAGGGGTCAGTGAACAGTGCCCAGCTGGAGGAAGGTGTGTCATCAGGGTCGGGGGGAGAGGGGCTTGTAAGCGTGGTACAAGCTTTGCGTGCTGAGGTGAAGGAGTTGAAGCTGAAATTGTCTCAACTGACAGTTGATCCCGCCTCTATCCCCTCACGGGAACCTCCTGCCCCACCCCCTGGAACGGTGACCCCGCAAATGGCCAGGTCGTCCTATCAGAATGAGTCAAGCCCTCGCCCACGAGGAAGAATCACCTGCTGGAAGTGTGGCCGCCAGGGACACATCTCGCGCTACTGCCGGGCGCTTACAGCCCCAGAAACCCCGTCGCCGGCTTTAAACTTCCGGCCGCTGCCATGAGAGGGCAAGCAGCAGCGGCCCCACCCACACAAAGCCCTCGACGGAATGAACAAGATTTGTTTGCATGTAGTCCAGTGATAGAAGCAGAGTTGGAAGGGCGGAAGATGAGGTGCTTGGTTGACACGGGATCCGAATGTACTATAATGCCTCTAGAAGTATATGAGAGATACTTCAGTCGACTAGTGATTCCAGAGGATGGCCGAGTGATACGACTGACCGCCGCAAATAATGGTCAATTGTCAGTCAAAGGGATCGTGTGGATGCAACTAAAAATGTTTGGTCAAGAGCTGGGGCAGAAAGGGGTAGTACTGGTGGCTCACCCCCCTAGAAGAGGGATGGAAGTGACACTCGGAATGAACGTGCTGCGAGATTTGAATCACCAGATGTATGCCAGTGAAGGACCCCGATACTGGGCCCGTGCGACAAGACACCGACCCACACAGAGAATTCTACACCGTCTAGTGCTGAGTTGCGACTTGCTGAAAAGTGCGGTCCCAGGTGGCCGGGTGGGCCGGGTCCGAGTGACTTCGAGAGCCCCGATCCTGCTGGGACCCAGACAAGAGGAACTCTTAATGCTGCCTGTGGGAGCTGCACAGAGATTGAATGGGCTTGAAGTGCTACTTGAGCCCGCCCGAGAGGGTTCCTCATTTGCCAAGGTACATGTGGCCCGGTCTTTGGCGATTGTGAAGAATGGACGAGTGCCGGTCCGATGCATCAATGTTTTAGATGAAGCTGTTGCAATTCCCGCTGGGATCATACTGGCTGAACTGTTCGTGCCGGCAGAGAAGGTGCCGGAAAATGCAGGGTTCGAATTGCGACCAGACCAACAGTCATCCTGGACATTCGCGGTCGAGGTAGGCCGGACTGAACCTCCTACGGAGGAATGGAATGTTCATGTGATCATGGAGCAGATGGGAGTGGATCGGGAGAAGCTGACCCCCGTGCAGTTGGAGCAGTTGGAGAGAGTTTTGTGGGAACATCAAGAGACATTTTCCCGACATGGAGAGGACTTCGGGTGTACCCAGACGATTGAGCATGAGATTCCAACGGGGGATACTCCACCCATTAGAGAAAGATATCGTCAAATTCCTCCGGCGCTCTATCAAGAGGTGAAGAGCATGGTGGCCAGTATGCTGGACAACCAAGTGATCCGAGAGAGCCGGAGTCCCTGGGCGGCCCCTGTAGTCTTGGTCCGCAAGAAGGATGGGACACTCCGATTTTGTGTGGACTATCGGAAATTGAATGCCCACACCGTACGGGACGCATATCCTTTACCCCGTATTGAAGAATCCCTGTCGGCCCTGGGTCGGGCCAAGTATTTCTCAACGTTGGATTTGGCAAGCGGGTACTGGCAGGTCCCAATGGCTGAAAAAGATCGGGCCAAGACGACGTTTGTCTTGCCAATGGGGCTCTTTGAGTTCAACCGGATGCCCTTTGGCCTCGCTACCGCCCCAGGAACCTTCCAACGCCTGATGGAACATTGCTTGGGCGATCTAAATTTTGAATCAGTCCTGATATATCTAGACGACATTGTGGTGTTCGGAACCTCATTTGAAGATCATCTGGAGAAGCTGCGTCAAGTTCTCCGGCGGCTCAAGAGCTACGGCCTGAAAATAAAGCCAAAAAAAGTCAACTGTTACGAAACCAGATTGAATATTTGGGGCATCTGGTGACCCCGGATGGGGTACTACCTTTAGCCAGTAAGATTAAGGCGGTACAAGAGTGGCCACCTCCTTGTGACCTGCGAGAAGTGCGGGCCTTCCTGGGCCTAGCAGGATACTATCGGCGGTTTGTGCCTAAATTCTCACAAGTGGTGAGTCCCTTGAATGAACTTTTGAGAGGGACAGCGCTGGGTCCTCGAAATCGCCCCATTCCATGGGGGCCCCTACAGAAAAAGGCATTTGATGGAGTGAAAACCGCCCTAACGAGTGCCCCATTGCTTGCCTACGCCCGGTTTGACACCCCTTTTTTGTTGTATACCGATGGTAGTCTTCATGGGTTGGGGGCAGTACTAGCACAGGTGCAGGACGGCCGAGAACGAGTGATTTCTTATGGCAGCAGATCTTTAAGAGACTCCGAGCGAAATCCGGCTAACTACAGCTCATTCCGGCTGGAATTGCTGGCCCTGGTGTGGGCAATGACAGAACGCTTCGCCGAGTATCTAACAGGAGCTGAGGTGCTAGTCATGACAGATACCAACCCGCTAGCTCACTTAGAGAATGCAAAACTGGGGGCGTTGGAGCAGCGGTGGGTCGCCAGACTGGCCAAGTTCAATTACCGCATTAAATTTCGCTCTGGTCGAGAGAACGGCAATGCAGATGCATTGTCAAGGGTGCCCCTTGGGTCATCCGGGGAAGATGTTGACGAACAACTTGAGGATACTGAAACTCCAGCTTTGGGGCAGATACCTATCTTCCAAAGTGTGGTACACTCAAGTGGGGTGGCCACCGGGATGCCCTGTGTCCTGGGTAAAACACCCTCAGATTGGACAAGAGTCCAGGATGAGTGTCCGGACATTGCACTTGTGCGCCGTTGGGTACAAAACAAGGCCTGGCCCAGTGCAGAGGACAAGGCTCAGTTGTCCATGGAAGGAATGAAACTCCTTCGACAATGGGATAAATTGTGTGTGGAGCAAGGTCTTTTGTATCGTAAGGTGTACCTGCCATCGGAGCTGCAGCATCGGTACCAACTGATAATTCCTGTGGGGATGGGGCCAGTGGTCGCTCGTGAGGCGCATGAGAAGGGGGCCCATTTTGGAAGTGAAAAGACACTTCAGTGGTTGCAGCGAGTCCTCTACTGCCCTGAGTTGGGAGGGATGGTGGCCGACGCGTGTCGGCAGTGCCGAATTTGTGGGCTCAACAAAAGCCCTGAGCAGCGGGCTCCCACACAGTCTATTAAGACTTCAGCTCCACTGGAGCTACTCATGATTGACTACGTGTTGATAGGGTACTCTACGTCAGGGTACTCCTATTGCCTGGTGATGACAGATCACTTTACCAAGTATGCTGTAGCGGTGCCGACAAGAGATCAGACGGCCAAGTCGGCGGCTGAGGCAGTGTGCCGACATTTCTTCCAAGTGTTCGGGTGTCCGCAGAGAATACATTCAGATCAAGGGGCCTGCTTTCAGGGGACGCTGATGAAAGAGTTGCACCAGCTCTATGGTATCGAGCAGTCGAGAACAACGCCTTACCACCCTCAGGGTAACGGGGCGTGTGAACGTTTTAATCGGACCCTGTTGCAAATGTTGAGGTCCTTAGAGAGTCAGCAACAGACATGCTGGCCTGAGTATCTCCCCGAATTGATGTGGGCTTACAATAACAGGGTGCACAGTACTACTGGTTACTCACCACACATGTTGATGTTTGGTAGACCTGGCCGAGACATTGAGGATTTGAACATGCCAGATCCCTCCTCCGCCCCCCTTCGGACTGCATCCGAGTGGGTACGAGAGCATCGGCGGCGGTTGAGGGTGGTGCATCAGGTGGTGGGCGACCGCCTTCGACAGGTGGTCCATAAGGACACGCGACCTGTACAAACAGAGCTGTTCTCTCCGGGGGACAGAGTGTTGGTGAGGACAAAACGACAGTCAGGAAAGCTGAGTGACCGATGGGAGGCGATACCGTATCTGATAAAAAAACAGGTGAACCCTGAGATTCCAGTGTACGAGGTCGAACCGGTGGGGACAGGGGGGCCAACCCGTAATTTGCATCGTAACATGTTACAACGGTGCTGGTTTGAAGATTCGGCGCCTACCCCCCTAGAGCCAGAGGCCATGTTCCAAGGGGCGGAAGCTCTGAATGATCTTGAGTTTGATGGTGTGCTTACTCCTGCGCCTGCTTATTTGCCCCCTGTGACCGATCTGGCCTCGGGTGATGAGAATGTTGGGGATATGGAGGATGTTGTTGAGGAGAGTGCATCAGGTCAACTGCTTGGTCCTGACGCTGTATCACAGGACATCGAGCCGCAGGAGGAGACAACTCCACTTACGCCCACTAACACGACCACAGAAGAGACTCTAGCTCCCTCTAAGATCGCACCTGTTGATGTAGGACTCAGGAGAACTACACGATCTACGGCAGGAATACCGCCTCAGCGATATGCTCAAGATGAATTTGAGTGGGAAGGTTATGTCGAGGACGCCAACCTCTAGTGGGGTGGCATGTAAGAGGGTGAACTGTAGTCCCACTGAGAGGGCACTAGGACCCTGTGGTTTTTGCCTGTTGCAGCAGAGGACAGACCTCCCAGAGACAATGTGTGCTGCGGGGTGGGGTCCAGTGTCTCGAGTGTAAAGTGAAAGTAGGAAGTGAGAGCTGAGAGAGAAAAGGCGGGAAGAAAAGGAGAGGCTGCTGTGAGATCTTAAAAAGAGACTGTGTGGATTTACTGCAAGTGTTTTTGGAGGAAAAGAAGCTTTTGAGAGACTTTTTGTTGCTAACGTTCCCCTGGAGAAGAGCTAACCTTTTAACTCTGTGAGAGACTTGTGTTGCTAACGTTTCCTGGAGAGGAGCTAACCCTTTATCTAAGAAAAGACGGAGACTTTGCTAAGAACCCAGTACAAATTTGGAAGTCTGTGGATTCCCTGTGCATTGAGTGGAGAAACAAGTCTGGACAGACTGCTGATACAGAGACGGACGGATTGCCGTGGAAGCATTCCTAGGAGCTACAGAAGCAGAGACTACATCGTGAGACCACTAACTAAGTCCCCGGCGTTTGGGCTCGGCATCGGCCGACAAGACAAGAGGAGCTTGCTGTAACTTATTGGCGCTGAAGATATGGACTGGCTACAGCCTCTGCGGATTCCTGCCTGAGAGGAAATCCATCTCAGGATACGGTACCATAGTTATAGATACCCGGGTATCTCTGCTCAGAGTGTTAAGTTGTTACTTTAGAGGTGTATCTTATATTAGAGTTGTGTAAGTTATACTCAATGTGCCATTCCAGGGGCTCCCTTAATAACACTACATTCAATTTACACTTGTTCCTGTTTTTAGTTGTCTGTTAGTTAAATTTCTTACTAGTTTGTTGTAGTACACAGTTCTCAGGAGACCTTTGAGTGGCACAGTGATTTCAGCTGCTGCTGAATTAGTGTATCTTTGGGGTGCATCTGCCTTAATATTCTCCATATTACCTTGATTAATTTGCCTTTGAGTAAATACCGTTGGAGATTTCTGCCTTGGTCTTGGTTTGTGACTCACTGGATCTTATTCGGACCTCTGGTCATTACACTCCCTTGTTCTCCCCTGTGCCCTGCTGTATTCCCTTGTACTCCTCATGGCTCTGCAGTGCTCCGCTGTAATCTCATATTCTCCTTAGTTCTCCATTGTACTCCTCTGTATTTCCCTACACTCCCCTGTGATCTCCAGTGCTCCACTGTACTCCTCCATGCTCTGCAGAGCTTTGCTGTACTCCGCTGTACTCCCCTATGTGCCCAGCAGGGGGTGGTGTGTGCCCAGCAGGGGGAGGAGTGTGCCCAGCAGGGGCAGTGTGAGTCTGAGTAGGGAGCAAAGTTCGCCCAGCAGGGGGCAGTGTGCCCAGCAGGGGGAGGTGTGTGCCCAGCAGGGGGCAGTGTGAGTCTGAGTAGGGGGCAGTGTGTGCCCAGCAGGGGGTGGTGTGTGCCCAGCAGGGGGCAGTGTGAGTCTGAGTAGGGGGCAGTGTGTGCCCAGCAGGGGGCGGTGTGTGCCTAGCAGAGGGTAGTGTGAGTCTGCGTAGGGGAAAGTGTGTGCCCAGCAGGGGGCACTGTGAGTCTGAGTAGGGAGCAGTGTGTTCCCAGCAGGGGGCGGGGTGTGCCTGAATAGGGGCAGTGTGAGTCTGAGTAGAGGGCAGTGCGTGCCCAGCAGGGGGCAGTGTGAGTCTGAGCAGGGGGTAGTGTGCACCTAGCAGGTGGCACTGTGAGTCTAAGTGGGGGGCGGTGTGAGTCTGAGTAGGGGGCAGTATGTGCGCCCAGCAAGGGCGGTGTGAGTCTGAGTAGGGGGCAGTGTGAGTCTGAGTAGGGAGCAGGGTGTGCCCAGCAGGGGGCGGTGTGAGTCTGAGTAGGGGGCAGTGTGAGTCTGAGTAGGGGGCAGTGTGCCCAGCAGGGGGCGGTGTGAGTCTGAGTAGGGGGCGGTGTGTGACCAGCAGGGGGCAGTGTGAGTCTGATTAGGGGGCAGTGTGTGTCCAGCAGGGGAGGTGTGAGTCTGTGTAGGGGGCAGTGTGTGTCCAGCAGGGGCGGTGTGAGTCTGTGTAGGGGGCAGTGTGTGTCCAGCAGGGGCGGTGTTAGTCTGAGTAAGGGGGCAGTTTGTGCCCAGCAGGGGCGGTGTGAGTCTGAGTAGCGGGCAGTATGAGTCTGAGTAGGGAGCAGTGCGTGCCCATCATGGGGCGGTGTGAGTCTGAGTAGGGGGCGGTGTGTGCCCAGCAGGGGGCGGTGTGAGTTTGTGTAGGGGCGGTGTGTGCCCAGCAGGGGGCGGTGTGAGTTTGTGTAGGGGTGGTGTGTGCCCAGCAGGGGGCGGTGTGAGTCTGAGTAGGGTACAGTGTGTGCCCAACAGGGGGCGGTGTGAGTCTGAGTAGGGGGCGGTGTGTACCCAGCAGGGGACGGTGTGAGTCTGAGTAGGGGGCAGTGTGTGCCCAGCAGGGGGTGGTGTGAGTCTGAGAAGGGGGCAGTGTGTGCCCAGCAGGGGGCAGTGTGTGTGCCCAGCAGGGGATGGTGTGAGTCTGATTAGGGGGCAGTGTGTGCCCAGCAGGGGACGGTGTGAGTCTGAGTAGGGGGCAGTGTGTGCCCAGCAGGGGGCAGTGTGTGCCCAGCAGGGGACGATGTGAATCTGAGTAGGGTACAGTGTGTTCCCAACAGGGGGCGGTGTGAGTCTGAGTAGGGGGCGGTGTGTGCCCAGCAGGGGGCGGTGTGAGTCTGAGTAGGGGGCGGTGTGTGCCCAGCAGGGGGCGGTGTGAGTTTGTGTAGGGGCGGTGTGTGCCCAGCAGGGGGGCGGTGTGAGTCTGAGTAGGGGGCGGTGTGTGCCCAGCAGGGGGCGGTGTGAGTTTGTGTAGGGGTGGTGTGTGCCCAGCAGGGGGCGGTGTGAGTCTGAGTAGGGTACAGTGTGTGCCCAACAGGGGGCGGTGTGAGTCTGAGTAGGGGGTGGTGTGTGCCCAGCAGGGGACGGTGTGAGTCTGAGTAGGGGGCAGTGTGTGCCCAGCAGGGGGTGGTGTGAGTCTGAGAAGGGGGCAGTGTGTGTGCCCAGCAGGGGACGGTGTGAGTCTGATTAGGGGGCAGTGTGTGCCCAGCAGGGGACGGTGTGAGTCTGAGTAGGGGGCAGTGTGTGCCCAGCAGGGGGCAGTGTGTGCCCAGCAGGGGACGATGTGAGTCTGAGTAGGGTACAGTGTGTGCCCAACAGGGGGCGGTGTGAGTTTGTGTAGGGGTGGTGTGTGCCCAGCAGGGGACAGTGTGAGTCTGATTAGGGGGCAGTGTGTGCCCAGCAGGGGACGGTGTGAGTCTGAGTAGGGGGCAGTGTGTGCCCAGCAGGGGGTGGTGTGTGTGCCCAGCAGGGGGCGGTGTGAGTCTGAGTAGGGAGCAGTGCGTGCCCAGCAGGGATCAGTGTGAGTCTGAGAAGGGGGCAGCGTGTGCCCAGCAGGGATCAGTGTGAGTCTGAGTAGGGGGCAGTGTGTGCCCAGCAGGGGACAGTGTGAGTCTGAGAAGGGGGCAGCGTGTGCCCAGCAGGGGGGCGGTGTGAGTCTGAGTAGGGGGCAGTGTGTGCCCAGCAGGGATCAGTGTGAGTCTGAGAAGGGGGCAGCGTGTGCCCAGCAGGGGACGATGTGAGTCTGAGTAGGGGGCAGTGTGTGCCCAGCAGGGGGTGGTGTGTGTGCCCAGCAGGGGGCGGTGTGAGTCTGAGTAGGGTACAGTGTGTGCCCAGCAGGGGGGCGGTGTGAGTCTGAGTAGGGGGCAGTGTGTGCCCAGCAGGGGGTGGTGTGTGTGCCCAGCAGGGGGCGGTGTGAGTCTGAGTAGGGTACAGTGTGTGCCCAGCAGGGGGGCGGTGTGAGTCTGAGTAGGGGGCAGTGTGTGCCCAGCAGGGGGCAGTGTGAGTCTGAGTAGGGGGCAGTGTGTGCCCAGCAGGGGGAGGTGTGTGCCCAGCAGGGGGCAGTGTGAGTCTGAGTAGGGGGCAGTGTGTGCCCAGCAGGGGGCGGTGTGTGCCTAGCAGAGGGTAGTGTGAGTCTGCGTAGGGGAAAGTGTGTGCCCAGCAGGGGGCACTGTGAGTCTGAGTAGGGAGCAGTGTGTTCCCAGCAGGGGGCGGGGTGTGCCTGAATAGGGGCAGTGTGAGTCTGAGTAGAGGGCAGTGCGTGCCCAGCAGGGGGCAGTGTGAGTCTGAGCAGGGGGTAGTGTGCACCTAGCAGGTGGCACTGTGAGTCTAAGTGGGGGGCGGTGTGAGTCTGAGTAGGGGGCAGTATGTGCGCCCAGCAAGGGCGGTGTGAGTCTGAGTAGGGGGCAGTGTGAGTCTGAGTAGGGAGCAGGGTGTGCCCAGCAGGGGGCGGTGTGAGTCTGAGTAGGGGGCAGTGTGAGTCTGAGTAGGGAGCAGTGCGTGCACAGCAAGGGGCGGTGTGTGCCCAGCAGGGGGCGGTGTGAGTTTGAGTAGGGGGCGGTGTGTGCCCAGCAGGGGGCGGTGTGAGTCTGAGTAGGGGGCAGTGTGAGTCTAAGTAGGGGGCAGTGTGCCCAGCAGGGGGCGGTGTGAATCTGAGTAGGGGACAGTGTGTGTGTGCCCAGCTGGGCAGTGTGAGTCTGAGTAGTGGGTAGTGTGTGCTCAGCAGGGGCGGTGTGAGTTTGAGTAGGGGGCAGTGTGAGTCTGAGTAGGGGGCGGTGTGTGACCAGCAGGGGGCAGTGTGAGTCTGATTAGGGGGCAGTGTGCGCCCAGCAGGGGGCAGTGTGAGTCTGTGTAGGGGGCAGTGTGTGTCCAGCAGGGGAGGTGTGAGTCTGTGTAGGGGGCAGTGTGTGTCCAGCAGGGGCGGTGTGAGTCTGTGTAGGGGGCAGTGTGTGTCCAGCAGGGGCGGTGTTAGTCTGAGTAAGGGGGCAGTTTGTGCCCAGCAGGGGCGGTGTGAGTCTGAGTAGCGGGCAGTATGAGTCTGAGTAGGGAGCAGTGCGTGCCCATCATGGGGCGGTGTGAGTCTGAGTAGGGGGCGGTGTGTGCCCAGCAGGGGGCGGTGTGAGTTTGTGTAGGGGCGGTGTGTGCCCAGCAGGGGGCGGTGTGAGTTTGTGTAGGGGTGGTGTGTGCCCAACAGGGGGCGGTGTGAGTCTGAGTAGGGGGCGGTGTGTACCCAGCAGGGGACGGTGTGAGTCTGAGTAGGGGGCAGTGTGTGCCCAGCAGGGGGTGGTGTGAGTCTGAGAAGGGGGCAGTGTGTGCCCAGCAGGGGGCAGTGTGTGTGCCCAGCAGGGGATGGTGTGAGTCTGATTAGGGGGCAGTGTGTGCCCAGCAGGGGACGGTGTGAGTCTGAGTAGGGGGCAGTGTGTGCCCAGCAGGGGGCAGTGTGTGCCCAGCAGGGGACGATGTGAGTCTGAGTAGGGTACAGTGTGTGCCCAACAGGGGGCGGTGTGAGTTTGTGTAGGGGTGGTGTGTGCCCAGCAGGGGGCGGTGTGAGTCTGAGTAGGGTACAGTGTGTGCCCAACAGGGGGCGGTGTGAGTCTGAGTAGGGGGTGGTGTGTGCCCAGCAGGGGACGGTGTGAGTCTGAGTAGGGGGCAGTGTGTGCCCAGCAGGGGGTGGTGTGAGTCTGAGAAGGGGGCAGTGTGTGTGCCCAGCAGGGGACGGTGTGAGTCTGATTAGGGGGCAGTGTGTGCCCAGCAGGGGACGGTGTGAGTCTGAGTAGGGGGCAGTGTGTGCCCAGCAGGGGGCAGTGTGTGCCCAGCAGGGGACGATGTGAGTCTGAGTAGGGTACAGTGTGTGCCCAACAGGGGGCGGTGTGAGTCTGAGTAGGGGGCGGTGTATGCCCAGCAGGGGGCGGTGTGAGTTTGTGTAGGGGTGGTGTGTGCCCAGCAGGGGGCGGTGTGAGTCTGAGAAGGGGGCAGTGTGTGTGCCCAGCAGGGGACAGTGTGAGTCTGATTAGGGGGCAGTGTGTGCCCAGCAGGGGACGGTGTGAGTCTGAGTAGGGGGCAGTGTGTGCCCAGCAGGGGGTGGTGTGTGTGCCCAGCAGGGGGCGGTGTGAGTCTGAGTAGGGAGCAGTGCGTGCCCAGCAGGGATCAGTGTGAGTCTGAGAAGGGGGCAGCGTGTGCCCAGCAGGGATCAGTGTGAGTCTGAGTAGGGGGCAGTGTGTGCCCAGCAGGGGACAGTGTGAGTCTGAGAAGGGGGCAGCGTGTGCCCAGCAGGGGGGCGGTGTGAGTCTGAGTAGGGGGCAGTGTGTGCCCAGCAGGGATCAGTGTGAGTCTGAGAAGGGGGCAGCGTGTGCCCAGCAGGGGGTGGTGTGTGTGCCCAGCAGGGGGCGGTGTGAGTTTGTGTAGGGGTGGTGTGTGCCCAGCAGGGGGCGGTGTGAGTCTGAGAAGGGGGCAGTGTGTGTGCCCAGCAGGGGACAGTGTGAGTCTGATTAGGGGGCAGTGTGTGCCCAGCAGGGGACGGTGTGAGTCTGAGTAGGGGGCAGTGTGTGCCCAGCAGGGGGTGGTGTGTGTGCCCAGCAGGGGGCGGTGTGAGTCTGAGTAGGGTACAGTGTGTGCCCAGCAGGGGGGCGGTGTGAGTCTGAGTAGGGGGCAGTGTGTGCCCAGCAGGGGGTGGTGTGTGTGCCCAGCAGGGGGCGGTGTGAGTCTGAGTAGGGGGCAGTGTGTGCCCAGCAGGGGGGCGGTGTGAGTCTGAGTAGGGGGCAGTGTGTGCCCAGCAGGGGGTGGTGTGTGTGCCCAGCAGGGGGCGGTGTGAGTCTGAGTAGGGGGCAGTGTGTGCCCAGCAGGGATCAGTGTGAGTCTGATTAGGGGGCAGTGTGTGCCCAGCAGGGGACGATGTGAGTCTGAGTAGGGGGCAGTGTGTGCCCAGCAGGGGGCAGTGTGAGTCTGATTAGGGGGCAGTGTGTGCCCAGCAGGGGGCAGCGTGTGCCCAGCAGGGGACGATGTGAGTCTGATTAGGGGGCAGTGTGAGTCTGAGTAGGGTCCCCCCCTCCAGTGGTCGCACACAGTGTCAGGCGCCCCCTCCCGTCTCTGGCGCTGAGTTCAGCAGTCATCTATTAGCGGTAATTACTTCTATAGACGGAGCAGCTGGAGGCTGATAAAAGCCCCATTAACAATCGCCGCTTCCCCGGAGCCGCAGCCAGAAGCGCGGACTGTGCAGCGGACAAAGCCGGAGCCCCCCGGGACGTCCTGTGTGCGGCGCGTTATCTGCACAAGGCACAAGATTCATCATCGGGAGAGACACCGGAGAAGTGTGCCCCCCCCAGAGATGGGAATATAGGGGAAAGTATGTGCCCCCCAGAGATGGGAATAGGGAGGAAAGTATGTGCCCCCCCCAGAGATGGGAATACAGGGGAAAGTATGTGCCCCCCCAGAGATGGGAATACAGGGGAAAGTATGTGCCCCCCCAGAGATAGGAATATAGGGGAAAGTATGTGCCCCCCCAGAGATGGGAATAGGGAGGAAAGTATGTGCCCCCCAGAGATGGGAATACAGGGGAAAGTATGTGCCCCCCCAGAGATGGGAATACAGGGGAAAGTATGTGCCCCCCCCAGAGATGGGAATATGGGGGAAAGTATGTGCCCCCCAGAGATGGGAATATAGGGGAAAGTATGTGCCCCCCAGAGATGGGAATAGGGAGGAAAGTATGTGCCCCCCAGAGATGGGAATACAGGGGAAAGTATGTGCCCCCCCAGAGATGGGAATACAGGGGAAAGTATGTGCCCCCCCAGAGAATACAGGGGAAAGTATGTGCCCCCCAGAGATGGGAATACAGGAGAAAGTATGTGCCCCCCAGAGATGGGAATATAGGGGAAAGTATGTGCCCCCCCCAGAGATGGGAATACAGGGGAAAGTATGTGCCCCCCAGAGATAGGAATATAGGGGAAAGTATGTGCCCCCCAGAGATGGGAATAGGGAGGAAAGTATGTGCCCCCCAGAGATGGGAATACAGGGGAAAGTATGTGCCCCCCAGAGATGGGAATACAGGGGAAAGTATGTGCCCCCCAGAGATGGTAATACAAGGGAAAGTATGTGCCCCCCAGAGATGGGAATACAGGGGAAAGTATGTGCCCCCAGAGATGGAAATAGGGAGGAAAGTATGTGCCCCCCAGAGATGGGAATAGGGAGGAAAGTATGTGCCCCCCAGAGATGGGAATACAGGGGAAAGTATGTGCCCCCCAGAGATGGGAATAGGGAGGAAAGTTTGTGCCCCCCAGAGATGGGGATATAGGGGAAAGTATGTGCCCCCCAGAGATGGGAATACAGGGGAAAGTATGTGCCCCCCCTAGAGATGGCAGTACAGGGGAAAGTATGTGCCCCCCAGAGATGAGAATACAGGGGAAAGTATGTGCCCCCCAGAGATGGGAATACAGGGGAAAGTATGTGCCCCCCAGAGATGGGAATACAGGGGAAAGTATGTGCCCCCCAGAGATGGGAATACAGGGGAATGTATGTGCCCCCCAGATATGGGAATACAGGGGAAGTATGTGCCCCCCAGAGATGGGAATACAGGGGAAGTATGTGCCCCCCAGAGATGGGAATAGGGAGGAAAGTGTTATGAAAGGCAATTCAGTACCACTATGGACATAGCGGTCAGAGCACATACAGTGATCTGACAATAACCCAAAATCATAGAACAAGCTCTGAGACGTGGGAACTCTGCAGACCGCAATCCCTAATCCTCTCCAAACAACACTAGAGGCAGCCGTGGATTGCGCCTCACTCTGCCTATGCAACTCGGCACAGCCTGAGAAACTAACTAGCCTGAAGACAGAAAATAAGCCTACCTTGCCTCAGAGAAACACCCCAAAGGAAAAGGCAGCTCCCCACATATAATGACTGTGAGTTAAGATGAAAAGACAAACGTAGGAATGAAATAGATTCAGCAAAGTGAGGCCCGACTTTCTTAACAGAGCGAGGATAGGAAAGATAACTTTGCGGTCTACACAAAACCCTAAAGAAAACCACGCAAAGGGGGCAAAAAGACCCTCCGTACCGAACTAACGGCACGGAGGTACACCCTTTGCGTCCCAGAGCTTCCAGCAAAACAATTAGACAAGCTGGACAGAAAAAATAGCAAACAAATAGCAAAGAAGAACTTAGCTATGCAGAGCAGCAGGCCACAGGAATGATCCAGGGAAAAACAAGTCCAACACTGGAACATTGACAGGAAGCCAGGATCAAAGCATTAGGTGGAGTTAAGTAGAGAAGCACCTAACGACCTCACCAGATCACCTGAGGGAGGAAACTCAGAAGCCGCAGTACCACTTTCCTCCACAAACGGAAGCTCCCAGAGAGAATCAGCCGAAGTACCACCTGCGACCACAGGAGGGAGCTCTGCCACAGAATTCACAACAGTACCCCCCCCCTTGAGGAGGGGCCACCGAACCCTCACCAGAGCCCCCAGGCCGACCAGGATGAGCCACATGAAAAGCACGAACAAGATCGGAAGCATGGACATCAGAGGCAAAAACCCAGGAATTATCTTCCTGAGCATAACCCTTCCATTTAACCAGATACTGGAGTTTCCGTCTTGAAACACGAGAATCCAAAATCTTCTCCACAATATACTCCAATTCCCCCTCCACCAAAACCGGGGCAGGAGGGTCAACAGATGGAACCATAGGTGCCACGTATCTCCGCAACAATGACCTATGGAATACGTTATGTATGGAAAAAAGAATCTGGGAGGGTCAGACGAAAAGACACAGGATTAAGAACCTCAGAAATCCTATACGGACCAATGAAACGAGGTTTAAACTTAGGAGAGGAAACCTTCATAGGAATATGACGAGAAGATAACCAAACCAGATCCCCAACACGAAGTCGGGGACCCACACGGCGTCTGCGATTAGCGAAACATTGAGCCTTCTCCTGGGACAAGGTCAAATTGTCCACTACATGAGTCCAAATCTGCTGCAACCTGTCCACCACAGTATCCACACCAGGACAGTCCGAAGACTCAAGCTGTCCTGAAGAGAAACGAGGATGGAACCCAGAATTGCAGAAAAATGGCGAAACCAAGGTAGCCGAGCTGGCCCGATTATTAAGGGCGAACTCAGCCAAAGGCAAAAAGGACACCCAGTCATCCTGATCGGCAGAAACAAAGCATCTCAGATAAGTTTCCAAGGTCTCATTGGTTCGTTCGGTCTGGCCATTAGTCTGAGGATGGAAAGCCGAGGAAAAAGACAAGTCAATGCCCATCCTACCACAAAAGGCTCGCCAAAACCTCGAAACAAACTGGGAACCTCTGTCAGAAACGATATTCTCTGGAATGCCATGTAAACGAACCACATGCTGGAAGAACAATGGCACCAAATCAGAGGAGGAAGGCAATTTAGACAAGGGTACCAGATGGACCATCTTAGAAAAGCGATCACAGACCACCCAAATGACTGACATCTTTTGAGAAACGGGGAGATCTGAAATAAAATCCATAGAGATATGTGTCCAAGGCCTCTTCGGGACCGGCAAGGGCAAAAGCAACCCACTGGCACGAGAACAGCAAGGCTTAGCCCGAGCACAAATCCCACAGGACTGCACAAAAGTACGCACATCCCGCGACAGAGATGGCCACCAAAAGGATCTAGCCACTAACTCTCTGGTACCAAAGATTCCAGGATGACCAGCCAACACCGAACAATGAACCTCAGAGATAACTTTATTGGTCCACCTATCAGGGACAAACAGTCTCTCCGCTGGACAACGATCAGGTTTATTAGCCTGAAATTTTTGCAGCACCCGCCGCAAATCAGGGGAGATGGCAGACACAATTACTCCTTCCTTGAGGATACCCGCCGGCTCAGACAAACCCGGAGAGTCGGGCACAAAACTCCTAGACAGGGCATCCGCCTTCACATTTTTAGAGCCCGGAAGGTACGAAATCACAAAGTCAAAACGGGCAAAAAACAGCGACCAACGGGCCTGTCTAGGATTCAAACGCTTAGCAGACTCGAGATAAGTCAAGTTCTTATGATCAGTCAATACCACCACGCGATGCTTAGCTCCTTCAAGCCAATGACGCCACTCCTCGAATGCCCACTTCATGGCCAGCATCTCTCGGTTGCCCACATCATAATTTCGCTCAGCAGGCGAAAACTTCCTGGAAAAAAAAACGCATGGTTTCATCACTGAGCAATCAGAACCTCTCTGCGACAAAACAGCCCCTGCTCCAATCTCAGAAGCATCAACCTCGACCTGGAACGGAAGAGAAACATCTGGCTGACACAACACAGGGGCAGAAGAAAAACGACGCTTCAACTCCTGAAAAGCCTCCACAGCAGCAGAAGACCAATTGACCACATCAGCACCCTTCTTGGTCAAATCGGTCAATGGTTTGGCAATACTAGAAAAATTGCAGATGAAGCGACGATAAAAATTAGCAAAGCCCAGGAACTTTTGTAGACTTTTCAGAGATGTCGGCTGAGTCCAATCATGGATGGCTTGGACCTTAACAGGATCCATCTCGATAGTAGAAGGGGAAAAGATGAACCCCAAAAATGAAACCTTCTGCACACCAAAGAGACATTTTGATCCCTTCACAAACAAAGAATTAGCACGCAGGACCTGAAAAACCGTTCTGACCTGCTTCACATGAGACTACCAATCATCCAAGAAGATCAAAATGTCATCCAAGTACACAATCAGGAATTTATCCAGGTACTCTCGGAAGATGTCATGCATAAAGGACTGAAACACTGATGGAGCATTGGCAAGTCCGAATGGCATCACTAGATACTCAAAATGACCCTCGGGCGTATTAGATGCAGTTTTCCATTCATCGCCTCGCCTGATTCGCACCAGATTTTACGCACCACGAAGATCTATCTTGGTGAACCAACTAGCCCCCTTAATCCGAGCAAACAAATCAGATAACAATGGCAAGGGGTACTGAAATTTAACCGTGATCTTATTTAGAAGGCGGTAATCTATACAAGGTCTCAGCGAACCATCCTTCTTGGCTACAAAAAAGAACCCTGCTCCTAATGGCGACGATGACGGGCGAATATGCCCCTTCTCCAGGGATTCCTTCACATAACTGCGCATAGCGGCGTGCTCAGGCACGGATAAATTAATCAGTCGACCTTTTGGGAATTTACTACCAGGAATCAAATTGATAGCACAATTACAATCCCTATGCGGAGGTAGGGCATCGGACTTGGGCTCATCAAATACATCCCGGTAATCAGACAAGAACTCTGGAACCTCAGAAGGGGTGGATGACGAAATTGACAGAAATGGGACATCACCATGTACCCCCTGACAACCCCAGCTGGACACCGACATGGATTTCCAATCTAATACTGGATTATGGGCTTGTGGCCATGGCAACCCCAACACGACCACATCATGCAGATTATGCAATACCAGAAAGCGAATAACCTTCTGATGTGCAGGAGCCATGCACATGGTCAGCTGGGTCCAGTACTGAGGCTTATTCTTGGCCAAAGGTGTAGCATCAATTCCTCTTAATGGAATAGGACACTGCAAGGGCTCCAAGAAAAACCCACAACGCTTAGCATACTCTAAGTCCATCAAATTCAGGGCAGCGCCTGAATCCACAAATGCCATGACAGAATGCGATGACAAAGAGCAGATCAAGGTAATGGACAGAAGAAATTTTGACTGTACTGTACCAATGGTGGCAGACCTAGCGAACCGCTTAGTGCGCTTAGGACAATCAGAGATAGCATGAGTGGAATCACCACAGTAGAAACACAGCCCATTCAGACGTCTGTGTTCTTGCCGTTCAACTCTGGTCAAAGTCCTATCGCACTGCATAGGCTCAGGTTTAAGCTCAGGTAATACCGCCAAATGGTGCACAGATTTACGCTCGCGCAAGCGTCGACCGATCTGAATGGCCAAAGACATAGACTCATTCAGACCAGCAGGCATAGGAAATCCCACCATGACATCCTTAAGGGCTTCAGAGAGACCTTTTCTGAAAATAGCTGCGAGCGCACCTTCATTCCACTGAGTGAGTACGGACCACTTTCTAAACTTCTGACAATATACCTCTATCTCATCCTGAGCCTGACAAAGAGCCAGCAAATTTTTCTCTGCCTGATCCACTGAATTAGGTTCATCGTACAGCAACCCAAGCGCCAGGAAAAACGCATCGATATTACTCAATGCAGGATCTCCTGACGCAAGAGAAAACGCCCAGTCTTGAGGGTCGCCACGCAAAAAAGAAATGACGATCCTAACTGGTTGAACTGAGTCACCAGAGGAGCGAGGTTTCAAAGCCAGAAATAGTTTACAATTATTTTTGAAACTCAGAAATTTAGTTCTATCTCCAAAAAACAAATCTGGAATAGGAATTATCGGTTCTAACAAAGAATTCTGAACCACAAAATCTTGAATATTTTGAACTCTTGCCGTGAGCTGATCCACACATGAAGACAGACCTTTAATGTCCATCGCTACACCTGTGTCCTGAACCACCCAAATGTCTAGGGGAAAAAAAAGGCAAAACACAGTGCAAAGAAAAAAAAATGGTCTCAGAACTTCTTTTTTCCCTCTATTGAGAATCATTAGCACTTTGGGCTTCCTGTACTGTTATGAAAGGCAATTCAGAATCACAATGGACATGGAGGTCAGAGCACATACAGTGAACTGACAATAACCCAAAATCATAGAACGAGCTCTGAGACGTGGGAACTCTGCAGACTGCAATCCCTAATCCTCTCCAAACAACACTAGAGGCAGCCGTGGATTGCGCCTAACTCTGCCTATGCAACTCGGCACAGCCTGAGAAACGAACTAGCCTGAAGACAGAAAATAAGCCTACCTTGCCTCAGAGAAACACCCCAAAGGAAAAGGCAGCCCCCCACATATAATGACTGTGAGTTAAGATGAAAAGACAAACGTAGGAATGAAATAGATTCAGCAAAGTGAGGCCCGACTTTCTTAACAGAGCGAGGATAGGAAAGATAACTTTGCGGTCTACACAAAACCCTAAAGAAAACCACGCAAAGGGGGCAAAAAGACCCTCCGTACCGAACTAACGGCACGGAGGTACACCCTTTGCGTCCCAGAGCTTCCAGCAAAACAATTAGACAAGCTGGACAGAAAAAATAGCAAACAAATAGCAAAGAAGAACTTAGCTATGCAGAGCAGCAGGCCACAGGAACGATCCAGGAGGAAAACAAGTCCAACACTGGAACATTGACAGGAAGCCAGGATCAAAGCATTAGGTGGAGTTAAGTAGAGAAGCACCCAACGACCTCACCAGATCACCTGAGGGAGGAAACTCAGAAGCCGCAGTACCACTTTCCTCCACAAACGGAAGCTCCCAGAGAGAATCAGCCGAAGTACCACCTGCGACCACAGGAGCTCTGCCACAGAATTCACAACAGGAAAGTATGTGCCCCCCAGAGATGGGAATACAGGGGAAAGTATGTGCCCCCCAGAGATGGGAATACAGGGGAAAGTATGTGTTCCCCAGAGATGGGAATACAGGGGAAAGTATGTGCCCCCCAGAGATGGGAATACAGGGGAAAGTATGTGCCCCCCCAGAGATGGGAATACAGGGGAAAGCATGTGCCCCCCCAGAGATGGGAATATAGGGGAAAGTATGTGCCCCCCAGAGATGGGAATATGGAGGAAAGTATGTGCCCCCCAGAGATGGGAATACAGGGGAAAGTATGTGCCCCCCCAGAGATGGGAATACAGGGGAAAGTATGTGCCCCCCAGAGATGGGAATAGGGAGGAAAGTATGTGTCCCCCAGAGATGGGAATACAGGGGAAAGTATGTGCCCCCCCAGAGATGGGAATACAGGGGAAAGTATGTGCCCCCCAGAGATGGTAATATAGGGGAAAGTATGTGCCCCCCCCCCCCAGAGATGGGAATACAGGGGAAAGTATGTGCCCCCCAGAGATGGGAATAGGGAGGAAAGTATGTGCCCCCCAGAGATGGGAATACAGGGGAAAGTATGTGCCCCCCCAGAGATGGGAATACAGGGGAAAGTATCTGCCCCCCAGAGATGGGAATACAGGGGAAAGTATGTGCCCCCCAGAGATGGGAATACAGGGGAAAGCATGTGCCCCCCCCAGAGATGGGAATATATGGGAAAGTATGTGCCCCCCAGAGATGGGGATAGGGAGGGAAGTATGTGCCCTCCAGAGATGGTAATATAGGGGAAAGTATGTGCCCCCCCCCCAGAGATGGGAATATAGGGGAAAGTATGTGCCCCCCAGAGATAGGAATAGGGAGGAAAGTATGTGCCCCCCAGAGATGGGAATACAGGGGAAAGTATGTGCCCCCCAGAGATGGGAATACAGGGGAAAGTATGTGCCCCCCAGAGATGGTAATATAGGGGAAAGTATGTGCCTCCCTCCCCCCAGAGATGGGAATCCAGGGGAAAGTATGTGCCCCCCAGAGATGGGAATAGGGAGGAAAGTATGTGCCCCCCCAGAGATGGGAATACAGGGGAAGTATGTGCCCCCTAGAGACGGGAATACAGGGGAAAGTATGTGCCCCCCAGAGATGGGAATATAGGGGAAAGTATGTGCCCCCCAGAGATGGGAATAGGGAGGAAAGTATGTGCCCCCCAGAGATGGGAATATAGGGGAAAGTATGTGCCCCCCAGAGATGGGAATAGGGAGGAAAGTATGTGCCCCCCAGAGATGGGAATATAGGGGAAAGTATGTGCCCCCCAGAAATGGGAATACAGGGGAAAGTATGTGCCCGTCAGAGATGGGAATACAGGGGAAAGTATGTGCCCCCCCCCCCCAGAGATGGGAATAGGGAGGAAAGTATGTGCCCCCCAGAGATGGGAATATAGGGGAAAGTATGTGCCCCCCCCCAGAGATGGGAATAGGGAGGAAAGTATGTGCCCCCCAGAGATGGGAATAGGGAGGAAAGTATGTGGCCCCTAGAGACGGGAATACAGGGGAATGTATGTGCCCCCCACATCTTCCTCCGGGGGCTTCTCTGTCCTCATCTACATCCATAGACATTAACCCCTTTACCCCCGAGGGTGGTTTGCACGTTAATGACCACTGTCCCTTTATGAGGTTATAACTCTGGATCTTCACTGGATCCCTCTGAGTCTAATGATTTATTGTAATTCATGTTCGTGACAACTTTTCTTTGATATGACGCGTTTATTTGTGAAAAAAAAGGAAATTTAATGACCGCCAATACGTCTTTTCACTGACCTGAGATATTAGAGAATATCCTCCCCACACAGGTGACAATCCAGCGGCTGTCGCTGTCCACTATAGCTGACAACCTGCTGCATCAGCCACCATCAGGGTTTGCACCGTCCATATCTGTTTAACCCCTTAGATGCTGCTCTCAATAGTGACTACATCATATAAATAGTTAAGAGTGTGGCTTCTCCCTCATTATCCCCATCGGCCCCCTCAGATCCTGATTGGGTGGTCCTGATGTTTGCCGGCAATTCACGACCATATAGCGGCCTTAGAGGCTGACGACTATAGTAATCTGTTCAGAAGTCAGCGACATTTAGGAGGTAAAAATAAACCTTTTCATTCCTATCATGGCGCTTTGTATTAATTCCTGTAAATCACGTGAAGGGTTAATGAACTACCTGACAGCAGTTTTCAATATGTTAGGAGGTGCTGTTTTTAAAATGGTTTCACTTTTTGGGGTTTCCCTATATATGGGCCCCCTAAAGTCACTTCAAACCTGGATAGGTCCCAGAAAAAAAAATTGTAAATTTCCTTGAAAAAATGAAAAATTGCTGCTGCATTTACAGACCTCCTAAAACACTAACAAACTAAAAGAACATTTTACAAATGTACTGATGTAAAGCCGACATGTGGGAAATATTATTTATTAATGTTTTGCTGTGGTATGGCTATCTGGATTAAAGGGAGAATCATTCAAAGTTTCAAAATTGCTAATTTTTTTACATTTTTCTCAAATTTCTGATTTTTTTAATAAATAAACACAAAACATATTGACCTAAATTTACCATTAACATAAAGTATAATGTGTCACAAAAAAAAATGAAATTTGTCGAAGTCTTTCAGAGTAATTACCCCATAAAGGTACACTGGTCTGATTTTTTTAAAAATTTTGCTCCGTCACTAAGGGGTTAAATCTTTCAATTTTCATGTTCTTAAATCAGAGAGTCATTTCTGACAAAATAGTTAATAAGTAACATTTCCCACATCTCTACATCAGCACAATTTTGGAAACAAATTTTTTTGTACAGACGTTATAACTAGGGTTGAGCGAAACGGATCGGACAAATTCAAAAATCGCCGACTTTCATGAAACCTGACCTGATCCTAGTGTGGTATCGGCCATGAGGCCAGCGATCTTCGCGCCAAAGTCGTGTTTCGTATGATGCGTTCAGCGCCATTTCTCATCCAACAAAGGAGGACGCAGAGTGTGGGCAGCGTGATGACATAGGTCTCGGTCCCCACCATCTTAGAGAAGGGCATGACAGTGATTGGCTTGCTTTCTGCGTCACAGGGGCTATAAAGGGGCGTGCACGCCGACCGCCATCTTACTTATGCCGATCGTAGCATAGGGAGAGGTTGCTGCAGCTTCATCAGAAGAAGGGATATAGTTAAGGAGGGAAGATTAACCCCCAAACTGCTTGTGCTGTAGCGATTCCCACTGTCCAACACCACCTTTTCTTTGCAGGGACAGTGGAGTTTATATTTTTGTGCATCAGCTCTGTAGCTTATTAGGCTCCTTATAAGGCTCCCTGATAGCTGCATTGCTGTTTGTACGCCGCTGTGCAAACCAACTGCTTTTTTAAAAGCAAAAATCCTGTTGCTCCTTTCTGCACAGTTAGCTTTTTTTATTTGTCCACACTTTTGTGTGCAGCAGTCCTTTTTATTGCTGCCATACTTGTCCTGAGATCATTGTAGGGAGATTGAAATTGTACTACAGCCCTTGTATTTTTTGATATATCTTCCAGCCACGTTCTGCCACTTAGATTGTGTAGTGTAATGCACTGGGCCTGAGTTTTGGTTCAGTCTCCCCCCCCCAAAAAAGTGAGATTTAAATTCTCCACAAGTTTATATACACCCGCTACCTTGTTTTACAGTACCATATAACGGTTGTTATTTTGGTTAGATTTTTCCAAAAATGAGGAAGTCTGGTGGAACAGGCCGTGGGCGGTGGTTGCGAGCTGGTACTGATGGTGGTGGTGGTGGTGGAGCATCTGGTGGTAGTGGGAAAAGCACAATAGCACCTAAGGCTGGAGGTGTTGAGGCAGCGTCATCGTCTGGCTACAAAAGGCCTCGAAGGCTCCCTTATCTGGGAGTAGGAAAACAGCTTTTAAAGCCGGAGCAGCAGGAAAAAGTTTTGGCTTTCCTTGCTGACTCTGCCTCTAGCTCTTTTGCCTCCTGTTCTGAAAGTTCCAAATATAAAAGCAGCGCATCGTCAGTGGATGCTCCCGATCAGGAACAAGTCGCTTCCTTGTGTCCTTCACCCAAACCAAAAGTGAAGGATGCGTCAAGCGACACTACAGGTTACTCCATGGAGCTCTTTACACATACCGTGCCTGGGTTAGAGAGGGAAATAGTTAAAAGCCCATTACAGGAAGAATCGGACATGGAGTGCACTGATGCCCAGCCACAGCTAGATTATTATGCTGTTCCATTGACTCAGATCACTACATTGCCCTCGCAGTGTACTGAGCCAGAATCTGACCCTGATGAGACTATGGTGCCCCGTTATGAACGTTATAGCACCTTACACGGTGACACAGAGGAAGGTGCACATGACATTGAAGAGGAGGTGATAGATGACCCAGTTGTTGACCCAGATTGGCAGCCATTGGGGGAAGAGGGTGCCGCTGCCAGTAGCTCAGAAGCGGAGGAGGATGATCCGCAGCAGCCATCTACAGCTGTCATCTGGCAGGCCCGAATCTGGCCAAAAACATTTGTCAAAACCAAGAACAGTTTTAGGACAGCGTGGCCATCTGGTGAAAGTGGATCGCCCCAGACACAGGGCCACGGGTTACTCGGTACCGGTCCTCTGCTGGCTCAGTTCTGGGAATGTCACGGTGGCTGGACCCGGTCCGTGACCCTGCTAAGGGGCGTCCAATAAAGGGTGATAGGAGTCTGTCAAGGTTTCGTGACGCCACCTGTGGTGTTCAGTCAGGATGACCGACGCTGCTTGGGGTCCGCTGGGGTGATGGAATGGCAGCTGGATGGTATACCTTCCCACAGGTGAAGTATGTCCCCAGGGCTTCCCAGTTAGGTGGATGGTGATGGTGTGAGGTGCAGGTATTAACGAGGACACAGGGTTGCAGTCTCTTTACCTCTTTACTGAAGACTTTAGGATCCGCAATCCAGAGCACGTTTAACAGGGCTTTCTGAGACCGACGGTCCGATGGGCACATCCAGAGTTCCCTTTGCAGGTGGAAATCAGTGCCTACCACTAGCGCCTGTGTGTTGTAGTGCTACCCTGCTGAGCATTCGGAATAGTCCTTACAACTTCTGTTCTCGTTCGTTCTTTCTAATTCTCTCTCTCTTGTTCCAGATGTTACTAGTTTCTCGTCCCCCAGATATGTTATGGCTAGGACGCACCCGTATGACGGGAAGACTCGGAGCTCTTCCGGGACCCTAGAGACGCCCCTCTCCATGCGTTGCCCCCTATGTCTTCGTAGGAAATTTAAGGTAGACAGCCAACCTATAATTAACTGTCCTGCGGAGTTCGAAGTAAGGCCTAGAGTCAGTTACTTCCGCGGTGTTCCGGCCACCGGCTACGCGCCTCAGTAGGATGTTGCCTCGGTCTCACGGCACGACTCCTACTGGCTCTCCTTTGTGCTTGATCTCTTTTCTCACTGTTCCACAATACCCTTCACTTCGTGTCTCTTTCTTAGGATACCGCCGCAAGGTAGTGCAGGCGCGGTTCCGTAACGTTCTGCTCTGTTCGCTAGGTACCTGCCAGGTTCCCACGCCCGACAGGGACCCCCCTGAATCTTCTCCCTGCAACACCCCCTGCCACGGGATGTTGCCTGAATCCAACCCAGTCAGCTTCTGACTAACTTCCTATCCAACCCCTAGTTTTACCAGTGTGAGGAGTGGGCCAATAAATAAAGCCTTTTTCTCCTCCTAGTGGCCGGAGTGTGAAGTGTAATGTGTGCTGGTGATACCTGGTCAGTAGAATTCCTTCAGTGCCATCAGACGTACCATCATCCCCCTTAGCGGCAGAGCGTCATACTGCAACGACCAGATCTCTGGGGCGCTGCAAAAGCAGCACAGGGTGCAATGCCTGAAAAGGTGTTCCATAGTAGGAAGAGTGCAGTGTGGGAATTTTTTAACCAAGATCCAAATGATCAGTCAAAAGTTATCTGTAAGAAATGCTCAAAGACCTTTAGCAGAGGGAAGAATCTCCAAAATTTAAATACAACGTGCATGCTTAGACATTAAACCAGCATGCACTTGCAAGCCTGGACTAATTACCAAAAGTCCCGTACCATTGGTGCACCTGCTCAGAATGAAGGTAGTCAGCAATGCTACATTGCTTCCCTCACTGTAAGCCCACCGGTTAGGACACCACCAGCAGCAAAAGGTGGAGGTATCGTCACAAGGCCAAAGCAGTCAGGGAATGACAAGGTTATTGGTAGGAACCACTGTATGTAGGCCAACATCAAGAATACCATCACCAATCCTCTCTCAATCCGCCATGTCCACCACCACCCCCGCTAGTTCCACCATATGCAGCTCTCCAGTCCAGCTGACCCTGGAAAAGAAAGTACTCATCCTCTCATCGCGTACACAGGGTTTGAACGCCCACATTGCTAGACTAATCTTGTTAGAGATGATGCCCTACCGATTGGTTGAAAGCGAAGCTTTCAAAGCCCTGATGGCCTACGCAGTACCACGCTATGACCTACCCAATCAAAACTTCTTTGCGAGAAAAGCCATCCCAGCCCTCCACCAGCATGTCAAAGACCGCATTGTCCATGCACTGAGGCAATCAGTCAGTAGAAAGGTGCACCTCACAACAGATGCATGGACCAGTAGGCATGGCCAGGGACGTTACGTGTCCATCACGGCGCACTGGGTTAATGTGGTGGATGCAGGGTCCACGGGGACAGCCATAGTGGGACAGTTCTGCCTAGCCCATGGTCTAGGAAACAGTTGGCAGTAGGCGTTCTCCACCCCTTTTTCTCCTCTTCTCCACCCCTCTTTCTCCTCCTCCTCCTCCAGAAGCGAAAGCTGATCCACAGAGCGCAGTCGCACGACCACTCCATCTGCAGCTGCCAGTGTTGCACACAAGATGTCCCATTATGGAACAGCTAGTGGTAAGCGTCAGCAGGCTCTGCTACAAATGAAGTGTTTGGGCGACAACAGACACACCGCGGAAGTACTGGCCGAGTTCTTGCAGCAACAAACTCAGCCATGGCTGGGCAGTGTACATCTTGAGGCAGGCAAGGTACTCAGTGATAACAGAAGGAATTTTATGGCTGCCATAGCCCTTTCAGAACTGAAACACATACCTTGCCTGGCTCACACCTTGAACCTGGTGGTGCAGCGCTTCCTGAAAAATTATCCGGAGTTACCAGCCCTGCTCCTGAAGGTGCGAAGACTTTGCTCGCACATCCGCCGGTCGCCCGTACACTCCAGCCGTATGCTGAACCATCAGCGATCGCTGAATCTTCCCCAGCACCGCCTAATAATAGATGTTGCAACAAGGTGGAACTCCACACTGCACATGGTTCAGAGGCTGTGCGAACAGAGGCGTGCTGTAATTCATTTGTGGGAGGATACACATACACGGGCAGGCAGTAGGATGGCAGACATGGAGTTGTCTGGTGTGCAGTGGTCGAAGCTACAAGACCTCTGTCAAGTCCTTCAGTGTTTTGAGGAATGCACACGGCTGGTAAGTGCAGACGACGCCATCATATGCATGAGCATCCCCCTAATGCGTCTGCTGATGCAAAGTTTGACGCACATTAAGGAGCTGGCGTCTGCAGCCGAGGAGGAGGGAAGCCTTGATGATAGTCAGCCATTGTCTGCTCAGGGAACTCTCCTGGACGAGGTGGCGGACGAAGAGGAGGAGGAGGAGGATGATGGGGATGAATATTTATGGGAGGAGGATGCTTCTCAGGGGGCAATACAAACTGGTGGCATTGCAAGGTCAGGTACAGGGTTTTTGCGGGACACAAGTGATGTTGATTTGCAAGAAAGTGCTCCTCAACCCAGCACAAGCAGTGAATTGACACCTGGAACATTGGCCCACATGGCTGAGTATGCCTTGCTTATCCTAAAAAGGGACCCCCGCACTATCAAAATGATGACTGATGATGATTACTGGTTGGCCTGCCTCCTGAATCCACGATATAAAGGAAAATTACAAAATATCATGCCACATGAGAACCTTGAGCAAACATTGGCTACCAAACAAGCAACTCTTGTAGACCGTTTGGTTCAGGCATTCCCAGGACACAGCGGCGGTGATGGTTCTCACACGAGCCGTAGGGGGCAACATGGCAGAGGTGTTAGAGGTGCACAAATCAGAAGTGGCGTTGGACAGAGGGGTTTTATGACCAGGTTGTGGAGTGATTTCGCAATGACCGCAGACAGGACAGGTACTGCAGCATCAACTCGAAGTGACAGGAGACAACATTTGTCCAGTATGGTTACTAACTATTTTTCATCCCTTATCGATCTTCTCCCTCACAGGTCATTCCCCTTTGATTACTGGGCATCTAAATTAGACACCTGGCCTGAATTGGCAGAATATGCATTACAGGAGCTCGCTTGCCCAGCTGCTAGTGTGCTATCAGAAAGAGTCTTCAGTGCTGCTGGTTCAATACTGACCGAAAAAAGGACTCGTCTGGCTACACAAAATGTTGATGATCTAACCTTCATTAAAATGAACCAATCATGGATTTCAAATTATTTTGCCCCACCTTCCCCTGCTGACACGTAGCTTGCTTGAAAAATGTCTTGCTTTTGGCCTCCTCTTACTGACTGCTCCAATTCCTCCATTTGCAGCTGCTGAATGTCCACCATAGGCCATTTTTATACCTCCCTAAATGGCTGACTCCCCCCACAGGGCCGTGGTCACCACTTGGCGCAAGCACCCGTGCGAGTGCCGTTTACCTGGACAGGTAGGTGGGCCCACTCTTGGGCGACGGCACTGGCACAGGGTCCCTCATAGTACAATGAAGTGTCTCTGACAGTGGTGGTGCACAACCAACGTCAGACACACCGTCGTAATATGAGGGGCCCTGTGCCAGTACCGCCGCCCACGAGAGTGTTCCCCCCCAGCTCGAACTGTGCTCTACCACTTGCAATACTTACCTCTCCCTGCTCCACCACTGTGTAGTCTGTGCTGTTAAATCCTTCAATGGCACTGCCAATACAAATGATGAAATGATAGATGATAGTTAAAATATACAGGGGCCCTGGCCTCCATTTAGACCAGTTAATATTTGCGCCAACTACCACTGTCTGCTACTCAGCAGAGGAGCCCACCCCTGTACCTAGCTATGCCACCTGTTTAGTCCTGTTACCAATTTTGAACTGCATTTAGCCTTCTTTGTTATTTTTGACCTACTAAGTCTGTCTGCGCCACTTATTACAGTTGTCCTCCACTGAACAAACCTATGCTGCCTGTGTACTCCTGTTACCAATTTTGAACTGCGTTTAGCCTACTTACTTTTTTGGGCCTACTAACTGTGTCAGCCACTCATTACAGTTGTCCTCCGCTGAACAAAGCTATGCCGACTGTTTAGTCCTGTTACCAATTTTGAACTGTGCAGCGCCCCAGAGTCCTGGTTGTTGCAGTAATGTCGCTCTGCCACTAAGGGGAGTGATGTTATGTCTGATTGCACTAAAAGAGTATCACAGTCACACATTACACTTCACACTCCGGCCACCAGGGGGAGCAAAAGGCATTATGTATTAGGCCACTCCTCACACTCTGGTAAAACTGGGGGTTGGATAGGAAGTTAGAGAGAAAGCAGCCTGGGAGAGCTCCAGGGAGGACCAGTCAGGGGTGGGTTCCTGGCAGGTACCTAGCAGAAAGGACAGAACGTGATGGAGCCGCGCCTGCACTACCTTGCGGCGGCATCCCAAGAAAGGACACGAAGCGAAGGATATTGTGGAGAAGTGAGAAACAAGATCACAGCACACGGAGATAGAACCAGTAGGAGTCGTGCCTCGAGATCGGCAACATCCTACTGAGGCGCATAGCCGGTGGCCGGAACACCGAGGAAGTAACTGACTCCAAGCATTACTTCAAACAGCGGCAGGACAGTTGATTACAGGTTGGCTGTCTACCTTAAATCACCTAAGCAGACATAGGGGCAAGCGTGTAGAGGGGCGTCTCTAGGGTCCCAGAATAGCTCCGAGCCTACCCGTCATACGGGTGCGTCCTAGCCAGATAAACTTGGGGGATGGAGAAGAGAAAGAACTGATAAGAGATGTCATGCCGTTGCTGCCGCCGCCTCTCCCCACTGCAGCTCGCCGGGTGCGCGCGCGCGTCGCATTCAGCTCTGCGCGTGCGCACATCTGATTCCTCTGTTGGCGCTCTTTCCTGTCCTCTCTGTCATCCTGGAGGACTGTAACCCGGAAGTAGCTCCCATGCTGCTATGTAAACTGCTTCCTGCTGCTTCTCTGTGCCTGATGTTCATTTGTGTTTACAAGTGCTTCTGGCCACCTGTGGTCTCTGTGCGTTCCTAGCTCTCTGACTTTGGGTCTCCTCCGCCCTCTGCAGTGCCTGCCTGTTTCCTGTGTTCCTGTCTTGTTCCTTCAGTTCCTTTTCCTCTGCGGTACCTGCCCGGCTCCTATATCTTTTCCTTGCTCCCGTCAGCCTCGGTCTCTCCATATTGTCCTGCCAGTCTCCGTGCCTCTGTAGCGTTCCCATCTTCTCCCTTGTCTCAGTATTTCCTTTCTGTTCCCTCTTTCCCTTTGTGCCTGCTGTGTTCCCATCTGTTCTCAGTCGAACCTCCAGCTTCCGTGGCGATAGTCCCTCACGGGCCTGCCCCTAACTCTCCCTGTATAGGGGGCGGTCCACCTGGTCAGCTCGTCCGAGAGGGGTTCGTCATCACGGTCCAGTGGGTCCACTCTCAGTTTTTCACTGTTTGAATCTACATGCTCTAATAGGACTGCACTCGGGTGACATCCGAGTGCAGCCAGATTCTTACAGCGTCACAAGAGAGTTGTGAGGACTATCCCGTGGTGCTCAGCAGGGAAGGACTACAACACACAGGCGCTTGAAAAAGGCTCATTACGCCGAAACGTGCGTTGGGGTGGGTGCACGCTGTGGACCGTGGTCATATTGTGTGCCTACGCAGGTAATTATTCTTCACCTTTGGTGTATTTTGTTTATTATACTGTTTCTTTGTGATTCTTTGATTCCTGCCATGGCGATTTGTAGGACTCCTTATTTGGAACCTAGTCATTGATTAGTTCTACTTTATATGGTCCGCATGCCTGTACCCCTGGCCGTTTCTGGTTGCACATGTGACCTGAGTGTTTTCATTCTTCCCCCCTGGCTTTTTCCTGAATACCCTGTTTTATGTATATTTAATAAAGTAAAATTTTTTCTACTATATAGTGTTTGGGTATTTGATCGTTGTTTTTCTATGGTAGTATATGCTCTAATAGGACTGCACTCGGGTGACATCCGAGTGCAGCCAGATTCTTACAGCGTCACAAGAGAGTTGTGAGGACTATCCCGAATGCTCAGCAGGGAAGGACTACAACACACAGGCGCTAGTTGGTAGGCAATGATTTCCACCTGCAAAGGGAACTCTGGATGTGCCTTTGGACCGGCCGGTCTCAGACAGCCCTGTTAACCGTGCTCTGGATTGTGGATCCCGAAGCCTTCAGTAAAAAGGTAAAGAGACTGCAACTCTGTGTCCTCGTTATTACCCGCACCTAACATCATCGCCACCTACACTACTGGGAAGCCCTAGGGACATACTTCACCTGTGGGAAGGTATACCATCTAGCTGCCAAAACACCACCCCAGTGGACCCCAAGCAGCGTCAGTCACCCTGACCGAATACCACAGGTGGCGTCACGAAACCTTGACAAACTTGCATCACTTTTCATTGGACGCCCCTTAGCAGGGTCACGGACCGGGTGCAGCCACCGTGACAACCCTAGAACCGAGACTGAGAGGACCGGTACTGAGTACCCCGCAGCCCTGTATCTGGGGGCGCTCCAACTGCAATTAGCCTACTTTTTTATTGGGGCCTATATCTGTGTTTCCTCCTCATCCTGCCCATTGCCCAGCCAGTGATAGATGAGTCTGCTGGTACATTGACCCATAACGCAACATTCCCCTTCCACTCTACACAGCCAGGATCTGACCCTGATGAAAGTCAGGTTCCTCTTCCCGCATACTATACCACCTTACACGGGGGCAAAGAGGAAGGTGCAGATGAAAGTGCAGGTTCCTTCATCAGGTGCGGCGGCATACTCGTTGGCGACGTCACTGGCACAGGGCCCCTCATAGTACGCAAAAGTGTCTCTGCCAGTGGGAGGCGCCACCCGCCATCAAACACACCGCCATACTATGAGGGGCCTCGTGCCAGTGCCAACTAGTGCCCCTTCCCCCCTACTTGCTCAGGATCGCAGCACTTGCAAAGTTGAAATACTTACCTCTCCCTGCTCCACTGCCGTGACGTAGTCCGCGTTTCCTGGGCCCACGAAAATCTTGAGACTGCCCTACCCCCCACAACTTTAGCCAAATGACCCCCAGTTTTCAATGCCTAACTATTATTATAAAGTAAATTAAGATTGACAAGCTTAAGAAATAAGAATTGATGTTTTTGGCATTAAAATGGGCATTGTAGATGTTTTCCTGTCCTCCACTCACTGCCGACTTTGATTCCCCATTGACTTGCATTGGGTTTCTTGTTTCAGTCGGCCCCCGACTTTTCAAAATAATCGGCCGATTTTACCCGATCCGGCTTTCGCGAAACCTGACTCGATCCTAAAAAAGTAAAAGTCGCTCAACTCTAGTTATAACGGTTAAAGGATGACCAGCGATTTCTAATTTTTCCAACAAAATTTGCAAAACCATTTTTTAGGGACCACCTCACATTTGAACTGACTTTGAGGGGTCCATATAACAGAAAATACCCCAAAGTGACACCATTCTAAAAACTGCACCCCACAAGGAGCGCAAAACCACATTCAAGAAGGTTATTAACCCCTTCAGGTGCTTCACAGGAATTTTTGGAATGTGGAAAAAAAAAGCATTTCACTTTTTGTAAAAATGTTTTACTTTAGACTCAAATGTTTTTTATTTTCACAAGGGCAACAGGAAAAATGGACCCCAAAGGTTGTTCTACAATTTGTCCTGAGCATGCCGATGCCCCATATATAGGGGAAAACCACTGTTTGGGTGCACGGCAAGGCTCGGAAGGGAAGGAGCGCCATTTGACCTTTGGAATGCAAAATTTCCTGGAATAATTAGCAGACGCCATGTTGCGTTTGGAGAGCCCCTGATGTGCCTAAACAGTGGAAACCCCTACAAGTGACACTAATTTGGAGACTAGATCCCTCAGGGAACGTATTTAGATTTGTGGTGAGCACCTTTATCCCACAAGTTTATAACATTGAACTGTTTAAATTTAAAAAAAAATCAAATTTTTCCACAAAAATGTTTTGTAGAGATATCCCATATGTGGTCAAAAACTACTTTAAGGCCCAGTGCTCCGAAGGGAAGAGGCGCCATGTTGGAGTTCAGATTTTGCTGGACTGGTTTGAACGTGCCATGTCACATTGGCAGAACCCCCTTCATAAGTGACCCCATTTTACAAACTGCACCTCAATGAATTCATCTAGGGGTGCGGTGATCATATTGACACCACAGGCGTGTCATAGACTTTTATGCCATGGGGCAGTGAAGAAAAAATAATTACATTTTTACCACCAAGATTGTGTATTAGTCCCAGATTTTACATGTTCACATTGGGAAATTAGTAAAAATGTCACCAAAATTAGTCCCACAATTTCTGCTGAATGTAGAAATACCCCATATGTGGCTGCACAGTACTACTTTGCCACACTAAGACTTGGGCAGGACAGAGCGCTATTTGCCTCCTGGAGCTCAGATTTTCCTAGAATAGTTTGTGGATTCCATATAAAGAGCCCCTAATTGCTAGAAGAGTAGAATCCCCCCTCAAGTGACCCCATTTTGGAAATTATAACCCTTTGGGAATTTATCTACATGTGTAGTGAAGACTTTGACTCCATGGGTGTTTACCAGAAACAAGCTGCAGTGGATGTTGCTGAGTGAAAATTGCAAACTGAGGTTGTAGTGACCAGTACGTTGTAGTGACCAGGATGCTGTAGTGACCAGTACGTTGTAGTGACCAGGATGCTGTAGTGACAAGTACGTTGTAGTGACCAGTATGTTATGCCCAGCTCATACTTCTGGAGACACGCACATGTAAATTAGGCGGGCTCTCATTGCTATAAAAATGGCAAACATGTGGATGCTAACTGCAGTTTAGACACACTGGGGCTCAGAACGGAGGTAGGCATTTGGATTTGAGAGCGGAGAATTTGCTGAATTTCTTTTGGCGGGTGAGGAGCCATTTTGCTTTTCCAGAGCCTTCGTCCTACCAATAAAGTGGAAGCCCCCTATATTTACATTAACAGATGACAGACCTAAGTAGGGACTTGCTTTTTTGTGGATTGAGTTGAAGCTTTAATTGGGAACATTTTAGATAACATTTGGGATCACATTTATCCTGCGCACTACGCTGAGCACTTATATCGGGGTTTCCATCTAAATCTACGAGTGATGTGATTCACATGAAACCCCTGCGGGATCCATTCACTATAATGAGGCAGCAGAGTTACTCTGGACTCCGTCTGGCCTCTGTTCAGTCGTGTTCTTGTCAGCACAACTGGAGAACGCCTAAAAAGATGGACACCGCCGGATCACAGGTTCTATGGCGTCCGCAGTGCCTCCATCTTCCTCACTATAGGGAATCTTCCACCAAGGAATCAATCTGAATTACGTATTTCAGAGTTTTACACTTAAACCCCAGTGTAAGAGCTCAGCGTAGAGCGCAGGATAAATGTGCCCTGATCCTTACTGCGATCTTTGGGAGGCAGAATGAAAAAAATCAACAGCAAGTGAAGAATTTGTTTTATATATTTTTATGCCGCTCCTCATGTGGTATAAGTGATTAGGCAACTTTATTCTTTAGCTCAGTGCGATTACAGCGATACCAGTTTTATATCGAGGTTTTTTGTTTGGTTTTTGTCATACACTAAAGAATGTTTGTTTGTTTTTCCAAAACAAGTTTTCCCCATATTTGAGAGCTATAATTTTTCCATATTTCCACTGACGGAGTCATGTGAGGTCTTGATTTTTGTGGGACGAGCTGACGTTTTTATTGGTACCATATTTGGGCACATGACTTTTTTTGATCTCTTTCTATTCCAATTTTTGGGAGTCAGAATGAACTAACACCAGCAATTCAGGAATTGTTTTTTTTCATGCTGTTCCGCGTGTGATAAAATTCATAAGGCAGCCTTATTCTTTGGGTCAGTACGATTACAGCGATACCACAGGTATATTTTATTTTTGTGTTCGGCGCTTTTACACAAAAATTATTTTATAGTAAAAAAAAAAATTTTGCATCTCTTTATTCTGAGAGCAATAACTTTTTTGTATATTTCCACTGATGGAGCTGTGTGTCAGCTTTTTGTTTGAGGGACAAGATGACGTTTTCAGTAACACCATTTTTACTCACCGTATTTTTTGGACTATAAGACGCTCCAGGCCATAAGACGCACCCCAAATTTTCAGAAGAAAAATAGGGACTAAAATATATGCGTTAAATGAGGGTCCGTCTTACAGTCCGAATTACTTAGCTTACTGGGGGAGAAGGGTGTGATCGGGAGCGCTATTGGAGCGGGGTCACAAGAGGTGTTTGGTGGTCTGGCGATGATCTGACTCATTCCAGGCTGGTGTGGCAGTTTCAGTGGTGCGGGGGCTCCACTATTTTGTGAAAGCCCCCACACATCCATCCCAGGCTGATGCACGGCAGTTTTGCAGATGCTTGGTGGTGCGGGGCCACTGCCGTCATTATGTGAAATCCTGGAGCCCCCACACATCCATCACAGACTGGTGCACAGCAGATTTGGAGATGCTCAGTGGTGCAGGGGCTCCGCCGACATTTTGTGAAAGCCCGGAGCCCCCGCCCTTCCGTTGCTGTAATGCCAGTGGAGAAACGCGCGTCGGGGTGAGAGGACGGTGCTCAGGGATTCTGGTCATATGGTAAATGGGTCTCCTGTTACTTGCGGGCACAGTTACCTGTTATTTGCGGACACTTTCTTGATCCTTCTCTGTGTTTTTTTGGTAGGCTCTTTCCCATTTGTAGTTATTACCATATATACTGTTGGTTTTAATATGGAGCACATGGTCTTGTATTTCCCACAGGCAGCAGGCAATATAAATTGACCGTTATTCTCCTTGCACTCCTATTTATTTCTCTAGAGAATTTACCTTCTTTCCTTACAGAGTCTTTCAGTCTAAGCCTCAATCTTGTGGTTGCCACCCAGCAAAGGATTGACATGTTTGTACACTATTATACATGAAGCATTAGCTTCTCAGAAACCTTGAAGCTGGTTGTCACTATTTATGTATGTTTCCTTACCTGACTCGCTTGTTAGTGAATCATTCTTTATCAGCATTTATATTTTTTGTACCTCTATGGAGTGTCTATTCTGGGTTGCCCGTACCATCCTCTAAGGCTGGTTTCACATTTGCGTTTAAATCCGCAGCGTTTAAAACGCATTCGCAAGTGGTGAAAAAAACACATGTAAATGCTGTAGCGTGGCTAAAGGATGTCTAATCGATGGGAGATATGTCTTATAGATGGCTTGTTGCTGTGATGTAACCATGGCTACCTATATGTGTTTCAGGACCTGTGGTGATGTCAGACCACATGGCTAATCATGTGATGGGTTACTGGGTGTGGTTAGACATATAAAAGAAAGCCTAATGCTTAACACAGCAGAGATGTGTGGAGGTGAAACCCTCCTGAGTGTGTTACGGCTTCAGGACTGAGCCGGATGAACTGGACACTTGTTTTTCTTTACCTGAACCAAAGGCTATTTGTTTTCTGTTATTTGCCACATGGTTTATGAAGCAATAAACCCAGTGAACTTTAAAGGAACACGTCTCCTGAGTGTCAGCCGTCGCAGCTGAGTGAGTGAAATCCTTACAATTGGTGGAGACGTGCGAGCAGCGTTCCCAGCGGAGACGTGAGTTTATTTTGAATGTCCTGGGTCAAGGCTGTTGCAAGCCAGCAAGCATTGCCGGAGAAAATGGAGGACCTGCTGAAACAATTGGTCCAGATGCAGTCACAGCAGGAGCAAAGGCAGCAAGAGACCAACAGGCTGTTGATGCAGCAGATACAACAGAGCCAGCAGGAGCAACGGCAGCAGATGCAACAGAGCCAGCAGGAGCAACGGCAGCAGTTACAACAGAGCCAGCAGCAGATGCAGCAGAGCCAGCAGGAGCAACGGCAGCAGATGCAGCAGAGCCAGTAGGAGCATCAGCAGCAGATGCAGCTTCTGGCAACCGCCATCCAGGGCAAGGCGAGCGCCCCAACCCCAGGTTTGGCTGATGACACCCACGTCCGGAAAACGGTAAGACGCGCATTGCAGAAAATGACTCCCGGGGATGATGTTGAGGCCTTCCTGACGGTGTTTGAGAGGGTCGCTGAGAGGGAAAAACTTCCGTCAGAGCAGTGGGCAGAGGTACTTGCGCCATACCTGACGGGAGAACCCCAGAAGGCGTACTATGATTTGACCTTGCAGGATGCCAAAGAGTATCACAAATTGAAAGCCGAGATTCTCGCACGTTTGGGGGTGACACTGACTGTCAGGGCACAGCGAGTTCACTCCTGGGGCTATCACCGGGACAAACCACCTCGTTCCCAAATGTTTGATCTGTTGCACCTGGTCCAGAAATGGCTGCAGCCAGAGTCCTCTGCGCCTGCACAGATGGTAGAACGGGTGATGATGGATCGGTTTGTCCATTCCCTCCCGAGGCCTATACAGTCTTGGGTTGCCCAGGGTGATCCCCAGAATGCCGACGAGCTGATCGGACTGGTTGAGAGGTACCAAGGGTTGGAAGGCTCCTTCGGGAGGCAGCCCATGCCGTACTGGGGATCCCAGAAGGCAGCTGAGTCCCAAAAAGGGGTGGTGCGTCCAAGGTCACAAAGGGCGGGGGAGGTGGTGCCCAAGGTCCCCACGGGTGATATTATTTGTTGGAGGTGCCACAAGCCAGGACATATAGCTGCCCGTTGTTCCCAAACCACTGAGCAGATGGACTGCAGCATGGGACGCCGTTGTTCATACTATGCGTATCCAGCTTGCAGTGTGAACTCTCCGCCCAACGAGGGACCTCAAGCATGTCCCGTGAAGGTGAACGGTCAAGCAGTAACGGCACTGTTAGACTCGGGGAGCCTAGTGACCCTGGTGAGGGCCACTTTTCCTCTCCACCTGCTCCCGGGAAAGAAGGTCGGAGTGCGGTGCATACATGGTGATGCAAAGGACTACCCTGTGGCCAGTGTGAACATTGAAACGACATGTGGCACGGAGTCCCACATAGTCGGCGTCGTTCAGGACTTGTTGCACCCTATAATTATTGGCCGGGATTTCTGTTTGTTTTGGGATTTGTGGGGGAAAGGTTCTGAGCTCCCTAGCAAGAGTAGGGAACCAGTGAACCCGGGAAGGGTGGTGCCACACCCAGAGTCAGACAGATTTCCTTTTTGTGTCCTGGCTGGAGATGAGGAGGAAGTGTCCCCTGCATCTGACATTCTGGAGTTAGAGGTATCCGGTGAAAATTTTGGGACTGCCCAACATAGGGACCCCACTCTGAGGGAAGCCTTTAATAATGTCACAGTTATTGACGGGGTGGTACAGGAGCCGGGGGCAGACACAAGATTTCCCCATTTTCTAATGAGCAGGGAGTTGTTGTACCGGGTCACGAAAATAAGGGAGGAGTTGGTAGAGCAGTTGGTAGTGCCGGGTCCATATAGACGGAAGGTGTTGGACATGGCCCATTCACACATCTTGGGTGGACACCTAGGGGTGGAAAAAACGCAGGAACGGGTTGTGCAGAGGTTCTATTGGCCTGGGTGCCACCGGGAAATAGTGAACTATTGCAGGTCCTGCCCTACATGTCAGCTAACTGCTCCCACTCCTCATTTCCGGAACCCCCTTGTGCCACTGCCCATTATTGAGGTGCCATTCGAGAGAATTGCCATGGACTTGGTCGGTCCCTTAGTTAAATCAGCCCGGGGCCATCAGTATATATTAGTCATCCTGGACTACGCCACACGCTATCCTGAGGCAATTCCCTTGAGAAATTCTTCTTCAAAGAGTATAGCTCGCGAGTTGGTCCATGTCTTTTCCCGGACAGGTCTGCCGAAGGAGATCCTGACTGACCAGGGGACACCTTTCATGAGCAAGGTGATGAGGGAACTATGCAAAGCCCTGAAAATCTCCCAGTTGAGGACCTCGGTGTACCATCCCCAGTCAGATGGCCTTGTTGAGAGATTTAACAAGACACTGAAGAGCATGCTGAGAAAAGCTATAGAGAAAGACGGTAGAGACTGGGATTGTCTCTTACCCTATTTGATGTTTTCCATTCGTGAAGTTCCACAGGCCTCCACAGGTTTCTCACCGTTTGAGCTTCTGTATGGCCGACATCCACGAGGACTCCTGGATATAGCCAAGGAAACCTGGGAAGCCGAAGTCACGCCCCACAGAAGCGTCATTGAGCATGTGGCCCTGATGCAGCAGAGGATTGCAAAGGTGATGCCTATCGTGAAAGAACACCTTCTCCAAGCACAAGAAGCTCAGGCCAGGGTCTACAACCGGTCTGCAAGAGTGAGGCAATTCAATCCGGGAGACCGAGTTCTTGTGTTAGTTCCGACAGTGGAAAGCAAGTTCTTGGCCAAATGGCAAGGGCCATATGAGGTTGTCGAGAAACTTGGTGAAGTAAACTATAAAATTCACCAACCAGGAAGACGGAAACCATTCCAAGTATACCATGTCAACCTTATCAAGCCGTGGCAAGATAGAGAGCCGACAGTAACTCCATCGTTGTTAAGCAACCCAGAAGATGAGGTTGGCGCGGTTACTATAGCGGAGACGCTATCGGAGTCCCAGAAACAGCAATGCCGGGAGTTACTCCAGAAAAACAGGGACCTGTTTTCCGAGTTGCCTGGGTACACGAAGGTCATAGAGCATGAGGTCCTGACAGAGCCCCATGTGCGCGTGAACGTGAAGTCCTATAGAATTCCTGAGGCCCGTCGAGAAATAGTCTCCAAGGAAGTGGAGCGTATGTTGAAGCTTGGAGTCATTGAGGAATCCAAGAGCGGTTGGTCGAGCCCAATTGTCCTAGTCCCAAAACCTGATGGGGAGTGGAGATTTTGCAACGACTATAGGAAGTTGAATGAGGTCTCCAAGTTCGACGCATATCCCATGCCCCGAGTTGATGAGCTCATCGAAAGGCTTGGGCCCGCCAGGTACATAACCACCTTGGATTTGACGAAGGGGTATTGGCAGATCCCCATGGCACAGGAAGCCAAGGAGAAGACGGCGTTTTCTACACCAGATGGATGCTTCCAGTATGTCCGGATGCCATTTGGCCTACAGGGAGCTCCGGCCACCTTCCAAAGGGCTATGGATAGAGTCCTTGCACCCCACAAGGCATACGCTGCTGCGTACCTAGATGATATCGTCATCTTTAGCCCGGACTGGGAGAGTCATCTGGAGAAAGTCCAAGCGGTGTTTGATGCTATAAGAGAGGCCGGATTTACAATAAACCCGAAGAAGTGTGCATTGGGTAAAGAAGAAGCTAAGTACCTTGGATACATAGTGGGTCATGGAGAAATAAAACCCCAAATCAGTAAAGTGGAGGCAATTCAAACATGGCCAAAACCAGTTTCCAAGAAGCAAGTTAAAGCCTTCCTGGGAATCGTGGGATATTACAGGAGGTTCATCCCAAACTTCGCCACAATGGCGGCGCCTCTGACTGACCTGCTAAAAGGGACAAAATCAGTAATGGTTAAGTGGTCCGAAGAAACAGATTCAGCCTTCCAAGAAATGAAAGAGGCTTTATGTAAGCAACCCGTTCTAATGGCCCCAAACTTCAAGAAAGAGTTTATTCTTCAGACAGATGCCTCAGATGTTGGGGTGGGAGCAGTCCTTTCCCAAGAACTACATGGAGAGGAGCATCCTGTTCTCTATCTGAGTAGGAAGCTGTCCTCGTCTGAAAAGAACTACTCAGTCGTTGAAAAGGAGTGCTTGGCCATAAAATGGGCAGTCGACACATTACAGTACTATTTGCTGGGACGTAAATTTAGACTGATATCCGACCATGCCCCACTTAGGTGGATGAGGGAAACGAAGGGTAGAAATGCTAGGGTCACCCGTTGGTTCTTAGCCCTGCAGGACTTCTGTTTCCATGTGGAACATAGGGCCGGAAAGCTGCACGGTAATGCTGATGCCCTGTCAAGAATCCCTTGTCTAGTGGGAGAAAGTGCCAAGCCCCACGGCTTTAGGCAGAGGGGGGAGGTATGTAGCGTGGCTAAAGGATGTCTAATCGATGGGAGATATGTGTCTTATAGATGGCTTGTTGCTGTGATGTAACCATGGCTACCTATATGTGTTTCAGGACCTGTGGTGATGTCACAACCACATGTCTGGTCATGTGATTGGTTCTGGGTGTGGTTAGACATATAAAAGAAAGCCTAATGCTTAACACAGGTAGGTATGTGTGGAGGTGAAACCCTCCTGAGTGTGTTACGGCTTCAGGACTGAGCCGGATGAACTGGACACTTGTTTTTCTTTACCTGAACCAAAGGCTATTTGTTTTCTGTTGTTTGCCACATGGTTTATGAAGCAATAAACCCAGTGAACTTTAAAGGAACACGTCTCCTGAGTGTCAGCCGTCGCAGCTGAGTGAGTGAAATCCCTACAACGCGTACAAACGCTGTGTTTTTTAGACGCATGCGTTGTCGCATGCGGTTAAAAAAACGCCGCGTTTGTACGCGTTTACATGCGTTTTTTCCTGTGTTGGTACGCATGATGAGAAATTTCACAAGCTGGTTTTTGTTCATTCTGCTTCACAAAAATCGGAATAAAAAGCAATCAAAAATGTCACGTGCCCTAAAATGTTACCAATAAAAATGTCAACTCGTCCCGCAAAAAACAAGACCTCACATGACTCTGTGGACCAAAATATGGAAAAATTGTAGCTCTCAAAATGTGGTAATGCAAAAAATATTTTTTGGAATAAAAAGCGTCTTTCAGTGTGTGACAGCTGCCAATCATAAAAATCCGCTAGAAAACCGCTAGAAAAGTAAATCAAACCCCCCTTCATCACCCCCTTAGTTAGGGAAAAATTAAAATATTAAAAAAAATGTATTTATTTCCATTTTCCCGTTAGGGTTGGGGCTAGGGTTAAGGTACCTTCACACATAACGATATTGTTAACGATATCGTTGCTATTTGTGACGTAGCAACGATATCGTTAATGAAATCGCTATGTGTGACAGCGACCAACGATCAGGCCCCTGCTGGGAGATCGTTGGTCGCTGAATAAAGTCCAGAACTTTATTTCGTCGCTGGATCTCCCGTGGACATCGCTGGATCGGCGTGTGTGACACCGATCCAGCGATGTCTTCACTGGTAACCAGGGTAAACATCGGGTAACTAAGCGCAGGGCCGCGCTTAGTAACCCGATGTTTACCCTGGTTACCATGCTAAAAGTAAAAAAAAACAAACACTAGATACTTACCTACAGCTGTCTGTCCTCCAGCGCTGTGCTCTGCACTCCTCCTGTACTGGCTGTGAGCCGGAAAGCAGAGCGGTGACGTCACCGCTCTGCTTTCCGGCTCACAGCCAGTACAGGAGGAGAGCAGAGAAGCAGAGCGCAGCGCTGGAGGACAGACAGCGGTAGGTAAGTATCTAGTGTTTGTTTTTCTTTTACTTTTAGCATGGTAACCAGGGTAAACATCGGGTTACTAAGCGCGGCCCTGCGCTTAGTTACCCGATGTGTACCCTGGTTACCGGCATCGTTGGTCGCTGGAGAGCGGTCTGTGTGACAGCTCTCCAGCGACCAAACAGCGACGCTGCAGCGATCCGGATCGTTGTCGGTATCGCTGCAGCGTCGCTTAATGTGAAGGGGCCTTTAGGGTTTGGATCCCTTTATCACCTTGATGGTGGGGGGTTAGGGTTAGGGCTAGGGTTAGGGTTTGGATCCCTTTATCACCTTGATGGTGGGGGGTGGCTTATCAGTGTCTAGACTTGTTTTTCTCTATTGAAACGCATGCATTCAAAAACGCAACCAAACGCGTGTGCTTATAAACGCATGCGTTTACATAGACCGCAATGCTTTTTTTTTACGCAAACCGTGCGCAATCGAACGCATGCGTTTCCTGGCGGGAAATAGACGCCTCTAAAATTACTACATATTGCATTTCCGCGCCACGCCGCAAGCAACAAAAAGACGCATGCGTCGTCAAACGCGGCAAAACGTAAACAAAAAAACCGCATGCGTTTTTTAACGTTACATATAGAAAAACACGACGCATGCGTTTATATGCGGTACAAACGCTGCGGCAAAAAACGCAAATGTGAAACCAGCCTTAGTGAGGCATTCTGCTTTTTCTTTTTTTTCTTTTACATTTTAACTTTTATGAATAAAAGCTATTTTTTATTAATGGATCTCTTCATTCTCCCTTTGTACTTTCAATGGGATGTGTGTAATATTTATTGAAGTGTAGTGCCATAATTTAAGATATTTTGGACATCGTCTTGATAAGTAGTCTTAAACATTGTTGTTTTTATATTTTTGAATGGCTGATGTTTGCCTATTATATCAGATCCTACAGCTTATTGTCTGCTAGCTTTGTAATACAGTGATGAAGGGTCATTGAACAATCGATGTGAGATGCGTCTGCAGTGCAGTTTAGCACAACCTCCACCAGGGGGTGCTGGTGAGGGAAGGGAGGTTGCACACTCACAGCGTAACAACACTGAGCAGCCGCACAGGTGTCACAGGTAACGAAAGAGTGGTCAGACGAGCAGAGTCAGAAACTGTCAGGAGCAGAGGTACCAGAGGTCATAGCAATACACGAAGTCAGAGGCAAGCCAAAAGTCAGAGCCAAATGGGAGAGCGGTATCCAAAACGTGAGACGTAAGACAGTCGGGGTACAAGCCAGAAGTCAAAGCCGGTCAGGGAACGAGGTATCAGAGACGGAAAGCAGGAGGCGGGGTTCAGAGAGCAGGCCGAGTCATACTCTGTAAGGAAAACCACCAGATGAACACTAAGTCAGGAATAGGGAACGGGTCTCACACAAATACGGGAAGTCAGAGGCAGAAGGATCACCAGGGTATACGGATCAGCTACTCTAGCCTGGAAGCATGAACTATCACTGACCCTGGCCAGCAGACTGCAGAGGACTGAAAAAGCCCAGAGAGCTCCAAACGAGGCAGAGGGGGTTAACCCCCGCATGACCAGTCCAGAGAGAAGAAGGCCGAAAACAAACTCCAGACTGGATCATGACACTAGGTATGCATAATATGTTGATTGACCATAGTGTGGGTCCTGAGGCTTGTTAACTTTCAAAAGAGGGAAGAAAAAACTATGCAAATTGATTAACTGGCATTGTTTGAATATTTAATTTCATCACACCTTCCTCTTGACCCCTGGATGATAGCTTGAAGGGCAACAGTTGTGAACTGTATAAGGTGGTGTGACTGACGAGGGAGACTCCATTTTGGATTTATTAATTCAGGTCCCATAAATTATCCCAAGATCTCCCTTCACAGCAGGGTTGTGGCCCCCCACCCTTTGGATAAGTACACAAATCCCAAGAGAACAGAACTTTTCCCAAATGGCCAGAGAATTAGAGGCCACGTGTTAATGAAGGCGAGGAGGAGCTGAGCTAGGACCCCTGCTGTCTTTTATGCAAGTCGGCCAACATTATTATTATTTATTTATTTGGCACCATTAATTCCATGGTGCTGTACATGAGAAAGAGGTTACGTACAGAGTTATAGCTATCGTATACAGTAAAAAAATTTACAATGACAGACTGGTACAGAGGGGAGAGGACCGTGTCCTTGCGGACTTACATTCTACGGGAAAGCTCTAGACGGGGCATCACAGACATCTAGAGATGAATAATGAAAGTTCCGTGCATCTCAGGGTTGAGTCCAATATACCACCAGAACTCTGGGAGCCCTCCGCACACACCTCTGTGTCTCACCTTTCTCTAGCAGTTCCGGACACCGAGCTATCGAGACTGGCTCTCCAGACCCACTTAGCCGACTCAAGTTTGGACTCTCCATATCAGTCCAGCCCCAACGAACCCGTTGAGACGTCAATTCTCCCATTTTGACTTCCCACTAGGAAATTGTGACCTACGCTAGATATTGGGAATTATTTCAGCTAAGAGGTCAAGGGAGGAGGTTTCAGACCAACCCAGAGGGGCGGTGATGAATATGGGAGTGGGCGAGCTAGGGGTTAAAAGCTAGCCACACACCTTTAGCCTTTGTCATTGTTCTGCCATGGAAGCCAGGTCACGTCACGTGTGAACATGGACCAGAAACTAAGAAGGTGCCTGTGGATACGAGAGCTTCCCTTCATCCACAAGTTATAAGGAACAGTAATGTGACAAATACAGCTAACTGCGAGCCCCATACCTTACCCTACTTTTATCTGTACTTCTGGCTGTAATATCCGTATAATACTCTGTATATATTTGTACTATCTAGTGGCCCTTTCGGCAATTAAAATATCAATTAATTTTGGGCTGCTCTTTTATATCGAAACCTGATTTCCCACATCCATGAGTCCGGCTAGTACTTATACCAGGGGTGTCAAACTGCATTCCTCGAGGGCTGCAAACAGGTCATGTTTTCAGGATTTCCTTGTACTGCACAGGTGATAATTTAATCACCAACTCATTATTTGTGTAGGTGATTAAATTATCACCTGTGCAGTACAAGGAAATCCTGAAAACATGACCTGTTTGCAGCCCTCGAGGAATGCAGTTTGACACCCCTGACTTATACGATACCTGGGGTTGGTTTCTTACCCAATATAAGCTTGTCAATGGACTGGGCTTATATCTAACGAGGAACTGGTGGCAGCATACCATTCTGGTGTTATTGGGAGATCCAAGCAGTGACGAACCGGAGGTTTACATATATTCCCGGCCTGGGACTGGTGATATATATAGCCCTCACTGCAGAGTGCCCAGATAACTAGCATGTGACAGGGCAGCCTCTCCGGCGACTACTTATCCTAGGTGCAATTCCCTGACTGACCTGAGGGTAAGGGAGGTGCCAGAGAGCTGTGACTGTGTAAGCTCCATCACAGATTGGTGACGGTGGGGGGATATCCGTATCCCCCGGCTCTCATGTGTTTTCCTTACAGGTGGATATGCCTCTGTAACAAGAGATCTAAAGAACCAAAGTCTTTTTACAAAACTACTGAGAGAAGCCAGGATGTTACCCTCCGGTCACCTGGCCTTGTACCTCAATGGACTGTCATCTTCCTATGCTAGTTGTTACCTACTCTCTGTGTGCCACAGGTGGTGTAGTCATCCCTGGAAGATCTGAAGTCACAGCTGCTATTATCCCGGTGGGTCAGCAGAAGGGTGAGACTGTAACGTGCACCATCTGGGGTACTGTGCTGGGACTGTTCTATGTGTTATCTGCCTGTTTTGTGGTTCAATGAAATTGTCACACTCAGACATGGGTAAGTCCGCTGGACGACACAGCATACAAATAAGATGGGATGGAGATGGGTAAAGGAAGGCCCTAAATGTAGAGAGCAAGGGATTGGACAAAAACCTGAGCCTGTCTATAAACTCCCCTAATGCCCTATGCGAGTCCTTCCCCCTGCCGCTGTCACATGTCTAGTCCCTGATTGTCTCCTCAATGCACCCTGTCTAATGCACTGGCTGGCAAGGATGCTAGCCTCACCACTGCAGATGGTAAAACATGGGAAGAGACAAACACGTGACAGACAAAGAAAATGGGACAAAATACTTCGCTTCAGGCTCTGCTGCCAAGCTCCACAACAGCATAGAAACAGCACCAGGAATCTGAGCTCTCAATACAGCAGCAACACCACCAATACAAGATTGCTCCTCACTCCAGGCTGGTCTGCATAGAATAACTATTACCGATGATCAGCTCATGGGTCATGTGACTAGTTAGAGGATGGTGGGAGTGGTCACCACCATCAGCTGATCAGCCGAAAGAAGCTGCCAGCAAAATACTGACGTTAATTCTAGCTGGACCAAAAGGAAAAAACAACATTTAAAATTACAGCAGAACCAGACCTGCAACGAATCCAATAATGAATCATGACAGTACCTCCCTTTCAACGAGGGGCCTCTTGACCCTTAAGACCGGACTTCACTGGAACTGACGTACGGTAAGGATGCTTCAACCCACTAATATACATGTCTGTAGTCACCTGGTCCTCAAGGTCATGGTAACTGCAGCCCGATGATGACGGAAATAATGTAGGCTCCGGAGGCGCACCAAATCTCTGGAGTGATGACCTGTGATGTACCTGCATCACTGTGGGTAGCTCCAGCTGGAAGGTCCTAGGGCTGAGAATGTCCGACACTCGATACTGCCCGATAACCCTAGAACTCCAGGTCTCAGATGAGTACTTCCACCTGATGTATCTAGTTGACACCCACACGTACTTATTCACACACAGGTCTGGACCTGAACATTTATTACCACGTGTACGTTGGGCACAAGATGGTACTCTCATTGAGGGACAGACAGCAGAGTCGTCCCCCCGTGTCACCAAACTCATACCCTCAGGATACTCAGAGGGAATCACAACCCTCCCCTGACCACTCTTCCTGGGAGGACACCAAGACTCCGAGTTTACCTGGGGTGTGGATTGGCTCAGCTTCAGCGCCAGTTTCTCCACTACAGGCCTCTGATCCGTTATACTGTGCACACAACGTTCTGGACACGCACTGTCATCCCTCAGGTACCAAGTGGCACAGAGCTGTGCAATGGCGTCAGTGTGCCGAGCTGGTAGGTACCTGTCCTTTTACAACCCCTGATAATGTCAGACAGCCTGCCAATCACAGTAATGCCACCGAGTATCATCAAACATATTGGCTCATCCCTAATCAGATCCTGTCACATGGATCCTATGGAACGCCCGCCAGGGCCATGGAGTAACCGGTACCAGGTCTGGTATTCACAGGGGGATGTCACGGTGGTGGTGACCCGATCCATGGCCCTGGGCACCCATGTTAAAGGGAATGTCCTTAAAGGGATTTTGAATAAAGTTCGTGTTCGTGACGCCACCTGTGGTATTCGGTCAGTGGGGACCGACTCTGCCTAAACGGGTCCTCTGGGGTGATGTTATGGCAGCTGAGATGGTATAACTTCCCACCGGTGAAGTAGGTCCCCAGGGATCCCGGTGTATAGATGAAGATGGTGAATAGTGCAGTAAAGAAAAGAGGACACAGGTTTGCAGTCTCTTTACCTGATTTACTGAAGCTTCAGGCAGCCACAGTCCAGGGCACCAGATCACAGGTACAGGAAGGGTCCGGCCGGCTTGGAAGCAAATTCAGAGTCCCCTTTTTCAGGTGGAGTTACAAGCTTTCGTATTAGCGTGGTGGTGTTGTAGTCCCTTACGGCCTATGGCTTCTGGCAAGGTCCTCACAGTTCTCTCTGTCCTCCATGAAGGTTAGGACACAAACCCGTATGACAGGTGACTCGAGCCTTTTTACAGGGCCTCTATCACGACCCGGACTCTATGTGTCACTGTGCCTCCTGGGTATTAGGGCAGACAGGTGATGTGTAATCCAGCTGTCCTGTCGGTTTCTGCTGTAAGTCTTAAGAGTCCCTCACAACCTCGGTCTTCCGGTGTTAAATATTAATTATTATTCTTATTCTCAATTCTGTACTGAACACATTGCTTCTCGCTGACATTACAAAAAGCTATTTATGTATATATAGCTCAAGAGTATAAGTGAACACCATATAGAGAGAACACGTGGTCTGTGGGATACATTTATAATCACAGCTCTTAGGAGGGGGGAGGGCTGTCACATGGATCCTGTATCACATCGGATCCTGACACCAGGATCCTGTATCACATCGGATCCTGTATCACATCAGATCCTGTCACCTGGATCCTGCATCACATCAGATCCTGTCACCTGGATCCTGTATCACATCGGATCCTGTATCACATCAGATCCTGTCACCTGGATCCTGCATCACATCAGATCCTGTCACCTGGATCCTGTATCACATCGGATCCTGTATCACATCAGATCCTGTCACCTGGATCCTGCATCACATCAGATCCTGTCACCTGGATCCTGCATCACATCAGATCCTGTCACCTGGATCCTGTATCACATCGGATCCTGACACCTGGATCCTGTATCACATTGGATCCTGTATCACATCGGATCCTGTCACATGGATCCTATATCAAATCGGATCCTGTCACATGGATCCTGTATCACATCGAATCCTGTCACATAGATCAGGTTTCACATCAGATCCTGTCACATGGATCCTATATCAAATCGGATCCTGTCACATGGATCCTGTATCACATCGAATCCTGTCACATAGATCTGGTTTCACATCAGATCCTGTCACATGGATCCTGCATCACATCAGATCCTGTCACCTGGATCCTGTATCACATTGGATCCTGTATCACATCGGATCCTGTCACATGGATCCTATATCACATCGGATCCTGTCACATGGATCCTGTATCGCATCGAATATTGTCACATAGATCTGGTTTCACATCGGATCCTGTCACATAGATCCAGTATCACATCGGATCCTGTCACATAGATCCGGTATCACATCAGATCCTGTCACATAGATCCAGTATCACATCGGATCCTGTCACATAGATCCGGTATGACATTGGATCCTGTCATATAGATCCGGTATCACACTGGATCCTGTCCCATAGATCCGGTATCACATCGGATCCTGTCACAGATCCGGTATCACGTTGCCATTGTCCTATATATATTGGTAATTTGGTCAGCGGTACATTATTCAGGGGTCTGAGGGTAATTTGGTCAGCGGTACATTATTCAGGGGTCTGAGGGTAATTTGGTCAGCGGTGCATTATTCAGGGGTCTGAGGGTAATTTGGTCAGCGGTACATTATTCAGGGGTCTGAGGGTAATTTGGTCACCGGTACATTATTCAGGGGTCTGGGGGTAATTTGGTCAGCGGTACACTATTCAGGGGTCTGGGGGTAATTTGGTCAGCGGTACATTATTCAGGGGTCTGGGGGTAATTTGGTCAGCGGTACACTATTCAGGGGTCTGAGGGTAATTTGGTCAGCGGTACATTATTCAGGGGTCTGAGGGTAATTTGGTCAGCGGTACATTATTCAGGGGTCTGAGGGTAATTTGGTCACCGGTACATTATTCAGGGGTCTGGGGGTGATTTGGTCAGCGGTACACTATTCAGGGGTCTCGGGGTAATTTGGTCAGCGGTACATTATTCAGGGGTCTGAGGGTAATTTGGTCACCGGTACATTATTCAGGGGTCTGGGGGTGATTTGGTCAGCGGTACATTATTCAGGGGTCTGAGGGTAATTTGGTCAGCGGTACACTATTCAGGGGTCTGAGGGTAATTTGGTCAGCGGTACATTATTCAGGGGTCTGAGGGTAATTTGGTCAGCGGTACACTATTCAGGGGTCTGAGGGTAATTTGGTCAGCGGTACATTATTCAGGGGTCTGAGGGTAATTTGGTCAGCGGTACACTATTCAGGGGTCTGAGGGTAATTTGGTCAGCGGTACATTATTCAGGGGTCTGAGGGTAATTTGGTCAGCGGTACACTATTCAGGGGTCTGGGGGTAATTTGGTCAGCGGTACACTATTCAGGGGTCTGAGGGTAATTTGGTCAGCGGTACACTATTCAGGGGTCTGAGGGTAATTTGGTCACCGGTACATTATTCAGGGGTCTGGGGGTGATTTGGTCAGCGGTACATTATTCAGGGGTCTGGGGGTAATTTGGTCAGCGGTACATTATTCAGGGGTCTGAGGGTAATTTGGTCAGCGGTACATTATTCAGGGGTCTGGGGGTAATTTGGTCAGCGGTACATTATTCAGGGGTCTGAGGGTAATTTGGTCACCGGTACATTATTCAGGGGTCTGAGGGTAATTTGGTCAGCGGTACATTATTCAGGGGTCTGGGGGTAATTTGGTCAGCGGTACACTATTCAGGGGTCTCGGGGTAATTTGGTCAGCGGTACATTATTCAGGGGTCTGAGGGTAATTTGGTCAGCGGTACATTATTCAGGGGTCTGGGGGTAATTTGGTCAGCGGTACATTATTCAAGGGTGTGAGGGTAATTTGGTCAGCGGTACATTATTCAGGGGTCTGGGGGTAATTTGGTCAGCGGTACATTATTCAGGGGTCTGAGGGTAATTTGGTCAGCGGTACACTATTCAGGGGTCTGAGGGTAATTTGGTCAGCGGTACATTATTCAGGGGTCTGAGGGTAATTTGGTCAGCGGTACATTATTCAGGGGTCTGAGGGTAATTTGGTCAGCGGTACACTATTCAGGGGTCTGAGGGTAATTTGGTCAGCGGTACATTATTCAGGGGTCTGAGGGTAATTTGGTCAGCGGTACATTATTCAGGGGTCTCGGGGTAATTTGGTCAGCGGTACATTATTCAGGGGTCTGAGGGTAATTTGGTCAGCGGTACATTATTCAGGGGTCTGAGGGTAATTTGGTCAGCGGTACACTATTCAGGGGTCTGGGGGTAATTTGGTCAGCGGTACATTATTCAGGGGTCTGGGGGTAATTTGGTCAGCGGTACACTATTCAGGGGTCTGGGGGTAATTTGGTCAGCGGTACACTATTCAGGGGTCTCGGGGTAATTTGGTCAGCGGTACATTATTCAGGGGTCTGAGGGTAATTTGGTCAGCGGTACATTATTCAGGGGTCTGAGGGTAATTTGGTCAGCGGTACACTATTCAGGGGTCTGGGGGTAATTTGGTCAGCGGTACATTATTCAGGGGTCTGAGGGTAATTTGGTCAGCGGTACATTATTCAGGGGTCTGGGGGTAATTTGGTCAGCGGTACATTATTCAGGGGTCTGGGGGTAATTTGGTCAGCGGTACACTATTCAGGGGTCTCGGGGTAATTTGGTCAGCGGTACACTATTCAGGGGTCTGGGGGTAATTTGGTCAGCGGTACATTATTCAGGGGTCTGGGGGTAATTTGGTCAGCGGTACATTATTCAGGGGTCTGAGGGTAATTTGGTCAGCGGTACATTATTCAGGGGTCTGAGGGTAATTTGGTCAGCGGTACATTATTCAGGGGTCTGAGGGTAATTTGGTCAGAGGTACACTATTCAGGGGTCTGGGGGTAATTTGGTCAGCGGTACATTATTCAGGGGTCTGAGGGTAATTTGGTCAGCGGTACACTATTCAGGGGTCTGAGGGTAATTTGGTCAGAGGTACATTATTCAGGGGTCTGAGGGTAATTTGGTCACCAGTACATTATTCAGGGGTCTCGGGGTAATTTGGTCAGCGGTACATTATTCAGGGGTCTGAGGGTAATTTGGTCAGCGGTACATTATTCAGGGGTCTGAGGGTAATTTGGTCAGCGGTACACTATTCAGGGGTCTGAGGGTAATTTGGTCAGCGGTACATTATTCAGGGGTCTGGGGGTAATTTGGTCAGCGGTACATTATTCAGGGGTCTGAGGGTAATTTGGTCAGCGGTACATTATTCAGGGGTCTGAGGGTAATTTGGTCAGCGGTACATTATTCAGGGGTCTGGGGGTAATTTGGTCAGCGGTACATTATTCAGGGGTCTCGGGGTAATTTGGTCAGCGGTACATTATTCAGGGGTCTGAGGGTAATTTGGTCAGCGGTACACTATTCAGGGGTCTGGGGGTAATTTGGTCAGCGGTACACTATTCAGCGGTCTGAGGGTAATTTGGTCAGCGGTACATTATTCAGGGGTCTGAGGGTAATTTGGTCAGCGGTACATTATTCAGGGGTCTGAGGGTAATTTGGTCAGCGGTACACTATTCAGGGGTCTGAGGGTAATTTGGTCAGCGGTACATTATTCAGGGGTCTGAGGGTAATTTGGTCAGCGGTACATTATTCAGGGGTCTGAGGGTAATTTGGTCAGCGGTACATTATTCAGGGGTCTGAGGGTAATTTGGTCACCGGTACATTATTCAGGGGTCTGGGGGTAATTTGGTCAGCGGTACATTATTCAGGGGTCTGAGGGTAATTTGGTCAGCGGTACATTATTCAGGGGTCTGGGGGTGATTTGGTCAGCGGTACATTATTCAGGGGTCTGGGGGTAATTTGGTCAGCGGTACACTATTCAGGGGTCTGAGGGTAATTTGGTCACCGGTACATTATTCAGGGGTCTGGGGGTAATTTGGTCAGCGGTACATTATTCAGGGGTCTGGGGGTAATTTGGTCAGCGGTACATTATTCAGGGGTCTGAGGGTAATTTGGTCAGCGGTACATTATTCAGGGGTCTGGGGATAATTTGGTCAGCGGTACATTATTCAGGGGTCTGGGGGTAATTTGGTCAGCGGTACATTATTCAGGGGTCTGAGGGTAATTTGGTCAGCGGTACATTATTCAGGGGTCTGAGGGTAATTTGGTCAGCGGTACATTATTCAGGGGTCTGAGGGTAATTTGGTCAGCGGTACATTATTCAGGGGTCTGAGGGTAATTTGGTCAGCGGTACACTATTCAGGGGTCTGAGGGTAATTTGGTCAGCGGTACACTATTCAGGGGTCTGAGGGTAATTTGGTCAGCGGTACATTATTCAGGGGTCTGGGGGTAATTTGGTCAGCGGTACATTATTCAGGGGTCTGAGGGTAATTTGGTCAGCGGTACATTATTCAGGGGTCTGAGGGTAATTTGGTCAGCGGTGCATTATTCAGGGGTCTGGGGGTAATTTGGTCAGCGGTGCATTATTCAGGGGTCTGGGGGTAATTTGGTCAGCGGTACATTATTCAGGGGTCTGGGGGTAATTTGGTCAGCGGTACATTATTCAGGGGTCTGAGGGTAATTTGGTCAGCGGTACACTATTCAGGGGTCTGAGGGTAATTTGGTCAGCGGTACATTATTCAGGGGTCTGGGGGTAATTTGGTCAGCGGTACATTATTCAGGGGTCTGAGGGTAATTTGGTCAGCGGTACATTATTCAGGGGTCTGAGGGTAATTTGGTCAGCGGTACATTATTCAGGGGTCTCGGGGTAATTTGGTCAGCGGTACATTATTCAGGGGTCTGAGGGTAATTTGGTCAGCGGTACACTATTCAGGGGTCTGGGGGTAATTTGGTCAGCGGTACATTATTCAGGGGTCTGAGGGTAATTTGGTCAGCGGTACATTATTCAGGGGTCTGAGGGTAATTTGGTCAGTGGTACATTATTCAGGGGTCTGAGGGTAATTTGGTCAGCGGTACATTATTCAGGGGTCTGAGGGTAATTTGGTCAGCGGTACATTATTCAGGGGTCTGGGGGTAATTTGGTCAGCGGTACATTATTCAGGGGTCTGAGGGTAATTTGGTCACCGGTACATTATTCAGGGGTCTGAGGGTAATTTGGTCAGCGGTACATTATTCAGGGGTCTGAGGGTAATTTGGTCAGCGGTACATTATTCAGGGGTCTGAGGGTAATTTGGTCAGCGGTACATTATTCAGGGGTCTGAGGGTAATTTGGTCAGCGGTACATTATTCAGGGGTCTCGGGGTAATTTGGTCAGCGGTACATTATTCAGGGGTCTGGGGGTAATTTGGTCAGCGGTACATTATTCAGGGGTCTGAGGGTAATTTGGTCAGCGGTACATTATTCAGGGGTCTGAGGGTAATTTGGTCACCGGTACATTATTCAGGGGTCTGAGGGTAATTTGGTCACCGGTACATTATTCAGGGGTCTGGGGGTGATTTGGTCAGCGGTACACTATTCAGGGGTCTCGGGGTAATTTGGTCAGCGGTACATTATTCAGGGGTCTGAGGGTAATTTGGTCAGCGGTACATTATTCAGGGGTCTGAGGGTAATTTGGTCACCGGTACATTATTCAGGGGTCTCGGGGTAATTTGGTCAGCGGTACATTATTCAGGGGTCTGAGGGTAATTTGGTCACCGGTACACTATTCAGGGGTCTGAGGGTAATTTGGTCAGCGGTACACTATTCAGGGGTCTGAGGGTAATTTGGTCAGCGGTACATTATTCAGGGGTCTGGGGGTAATTTGGTCAGCGGTACACTATTCAGGGGTCTGAGGGTAATTTGGTCAGCGGTACACTATTCAGGGGTCTGAGGGTAATTTGGTCAGCGGTACACTATTCAGGGGTCTGAGGGTAATTTGGTCAGCGGTACATTATTCAGGGGTCTGAGGGTAATTTGGTCACCGGTACATTATTCAGGGGTCTGGGGGTAATTTGGTCAGCGGTACATTATTCAGGGGTCTGGGGGTAATTTGGTCAGCGGTACATTATTCAGGGGTCTGAGGGTAATTTGGTCAGCGGTACATTATTCAGGGGTCTGGGGGTAATTTGGTCAGCGGTACATTATTCAGGGGTCTGAGGGTAATTTGGTCAGCGGTACATTATTCAGGGGTCTGGGGGTAATTTGGTCAGCGGTACATTATTCAGGGGTCTGGGGGTAATTTGGTCAGCGGTACATTATTCAGGGGTCTCTGGGTAATTTGGTCAGCGGTACATTATTCAGGGGTCTGAGGGTAATTTGGTCAGCGGTACATTATTCAGGGGTCTGAGGGTAATTTGGTCACCGGTACATTATTCAGGGGTCTCTGGGTAATTTGGTCAGCGGTACATTATTCAGGGGTCTGGGGGTAATTTGGTCACCGGTACATTATTCAGGGGTCTCTGGGTAATTTGGTCAGCGGTACATTATTCAGGGGTCTGGGGGTAATTTGGTCAGCGGTACATTATTCAGGGGTCTCTGGGTAATTTGGTCAGCGGTACATTATTCAGGGGTCTGAAGGTAATTTGGTCAGCGGTACATTATTCAGGGGTCTGAGGGTAATTTGGTCACCGGTACATTATTCAGGGGTCGGAGGGTAATTTGGTCAGCGGTACACTATTCAGGGGTCTGAGGGTAATTTGGTCAGCGGTACATTATTCAGGGGTCTGAGGGTAATTTGGTCAGCGGTACATTATTCAGGGGTCTGAAGGTAATTTGGTCAGCGGTACATTATTCAGGGGTCTGAAGGTAATTTGGTCAGCGGTACATTATTCAGGGGTCTGAGGGTAATTTGGTCACCGGTACATTATTCAGGGGTCTGAGGGTAATTTGGTCACCGGTACATTATTCAGGGGTCTCGGGGTAATTTGGTCAGCGGTACACTATTCAGGGGTCTGAGGGTAATTTGGTCAGCGGTACACTATTCAGGGGTCTGGGGGTAATTTGGTCACCGGTACATTATTCAGGGGTCTGGGGGTAATTTGGTCAGCGGTACACTATTCAGGGGTCTGGGGGTAATTTGGTCAGCGGTACATTATTCAGGGGTCTGAGGGTAATTTGGTCACCGGTACATTATTCAGGGGTCTGAGGGTAATTTGGTCAGCGGTACATTATTCAGGGGTCTGAGGGTAATTTGGTCAGCGGTACATTATTCAGGGGTCTCGGGGTAATTTGGTCAGCGGTACACTATTCAGGGGTCTGGGGGTAATTTGGTCAGCGGTACACTATTCAGGGGTCTGAGGGTAATTTGGTCAGCGGTACATTATTCAGGGGTCTGAGGGTAATTTGGTCACCGGTACATTATTCAGGGGTCTCGGGGTAATTTGGTCAGCGGTACATTATTCAGGGGTCTGGGGGTAATTTGGTCAGCGGTACATTATTCAGGGGTCTGGGGGTAATTTGGTCAGAGGTACATTATTCAGGGGTCTGAGGGTAATTTGGTCAGCGGTACATTATTCAGGGGTCTGAGGGTAATTTGGTCACCGGTACATTATTCAGGGGTCTGGGGGTAATTTGGTCAGCGGTACACTATTCAGGGGTCTGAGGGTAATTTGGTCAGCGGTACATTATTCAGGGGTCTGAGGGTAATTTGGTCACCGGTACATTATTCAGGGGTCTCGGGGTAATTTGGTCAGCGGTACATTATTCAGGGGTCTGGGGGTAATTTGGTCAGCGGTACATTATTCAGGGGTCTGGGGGTAATTTGGTCAGAGGTACATTATTCAGGGGTCTGAGGGTAATTTGGTCAGCGGTACATTATTCAGGGGTCTGAGGGTAATTTGGTCAGCGGTACATTATTCAGGGGTCTGAGGGTAATTTGGTCAGCGGTACATTATTCAGGGGTCTGAGGGTAATTTGGTCAGCGGTACATTATTCAGGGGTTCTTAGGGTAATTTGGTCACCGGTACATTATTCAGGGGTCTGAGGGTAATTTGGTCAGCGGTACATTATTCAGGGGTCTGAGGGTAATTTGGTCACCGGTACATTATTCAGGGGTCTGAGGGTAATTTGGTCAGCGGTACATTATTCAGGGGTCTGAGGGTAATTTGGTCACCGGTACATTATTCAGGGGTCTGAGGGTAATTTGGTCACCGGTACACTATTCAGGGGTCTGAGGGTAATTTGGTCAGCGGTACATTATTCAGGGGTCTGAGGGTAATTTGGTCACCGGTACATTATTCAGGGGTCTCGGGGTAATTTGGTCAGCGGTACATTATTCAGGGGTCTGGGGGTAATTTGGTCAGCGGTACATTATTCAGGGGTCTGGGGGTAATTTGGTCAGCGGTACATTATTCAGGGGTCTGAGGGTAATTTGGTCAGCGGTACATTATTCAGGGGTCTGGGGGTAATTTGGTCACCGGTACATTATTCAGGGGTCTCGGGGTAATTTGGTCACCGGTACATTATTCAGGGGTCTGAGGGTAATTTGGTCAGCGGTACATTATTCAGGGGTCTGAGGGTAATTTGGTCACCGGTACATTATTCAGGGGTGTGAGGGTAATTTGGTCAGCGGTACATTATTCAGGGGTCTGAGGGTAATTTGGTCACCGGTACATTATTCAGGGGTCTAGGGGTAATTTGGTCAGCGGTACACTATTCAGGGGTGTGAGGGTAATTTGGTCAGCGGTACATTATTCAGGGGTCTGAGGGTAATTTGGTCAGCGGTACACTATTCAGGGGTCTGAGGGTAATTTGGTCAGCGGTACATTATTCAGGGGTCTGAGGGTAATTTGGTCAGCGGTACATTATTCAGGGGTCTGAGGGTAATTTGGTCAGCGGTACATTATTCAGGGGTCTGAGGGTAATTTGGTCACTGGTACATTATTCAGGGGTCTGAGGGTAATTTGGTCAGCGGTACATTATTCAGGGGTCTGAAGGTAATTTGGTCAGCGGTACATTATTCAGGGGTCTGAGGGTAATTTGGTCACCGGTACATTATTCAGGGGTCTGGGGGTAATTTGGTCAGCGGTACATTATTCAGGGGTCTGAGGGTAATTTGGTCACCGGTACATTATTCAGGGGTCTGGGGGTAATTTGGTCAGCGGTACACTATTCAGGGGTGTGAGGGTAATTTGGTCAGCGGTACATTATTCAGGGGTCTGAGGGTAATTTGGTCAGCGGTACACTATTCAGGGGTCTGAGGGTAATTTGGTCAGCGGTACATTATTCAGGGGTCTGAGGGTAATTTGGTCAGCGGTACATTATTCAGGGGTCTGAGGGTAATTTGGTCAGCGGTACATTATTCAGGGGTCTGAGGGTAATTTGGTCACTGGTACATTATTCAGGGGTCTGAGGGTAATTTGGTCAGCGGTACATTATTCAGGGGTCTGAAGGTAATTTGGTCAGCGGTACATTATTCAGGGGTCTGAGGGTAATTTGGTCACCGGTACATTATTCAGGGGTCTGGGGGTAATTTGGTCAGCGGTACACTATTCAGGGGTCTGAGGGTCTTCTCCTCAGAGAACAATGCTAGGTGCCTGGGATTCCTGCCATTGCTGAAGAGCCGAGCAGAGGGGGCTCCGCCGGACTGTGGGGGGCTGCGGAGACATGGCGGGGACAGCAGTAAATCCCTGAGCCGCAGCCAGGGGAGGCAATGACTTGCTCCATTAGTTCTGAGCCTGTAATGAGATGATGAGCTGCGGCCTTGTCCTCCATTCATCATCCTGCTTTCCTCCCTTTATCTGCTCTCCTCCTGCTGTCAGCGCCGGGTGTAAATCAGCCCCTCACCCGCGGCCCCGCCAAGGGTCAAGGGCCACAGTGATCATTGACAAATTAGGGGCCTGGTCCCGGCTCCACACAGTGTTCTCATTTACATATCAATGGTGGAGGGAGATAATTAATAATTAGACTCTTAACCTCTGCACACAGGGGGGAGTTTATCAGCGAGAGTTGTCCTGGAAATGATTAGATAATGGGATGTAGTGGAAACACTCAGCTGTAGTGTCGGCTGATACAATAGCCCCTCATTGTAGCCCCCCATCGTAGCCCCTCATCCGGCCCTGGAAATCAATCCACACATGAAATAAAAATATTGTCATTGTGAGCAGCGGAGGGAATCGCCTCATTATAGATTCATTGTTACCAGGACTATCGGCCACATCTGCCATTTCCATGTAAATTAGTAATTATGGACGATTATGAGCGAGGGTCCGTGTCGGAGATACAGAGGGTGAGATAGGAGCGGAGTCTGTACCAGCCATAGATATTAGGAGGATGACGTGAGGCGGCTTCACGATTACAACTCTAATAGCGAGGGTCAATAGCACATTGCAGCATTCTGGCGGAGGCGTCACCGGCCACATCACATTATCCAACAGACCATTACAACGGGCAACACTCGCTACTACCAGTCAGAAATCACCGGGCACCAGACACTAGAACCAGTCAGAAATCACCGGGCATCAGTCACTAGAACCAGTCAGAAATCACCGGGCACCAGTCACTAGAACCAGTCAGAAATCACCGGGCACCAGTCACTAGAACCAGTCAGAAATCACCGGGCACCAGTCACTAGAACCAGTCAGAAATCACCGGGCACCAGTCACTAGAACCAGTCAGAAATCACCGGGCAACAGTCACTAGAACCAGTCAGAAATCACCGGGCACCAGTCACTAGAACCAATCAGAAATCACCGGGCACCAGACACTAGAACCAGTCAGAAATCACCGGCACCAGTCACTAGAACCAGTCAGAAATCACCGGGCAACAGTCACTAGAACCAGTCAGAAATCACACCGGGCACCAGACACTAGAACCAGTCAGAAATCACCGGGCATCAGTCACTAGAACCAGTCAGAAATCACCGGGCAACAGTCACTAGAACCAGTCAGAAATCACCGGGCACCAGTCACTAGAACCAGTAAGAAATCACCAGGTAACAGTCGCTACAACCAGTCAGAAATCACCAGGCAACAGTCACTAGAACCAGTCAGAAATCACCGGGCACCAGTCGCTACAACCAGTCAGAAATCACCGGGCAACAGTCGCTACAACCAGTCAGAAATCACCGGGCACCAGTCACTAGAACCAGTCAGAAATCACCGGGCACCAGTCACTAGAACCAGTCAGAAATCACGAGCAACAGTCGCTACAAAACCAGTCAGAAATCACCGGGCAACAGTCGCTACAACCAGTCAGAAATAACCAGGTAACAGTCGCTACAACCAGTCAGAAATCACCAGGCAACAGTCGCTACAACCAGTCAGAAATCACCGGGCACCAGTCACTAGAACCAGTCAGAAATCACCAGGCACCAGGCACTAGAACCAGTCAGAAATCCCGAACAACAGTCGCTACAACCAGTCAGAAATCACCGGGCAACAGTCGCTACAACCAGTCAGAAATCACCGGGCTCCAGTCACTACAACCAGTCAGAAATCACCAGGCATCAGTCACTAGAACCAGTCAGAAATCACCGGGCACCAGTCACTAGAACCAGTCGGAAATCACCGGGCACCAGTCGCTACAACCAGTCAGAAATCACCAGGCACCAGTCACTAGAACCAGTCGGAAATCACCGGGCACCAGTCGCTACAACCAGTCAGAAATCACCAGGCAACAGTCGCTACAACCAGTCAGAAATCACCAGGTAACAGTCGCTACAACCAGTCAGAACTCATCAGGCAACAGTCACTACGACCAGTCAGAAATCACCAGGCAACATTCGCTACAACCAATCAGAAATCACCAGGTAACAGTCGCTACAACCAGTCAGAAATCACCAGGCAACAGTCGCTACGACCAGTCAGAAATCACCAGGCAACAGTCGCTACAACCAGTCAGAAATCACCAGGCAAGACTCGCTACAACCAGTCAGAAATCACCAGACAACACTCGCTACAACCAGTCAGAAATCACCAGGCACCAGTCGATACAAACAGTCAGAACTCACCAGGCAACAGTCGCTACGACCAGTCAGATATCACCAGGTAACAGTCGCTGCAACCAGTCTGAACTCACCAGGCAACAGTCGCTACAACCAGTCAGAAATCACTGGGCAACAATCACTACAACCAGTCAGAAATCACCAGGCACCAGTCACTAAAAACAGTCAGAAATCACCAGGCACCAGTCACTAGAACCAGTCAGAAATCACGGACTCCAGTCGCTACAACCAGTCAGAAATCACCGGGCACCAGTCGCTAAAACCAGTCAGAAATCACCAGGTAACAGTCGCTACAACCAGTCAGAAATCACGGACACCAGTCGCTACAACCAGTCAGAAATCACTGGGCAACAGTCGCTACAACCAGTCAGAAATCACCAGGCACCAGTCGCTAAAAACAGTCAGAAATCACCAGGCACCAGTCACTAGAACCAGTCAGAAATTACGGACACCAGTCGCTACAACCAGTCAGAAATCACCAGGTAACAGTCGCTACAACCAGTCAGAAATCACCGGGCACCAGAAGCTACAACCAGTCAGAAATCACCAGGTAACAGTCGCTACAACCAGTCAGAACTCACCAGGCAACAGTCGCTACGACCAGTCAGATATCACCAGGTAACAGTCGCTACGACCAGTCAGATATCACCAGGTAACAGTCGCTACGACCAGTCAGAAATCACCAGGCAACAGTCGCTGCAACCAGTCTGAACTCACCAGGCAACAGTCGCTACAACCAGTCAGAAATCACTGGGCAACAATCACTACAACCAGTCAGAAATCACCAGGCACCAGTCACTAAAAACAGTCAGAAATCACCAGGCACCAGTCACTAGAACCAGTCAGAAATCACGGACTCCAGTCGCTACAACCAGTCAGAAATCACCGGGCACCAGTCGCTAAAACCAGTCAGAAATCACGGACACCAGTCACTACAACCAGTCAGAAATCACCAGGCACCAGTCGCTACAACCAGTCAGAAATCACCGGGCAACATTCGCTACAACCAGTCAGAATTCACCAGGCAACAGTCGTTACAACCAGTCAGAAATTACAGGCAACAGTGGCTACAACCAGTCAGAAATCAACAGGCAGCAGTCACTACAACCAGTCAGAACTCACAGGCAACAGTTGCTACAACCAGTCAGAAATCACCAGGCAGCAGTCGCTACAACTAGTCAACTCACCAGGCAACAGTCGCTACAACCAGTCAGAAATCACCGGGCACCAGTCGCTACAACCAGTCAGAAATCACGAGCACCAGTCGCTACAACCAGTCAGAAATCACCAGGCACCAGTCGCTACAACCAGTCAGAAATCACCAGGCACCAGTCACTAGAACCAGTCAGAAATCACCAGGCACCAGTCACTAGAACCAGTCAGAAATCACGGACACCAGTCGCTACAACCAGTCAGAATTCACCAGGCAACAGTGGTTACAACCAGTCAGAATTCACCAGGCAACAGTGGCTACTAGGGTTGAGCGAAACGGGTCGAACATTTTCAAAAGTCGCCGACTTTTGGCTAAGTCGGGGTTTCATGAAACCCGATCCGACCCCTGTGCGGGGTCGGCCATGCGGTACGCGACTTTCGCGCCAAAGTCGCGTTTCAATGACGCGAAAAGCGCCATTTCTCAGCCAATGAAGGTAAACGCAGAGTGTGAGCAGCGTGATGACATAGGTCCTGGTCCCCACCATCTTAGAGAAGGGCATTGCAGTGATTGGCTTGCTGTCTGCGACGTCACAGGGGCTATAAAGAGGCGTTCCCGCCGACCGCCATGTTACTGCTGCTGATCTGAGCTTAGGGAGAGGTTGCTGCCGCTTTGTCAGAAGCAGGGATAGCGTTAGGCAGGGTCCATTAACCACAAAACCGCTTGTGCTGCAGCGATTTGCACTGTCCAACACCACCCTCGGTGTGCAGGGACAGTGGAAGTTTTTTTTTTTTTTTTTTTTTCCTCAGCGCTGTAGCTCATTGGGCTGCCCTAGAAGGCTCCCTGATAGCTGCATTGCTGTGTGTACGCCGCTGTGCAAACCAACTGCTTTTTTCAAAGCACAAATCCTCTTGTTCCTTCCTTTCTGCACAGCTATCTTTTTTGTTTGTCCACACTTTTTATTTCATTTGTGCATCAGTCCACTCCTTATTGCTGCCTGCCATACCTGGCTGAGATTACTGCAGGCAGGGAGATAGTAATTGTAGGACATTCCCTGTTTTTTTTTTTTTTTTTTTTTTTGGTGGGAGATTAAGATTGGCAATTTGGCATTTCTGCTAGAGTGCCATCCCTGTGTGTGCCATCTCTCTCACATAGTGGGCCATAGAAAGCCTTTTCATTTTTCTGTATTTTTTTTTGTGGGGTGTATAAATTCTCCCTGATAAAAATACAGTGGGAGATTAATATTGGCCTTTGGGCTTGTGTGCCAGTCCTGAGTGTGCCATCTCTCTCACAAATAGTGGGCCATAGAAAGCCTATTTTATTTTTTTTGGGGTTTTATAAATTCTCCCTGAAAAAAAGGGAGATTAATATTGGCCTCTGGGCTTGTGTGCCAGTCCTGAGCGTGCCATCTGTGCCAGCCCTGAGCGTGCCATCTCTCTCACAAATAGTGGGCCATAGAAAGCCTATTAATTTTTTTTTTTGGTTTTATAAATTCTCCCTGAAAAAAAGGGAGATTAATATTGGCCTCTGGGCTTGTGTGCCAGTCCTGAGCGTGCCATCTGTGCCAGCCCTGAGCGTGCCATCTCTCTCACAAATAGTGGGCCATAGAAAGCCTATTTAATTTTTTTTTTTGTTTTATAAATTTTCCCTGAAAAAAGGGAGATTAATATTGGCCTCTGGGCTTGTGTGCCAGTTGTGAGCGTGCCATCTGTGCCAGTCCTGAGCGTGCCATCTCTCTCACAAATAGTGGGCCATAGAAAGCCTATTTAAATTTTTTTTTGGTTTTATAAATTCTCCCAGAAAAAAAGGGAGATTAATATTGGCCTCTGGGCTTCTGTGCCAGTCCTGAGCGTGCCATCTGTGCCAGTCCTGAGCGTCCCATCTCTCTCACAAATAGTGGGCCATAGAAAGCCTATTTAATTTTTTTTTTGGTTTTATAAATTTTCCCTGAAAAAAGGGAGATTAATATTGGCCTCTGGGCTTGTGTGCCAGTTGTGAGCGTGCCATCTGTGCCAGTCCTGAGCGTGCCATCTCTCTCACAAATAGTGGGCCATAGAAAGCCTATTTAAATATTTTTTTGGTTTTATAAATTCTCCCAGAAAAAAAGGGAGATTAATATTGGCCTCTGGGCTTCTGTGCCAGTCCTGAGCGTGCCATCTGTGCCAGTCCTGAGCGTCCCATCTCTCTCACAAATAGTGGGCCATAGAAAGCCTATTTTTTTTTTTTGGGGGGTTTTAGAAATTCTCCCTGGAAAAAAAAAGGGAGATTAATATTGCCCTTTGGGCTTGTGTGCCAGTACTAAGCGTTCCATCTCTCTCTCTCTCTCTTAGTCAGTGGGCCATAGAACGCCTATTTTTGGTTTTATTTGTTTTCTAAATTCTCCCTGAAAAAATCATTTTATTTTATTTGGTTTCTAAATTCTTCCTGATAAAATCATATTTTTTTTATTATTTTTTTTTCTAAAGTCTCCCTGAAAAAAAAAAAAAAAAAACAACCAAAAAAAACAGTGGGAGATTAATATTGGCCTTTCTGCTTGTGTGCCAGTCTTGACTCCTGGGTGTGCCATCTCTCTCTCTCTCTCTCTCTCCAATTGTGGTCCATAGAAAGCCTATATTTTTTTTCCTTGATTTGGGTTCCAAAATCTACCAGAGAAAATAACTCCATCAATCATTGGTAGAAAAATATTGGCCTCTGGGCTTGTGTGCCACTCCTGATTCCTGTGTGCGTCATCTCTCAGTCAGTGGGCCATAGAACGCCTATTTTTGGTTTTATTTGTTTTATAAATTCTCCCTGAAAAAATCATTTTATTTTATTTGGTTTCTAAATTCTTCCTGATAAAATCATATTTTTTTTATTATTTTTTTTTCTAAAGTCTCCCTGAAAAAAAAAAAAAAAAACAACCAAAAAAAACAGTGGGAGATTAATATTGGCCTTTCTGCTTGTGTGCCAGTCTTGACTCCTGGGTGTGCCATCTCTCTCTCTCTCTCTCTCTCTCTCTCCAATTGTGGTCCATAGAAAGCCTATATTTTTTTTCCTTGATTTGGGTTCCAAAATCTACCAGAGAAAATAACTCCATCAATCATTGGTAGAAAAATATTGGCCTCTGGGCTTGTGTGCCACTCCTGATTCCTGTGTGCGTCATCTCTCACTCAGTGGCCCATAGAAAGCATATAGTTTGTTACATTTGTTTTCTAAATTCTCCCTGCAAAAATCAATTTTTTTTTTTTGGGGGGGTTTCTAAAGTGTTCCTGAAAAAAATAAAAATAAAAAAAAAATAATAGTGTGACATTAATATTAACATTTGTGCTTCAGTGACAGTCCTGCGTGTGGGGCATCTCTCTAATTTGCAGCCACCAAAAAAAGAGTGTGTAACATTGGGCCTGATTTTCGCTGTGGTCTCACCAACCTGTAAAGGGGTAGCTAAATCATACTGAAGTTATAGCTCACCGTGTAAGTTGTGTGACTGCAACAAATAACGTTAGTTTGGTTACGTTTTTAAAACAATGAGGAAGTCTAGTGGAAGAGGTCGTGGCCGGGGGCGTTCATTGTCAGCTGGTAATGAGGGTAGTGGTAGTGGTGGAGCATCAGGTGGTCGTGGGGAAAAAAATATTGCACCTAAGTCTGGAGCTGTGGAGCCAGGTTCGTCGTCCGGCTACACAAGGCCTCGAACGCTCCCTTTTCTGGGATTAGGAAAACCGCTTTTAAAGCCGGAGCAGCAAGAGCAAGTTTTGGCTTATCTTGCTGACTCAGCCTCTAGCTCTTTTGCCTCCTCTCGTGAAACTGGTAAAAGTAAAAGCAGCGCGTCGTTAGTGGATGTTCACGGTCAGGGACAAGTCACTTCCTTGTCCTCTTCAGCAAAAACAACAACAGAGAAGAATGCAGCAGGCGACACAACGGGTTACTCCATGGAGCTCTTTACACATACCGTCCCTGGCTTAGAAAGTGAAGCAGTTAACAGTCCATGCCCATTACAAATTGAATCTGACATGGAGTGCACTGACGCACAGCCACAGCCAGACTACTATGCTGGTCCTTTGACTCAGACCACAACATTGCCCTCGCAGGGTGCTGATCAAGAATCAGACCCTGATGAGACTATGTTGCCCCATCACGAACGCTATACCACCGAACGACACGGTGACACAGACGAAGTTGCGCAGGAGGTACAAGAAGAGTTATTAGATGACCCAGTTCTTGACCCCGATTGGCAGCCATTGGGGGAACAGGGTGCAGGCGGCAGCAGTTCTGAAGCAGAGGAGGAGGAGGGGCCGCAGCAGGCATCAACATCGCCACAGGTTCCATCTGCCGGGCCCGTATCTTGCCCAAAACGCGTGGCAAAGCCAAAACCTGGTGGAGGACAGCGTGGCCATCCGGTTAAAGCTCAGTCTGCAATGCCTGAAAAGGTATCCGATGCTAGAAAGAGTGCAGTCTGGCATTTTTTTAAACAACATCCAATTGATCAGCGCAAAGTCATCTGTCAAAAATGTTCTACTTCCTTAAGCAGAGGTCAGAATCTGAAAAGTCTCAATACTAGTTGCATGCATAGACATTTAACCACCATGCATTTGAAAGCTTGGACTAACTACCAAACGTCCCTTAAGGTTGTTGCACCCTCGGCCAATGAAGCTAGTCATCAACGCAACATCCCTTCCGGCAGTGTAGGACCACCATTTAGCGCACCACCTGCTGTATCTGTGCAGGTATCTTTGCCAGGCCAAAGCAGTCAGGGTCAGGGAATCACCAGTTTCGTAGTAGGAAACACTGCATCTAGGGCACCGGCGGCAACAATACCATCTCCCACCGTCTCTCAGTCTGCCATGTCCACCGGCACCCCCGCTAGTTCCACGATCTCCATCTCTCCAGTCCAGCTCACCCTACATGAGACTATGGTTAGAAAAAGGAAGTACTTAGCCTCGCATCCGCGTACACAGGGTTTGAACGCACACATAGCTAGACTAATCTCGTTAGAGATGATGCCCTACCGGTTAGTTGAAAGCGAAGCTTTCAAAGACCTGATGGACTACGCTGTACCACGCTACGAGCTACCCAGTCGACACTTTTTTTCCAGAAAAGCCATCCCAGCCCTCCACCAGCATGTTAAAGAGCGCATCGTCCATGCACTCAGGCAATCTGTGAGCACAAAGGTGCACCTGACAACAGATGCATGGACCAGTAGGCATGGCCAGGGACGTTACGTGTCCATCACGGCACACTGGGTAAATGTGGTGGATTCAGGGTCCACAGGGGACAGCAAGTTTGGGACAGTTCTGCCTAGCCCACGGTCTAGTAAACAGTTGTCTGTAGCCGTTCGCACCCCCTCCTCCTCCTCCTCCTCCTCGTCCTCCTGCAGAAGCAAGAGCTCGTCCACAGACCGCAGTCGCACAAACACTCCATCCGCACCTGCCACTGTTGCACACCAGGTCTCCCATTATGGGGCAGCTACTGGCATACGTCAGCAGGCTGTATTGGCTATGAAGTGTTTGGGCGACAATAGACACACCGCGGAAGTTCTGTCCGAGTTCTTGCAGCAAGAAACGCAGTCGTGGCTGGGCACTGTAGATCTTGAGGCAGGCAAGGTAGTGAGTGATAACGGAAGGAATTTCATGGCTGCCATCTCCCTTTCCCAACTGAAACACATTCCTTGCCTGGCTCACACCTTAAACCTGGTGGTGCAGTGCTTCCTGAAAAGTTATCCGGGGTTATCCGACCTGCTCCTCAAAGTGCGTGGACTTTGCGCACATATCCGCCGTTCGCCTGTACACTCCAGCCGTATGCAGACCTATCAGCGTTCTTTGAACCTTCCCCAGCATCGCCTAATCATAGACGTTGCAACAAGGTGGAACTCAACACTGCACATGCTTCAGAGACTGTGCGAACAGAGGCGGGCTGTTATGTTTTTGTGGGAGGATACACATACACGGGCAGGCAGTAGGATGGCAGACATGGAGTTGTCAGGTGTGCAGTGGTCGAAGATTCAAGACATGTGTCAAGTCCTTCAGTGTTTTGAGGAATGCACACGGCTGGTTAGTGCAGACAACGCCATAATAAGCATGAGCATCCCCCTAATGCGTCTGCTGATGCAAAGTTTGACGCACATAAAGGATCAGGCGTCTGCACCAGAGGAAGAGGAAAGCCTTGATGACAGTCAGCGATTGTCTGGTCAGGGCAGTGTACATGACGAGGTACCGGGCGAAGAGGAGGTGGAGGATGAGGAGGATGATGGGGATGAGTATATTTTTAATGAGGAAGCTTTCCCGGGGGCACGTGGCGTGGCAAGGCCGGGTTCTGGTTTTTTGAGGGACACAAGTGACGTAGATTTGCCTGCAACTGCCCCTCAACCAAGCACAACCGCAGATTTGACAACGGGAACTTTGGCCCACATGGCGGATTATGCCTTGCGTATCCTCAAAAGGGACACACGCATTACAAAAATGATGAACGATGACGATTACTGGTTGGCCTGCCTCCTTGATCCTCGCTATAAAGGCAAATTGCAAAATATTATGCCACATGAGAACTTGGAACTAATATTAGCAACAAAACAATCAACTCTTGTTGACCGTTTGCTTCTGGCATTCCCTGCACACAGCGCCCGTGATCGTTCTCACACGAGCTCCAGGGGCCAGCAGACCAGAGGTGTTAGAGGGGCAGAAATCAGAAGTGGCGTTGGCCAGAGGGGTTTTCTGACCAGGTTGTGGAGTGATTTTTCTATGACCGCAGACAGGACAGGTACTGCAGCATCAGTTCAAAGTGACAGGAGACAACATTTGTCCAGTATGGTTACAAACTATTTTTCATCCCTTATCGACGTTCTCCCTCAACCGTCATTCCCATTTGATTACTGGGCATCCAAATTAGACACCTGGCCAGAATTGGCAGAATATGCATTGCAGGAGCTTGCTTGCCCGGCAGCTAGTGTCCTATCAGAAAGAGTATTCAGTGCTGCAGGTTCAATACTAACAGAAAAAAGGACTCGTCTGGCTACCCAAAATGTAGATGATCTAACCTTCATTAAAATGAACCACAACTGGATTTCAAAATCTTTTGCCCCACCCTGCCCGGCTGACACCTAGCTTTCCTATGAAAAGGTCTTGCCTGTGGACTATTCTGAATGACTTTTCCAATCTCGTAATTTTCTTCACCTGATTGTCCAGCATACGACATGTTTCCACCTCACGAAATGGCCAAACTCCCCACACGGGGCCGTGCTATCGCCACTTTGCGCTTGGACCCTTGAGAGTGCTGTTTGTCTGAAGAGGTGGGTGTGGCCGCTTTTGGTCGACGGCACTGCCACTGGGTCCCTCATAGTACAATAAAGTGTCTCTGGCGGTGGTGGTGCGCACCCAACGTCAGACACACCGTTGTAATATGAGGGGCCCTGTGCCTGTACCGCCGGCCACAAGCCAGTTCCCCCCCCCCAGCTCAAACAGTGCTCTACCACTAGCAAAATTATCTCTCACAGCTTCACCAATGTGTAGTCTAGGCGCTGACATCCTTCAATGCCTGGCACTGACAATACCATTGTTTTGACATTTTTGTTATGTTAGGCCTTCGAAGCCTGTCTGCGGTCCCTTCTTTCTACAACTACTACACTGACCAGGCCACTGCTGGCCGTGTTACCCTGGAACCAATTTAAAAGTGCCTACAGTCAGCCCAATTTTGTTATGTTAGGCCTTCGAAGACTGTCTGCCGTCACTCCTTCCACTAGGCCTCCACTGACCACACCACTGCTGCCCGTGTACCCCTGGAACCAATTTAAAATTGCCTACAGCCAGCCCAATTTTTTTATTTTAGGCCTTCGATGCCTGTCTGCGGTCCATTCTTTCAACTACTACTACACTGACCAGGGCACTGCTGCCCGTGTACCCCTGGAACCAATTTAAAATTGCCTACAGCCATGTGTTATTATTTTAGGCCTTCGATGCCTGTCTGCGGTCACTCCTTCCACTAGGCCTCCACTGACCACACCACTGCTGCCCGTGTACCCCTGGAACCAATTTAAAATTGCCTACAGCCAGCCCAATTTTTTTATTTTAGGCCTTCGATGCCTGTCTGCGGTCCATTCTTTCAACTACTACTACACTGACCAGGGCACTGCTGCCCAAGTACCCCTGGAACCAATTTAAAATTGACTACAGCCATGTGTTAATATTTTAGGCCTTCGATGCCTGTCTGCGGTCACTCCTTCCACTAGGCCTCCACTGACCACACCACTGCTGCCCGTGTACCCCTGGAACCAATTTAAAATTGCCTACAGCCATGTGTGATTATTTTAGGCCTTCGATGCCTGTCTGCGGTCACTCCTTCCACTAGGCCTCCACTGACCACACCACTGCTGCCCGTGTACCCCTGGAACCAATTTAAAATTGCATACAGCCAGCCCAATTTTTTTATTTTAGGCCTTCGATGCCTGTCTGCGGTCCATTCTTTCAACTACTACTACACTGACCAGGGCACTGCTGCCCAAGTACCCCTGGAACCAATTTAAAATTGACTACAGCCATGTGTTAATATTTTAGGCCTTCGATGCCTGTCTGTGGTCACTCCTTCCACTAGGCCTCCACTGACCACACCACTGCTGCCCGTGTACCCCTGGAACCAATTTAAAATTGCCTACAGCCATGTGTGATTATTTTAGGCCTTCGATGCCTGTCTGCGGTCACTCCTTCCACTAGGCCTCCACTGACCACACCACTGCTGCCCGTGTACCCCTGGAACCAATTTAAAATTGCCTACAGCCAGCCCAATTTTTTTATTTTAGGCCTTCGATGCCTGTCTGCGGTCCATTCTTTCAACTACTACTACACTGACCAGGGCACTGCTGCCCGTGTACCCCTGGAACCAATTTAAAATTGCCTACAGCCATGTGTTATTATTTTAGGCCTTCGATGCCTGTCTGCGGTCACTCCTTCCACTAGGCCTCCACTGACCACACCACTGCTGCCCGTGTACCCCTGGAACCAATTTAAAATTGCCTACAGCCAGCCCAATTTTTTTATTTTAGGCCTTCGATGCCTGTCTGCGGTCCATTCTTTCAACTACTACTACACTGACCAGGGCACTGCTGCCCAAGTACCCCTGGAACCAATTTAAAATTGACTACAGCCATGTGTTAATATTTTAGGCCTTCGATGCCTGTCTGCGGTCACTCCTTCCACTAGGCCTCCACTGACCACACCACTGCTGCCCGTGTACCCCTGGAACCAATTTAAAATTGCCTACAGCCAGCCCAATTTTTTTATTTTAGGCCTTCGATGCCTGTCTGCGGTCCATTCTTTCAACTACTACTACACTGACCAGGGCACTGCTGCCCGTGTACCCCTGGAACCAATTTAAAATTGCATACAGCCAGCCCAATTTTTTTATTTTAGGCCTTCGATGCCTGTCTGCGGTCCATTCTTTCAACTACTACTACACTGACCAGGGCACTGCTGCCCAAGTACCCCTGGAACCAATTTAAAATTGACTACAGCCATGTGTTAATATTTTAGGCCTTCGATGCCTGTCTGTGGTCACTCCTTCCACTAGGCCTCCACTGACCACACCACTGCTGCCCGTGTACCCCTGGAACCAATTTAAAATTGCCTACAGCCATGTGTGATTATTTTAGGCCTTCGATGCCTGTCTGCGGTCACTCCTTCCACTAGGCCTCCACTGACCACACCACTGCTGCCCGTGTACCCCTGGAACCAATTTAAAATTGCCTACAGCCAGCCCAATTTTTTTATTTTAGGCCTTCGATGCCTGTCTGCGGTCCATTCTTTCAACTACTACTACACTGACCAGGGCACTGCTGCCCGTGTACCCCTGGAACCAATTTAAAATTGCCTACAGCCATGTGTTATTATTTTAGGCCTTCGATGCCTGTCTGCGGTCACTCCTTCCACTAGGCCTCCACTGACCACACCACTGCTGCCCGTGTACCCCTGGAACCAATTTAAAATTGCCTACAGCCAGCCCAATTTTTTTATTTTAGGCCTTCGATGCCTGTCTGCGGTCCATTCTTTCAACTACTACTACACTGACCAGGGCACTGCTGCCCAAGTACCCCTGGAACCAATTTAAAATTGACTACAGCCATGTGTTAATATTTTAGGCCTTCGATGCCTGTCTGCGGTCACTCCTTCCACTAGGCCTCCACTGACCACACCACTGCTGCCCGTGTACCCCTGGAACCAATTTAAAATTGCCTACAGCCATGTGTGATTATTTTAGGCCTTCGATGCCTGTCTGCGGTCACTCCTTCCACTAGGCCTCCACTGACCACACCACTGCTGCCCGTGTACCCCTGGAACCAATTTAAAATTGCATACAGCCAGCCCAATTTTTTTATTTTAGGCCTTCGATGCCTGTCTGCGGTCCATTCTTTCAACTACTACTACACTGACCAGGGCACTGCTGCCCGTGTACCCCTGGAACCAATTTAAAATTGCCTACAGCCATGTGTTATTATTTTAGGCCTTCGATGCCTGTCTGTGGTCCCTCCTTCCACTAGGCCTCCACTGACCTGTCTACTGCGGCCCGTGTACCCCTTGAACCAACCTAATAAAATATTTAAAAAATTAATTTGATTATAAAAAATAAGATCGTGTTGAGATCTCAAATGCAGACATTTTAACAATCAAAACAAACACACAACAAATATCTGGAACTGTACTACAAAGGTCCAACAGCTACAATTTCTTTCTCCTGCAAGAAGTTAACTGAAAGTTTTTTGGAGTTGTTAACACAGATATGGCATCCACCGAGTGTTGTCCTGTCGCGTCTCCTTTAAATTATTTCCAATAAGATGTTAAACTATTAATTTAATAAAATCAATAATTAAAAAAATAATTGAGTAAGTCAAAAGCACATTGCAAATAAACATTAATTACAAATCAAGAAGCATGGCGCGTCCGAGGGTGAGTAGATACCGAATAAGAATATAATCACCCTCGGACGCGCAATGCTTATTTACAACAGCCTTCCTTCCTAAGAATCAGCCCTTCCATGGTGTAGAGAGAGGTTGTTGTTACACTCCAAGGTGTTCCCCAGGTTGCCTTTCCTGAGCTTCGATCTTCCGGCTCTCGTTTAGTAGCTGTTGGAAACTACGCTGCATTAGGCCTACTAATTGTGTATGGGTGAAACAGTGGCGCATCTGCGGTCCCTCCTTCCACTAGGCCTCCACTGACCTGTCTACTGCGGCCCGTGTACCCCTTGAACCAACCTAATAAAATATTTAAAAAATTAATTTGATTATAAAAAATAAGATCGTGTTGAGATCTCAAATGCAGACATTTTAACAATCAAAACAAACACACAACAAATATCTGGAACTGTACTACAAAGGTCCAACAGCTACAATTTCTTTCTCCTGCAAGAAGTTAACTGAAAGTTTTTTGGAGTTGTTAACACAGATATGGCATCCACCGAGTGTTGTCCTGTCGCGTCTCCTTTAAATTATTTCCAATAAGATGTTAAACTATTAATTTAATAAAATCAATAATTAAAAAAATAATTGAGTAAGTCAAAAGCACATTGCAAATAAACATTAATTACAAATCAAGAAGCATGGCGCGTCCGAGGGTGAGTAGATACCGAATAAGAATATAATCACCCTCGGACGCGCAATGCTTATTTACAACAGCCTTCCTTCCTAAGAATCAGCCCTTCCGTGGTGTAGAGAGAGGTTGTGTTACACTCCAAGGTGTTCCCCAGGTTGCCTTTCCTGAGCTTCGATCTTCATGCTCTCGTTTAGTAGGTGTCGGAAAGTAGGCTGCATTAGGCCTACAAATTGGGTATGGGGTGGAGAGAGATGGTGTGTTACACTCCAAGGTGTTCCCCAGGTTTCCTTGCCATTGCTTCGGTCTTCCGACTCTCGTTTAGTAGTTGTAGAAAAGTACACAGCATTAGGCCTACAAAATGGGTATGGGGTGGAGAGAGATGGTGTGTTACACTCCAAGGTGTTCCCCAGGTTGCCTTTCCTGAGCTTCTATCTTCAGGCTCTCATTAAATTGTGGTTAAATGGAACAACTGCATTTGGCGTACTAGTTGGTTTGGGGCCTACTATCGGTGTCTGCCACTCCTTGCTGTTCTCCTGGTTTCCTGTCCTGAAATTCCATTTTCAGCCTCTCGTTAAGTAGTTGTTAATGTTAGACTGCATTTGGCCTACTAGTTGGGTTGGGGCCTACTATCGGTGTCTGCCACTCCTTGCTGTTCTCCTCCACTGAACAAAGCTGTGCCGCCTGTTTACTACGGTTGCCAATTTTGAACTGCATTTCGACTACTTACTGATTTGGCCCTACTCTCTGTGTCAGCCTCTCATTCCAGTTGTCCTCCACTGCAATGCCCCCTGATTAGTCCTGTGTTACCAATTTTGAACTGCATTTAGCCCACTTTATTCTTTGGGCCTATATCTGTGTTTCCACTTCATCGTGCCCATTGCCCAGCCAGTGATAGATGAGTCTGCTGGTACATTGACCCATAACGCAACATTCCCCGTGCACGCTACACAACAACATTGTGACCCTGCTGAAAGTCAGGTTGCTCTTCCCGCATACCATACCACCTTACACGGGGACAAAGAGGAAGGTGCAGATGAAAGTGCAGGTTCCTTCATCAGGTGGGGGGAGGAATACTAGTTGGCGACGTCACTGGCACAGGGCCTCTCATAGTACGCAAAAGTGTTGCTGCCGGTGGGAGGCGCCCCCGCCGTGCAAACACACCGCTGTACTTTGAGGGGCCCTGTGCCAGTGCCAATGCCAACGAGTGGGCCCCCCCTGCTTGCTCAGGATCACAGCACTTGCAAAGTTGAAATACTTACCTCTCCCTGCTCCACTGCCGTGACGTGGTCCAGATTTACTGGGCCCACTAATTACTTGAACCAGCCCTACCCCCCACAACTTTAGCCAAATGACCCCCAATTTCAAATGCCTTCCAATTATTTTAAGGTAAATTACGCTTGACAAGCTTCATTAAGAAGAATGGATGGTTTTGACATTAAAATGGGCACTCTAGGTGTTTTCCTGGCCCCCACTCACTGCCGACTATGCTGCCCCATTGACTTGCATTGGGTTTCGTGTTTCGGTCGATCCCGACTTTACGTCATAATCGGCCGATTTCACTCGACCCGACTTTGGACATAGTCGGGTTTCGCAAAACCCGGCTCGACTCTAAAAAGGTCAAGGTCGCTCAACTCTAGTGGCTACAACCAGTCAGAAATCAATAGGCAGCAGTCACTACAACCAGTCAGAACTCACCAGGCAACAGTCGCTTCAACCAGTCAGAAATCACCGGGCACCAGTCGCTACAACCAGTCAGAAATCACAGGCATCAGTGGCTACAACCAGTCAGAAATCAATAGGCAGCAGTCACTACAACCAGTCAGAAATCAATAGGCAGCAGTCACTACAACCAGTCAGAACTCACCAGGCAACAGTCGCTACAACCAGTCAGAAATCACCGGGCACTAGTCGCTACAACCAGTTAGAAATCACGAACACCAGCCGCTACAACCAGTCAGAAATCACCATGCACCAGTCACTGGAACCAGTCAGAAATCACCAGGCAACAGTCGCTACAACCAATCAGAAATCACGAGCACCAGTTGCTACAACCAGTCAGAAATCACTGGGAACCAGTCGCTACAACCAGTCAGAAATCACGGGCACCAGTCTCTACAACAGACAGAAATCACCGGGCAATAGTCGCTACAACTAGTCAGAAATCAACCGACATCACTAGCTAGAACTAGTCAGAAATCATCAAGCAGTAGTCGCTACAACCAGTCAGAAATCACTAGGCAGCAGTCGCTACAACCAGTCAGAAATCACCAGACAACATTCGCTACAACCAGTCAGAAATCACCGGGCACCAGTCACTACAAACAGTCAGAAATCACCAGGCACCAGTCACTAGAACCAGTCAGAAATCACCGGGCACCAGTCGCTGCAACCAGTCAGAAATCACTGGGCACCAGTCACTACAGCCAGTCAGAAATCATGGGCACCAGTCGCTGCAACTAGTCAGAAATCACTGGGCACCAGTCGCTACAACAAGTCAGAAATCACTGGGCACCAGTCGCTACAACAAGTCAGAAATCACAGGGCACCAATGGCTACAACCAGTCAGAAATCACTGGGTAACATTTGCTACTACATGTCAGAAATCACCGGGCACCAGTCGCTACAACCAGTCAGAAATCACTGGGCACCAGTCGCTACAACAAGTCAGAAATCACAGGGCACCAATGGCTACAACCAGTCAGAAATCACCAGGTGTCATGGATCCCACCATGCTGTCATCAATATGTCATGGATCCCAATGGATATGTCAGGTATCCCACCAATCTGTCACGGTTTACAGGGAAGATACCTTTATCATCCCCACCACTCACACCAATTTTTCACAAACCGGGGTTGTTTGGTTGCCCCTGGTTCCTTCTGAAGGGGATCTATCTATATCCCACGTCCTAGTTCCGGTTTGGAATTTCCAGCTCTCCGGCACCCCCTTTACTCTCAGCTCAGATCAGGTACTGCACGTAGGATAATTAGTCGCCAGCAAGGCTGCCTGCCATGTACTGGCTATTGGGCATGCTGCAGTGAGGGCAATATAACTACTCCCACTCAGGCGGGAGCAATACTTTTCAGTGCCGCGGGTCGCTACAGAGATTCCCAATCGCACAGAACAAAGTATTCTGCCACCAGCTCCGATTTCCTAAGGATTAACGGGTCCAGAGCCAACCCAAATCAGTAGAGTAATTCACTTCAGAGGACGCAACAGTTCGTATAGAGCAGGAACAGACGAGCTAGTAATTTATATTTTACTCCAAAAAAAAGGTAGGCAGTGTTTACAAAGTGTAAAGGATATTAAAAAGAAGACAAAATCACGTGTACAATACAAATTACAAATAAAATGGGATTAAACTTGAAAAAAAACACTTACAGGTCGTTATGTCATGGTATCATCTTGACTGGCCATGTGCTGGGGGGAAGGGTGAGCATATATCCAGATGCATAGCACCCCTCTGTACAGCATCAAGACCCCGAGCAAAAGACACCCCCAGAATGCTGGTCTCACAGAGTTATTCTACCCCAAAACCCAGTCACTCCCCCTGTAGTAACATCACTTAGAGGCTGATACCTACCCTTTACATAGAGCTATGTTAGCTATTTTTATGCATAACTTGCTGTGTGAACCTTGCATAAGCATGACACCATGCTCATGATGTTCCCCACGTCAGGGACGTTCATTTAAGTGTGAACACAGAGTAATTATGTGAACTGCTTACTGAGAAATCCGCACTTTGCACTCATTGCGTTTAGCTGATAACACTTTCAGTGAGTAATAGATCTACCGATGGACACCCGGAATATATAATTCTTATCTCTCTACCCCAAATCAGTGCCACTATATATAACTTTAATTGAACAAAGAAACTCAGGGCTTTACACCAGTGCAAACTAGTATTAGATGGGAGGGGGAATGAGGAGTATAGGGAGATCTGCTTGCAGCTTAGAGCAATAAAACTTCAGTGATTCTAGAGAGGGTTTTGAATTACACACATAGCAGCAGGCAGAGTGAGAAGATGAGGGGTTGGAATGGCCCACAGCGTCTGTTCTCTGCTCTTGGACGTAGCAGAACTCAGTGTGCGCAATAATACACAATCAAATACCTCATGTTCCACACACCTCCCCCCTTTGAAATGCACCACGGAGGCAGGACCTCTCTGTACTCCTCCATGCGCACCTCAGCAGGTTCACCCTGGCGGGACAACCCATCTGCATTGCCATGCTCCCTACCCGTTTTGTGTTCGATGGTAAAATCGTACTGCTGGAGGACAAGGCTCCAGCGTAGCAACCTTCCATTGGTTCCACACATGGCTTGTAGCCAGCACAGAGGGTTGTGGTCCATCACCACAGTGAAGGTGCGCCCGTACAGGTTGGGCTGCAAGCATTGCAGGGCCCAGACTATGGCCAGGCACTCCTTTTCGATGGTGGAATAGGCCACTTCCCTCGGCCGAAGCTTCCGGCTCAGGTACAACATGGGATGCTCGTGGTTCCCCGAGTCGACCTGGCTGAGCACAGAACCAAGGCCAAACTCACTGGTGTCGTTCTGCACCAAGAACGGTTGACTGCTGTCGACTGCTTTCAACACAGGAGAGTTGCACAGGGCTGTTTTCAATGCCTGGAAGGCCCCCTCACAGCCATCAGTCCAGTCAACTATGTGGAGTAGTTTCTTCCTGGTGAGGTCCGTCAAGGGTTTTGCCAGGCTACTATAGTTCTGTACAAAGCGCCTATAGTACCCTGCAGTGCCCAGGAAGGACATCACCTGTTTCTTGGTCCTAGGGGTGGGCCAGGACGCGATCTTGTCCACTTTCCCAGGCTCTGACTTTATAGAGCCCCCACCTACCCGGTCACCCAGGTAGTGGACTTCACTCATACCCATCTGGCACTTTCCAAGCTTGATGGTCAGACCGGCTCGGTGAATTCGACTGAGCACCTCCTCAAGATGCTGTAGGTGTTCATCCCAGGAGGAACTGAAGATGGCAATGTAATCCAGGTACGCCACCTCGTACTTCTCCAGTCCCTGAAGCAGGTTGTTGACCATCCGCTGGAAAGTGGCAGGGGAATTCTTCATGCCTAAGGGCATGACCATGGACTCGTACAGTCTGGAGGGTTTGATAAAGGCAGACTTCTCCTGCGCCTCTGGGCTTAGGGAAATCTGCCAGTATCCTAGACTCAGATCCATTATGTTCAGATATTCTGCACCAGCTAACCACTCAAGCAGCTCCTCGATGCGCGGCATTGAGTGTGCGTCAGAGGCTGTGATGGCGTTGAGCCCAATGTAGTCAGCTCAGAACCGAGTGGTCCGATCCTTTTTTGGCATGAGAACTACAAGTGAGGCCCCCGCGCTCTTTGATCTTTGAATCACCCCCAGCTGTAACATCTCATCGATCTCCTGGCGCATAACCTGCTGCACCTCGTCGGAGATCCGATAGGGTGTTCGCCTTAGTGGGGCATGATTCCCTTTGTCCACCTCGTGGACTGCTATCTCAGTCCTTCATTTCGGTTGGAGAACACGACCCGGAAGGGTTCTAGCGTGGTCTGCAACTGTGACCGCTGGGGTTCGATTAACAAGGCGCTTACCTCCATGTCCTCGATGGACCCACCCGCCTTGGATTGAGCCAGCATGTCCAGGAGGGGGTCTTCCTCCCTGTCTTCAGGCAGGCTGCAGACTGGTAGGACGTAGGCTTCAGGTTCATGATGAGCCTTAATCATATTGACATGAAAGGCCTTTCTCCTACCCTGAGCGTGGTCAACCATGACCACGTAGGTGACTGGGTTGAGCTCTTGGTGGACGACATACGGGCCTTCCCAAGCTGCCTGAAGCTTATCTTTTGGTACGGGGACCAGCACCCACACCTTTTGACCCACCTGGTAGGTGCACTGCCGGGTGTTCTGGTCGTACTAGTGCTTCTGACCAGCCTGAACCTCCGTCATGTTGTCATGCACCAACTGCTTCAAGGTCTGCATTTTGTCAGGGAAGTGCATGACATACTCCACTATGGACACTTCAGAAAGGTTCTGCTCCTCTTCCCAGGATTCCCTTACCAACCCAAGGGGTCCATGGACTCGCCTGCCATACAGGAGCTTGAAGGGAGAGAACCCCGTCGACGCCTGTGGAACCTCTCGGTAAGCGAAACGCAGGTGTGGGAGGTACCGCTCCCAGCCATGTCCTTGGGTCTCAACTAGCATGTGTAGCATCTGTTTGAGGGTATCGTTGAAGCACTCACACAAGCCATTGGTCTGTGGGTGATACGCACTCGATACCAGGTGCTTCACCTGCATTCTCTTACAGAGAGCCTCCATTAGGCAAGACATGAATTGGGTTCCTTGATCGGTAAGCATCTGCCTGGGAAATCCTACCCATGAAAAGATGGCCAACAGTGCATGCGCCACATTATCCACCCTAGTTGAGGACAGAGCCACTGCCTCTGGGTACCGGGTAGCGTAGTCTACCACAGTAAGGACATATTGCTTTCCAGAGCTGCTGGAGCCGGCCAGTGGGCCCACAATATCCACCGCGATCCTGTGGAAAAGCTCCTCTATCGCTGGCAAAAGGATCAGGGGAGCCTTAAAGGGACTCTGTCACCTGAATTTGGCGGGACTGGTTTTGGGTCATATGGGCGGAGTTTTCGGGTGTTTGATTCACCCTTTCCTTACCCGCTGGCTGCATGCTGGCTGCAATATTGGATTGAAGTTCATTCTCTGTCCTCCATAGTACACGCCTGCGCAAAGCAATCTTGCCTTGTGCAGGCGTGAACTACGGAGGACAGAGAATGAACTTCAATCCAATATTGCAGCCAGCATGCAGCCAGCGGGTAAGGAAAGGGTGAATCAAACACCCGAAAACTCCGCCCATATGACCCAAAACCAGTCCCGCCAAATTCAGGTGACAGGTTCCCTTTAAGAGCAGGCCCCGCCTGCCCCACTCTTTGACAGGTGATACAGGTGCAGCAGTAGTTTGTCACATCTGTCCCCATTTTTGGCCAATAGAAGTGTTGAGACAGCCGGACCTTAGTTTTGCTGATCAGGTAACACATGCAATTTCCCATTGCTATCATCAGCATTCGATCGGGGAGGGGAGTCAGGGACATAATATGCAACCATCCTCCCCAAATCAGTCCCCAATAAAATATCAGTGTGAAAGTAATCGGACAGCCCCACTTCCTTCACTCCGCTTCCGACACCCCAATCTACATACACGTGGGCCAATGCTGGAGACACTGGGACAGATTGCTGGACACACTGGGGGCAATGCTGGATACTCTGGGGCAATGCTGAATACACTGGGGCAATGCTGGAGACACTGGGGCAATGCTGGAGACACTGGGGCAATGCTGGACACACTGTGGGCAATGCTGGACAATTGGACATACTGGGGCAGATTGCTGGACACACTGGGGGCAATGCTAGACACACTGGGGCAGATTGCTGGACACACTGGTGGTAATATGCTGGACACACTGGGGCAGATTGCTGGACACACTGTCTGAGGGCAATGCTGGACACACTGGGGCAATATGCTGGACATACTGGGGCAATATGCTGGACATACTGGGGCAGATTGCTGGACACACTGGGGGTAATATGCTGGACACACTGGGGCAGATTGCTGGACAAACTGGGGCAGATTGCTGGACACACTGGGGGCAATATGCTGGAGTCAGACACTGGAGCAGATTGCTGGACACACTAGGGCAGATTGCTGGACACACTGGGGGCAGGACTGGAGGCATGGGCAGAATGTAGACACGGGGCATGATTGGAGACACGAGGCAGAATGAAAGACATGGGGCAGGGTTGGATCATGGGGCAGGATGGATACGATGGAGACAGATGGGGCAGGATGGAGAGATCATATGGGGTAGAATGGATACTCATGAGTGCAGGATGGGAGAACATATGGCTGGAGCCAGGAATGAGACACACGGGGCCAGGGTGGGGAATATTATTACCATAGGGGCTAATTTAGGGATATTATTACTGCAGTGATGTATTTATTTTATTTTTTGAGTATACTTTAAATGGGGGGGTGGTCCTGTTACTGTGCAGAGTGACACTATATCGCCTTTTTTTCTTCATGTGGTGTAATGTAGAGGTTGTGAAAAAATAAGTAATGTGTTCTGCAAGCGGAGCTCGAGATAACTGTGTTATTTCCTGCAGAAACAAGTCCTGGCTGGAAGAAATGATGGCGGTCTGTGCTGGATGAAAGATGAAGGACTTCACCTGGAGACGTCACTGGTGAATCAGTGTTACCTATACGCTGACACTATACACTTTATACTATATACAGAGGTCCTGTGTATAATGTCACCAGTGATCTCTGTATTACCTCTACACAGACACTGCATACTAAGTACAGATCTCCTGTGAATACTGGCACTTATGGTGATAGTATTGTGTTCTGTTTTGTTTTAATTACTGATCAGTATTGTAGTATTAAGTCACTGTGGTGGTAATATGTGGTCTGGAAATGGTGTTGTGGTATTTGTCCCTTGTATGTGCTATTTGGTCACCAAGTGGTGGTAATATGTGGTCTTGACATGGTGCGGTGGTATTTGTTCCTTGTATGTGATATTATTCGATCACTGTGGTTGTAATTTGTGGTCTGGTCATGGTGCGGTGGTATTTGTTCCTTGTATGTGATATTATTGGTCAAAATATACCTAAATTTTATTGCAGATTTTAACAAATATTTAATAGGTTACAACAATAGAGTAGGGCCTGGCCATTTTTCTGGAATAATCTGGTTCGGGTAACATAGTAACATAGTAACATAGTAACATAGTTAGTAAGGCCGAAAAAAGACATTTGTCCATCCAGTTCAGCCTATATTCCATCATAATAAATCCCCAGATCTACGTCCTTCTACAGAACCTAATAATTGTATGATACAATATTGTTCTGCTCCAGGAAGACATCCAGGCCTCTCTTGAACCCCTCGACTGAGTTCGCCATCACCACCTCCTCAGGCAAGCAATTCCAGATTCTCACTGCCCTAACAGTAAAGAATCCTCTTCTATGTTGGTGGAAAAACCTTCTCTCCTCCAGACGCAAAGAATGCCCCCTTGTGCCCGTCACCTTCCTTGGTATAAACAGATCCTCAGCGAGATATTTGTATTGTCCCCTTATATACTTATACATGGTTATTAGATCGCCCCTCAGTCGTCTTTTTTCTAGACTAAATAATCCTAATTTCGCTAATCTATCTGGGTATTGTAGTTCTCCCATCCCCTTTATTAATTTTGTTGCCCTCCTTTGTACTCTCTCTAGTTCCATTATATCCTTCCTGAGCACCGGTGCCCAAAACTGGACACAGTACTCCATGTGCGGTCTAACTAGGGATTTGTACAGAGGCAGTATAATGCTCTCATCATGTGTATCCAGACCTCTTTTAATGCACCCCATGATCCTGTTTGCCTTGGCAGCTGCTGCCTGGCACTGGCTGCTCCAGGTAAGTTTATCATTAACTAGGATCCCCAAGTCCTTCTCCCTGTCAGATTTACCCAGTGGTTTCCCGTTCAGTGTGTAATGGTGATATTGATTCCCTCTTCCCATGTGTATAACCTTACATTTATCATTGTTAAACCTCATCTGCCACCTTTCAGCCCAAGTTTCCAACTTATCAAGATCCATCTGTAGCAGAGTACTATCTTCTCTTGTATTAACTGCTTTACATAGTTTTGTATCATCTGCAAATATCGATATTTTACTGTGTCACATGACCCCCGTCACATGACCCCCGTCACATGACCCCGGGGGCCCACAGTGTCTGAACAGCCCGGGGCCCTGGCTACCGTTAATCCACCCCTGGGTAAACCTCACGTGTAAGCTGGTACTTTGTTATCAAGGCCTGCTTGATGGCTTCATAGTCTTCATCTTGGTCTAGCGGGAGAGAAGCAAACACCTCCAGAGCTTTGCCTTTTAGCCCTGGGGTCAGGTATCGGGCCCATTCATCATTCGGCAGCTGTCTGCAGGCCTTCTCAAAGGCCCTCAAAAAAGTGTCCAAGTCCCTGTCCTTTTCTACCACAGGAAAGTGCTCTGGCTGGGGTTTAGGGGTTGGAGCGATGTTGGGCTCACCACTGGACTGGGACGAACTTGACCCCTGGAGTCGGTCTAACTCCAGCCAGTGCTCCCATTCCGCTTGCCACTCGTCTCTCTCCGCCTCCCGCTGGGCCTCCACTTTCACTTGGTATTGCTTGATCAGCCTCAGTCGTCCATCACGCTAATCGGCGGGGAGTTGTTCCAAGGCCATCGGCAGGTGGGGGTCCAAGCTGCCCTGGTGCAAGTAGGGCCAACATTCAGTGGTACGTGCATATTCCAACTAGAGTGGCCCTCTTCTGCTGGGTGTACCAATCTTCTCCTTTTGCGGCCATCATTCCCTAATAAAATATAGGATAGAAAAACAAAGAGAAGGGAGGGCGTAATCGCAAGTACACACAATTGTCTCAGGACTAGTAAACACTGACTGAGCTTGTTCTCCAAAACCTTTTTTTTGCAGAGTCCTCTCCAGAACTGTGCAAGTTTTTAGTGAAAGGAATGATTGCTCAAACCCGATCACTAATGCTCTATTATCCAACCGCTCTGCCACCAATATGTCACGGTTCACGGGGAGGATACCTTTATCATCCTAACAACACACATCAATTTGTCATGAACTGGGATTGTTTGGTTGTCCCTGGTTCTTTTCTGAAGGGGATTTATCTATATCCCTCTTCCCGGTTCCGGTTTGGAACTTGCAGCTCTCTGGAGCCCCCCTTACCCTAAGTCAGACAGGGTACTGCACCTAGGATAATTAGTCACCAGAAAGGCTGCCTTACTTTGTACTGGCTAATGGGCACACTGCAGTGAGGGCGATATAACTACTCCCACTCAGGCGGGAACAATAATTATCAACACTGCCAGTTGCTGCAAAGCCTCCCAAACGCACAGGACAAATCCCGCTGCCACCAGCTCCGATTTCTTAATTAATAACGGGTCTGGAGCCCACCCAAATTAGTAGCGTAATCACTTCAGAGGACGTGACAGTACGTTATAGAGAGACAAACGAGAAACAAAGCTAGTAATTTTATATGTTTTACTCCAAAAAAGGTAGCAGTGTTTACAGAAGTATAAAAAGATATTATAAAGAAGACAAGTATCATATGTACAATACAATTACAAATTAAATTGGGTTTAAAGTTGAAAAAACACTTGCATTTGGTTCAGATAATTTAATCTCCTGGCTGACCATGTGCTCAGGGGACACATCAAGATGCATCACACATCTGTATAGCAGCTAGTGCCCAGACAAAAAACACACAAGACTGATGTCCCATTCAGTTTTCTCCCAGCCCAAAACCAAGGCACTCCCTCTGTGGTGACCTCACTCAGAGGACAAATCCTCCCCTTTCTTAGAGTTCTGACAAACCATTCGATACATGACTCACTGTATGAACCTCGTATACGAACGACACCATGATCAGGATGTTCACCACATTGGGGGGATTATTTTAAGTGTAAACATGGCGTAGATACATGACCCACTTACGGAGAAACCGGCTCCTTGCACTCATTGGGTTTAGCTCCTAGCAATTTCAGTGAGCTATAGATCTCTCGATGGACATCTGGAATATATAATCCTTATATCTCTAGCCCTGATCAGTGCCATTATATGTAACTTTAAAAGAACAAAGAGTCCCATGCAGTTTCTGTACCAGTTTTGGCTGGTATTGGGCGGGAGGGGGGGAATGAGGAGTTTAAGGACCCTGGCTTTCGCAGCACAAAGCCATATAAATTCTTCAGTGAATGTCCTGGCTGGTCTCACATTACACTATATAGCAGGGGGGAGGGAGTTGCCTGCTGGCAAAAAGAGGAGAAGAACTTTCTAGGCCGAGTGAAGAGGGGGGGGGGTCGCAAAAGCCCACAGCGTGTGTCTGAAAAGCCATGGACCCTTTAGGTATATACTCAAAACATGGTATATTCATATTATCGTGACAAGTCGCTACAACCAGTTAGAAGTAACCTGGCAACAGTCACTACAACCTGTCAGAAGTCACCGGGCAACAGTCGCTACAACCAGTCAGAAGTCACTGGGCAACAGTCGCTACAACCAGTCAGAAGTCACCGGGCACCAGTTGCTACAACCATAATAGCATTATCACTTTAAATTCGAATGTGGAAAAGGCTTCCAGACCTTTGGGGACATCACAATCAAGTGACCAGTCATGTGACTGTAATGTCACCACATGTCAAGTGCTGGGGGAGTCTGAAGAAATGAAGAGGAGATAGAGCTGGCCATGTGTGTATGTGTTCTGTGTGTGCATGTGCTCAGTGTATCCATATATGTATGTGCTAAGTGTATACATGTACGTGTGTGTATGTGCTCGGTGTATACATGCCTGTGTGCTATGTGTGTAACATATTGTGTCATATACTGTGTATGTGCTCCATATACATCTGTCTACATGTGCTCAGTGTATACATGTATATGTGTGTATGTGCTCAGTGTATATATATATATATATATATATGTGTGTGTGTGTATGTGCTCAGTGTATACATGTATATGTGTATATGTGCTCAGTGTATATGTAACATAGTAACATAGTTAGTAAGGCCGAAAAAAGACATTTGTCCATCCAGTTCAGCCTATATTCCATCATAATAAATCCCCAGATCTACGTCCTTCTACAGAACCTAATAATTGTATGATACAATATTGTTCTGCTCCAGGAAGACATCCAGGCCTCTCTTGATATGCAGTATGTATATGTGTGTATGTGCTCGGTGTATACATGTGTGTGTGTGTGTGTATGTGCTCGGTGTAAGATTAAAATAGATAAATCTCCGGGTCCGGATGGCATACACCCACGAGTACTAAGAGAACTAAGTAATGTAATAGATAAACCATTATTTCTTATTTTTAGGGACTCTATAGCGACAGGGTCTGTTCTGCAGGACTGGCGCATAGCAAATGTGGTGCCAATATTCAAAAAGGGCTCTAAAAGTGAACCTGGAAATTATAGGCCAGTAAGTCTAACCTCTATTGTTGGTAAAATATTTGAAGGGTTTCTGAGGGATGTTATTCTGGATTATCTCAATGAGAATAACTGTTTAACTCCATATCAGCATGGGTTTATGAGAAATCGCTCCTGTCAAACCAATCTAATCAGTTTTTATGAAGAGGTAAGCTATAGACTGGACCACGGTGAGTCATTGGACGTGGTATATCTCGATTTTTCCAAAGCGTTTGATACCGTGCCGCACAAGAGGTTGGTACACAAAATGAGAATGCTTGGTCTGGGGGAAAATGTGTGTAAATGGGTTAGTAACTGGCTTAGTGATAGAAAGCAGAGGGTGGTTATAAATGGTATAGTCTCTAACTGGGTCGCTGTGACCAGTGGGGTACCGCAGGGGTCGGTATTGGGACCTGTTCTCTTCAACATATTCATTAATGATCTGGTAGAAGGTTTACACAGTAAAATATCGATATTTGCAGATGATACAAAACTATGTAAAGCAGTTAATACAAGAGAAGATAGTATTCTGCTACAGATGGATCTGGATAAGTTGGAAACTTGGGCTGAAAGGTGGCAGATGAGGTTTAACAATGATAAATGTAAGGTTATACACATGGGAAGAAGGAATCAATATCACCATTACACACTGAACGGGAAACCACTGGGTAAATCTGACAGGGAGAAGGACTTGGGGATCCTAGTTAATGATAAACTTACTTGGAGCAGCCAGTGCCAGGCAGCAGCTGCCAAGGCAAACAGGATCATGGGGTGCATTAACCCCTTCCCGACCTGTGACACAGCGTATGCGTCATGAAAGTCGGTGCCATTCCGACCTGTGACGCATATGCTGTGTCACAGAAAGATCGCGTCCCTGCAGATCGGGTGAAAGGGTTAACTCCCATTTCACCCGATCTGCAGGGACAGGGGGAGTGGTAGTTTAGCCCAGGGGGGGTGGCTTCACCCCCTCGTGGCTACGATCGCTCTGATTGGCTGTTGAAAGTGAAACTGCCAATCAGAGCGATTTGTAATATTTCACCCATTATAACGGGTGAAATATTACAATCCAGCCATGGCCGATGCTGCAATATCATCGGCCATGGCTGGAAATACTAGTGTGCCCCCACCCCACCCCACCGATCGCCCCCCCAGCCCCCCGATCTGGCCGGTACACTGCTCCGGCTCCCCTCCGTCCAGTGCTCCGCTCCCCCCCGTGCTCCAATCACCCCCCCGTGCTCCAATCACCCCCCCCCCCTGCATTCAGATCCACCCCCCCGTGCTCCGTTCCACCCCCCCATGCTCCGTTCCAGCCCCCCCGTGCTCCGTTTCACGCCCCCCGTGCTCCGTTCCACGCCTGCCGCGCTCCGATTCCCCCCCGTGCTCCGATCCCACCCCCGTGCTCCGATCCCCCCCCCCGTGCTCCGATCCCCCCCCGTGGTCCCCCCCCACCCCATCATACTTACCGATCCAGCCGGGGTCCCGTCCGTCTTCTCCCTGGGCGCCGCCATCTTCCAAAATGGCGGGCGCATGCGCAGTGCGCCCGCCGAATCTGCCGGCCGGCAGATTCGTTCCAAAGTGCATTTTGATCACTGAGATATAATCTATCTCAGTGATCAAAATAAAAAAAATAATACATGACCCCCCCCCTTTGTCACCCCCATAGGTAGGGACAATAAAAAAATGAAGAAATTTTTTTTTTCCACTAATGTTAGAATAGGGTTAGGGTTAGGGGTAGGGTTAGGGGTAGGGTTTCGGTATGTGCACACGTATTCTGGTCCTCTGCGGATTTTTCCGCTGCGGATTTGATAAATCCGCAGTGCTAAACCGCTGCGGATTTATGGCGCATTTCACTGCGGTTTTACAATTGCGATTTTCTATTTGAGCAGTTGTAAAACCGCTGCGGAATCCGCACAAAGAAGTGACATGCTGCGGAATGTAAACCGCTGCGTTTCCGTGCAGTTTTTCCGCAGCATGTGTATAGCGATTTTTGTTTCCCGTAGGTTTACATTGAACTGTAAACTCATGGGAAACTGCTGCGGATCTGCAGCGTTTTCCGCAGCGTGTGCACATACCTTTAGAATTAGGCTATGTTCACACGGTGCGGATTTGGCTGCGGATTGGCCGCTGCGGATTCGTAGCAGTTTTCCATCAGGTTTACAGTACCATGTAAACATATGAAAAACCAAATCCGCTGTGCCCATGGTGCAGAAAATACCGCGCGGAAACGCTGCGTTGTATTTTCCGCAGCATGTCAATTCTTTGTGCGGATTCCGCGGCTTTTTACACCTGTTCCTCAATAGGAATCCGCAGGTGAAATGCGCACAAAAAACACTGGAAATCCGCGGAAAATCCGCAGGTAAAACGCAGTGCCTTTTACCCGCGGATTTTTCAAAAATGGTGCGGAAATATCTCACACGAATCCGCAACGTGGGCACATAGCCTTAGGGTTAGGGTTGGAATTAGGGTTGTGGTTAGGGTTGTGATTAGGGTTATGGCTACAGTTGGGATTAGGGTTAGGGGTGTGGGGGGGTTAGTGTTGGAGGTAGAATTGAGGGGTTACCACTGTTTAGGCACATCAGGGGTCTCCAAACGCAACATGGCGCCACCATTGATTCCAGCCAATCTCGTATTCAAAAAGTCAAATGGTGCTCCCTCACTTCCGAGCCCTGAAGTGTGCCCAAACAGTGGTTTACCCCCACATATGGGGTATCAGTGTACTCAGGATAAACTGCGCAACAATTACTGGGGTCCAATTTCTCCTGTTACCCTTGTGAATCTAAAAAAATGCTTGCTAAAACATCATTTTTGAGGAAAGAAAAATGATTTTTTATTTTCACGGCTCTGCGTTGTAAACGTCTGTGAAGCACTTGGGGGTTCAAAGTGCTCACCACATATCTAGATAAGTTCCTTGGGGGTCTAGTTTCTAAAATGGGGTCACTTGTGGGGGGTTTCTACTGTTTAGGCACACCAGGGGCTCTGCAAACGCAACGTGACACCCGCAGACCATTCCATCAAAGTCTGCATTTCAAAAGTCACTACTTCCCTTCTGAGCCCCGACGTGTGCCCAAACAGTGGTTTACCCCCACACATGGGGTATCAGCGTACTCAGAAGAAACTGGACAACAACTATTGGGGTCCAATTTCTCCTGTTACCCTTGGGAAAATAAAAAATTGCAGGCTAAAAGATCATTTTTGAGAAAATAATTTTTTTTTTTTTCATGGCTCTGCGTTATAAACTTCTGTGAAGCACTTGGGGGTTCAAAGTCCTCACCACACATCTAGATTAGTTCCTTTGGGGGTCTAGTTTCCAAAATGGGGTCATTTCTGGGGGATCTCCAATGTTTAGGCACACAGGGGCTCTCCAAACGTGACATGGTGTCCGCTAATGATTGGAGCTAATTTTCCATTTAAAAAGCCAAATGGCATGCCATCCCTTCCGATCCCTGCCGTGCGCCCAAACAGTGGTTTACCCCCACATATGGGGTATCAGCGTACTCAGGACAAACTGGACAACAATATTTGGGGTCCAATTTCTCCTATTATCCTTGGCAAAATAGGAAATTCCAGGCTAAAAAATCATTTTTGAGGAAAGAAAAATTATTTTTTATTTTCATGGCTCTGCGTTATAAACTTCTGTGAAGCACCTGGGGGTTTAAAGTGCTCAATGTGCATCTAGATAAGTTCCTTGGGGGGTCTAGTTTCCAAAATGGGGTCACTTGTGGGGGAGCTCCAATGTTTAGGCACACAGGGGCTCTCCAAACGCGACATGGTGTCCGCTAACAATTGGAGCTAATTTTCCATTCAAAAAGTCAAATGGCGCGCCTTCCCTTCCGAGCCCTGCCGAGTGCCCAAACAGTGGTTTACCCCCACATATGAGGTATCGGCGTACTCGGGAGAAATTGCCCAACAAATTTTATGATCCATTTTATCCTACTGCCCATGTGAAAATGAAAAAATTGAGGCGAAAAGAATTTTTTTGTGAAAAAAAAGTACTTTTTCATTTTTACAGATCAATTTGTGAAGCATCTGAGGGTTTAAAGTGCTCACTAGGCATCTAAATAAGTTCCTTGGGGGGTCTAGTTTCCAAAATGGGGTCACTTGTGGGGGAGCGCCAATGTTTAGGCACACAGGAGCTATCCAAACGCGACATGGTGTCCGCTAACGATGGAAATAATTTTTCATTCAAAAAGTCAAATGGCGCTCCTTCCATTCCGAGCCTTACCATGTGCCCAAACAGTGGTTTACCCCCACATGTGAGGTATTGGTGTACTCAGGAGAAATTGCCCAACACATTTTAGGATCCATTTTATCCTGTTGCCCATGTGAAAATGAAAAAATTGAGGTTAAAAGAATTTTTTTGTGAAAAAAAAGTACTTTTTCATTTTTACGGATCAATTTGTGAAGCACCTGGGGGTTCAAAGTGCTCACTATACATCTAGATAAGTTCCTTGGGGCGTCTAGTTTCCAAAATGGGGTCACTTGTGGGGGAGCTCCAATTTTTAGGCACACGGGTGCTCTCCAAACGTGACATGGTGTCCGCTAAAGAGTGGAGCCAATTTTTGATTCAAAAAGTCAAATGGCGCTCCTTCCCTTCCAAGCCCTGCCGTGCGCCCAAACAGTGGTTTACCCCCACATATGAGGTATCGGTGTACTCAGGACAAATTGGACAACAACTTTCGTGGTTCAGTTTCTCCTTTTACCATTGGGAAAATAAAAAAACTGTTGCTAAAAGATAATTTTTGTGACTAAAAAGTTAAATGTTCATTTTTTCCTTCCTTGTTGCTTCTGCTGCTGTTAAGCACCTGAAGGGTTAATAAACTTCTTGAATGTGGTTTTGGGCACCTTGAGGGGTGCAGTTTTTAGAATGGTGTCACTTTTGGGTATTTTCAGCCATATAGACCCCTCAAACTGACTTCAAATGTGAGGTGGTCCCTAAAAAAAATGGTTTTGTAAATTTCGTTGTAAAAATGACAAATCGCTGGTCAAATTTTAACCCTTATAACTTCCTAACAAAAAAAAATTTTGTTTCCAGAATTGTGCTGATGTAAAGTAGACGTGTGGGAAATGTTATTTATTAACTATTTTGTGTCACATATCTCTCTGGTTTAACAGAATAAAAAATCAAAATGTGAAAATTGCGAAATTTTCAAAATTTTCGCCAAATTTCCGTTTTTATCACAAATAAACGCAGAATTTATTGACCTAAATTTACCACTAACATGAAGCCCAATATGTCACGAAAAAACATTCTCACAACCGCTAGGATCCGTTGAAGCGTTCCTGAGTTATTACCTCATAAAGGGACACTGGTCAGAATTGCAAAAAACGGCAAAGTCTTTAAGGTCAAAATAGGCTGGGTCATGAAGGGGTTAAAAGAGGTCTGGATACACATGATGAGAGCATTATACTGCCTCTGTAGAAATCCCTAGTTAGACCGCACATGGAGTACTGTGTCCAGTTTTGGGCACCGGTGCTCAGGAAGGATATAATGGAACTAGAGAGAGTACAAAGGAGGGCAACAAAATTAATAAAGGGGATGGGAGAACTACAATACCCAGATAGATTAGCGAAATTAGGATTATTTAGTCTAGAAAAAAGACGACTGAGGGGCGATCTAATAACCATGTATAAGTATATAAGGGGACAATACAAATATCTCGCTGAGGATCTGTTTATACCAAGGAAGGTGACGGGCACAAGGGGGCATTCTTTGCGTCTGGAGGAGAGAAGGTTTTTCCACCAACATAGAAGAGGATTCTTTACTGTTAGGGCAGTGAGAACCTGGAATTGCTTGCCTGAGGAGGTGGTGATGGCGAACTCAGTCGAGGGGTTCAAGAGAGGCCTGGATGTCTTCCTGGAGCAGAACAATATTGTATCATACAATTATTAGGTTCTGTAGAAGGACGTAGATCTGGGGATTTATTATGATGGAATATAGGCTGAACTGGATGGACAAATGTCTTTTTTCGGCCTTACTAACTATGTTACTATGTATGTTAGTGTATATATATATATATATATATATATATATATATATGTGTGTGTATGTGCTCAGTATATACATATATGTTTGTATATGCTCAGTGTATATGCAGTATGTATATGTGTATATGTGCTCAGTTTATACATATATGTGTGTGTATATGCTTGGTGTATACATGTATATGTTTGTATGTGCTCGGTGTATACATGTATATGTGGGTATGTACTCAGTGTATATAACTTCTGCCCAAATCCCTGATTCTTGGCACCCATGTTCTACCGGCAGTCTCGGATGTCATACCAGCAGTCTCGGCACCCATGGTATACCGGTAGTCTCAGAGTCAGCTCCCATGTTCTACCGGCAGTCTCAGAGTCAGCACCCATGTTCTACCGGCAGTCTCATAGTTAGCACCCATGTTCTTCAGACAGTCTCATAGTCAGCACCCATGTTCTACCGGCAGTCTCAGAGTCAGCACCCATGTTCTACCGGCAGTCTCGGATGTCATACCAGCAGTCTCGGCACCCATGGTATACCGGTAGTCTCAGAGTCAGCTCCCATGTTCTACCGGCAGTCTCAGAGTCAGCACCCATGTTCTACCGGCAGTCTCATAGTTAGCACCCATGTTCTTCAGACAGTCTCATAGTCAGCACCCATGTTCTACCGGCAGTCTCAGAGTCAGCACCCATGTTCTACCGGCAGTCTCAGAGTCAGCACCCATGTTCTTCCAACAGTCTCATAGTTAGCACCCATGTTCTACCAGCAGTCTCAGAGTCAGCACCCATGTTCTACCGGCAGTCTCAGAGTCAGCACCTCTGTTGTTCTGGAAGTCTCATCATCCATATTGTACCGGCAGTCTCGGCACCCATGTTCTACCGGCAGTCTCAGCACCCATGGTATACAGGCAGTCTCAGAGTCAGCACCCATGTTCTACCGGCAGCCTCAGAATCAGCACCCATGTTCTACTGGCAGTCATGACGCCCATGTTCTACCGGCAGTCTCGGTACCCATGTCATACCGGCAGTCTCAGAGTCAGCACCCATGTTCTACCGGTAGTCTCACAGTTAGCACCCATGTTCTACCGGCAGTCTCAGAGTCAGCACCTCTGTTGTTCTGGAAGTCTCATCATCCATATTGTACCGGCAGTCTCGGCACCCATGTTCTACCGGCAGTCTCGGAACCCGTGTCATACCGGCAGTCTCGGAACCCGTGTCACACTGGCAGTCTCGGATGTCATACCAGCAGTCTCAGCACCCATGTGGTATACCGGCAGTCTCAGAGTCAGCACCCATGTTATACCGGCAGTCTCAGAGTCAGCACCCATGTTCTACCGGCAGTCTCATAGTTAGCACCCATGTTCTTCAGACAGTCTCAGAGTCAGCACCCATGTTCTACCGGCAGTCTCAGAGTCAGCACCCATGTTCTACTGGCAGTCTCAGAGTCAGCACCCATGTTCTACCGGCAGTCTCAGAGTCAGCACCCATGTTCTACCGGTAGTCTCACAGTCAGCACCCATGTTCTACCGACAGCCTCAGAATCAGCACCCATGTTCTACTGGCAGTCATGACGCCCATGTTCTACCTGCAGTCTCGGTACCCATGTCATACCGGCAGTCTCAGAGTCAGCACCCATGTTCTACCGGTAGTCTCACAGTCAGCACCCATGTTCTACCGGCAGTCTCAGTACCCATGTTATACCGGCAGTCTCAGAGTCAGCACCCATGTTCTACCGGCAGTCTCAGAGTCAGCACCCATGTTCTACCGGCAGTCTCAGAGTCAGCACCCATGTTCTTCCAACAGTCTCATAGTTAGCACCCATGTTCTTCAGACAGTCTCAGAGTCAGCACCCATGTTCTACCGGCAGTCTCAGAGTCAGCACCCATGTTCTACCGGCAGTCTCAGAGTCAGCACCCATGTTCTACTGGCAGTCTCAGAGTCAGCACCCATGTTCTACCGGCAGTCTCAGAGTCAGCACCCATGTTCTACCGGCAGTCTCAGAGTCAGCACCCATGTTCTTCCAACAGTCTCATAGTTAGCACCCATGTTCTACCAGCAGTCTCAGAGTCAGCACCCATGTTCTACCGGCAGTCTCACAGTCAGCACCCATGTTCTACCGGCAGTCTCAGAGTCAGCACCCATGTTCTACCGGCAGTCTCAGAGTCAGCACCTCTGTTGTTCTGGAAGTCTCATCATCCATATTGTACCGGCAGTCTCGGCACCCATGTTCTACCGGCAGTCTCGGAACCAGTGTCATACCGGCAGTCTCGGAACCAGTGTCATACTGGCAGTCTCAGATGTCATACCAGCAGTCTCAGCACCCATGGTATACCGGCAGTCTCAGAGTCAGCACCCATGTTCTACCGGTAGTCTCACAGTCAGCACCCATGTTCTACCGGCAGCCTCAGAATCAGCACCCATGTTCTATTGGCAGTCTCACAGTCAGCACCCATGTTCTAACGGCAGTCTCAGAGTCAGCACCCATGTTCTACCGGCAGTCTCAGAGTCAGCACCCATGTTCTACCGGCAGTCTCAGAGTCAGCACCCATGTTCTACCGGCAGTCTCAGAGTCAGCACCCATGTTCTTCCGACAGTCTCATAGTTAGCACCCATGTTCTACCGGCAGTCTCAGAATCAGCACCCATGTTCTACCAGCAGTCTCAGAGTCAGCACCCATGTTCTACCGGCAGTCTCAGAGTCAGCACCTCTGTTGTTCTGGAAGTCTCATCATCCATATTGTACCGGCAGTCTCGGCACCCATGTTCTACCGGCAGTCTCGGAACCCGTGTCATACCGGCAGTCTCGGAACCCGTGTCATACTGGCAGTCTCGGATGTCATACCAGCAGTTTCAGCACCCATGGTATACCGGCAGTCTCAGAGTCAGCACCCATGTTCTACCGGTAGTCTCACAGTCAGCACCCATGTTCTACCGGCAGCCTCAGAATCAGCACCCATGTTCTACTGGCAGTCACGACGCCCATGTTCTACCGGCAGTCTCGGTACCCATGTCATACCGGCAGTCTCAGAGTCAGCACCCATGTTCTACCGGTAGTCTCACAGTCAGCACCCATGTTCTACCGGCAGTCTCGGTACCCATGTGATACCGGCAGTCGCAGAGTCAGCACCCATGTTCTACCGGTAGTCTCACAGTCAGCACCCATGTTCTACCGGCAGTCTCGGTACCCATGTCATACCGGCAGTCTCAGAGTCAGCACCCATGTTCTACCGGTAGTCTCACAGTCAGCACCCATGTTCTACCGGCAGTGTCGTTACCCATGTTATACCGGCAGTCTCAGAATCAGTACCCATGTTCTACCGACAGTCTCATAGTTAGCACCCATGTTCTACCGGCAGTCTCAGAGTCAGCACCCATGTTCTACCGGCAGTCTCGGTGCCCATGTTCTACCGACAGTCTCATAGTTAGCACCCATGTTCTACCGGCAGTCTCAGAGTCAGCACCCATGTTCTACCAGCAGTCTCGGCGCCCATGTTCTACCGACAGTCTCATAGTTAGCACCCATGTTCTACCGGCAGTCTCACAGTCAGCACCCATGTTCTACCGGCAGTCTCAGAGTCAGCACCCATGTTCTACCGACAGTCTCATAGTCAGCACCCATGTTCTACCGGCAGTCTCATAGTCAGCACCCATGTTCTACCGGCAGTCTCAGAGTCAGCACCCATGTTCTACCGGCAGTCTCGGCGCCCATGTTCTACCGGCAGTCTCAGAGTCAGCACCAATGTTCTACCGGCAGTCTCATAGTTAGCACCCATGTTCTACCGGCAGTCTCACAGTCAGCACCCATGTTCTACAGGCAGTCTCAGAGTCAGCACCCATGTTCTACCGACAGTCTCATAGTCAGCACCCATGTTCTACCGGCAGTCTCATAGTCAGCACCCATGTTCTACCGGCAGTCTCAGAGTCAGCACCCATGTTCTACCGGCAGTCTCGGCGCCCATGTTCTACCGGCAGTCTCAGAGTCAGCACCAATGTTCTACCGGCAGTCTCATAGTTAGCACCCATGTTCTACCGGCAGTCTCATAGTTAGCACCCATGTTCTACCGGCAGTCTCAGAGTCAGCACCCATGTTCTACTGGCAGTCTCATAGTCAGCACCCATGCTCTACTGGCAGTCTCAGAGTCAGCACCCATGTTCTACCGACAGTCTCATAGTTAGCACCCATGTTCTACCGGCAGTCTCAGAGTCAGCACCCATGTTCTACTGGCAGTCTCATAGTCAGCACCCATGCTCTACTGGCAGTCTCAGAGTCAGCACCCATGTTCTACCGGCAGTCTCAGAGTTAGCACCCATGTTCTACTGGCAGTCTCATAGTTGGCACCCATGTTCTACTGGCAGTCTCAGAGTCAGCACCCATGTTCTACCGGTAGTCTCAGAGTCAGCACCCATGTTCTACCGGTAGTCTCATAGTTGGCACCCATGTTCTACCGGCAGTCTCAGAGTCAGCACCCATGTTCTACCGGCAGTCTCAGAGTCAGCACCCATGTTCTACTGACAGTCTCATAGTTAGCACCCATGTTCTACCGGCAGTCTCACAGTCAGCACCCATGTTCTACCGGCAGTCTCAGAGTCAGCACCCATGTTCTACCGGCAGTCTCACAGTCAGCACCCATGTTCTACCGGCAGTCTCATAGTCAGCACCCATGTTCTACCGGCAGTCTCATAGTCAGCACCCATGTTCTACCGGCAGTCTCAAAGTCAGCACCCATGTTCTACCGACAGTCTCATAGTTAGCACCCATGTTATACCGGCAGTCTCATAGTTAGCAACCATGTTCCCATGTTCTACTGGCAGTCTCAGAGTCAGCACCCATGTTCTACCGACAGTCTCATAGTTAGCACCCATGTTCTACCGGCAGTCTCATAGTTAGCACCCATGTTCTACCAGCAGTCTCGGCGCCCATGTTCTACCGACAGTCTCATAGTTAGCACCCATGTTCTACCGGCAGTCTCACAGTCAGCACCCATGTTCTACCGACAGTCTCATAGTCAGCACCCATGTTCTTCCAACAGTCTCATAGTTAGCACCCATGTTCTACCAGCAGTCTCAGAGTCAGCACCCATGTTCTACCGGCAGTCTCACAGTCAGCACCCATGTTCTACCGGCAGTCTCAGAGTCAGCACCCATGTTCTACCGGCAGTCTCAGAGTCAGCACCTCTGTTGTTCTGGAAGTCTCATCATCCATATTGTACCGGCAGTCTCGGCACCCATGTTCTACCGGCAGTCTCGGAACCAGTGTCATACCGGCAGTCTCGGAACCAGTGTCATACTGGCAGTCTCAGATGTCATACCAGCAGTCTCAGCACCCATGGTATACCGGCAGTCTCAGAGTCAGCACCCATGTTCTACCGGTAGTCTCACAGTCAGCACCCATGTTCTACCGGCAGCCTCAGAATCAGCACCCATGTTCTATTGGCAGTCTCACAGTCAGCACCCATGTTCTAACGGCAGTCTCAGAGTCAGCACCCATGTTCTACCGGCAGTCTCAGAGTCAGCACCCATGTTCTACCGGCAGTCTCAGAGTCAGCACCCATGTTCTACCGGCAGTCTCAGAGTCAGCACCCATGTTCTTCCGACAGTCTCATAGTTAGCACCCATGTTCTACCGGCAGTCTCAGAATCAGCACCCATGTTCTACCAGCAGTCTCAGAGTCAGCACCCATGTTCTACCGGCAGTCTCAGAGTCAGCACCTCTGTTGTTCTGGAAGTCTCATCATCCATATTGTACCGGCAGTCTCGGCACCCATGTTCTACCGGCAGTCTCGGAACCCGTGTCATACCGGCAGTCTCGGAACCCGTGTCATACTGGCAGTCTCGGATGTCATACCAGCAGTTTCAGCACCCATGGTATACCGGCAGTCTCAGAGTCAGCACCCATGTTCTACCGGTAGTCTCACAGTCAGCACCCATGTTCTACCGGCAGCCTCAGAATCAGCACCCATGTTCTACTGGCAGTCACGACGCCCATGTTCTACCGGCAGTCTCGGTACCCATGTCATACCGGCAGTCTCAGAGTCAGCACCCATGTTCTACCGGTAGTCTCACAGTCAGCACCCATGTTCTACCGGCAGTCTCGGTACCCATGTGATACCGGCAGTCGCAGAGTCAGCACCCATGTTCTACCGGTAGTCTCACAGTCAGCAACCATGTTCTACCGGCAGTCTCGGTACCCATGTCATACCGGCAGTCTCAGAGTCAGCACCCATGTTCTACCGGTAGTCTCACAGTCAGCACCCATGTTCTACCGGCAGTGTCGTTACCCATGTTATACCGGCAGTCTCAGAATCAGTACCCATGTTCTACCGACAGTCTCATAGTTAGCACCCATGTTCTACCGGCAGTCTCAGAGTCAGCACCCATGTTCTACCGGCAGTCTCGGTGCCCATGTTCTACCGACAGTCTCATAGTTAGCACCCATGTTCTACCGGCAGTCTCAGAGTCAGCACCCATGTTCTACCAGCAGTCTCGGCGCCCATGTTCTACCGACAGTCTCATAGTTAGCACCCATGTTCTACCGGCAGTCTCACAGTCAGCACCCATGTTCTACCGGCAGTCTCAGAGTCAGCACCCATGTTCTACCGACAGTCTCATAGTCAGCACCCATGTTCTACCGGCAGTCTCATAGTCAGCACCCATGTTCTACCGGCAGTCTCAGAGTCAGCACCCATGTTCTACCGGCAGTCTCGGCGCCCATGTTCTACCGGCAGTCTCAGAGTCAGCACCAATGTTCTACCGGCAGTCTCATAGTTAGCACCCATGTTCTACCGGCAGTCTCACAGTCAGCACCCATGTTCTACCGGCAGTCTCAGAGTCAGCACCCATGTTCTACCGACAGTCTCATAGTCAGCACCCATGTTCTACCAGCAGTCTCATAGTCAGCACCCATGTTCTACCGGCAGTCTCAGAGTCAGCACCCATGTTCTACCGGCAGTCTCGGCGCCCATGTTCTACCGGCAGTCTCAGAGTCAGCACCAATGTTCTACCGGCAGTCTCATAGTTAGCACCCATGTTCTACCGGCAGTCTCATAGTTAGCACCCATGTTCTACCGGCAGTCTCAGAGTCAGCACCCATGTTCTACTGGCAGTCTCATAGTCAGCACCCATGCTCTACTGGCAGTCTCAGAGTCAGCACCCATGTTCTACCGACAGTCTCATAGTTAGCACCCATGTTCTACTGGCAGTCTCATAGTTGGCACCCATGTTCTACTGGCAGTCTCAGAGTCAGCACCCATGTTCTACCGGTAGTCTCAGAGTCAGCACCCATGTTCTACCGGTAGTCTCATAGTTGGCACCCATGTTCTACCGGCAGTCTCAGAGTCAGCACCCATGTTCTACCGGCAGTCTCAGAGTCAGCACCCATGTTCTACTGACAGTCTCATAGTTAGCACCCATGTTCTACCGGCAGTCTCACAGTCAGCACCCATGTTCTACCGGCAGTCTCAGAGTCAGCACCCATGTTCTACCGGCAGTCTCACAGTCAGCACCCATGTTCTACCGGCAGTCTCATAGTCAGCACCCATGTTCTACCGGCAGTCTCATAGTCAGCACCCATGTTCTACCGGCAGTCTCAAAGTCAGCACCCATGTTCTACCGACAGTCTCATAGTTAGCACCCATGTTATACCGGCAGTCTCATAGTTAGCAACCATGTTCCCATGTTCTACTGGCAGTCTCAGAGTCAGCACCCATGTTCTACCGACAGTCTCATAGTTAGCACCCATGTTCTACCGGCAGTCTCATAGTTAGCACCCATGTTCTACCAGCAGTCTCGGCGCCCATGTTCTACCGACAGTCTCATAGTTAGCACCCATGTTCTACCGGCAGTCTCACAGTCAGCACCCATGTTCTACCGACAGTCTCATAGTCAGCACCCATGTTCTACCGGCAGTCTCAGAGTCAGCACCCATGTTCTACCGGCAGTCTCATAGTTAGCACCCATGTTCTACTGGCAGTCTCATAGTCAGCACCCATGTTCTACCGGCAGTCTCATAGTCAGCACCCATGTTCTACCGGCAGTCTCAGAGTCAGCACCCATGTTCTACCGGCAGTCTCGGCGCCCATGTTCTACCGGCAGTCTCAGAGTCAGCACCAATGTTCTACCGGCAGTCTCAGAGTCAGCACCCATGTTCTACCGGCAGTCTCAGAGTCAGCACCCATGTTCTACCGGCAGTCTCAAAGTCAGCACCCATGTTCTACCGACAGTCTCAGAGTTAGCAACCATGTTCTACCGGCAGTCTCAGAGTTAGCACCCATGTTCTACTAGCAGTCTCATAGTTAGCACCCATGTTCTACCGGCAGTCTCATAGTTAGCACCCATGTTCTACCGGCAGTCTCAGAGTCAGCACCCATGTTCTACCAGCAGTCTCATAGTTAGCACCCATGTTCTACCGGCAGTCTCGGCGCCCATGTTCTACCAGTAGTCTCAGAGTCAGCACCCATGTTCTACCGGCAGTCTCGGCGCCCATGTTCTACCATCCAAGGCCTGGTCTGCGATCTGCAGCACAGAGGAGCCGGACCCCGCGGCGTCGAGATGACGGGTAATTTTCTGGACTGTCTTTCGGAATGATCGTGTTTACTTTGAGTATTTCCGATAGATTATCCGTCTTTGCTTTTCCAGAATATTAAAAGCAATTAAGCTCAGACACAAATGAATCGTTTGCTGGGATCCATCGAGCGGTTACTGATATTCACCAGGGTTTTACCTGACGTGGATTTTTATCTTAATTATCGAACAAATTTGCACTCTGCATATTTAATTCAATTTGCATGCATGGCAAAGCCTTGTTAAAGGTAATATTACATGTGTCACTTGGCGGCGAGTGAAGATTTTATCACAGGAAATGCATGAAAGGCGCGGAGCGTGGGCTTCACCGTAATAAGCAATATTGTCTCCTAATTAGAAGAACACAAAGGAAGATTCATTGTCTCCGACACATTGTGCTGGCGGCCGCGGCAGGAATTCTCCGTAGTAATATGTTCTGCGCCGTGCTCTCATGTATTCATGTGACATCAACTACAAGGACGGCACTCGCATGCAGGAGAGGCAGCGTGATTATCATTCCGTTCATTAACACCGTAATCATGGCTGATGGGCACGATTTACCACACAGCGGCCGACCGAGGACATCACCTCCTGACACCGGGGATCACGGCAGCCTCTGCGTCACCTCCTGACACCTGGGATCACGGCAGCCTCTGCGTCACCTCCTGACACCGGGGATCACGGCAGCCTCTGCGTCACCTCCTGACACCGGGGATCACGGCAGCCTCTGCGTCACCTCCTGACACCGGGGATCACGGCAGCCTCTGCGTCACCTCCTGACACCGGGGATCACGGCAGCCTCTGAGTGTATCACCTCCTGACACCGGGGATCACGGCAGCCTCTGAGTGTATCACCTCCTGACACCGGGGATAACGGCAGCCTCTGAGTCACCTCCTGACAACGGGGATCACGGCAGCCTCTGAGTGTATCACCTCCTGACACCGGGGATCACGGCAGCCTCTGCGTCACCTCCTGACACCGGGGATCACGGCAGCCTCTGCGTCACCTCCTGACACCGGGGATCACGGCAGCCTCTGCGTCACCTCCTGACACCGGGGATCACGGCAGCCTCTGCGTCACCTCCTGACACCGGGGATCACAGCAGCCTCTGCGTCACCTCCTGACACCGGGGATCACGGCAGCCTCTGCGTCACCTCCTGACACCGGGGATCACGGCAGCCTCTGCGTCACCTCCTGACACCGGGGATCACGGCAGCCTCTGCGTCACCTCCTGACACCGGGGATCACGGCAGCCTCTGCGTCACCTCCTGACACCGGGGATCACGGCAGCCTCTGCGTCACCTCCTGACACCGGGGATCACGGCAGCCTCTGCGTCACCTCCTGACACCGGGGATCACGGCAGCCTCTGCGTCACCTCCTGACACCGGGGATCACGGCAGCCTCTGCGTCACCTCCTGACACCGGGGATCACGGCAGCCTCTGCGTCACCTCCTGACACCGGGGATCACGGCAGCCTCTGCGTCACCTCCTGACACCGGGGATCACGGCAGCCTCTATATCACCTCCTGACACCGGGGATCACGGCAGCCTCTGCGTCACCTCCTGACAACGGGGATCACGGCAGCCTCTGCGTCACCTCCTGACACCGAGGATCACGGCAGCCTCTGCATCACCTCCTGACACCGGGGATCACGGCAGCCTCTGCGTCATCTCCTGACACCGGGGATCACGGCATCCTCTGCGTCACCTCCTGACACCGGGGATCACGGCAGCCTCTGCGTCACCTCCTGACACCGGTGATCACGGCAGCCTCTGCGTCACCTCCTGACACCGGGGATCACGGCAGCCTCTATATCACCTCCTGACACCGGTGATCACGGCAGCCTCTGCGTCACCTCCTGACACCGGGGATCACGGCAGCCTCTGCGTCACCTCCTGACACCGGGGATCACGGCAGCCTCTGCGTCACCTCCTGACACCGGGGATCACGGCAGCCTCTGCGTCACCTCCTGACACCGGGGATCACGGCAGCCTCTGCGTCACCTCCTGACAACGGGGATCACGGCAGCCTCTGCGTCACCTCCTGACACCGAGGATCACGGCAGCCTCTGAGTCACCTCCTGACACCGGGGATCACGGCAGCCTCTGCGTCACCTCCTGACACCGGGGATCACGGCAGCCTCTATATCACCTCCTGACACCGGGGATCACGGCAGCCTCTGCGTCACCTCCTGACACCGGGGATCACGGCAGCCTCTGCGTCACCTCCTGACACCGGGGATCACGGCAGCCTCTGCGTCACCTCCTGACACCGGGGATCACGGCAGCCTCTGCGTCACCTCCTGACACCGGGGATCACGGCAGCCTCTGCGTCACCTCCTGACACCGGGGATCACGGCAGCCTCTGCGTCACCTCCTGACACCGGGGATCACGGCAGCCTCTGCGTCACCTCCTGACACCGGGGATCACGGCAGCCTCTGCGTCACCTCCTGACACCGGGGATCACGGCAGCCTCTATATCACCTCCTGACACCGGGGATCACGGCAGCCTCTGCGTCACCTCCTGACAACGGGGATCACGGCAGCCTCTGCGTCACCTCCTGACACCGAGTATCACGGCAGCCTCTGCGTCACCTCCTGACACCGGGGATCACGGCAGCCTCTATATCACCTCCTGACACCGGGGATCACGGCAGCCTCTGCGTCACCTCCTGACACCGGGGATCACGGCAGCCTCTGCGTCACCTCCTGACACCGAGGATCACGGCAGCCTCTGCGTCACCTCCTGACACCGGGGATCACGGCAGCCTCTGCGTCACCTCCTGACACCGGGGATCACGGCAGCCTCTATAACACCTCCTGACACCGGGGATCACGGCAGCCTCTGCGTCACCTCCTGACACCGGGGATCACGGCAGCCTCTGCGTCACCTCCTGACACCGAGGATCACGGCAGCCTCTGCGTCTCCTCCTGACACCGGGGATCACGGCAGCCTCTGCGTCACCTCCTGACACCGGGGATCACGGCAGCCTCTATATCACCTCCTGACACCAGGGATCACGGCAGCCTCTGCGTCACCTCCTGACACCTGGGATCACGGCAGCCTCTGCGTCACCTCCTGACACCGGGGATCACGGCAGCCTCTGCGTCACCTCCTGACACCGGGGATCACGGCAGCCTCTGCGTCACCTCCTGACACCGGGGATCACGGCAGCCTCTGCGTCACCTCCTGACACCGGGGATCACGGCAGCCTCTGAGTGTATCACCTCCTGACACCGGGGATCACGGCAGCCTCTGAGTGTATCACCTCCTGACACCGGGGATAACGGCAGCCTCTGAGTCACCTCCTGACAACGGGGATCACGGCAGCCTCTGAGTGTATCACCTCCTGACACCGGGGATCACGGCAGCCTCTGCGTCACCTCCTGACACCGGGGATCACGGCAGCCTCTGCGTCACCTCCTGACACCGGGGATCACGGCAGCCTCTGCGTCACCTCCTGACACCGGGGATCACGGCAGCCTCTGCGTCACCTCCTGACACCGGGGATCACAGCAGCCTCTGCGTCACCTCCTGACACCGGGGATCACGGCAGCCTCTGCGTCACCTCCTGACACCGGGGATCACGGCAGCCTCTGCGTCACCTCCTGACACCGGGGATCACGGCAGCCTCTGCGTCACCTCCTGACACCGGGGATCACGGCAGCCTCTGCGTCACCTCCTGACACCGGGGATCACGGCAGCCTCTGCGTCACCTCCTGACACCGGGGATCACGGCAGCCTCTGCGTCACCTCCTGACACCGGGGATCACGGCAGCCTCTGCGTCACCTCCTGACACCGGGGATCACGGCAGCCTCTGCGTCACCTCCTGACACCGGGGATCACGGCAGCCTCTGCGTCACCTCCTGACACCGGGGATCACGGCAGCCTCTGCGTCACCTCCTGACACCGGGGATCACGGCAGCCTCTATATCACCTCCTGACACCGGGGATCACGGCAGCCTCTGCGTCACCTCCTGACAACGGGGATCACGGCAGCCTCTGCGTCACCTCCTGACACCGAGGATCACGGCAGCCTCTGCATCACCTCCTGACACCGGGGATCACGGCAGCCTCTGCGTCATCTCCTGACACCGGGGATCACGGCATCCTCTGCGTCACCTCCTGACACCGGGGATCACGGCAGCCTCTGCGTCACCTCCTGACACCGGTGATCACGGCAGCCTCTGCGTCACCTCCTGACACCGGGGATCACGGCAGCCTCTATATCACCTCCTGACACCGGTGATCACGGCAGCCTCTGCGTCACCTCCTGACACCGGGGATCACGGCAGCCTCTGCGTCACCTCCTGACACCGGGGATCACGGCAGCCTCTGCGTCACCTCCTGACACCGGGGATCACGGCAGCCTCTGCGTCACCTCCTGACACCGGGGATCACGGCAGCCTCTGCGTCACCTCCTGACAACGGGGATCACGGCAGCCTCTGCGTCACCTCCTGACACCGAGGATCACGGCAGCCTCTGAGTCACCTCCTGACACCGGGGATCACGGCAGCCTCTGCGTCACCTCCTGACACCGGGGATCACGGCAGCCTCTATATCACCTCCTGACACCGGGGATCACGGCAGCCTCTGCGTCACCTCCTGACACCGGGGATCACGGCAGCCTCTGCGTCACCTCCTGACACCGGGGATCACGGCAGCCTCTGCGTCACCTCCTGACACCGGGGATCACGGCAGCCTCTGCGTCACCTCCTGACACCGGGGATCACGGCAGCCTCTGCGTCACCTCCTGACACCGGGGATCACGGCAGCCTCTGCGTCACCTCCTGACACCGGGGATCACGGCAGCCTCTGCGTCACCTCCTGACACCGGGGATCACGGCAGCCTCTGCGTCACCTCCTGACACCGGGGATCACGGCAGCCTCTATATCACCTCCTGACACCGGGGATCACGGCAGCCTCTGCGTCACCTCCTGACAACGGGGATCACGGCAGCCTCTGCGTCACCTCCTGACACCGAGTATCACGGCAGCCTCTGCGTCACCTCCTGACACCGGGGATCACGGCAGCCTCTATATCACCTCCTGACACCGGGGATCACGGCAGCCTCTGCGTCACCTCCTGACACCGGGGATCACGGCAGCCTCTGCGTCACCTCCTGACACCGAGGATCACGGCAGCCTCTGCGTCACCTCCTGACACCGGGGATCACGGCAGCCTCTGCGTCACCTCCTGACACCGGGGATCACGGCAGCCTCTATAACACCTCCTGACACCGGGGATCACGGCAGCCTCTGCGTCACCTCCTGACACCGGGGATCACGGCAGCCTCTGCGTCACCTCCTGACACCGAGGATCACGGCAGCCTCTGCGTCTCCTCCTGACACCGGGGATCACGGCAGCCTCTGCGTCACCTCCTGACACCGGGGATCACGGCAGCCTCTATATCACCTCCTGACACCAGGGATCACGGCAGCCTCTGCGTCACCTCCTGACACCTGGGATCACGGCAGCCTCTGCGTCACCTCCTGACACCGGGGATCACGGCAGCCTCTGCGTCACCTCCTGACACCGGGGATCACGGCAGCCTCTGCGTCACCTCCTGACACCGGGGATCACGGCAGCCTCTGCGTCACCTCCTGACACCGGGGATCACGGCAGCCTCTGCGTCACCTCCTGACACCGGGGATCACGGCAGCCTCTGCGTCACCTCCTGACACCGGGGATCACGGCAGCCTCTGCGTCACCTCCTGACACCGGGGATCACGGCAGCCTCTGCGTCACCTCCTGACACCGGGGATCACGGCAGCCTCTGCGTCACCTCCTGACACCGGGGATCACGGCAGCCTCTGCGTCACCTCCTGACACCGGGGATCACGGCAGCCTCTGCGTCACCTCCTGACACCGGGGATCACGGCAGCCTCTGCGTCACCTCCTGACACCGGGGATCACGGCAGCCTCTGCTTCACCTCCTGACACCGGGGATCACGGCAGCCTCTGCGTCACCTCCTGACACCGGGGATCACGGCAGCCTCTGCGTCACCTCCTGACACCGGGGATCACGGCAGCCTCTGCGTCACCTCCTGACACCGGGGATCACGGCAGCCTCTGCGTCACCTCCTGACACCGGGGATCACGGCAGCCTCTGCGTCACCTCCTGACACCGGGGATCACGGCAGCCTCTGCGTCACCTCCTGACACCGGGGATCACGGCAGCCTCTGCGTCACCTCCTGACACCGGGGATCACGGCAGCCTCTGCGTCACCTCCTGACACCGGGGATCACGGCAGCCTCTGCGTCACCTCCTGACACCGGGGATCACGGCAGCCTCTGCGTCACCTCCTGACACCGGGGATCACGGCAGCCTCTGCGTCACCTCCTGACACCTGGGATCATGGCAGCCTCTATATCACCTGACACCTGGGATCACGGCAGCCTCTGCGTCACCTCCTGACACCTGGGTTTACGGCAGCCTCTACGTCACCTCCTGACACCTGGGATCACGGCAGCCTTTGCGTCACCTCCTGACACCGGGGATCACGGCATCCTCTGCGTCACCTCCTGACACCGGGGATCACGGCAGCCTCTGCGTCACCTCCTGACAGCGGGGATCACGGCAGCCTCTGCGTCACCTCCTGACACCTGGGATCACGGCAGCCTCTGAGTGTATCACCTCCTGACACCGGGGATCACGGCAGCCTCTGCGTCACCTCCTGACACCGGGGATCACGGCAGCCTCTGCGTCACCTCCTGACACCGGGGATCACGGCAGCCTCTGCGTCACCTCCTGACACCGGGGATCACGGCAGCCTCTGCGTCACCTCCTGACACCGGGGATCACGGCAGCCTCTGCGTCACCTCCTGACACCGGGGATCACGGCAGCCTCTGCGTCACCTCCTGACACCGGGGATCACGGCAGCCTCTGCGTCACCTCCTGACACCGGGGATCACGGCAGCCTCTGAGTGTATCACCTCCTGACACCGGGGATCACGGCAGCCTCTGAGTGTATCACCTCCTGACACCGGGGATCACGGCAGCCTCTGCGTCACCTCCTGACACCGGGGATCACGGCAGCCTCTGCGTCACCTCCTGACACCGGGGATCACGGCAGCCTCTGCGTCACCTCCTGACACCGGGGATCACGGCAGCCTCTATATCACCTCCTGACACCGGGGATCACGGCAGCCTCTGCGTCACCTCCTGACAACGGGGATCACGGCAGCCTCTGCGTCACCTCCTGACACCGAGGATCACGGCAGCCTCTGCGTCACCTCCTGACACCGGGGATCACGGCAGCCTCTGCGTCACCTCCTGACACCGGGGATCACGGCAGCCTCTGCGTCACCTCCTGACACCGGGGATCACGGCAGCCTCTATATCACCTCCTGACACCGTGGATCACGGCAGCCTCTGCGTCACCTCCTGACACCGGGGATCACGGCAGCCTCTGCGTCACCTCCTGACACCGGGGATCACGGCAGCCTCTGCGTCACCTCCTGACACCGGGGATCACGGCAGCCTCTGCGTTACCTCCTGACACCGGGGATCACGGCAGCCTCTATATCACCTCCTGACACCGGGGATCACGGCAGCCTCTGCGTCACCTCCTGACACCGAGGATCACGGCAGCCTCTGCGTCACCTCCTGACACCGAGGATCACGGCAGCCTCTGCGTCACCTCCTGACACCGGGGATCACAGCAGCCTCTGCGTCACCTCCTGACACCGGGGATCACGGCAGCCTCTGCGTCACCTCCTGACACCGGGGATCACGGCAGCCTCTGCGTCACCTCCTGACACCTGGGATCACGGCAGCCTCTATATCACCTGACACCTGGGATCACGGCAGCCTCTGCGTCACCTCCTGACACCTGGGTTTATGGCAGCCTCTACGTCACCTCCTGACACCTGGGATCACGGCAGCCTTTGCGTCACCTCCTGACACCGGGGATCACGGCAGCCTCTGCGTCACCTCCTGACACCGGGGATCACGGCAGCCTCTGCGTCACCTCCTGACAGCGGGGATCACGGCAGCCTCTGTGTCACCTCCTGACACCTGGGATCACGGCAGCCTCTGAGTGTATCACCTCCTGACACCGGGGATCACGGCAGCCTCTGCGTCACCTCCTGACACCGGGGATCACGGCAGCCTCTGCGTCACCTCCTGACACCGGGGATCACGGCAGCCTCTGCGTCACCTCCTGACACCGGGGATCACGGCAGCCTCTGCGTCACCTCCTGACACCGGGGATCACGGCAGCCTCTGCGTCACCTCCTGACACCGGGGATCACGGCAGCCTCTGCGTCACCTCCTGACACCGGGGATCACGGCAGCCTCTGCGTCACCTCCTGACACCGGGGATCACGGCAGCCTCTGAGTGTATCACCTCCTGACACCTGGGATCACGGCAGCCTCTGAGTGTATCACCTCCTGACACCGGGGATCACGGCAGCCTCTGCGTCACCTCCTGACACCGGGGATCACGGCAGCCTCTGCGTCACCTCCTGACACCGAGGATCACGGCAGCCTCTGCGTCACCTCCTGACACCGGGGATCACGGCAGCCTCTGCGTCACCTCCTGACACCGGGGATCACGGCAGCCTCTATATCACCTCCTGACACCGGGGATCACGGCAGCCTCTGCGTCACCTCCTGACACCGGGGATCACGGCAGCCTCTGCGTCACCTCCTGACACCGGGGATCACGGCAGCCTCTGCGTCACCTCCTGACACCGGGGATCACGGCAGCCTCTGCGTCACCTCCTGACACCGGGGATCACGGCAGCCTCTGCGTCACCTCCTGACACCGGGGATCACGGCAGCCTCTGCGTCACCTCCTGACACCGGGGATCACGGCAGCCTCTGCGTCACCTCCTGACACCGGGGATCACGGCAGCCTCTGCGTCACCTCCTGATACCGGGGATCACGGCAGCCTCTGTGTCACCTCCTGACACCGGGGATCACGGCAGCCTCTATATCACCTCCTGACACCGGGGATCACAGCAGCCTCTGCGTCACCTCCTGACAACGGGGATCACGGCAGCCTCTGCATCACCTCCTGACACAGTATCACGGCAGCCTCTGCGTCACCTCCTGACACCGGGGATCACGGCAGCCTCTGCGTCACCTCCTGACACCGGGGATCACGGCAGCCTCTATATCACCTCCTGACACCGGGGATCACGGCAGCCTCTGCGTCACCTCCTGACACCGGGGATCACGGCAGCCTCTGCGTCACCTCCTGACACCGAGGATCACGGCAGCCTCTGCGTCACCTCCTGACACCGGGGATCACGGCAGCCTCTGCGTCACCTCCTGACACCGGGGATCACGGCAGCCTCTATATCACCTCCTGACACCGGGGATCACGGCAGCCTCTGCGTCACCTCCTGACACCGGGGATCACGGCAGCCTCTGCGTCACCTCCTGACACCGAGGATCACGGCAGCCTCTGCGTCTCCTCCTGACACCGGGGATCACGGCAGCCTCTGCGTCACCTCCTGACACCGGGGATCACGGCATCCTCTATATCACCTCCTGACACCAGGGATCACGGCAGCCTCTGCGTCACCTCCTGACACCTGGGATCACGGCAGCCTCTGCGTCACCTCCTGACACCGGGGATCACGGCAGCCTCTGCGTCACCTCCTGACACCGGGGATCACGGCAGCCTCTGCGTCACCTCCTGACACCTGGGATCACGGCAGCCTCTGCGTCACCTCCTGACACCGGGGATCACGGCAGCCTCTGCGTCACCTCCTGACACCGGGGATCACGGCAGCCTCTGCGTCACCTCCTGACACCGGGGATCACGGCAGCCTCTGCGTCACCTCCTGACACCGGGGATCACGGCAGCCTCTGCGTCACCTCCTGACACCGGGGATCACGGCAGCCTCTGCGTCACCTCCTGACACCGGGGATCACGGCAGCCTCTGCGTCTCCTCCTGACACCGGGGATCACGGCAGCCTTTGCGTCACCTCCTGACACCGGGGATCACGGCAGCCTCTGCGTCACCTCCTGACACCGGGGATCACGGCAGCCTCTGCGTCACCTCCTGACACCGGGGATCACGGCAGCCTCTGCGTCACCTCCTGACACCGGGGATCACGGCAGCCTCTGCGTCACCTCCTGACACCGGGGATCACGGCAGCCTCTGCGTCACCTCCTGACACCGGGGATCACGGCAGCCTCTGCGTCACCTCCTGACACCGGGGATCACGGCAGCCTCTGCGTCACCTCCTGACACCTGGGTTTACGGCAGCCTCTACGTCACCTCCTGACACCTGGGATCACGGCAGCCTTTACATCACCTCCTGACACCGGGGATCACGGCAGCCTCACCTCCTGACACCAGGGATCACGGCAGCCTCTGTGTCACCTCCTGACACCAGTAATCACGGCAGCCTCTGCGTCACCTCCTGACACCAGGGATCACGGCAGCCTCTACATCACCTCCTGACACCGAGGACCACGGCAGCCTCTGCGTCACCTCCTGACACCTGGGATCACGGCAGCCTCTACATCACCTCCTGACGCCGCGGATTACAGCAGCCTCTACATCACCTCCTGACACCGGGGATCACGGCAGCATCTGCATCACCTCCTGACACCAGGGATCACGGCAGCCTTTACATCACCTCCTGATGCTTGGGATCCTGGCAGCCTCTGCATCAACTCCTGACTTCAGGCATCTCACCAGCCTCTACATCACCTCCTCACGCTGGGGATCACAGCAGCCTTTATGTCACCTTCTGACACCGGGGATCACGGCAGCCTCTACATCATCTCCTGACACCTGGGATCACGGCAGCCTCTACATCACCTCCTGACGCCAGGGATCACGGCAGCCTCTACATCACCTCCTGACACCGGGGATCACGGCAGCCTCTGCGTCACCTCCTGACACCGGGGATCACGGCAGCCTCTACGTCACCTCCTGACACCTCGGATCATGGCAGCCTCTGCGTCACCTCCTGACACCAGGGATCACGGCAGCCTCTACGTCACCTCCTGACAACGGGGATCATGGCAGCCTCTGCGTCACCTCCTGACACCTCGGATCATGGCAGCCTCTGCGTCACCTCCTGACACCAGGGATCACGGCAGCCTCTACATCACCTCCTGACGCCAGGGATCACGGCAGCCTCTACATCACCTCCTGACGCCAGGGATCACGGCAGCCTCTACATCACCTCCTGACACCGAGGATCACGGCAGCCTCTACATCACATCCTGACACCAGGGATCACGGCAGCCTCTACATCACCTCCTGACACCGGGGATCACGGCAGCCTCTGCGTCACCTCCTGACACCGAGGATCACGGCAGCCTCTACATCACCTCCTGACACCAGGGATCACGGCAGCCTCTGCATATTGCCCAGTCATGTAGTATATTGCCCAGTGACGTAGTATATTGCCGAGTGACGTAGTATACAGCACAGAGCCACGTAGTATATTGCCCAGTCACGTAGTATATTGCCCAGTGACGTAGTATATTGCCCAGTGACGTAGTATATTGCCCAGTGACGTAGTATATTGCCCAGCGACGTAGTATATTGCCCAGCCACGTAGTATATTGCCGAGTGACGTAGTATACAGCACAGAGCCACGTAGTATATTGCCCAGTCACGTAGTATATTGCCCAGTCACGTAGTATATTGCCCAGTGACGTAGTATATTGCCCAGTGACGTAGTATATTGCCCAGTGACGTAGTATATTGCCCAGCGACGTAGTATATTGCCCAGTCACGTAGTATATTGCCCAGTCACGTAGTATATTGCCCAGTCACGTAGTATATTGCCCAGTCACGTAGTATATTGCCCAGTCACGTAGTATATTGCCCAGTCACGTAGTATATTGCCCAGTGACGTAGTATATTGCACAGCTACGTAGTTTATTGCCCAGCCAGGTTTGTCACAAGGGAAAAAATATAAAATAAACATATACTCACCTTTCCGAAGGCCCCTTGTAGTCCACGGCAGCTTGCGGTCCCAGGGTTGGTATGAGCGCAGGACCTGTGATGATGTCGCGGTCACATGACCATGACGTCATGGCAGGTCCTTCTGCCATACCATCTTTGCCACCGGAAACTGCAGCGGAAGATGGCTGCCGGCGGGAGCGGCTCAGCGGACCACGGAGGGTGAGTGTAGCAGGTTCATTTTTTTTTAAATTATTTTTAACATTACATTTTTTACTATTGATGCCGCATAGGCAGCATCAATAGTAAAAAATTGGGGACACACAGGGTTAATAGCGGCGGTAACGGAGTGCGTTACCCCGGGCATAAAGCGGTCCGTTACCGCTGGCATTAACCCTGTGTGCTTTGTCAGCGGTGACTGCGGGGAGTAAGGAGCGGCCATTTTCTTCCGGACTGTGCCCGTCGGTGATTGGTCGGGGCAGCCATGACAGGCAGCTGGCGAGACCAATCAGCGAATGAATAACCGTGACAGAAGGACAGACAGACAGACGGAAGTGACCCTTAGACAATTATATAGTAGATGTGTGTGTCAATGATTATATATATATATATATATATATATATATATATATATATATATATATATATATACAGTACAGACCAAAAGTTTGGACACACCTCATTTAAAGATTTCTCTGTATTTTCATGACTATGAAAATTGTACATTCACACTGAAGGCATCAAAACTATGAATTAACACATGTGGAATTCTATACTTAACAAAAAAGTGTGAAACAACTGAAATTATGTCTTATATTCTAGGTTCTTCAAAGTAGCCACCTTTTGCTTTGATGACTGCTTTGCACACTCTTGGCATGCTCTTGATGAGCTTCAAGAGGTAGTCACCAGGGATGGTTTTCACTTCACAGGTGTGCCCTGTCAGGTTTAATAAGTGGGATTTCTTGCCTTATAAACGGGGTTGGGACTAGGGTTAAGCGAAACGGATCGGACAAATTCAAAAATCGCCGACTTTCGGCAAAGTCGGGTTTCATGAAACCCGACCTGATCCTAGTGTGGGATCGGCCATGAGGCCGGCGATCTTCACGCCAAAGTCGAGTTTCGTATGACACTTTCAGCGCCATTTCTCATCCAACGAAGGAGGACGCAGAGTGTGGGCAGCGTGATGACATAGGTCTCGGTCCCCACCATCTTAGAGAAGGGCATGACAGTGATTGGCTTGCTTTCTGCGTCACAGGGGCTATAAAGGGGCGTGCACGCCGACCGCCATCTTACTTATGCCGATCGTAGCATAGGGAGAGGTTGCTGCAGCTTCAGCAGAAGAAGGGATATAGTTAGGAAGGGAAGATTAACCCCGAAACTGCTTGTGCTGTAGCGATTTCCACTGTCCCACACCACCTTTTCCTTGCAGGGACAGTGGAGTTTTTTTTTGTGCATCAGCTCTGTAGCTTATTAGGCTCCTTATAAGGCTCCTTGATATCTGCATTGCTGTTTGTACACCGCTGTGCAAACCAACTGCTTTTTTAAAAGCAAAAATCCTGTTGCTCTGTTCTGCACAGTTATCTTGTTTGTTTGTCCACACTTTTGTGTGCAGCAGTCCTTTTTATTGCTGCCATACTTGTCCTGAGATCAGTGTAGGGAGATTGAAATTGTACTACAGTCCTTGTATTTTTTCATATATCAGCCAGCCACTTACATTGTGTTGTTTTTTGCACAGGGCCTGAGGTTTTGTTCAGTCTCCCCCCCAAAAAAACGGAGATTTAAAATCTCAACAAGTTTATATACACCCGCTACCTTGTTTTACAGTACCATATAACGGTTGTTATTTTGGTTAGATTTTCCAAAAAATGAGGAAGTCTGGTGGAAGAGGCCATGGGCGGTGGTTGTGAGCTGGTTACTGGTGGTGGTGGTGGAGCATCTGGTGGTAGTGGGAAAAGCACAATAGCACCTAAGGCTGGAGGTGTTGAGCCAGCGTCATCGTCTGGCTACACAAGGCCTCGAAGGCTCCCTTATCTGGGAGTAGGAAAACGGCTTTTAAAGCTGGAGCAGCAGGAAAAAGTTTTGGCTTTCCTTGCTGACTCAGCCTCTAGCTCTTTCGCCTCCTCTTCAGAAAGTTCCAAATATAAAAGCAGCGAGTCGTCAGTGGATGTTCCCAGTCAGGAACAAGTCGCTTCCTTGTGTCCTTCACCCAAACCAAAAGTGAAGGATGCGTCAGGCGACACTACAGGTTACTCCATGGAGCTCTTTACACATACCGTGCCTGGGTTAGAAAGGGAAATTGTTAACTGCCCATTACAAGATGAATCGGACATGGAGTGCACTGATGCACAGCCACAGCTAGATTATTATGCTGTTCCATTGACTCAGATCACTACATTGCCCTCGCAGTGTACTGAGCCAGAATCTGACCCTGAGGAGACTATGGTGCCCCGTCACGAATGCTATAGCACCTTACACGGTGACACAGAGGAAGGTGCACATGACATTGAAGAGGAGGTGATAGATGACCCAGTTGTTGACCCAGATTGGCAGCCATTGGGGGAAGAGGGTGCCGCTGCCAGTAGCTCAGAAGCGGAGGAGGAGGAGCCACCGCAGCCATCTACATTGCAAAAGCTGTCATCTGGCAGGCCCAAAGGGCCATAAACGTTTGTCAAAAGCAAAAACAGTTTTAGGACAGCGTGGCCATCCGGTGAAAGTAGCACAGCGCGCAATGCCTGAAAAGGTATTCCATAGTAGGAAGAGTGTGGTGTGGGAATTTTTTAACCAAGATCCGAATGATCAGCACAAAGTTATCTGTAAGAAATGCTCATAGACCTTTAGCAGAGGGAAGAATCTTCAAAATTTAAATACAACGTGCATGCTTAGACATTTAACCAGCATGCACTTGCAAGCCTGGACTAACTACCAAACGTCCCGTACTGTTGGTGCACCTGCTCAGATTGAAGGTAGTCAGCAACGCAACATTGCTTCCCTCACAGTAAGTCCACCGGTTAGGACACCACCAGCAGCAAATGTGGAGGTATCGTCGCACCAAAGCAGTCAGGGAATCACAAGGTTCTTGGTAGGAAACACTGTATGTAGGCCAACATCAAGAATACCATCACCAACCCTCTCTCAATCCGCCATGTCCACGACCACCACTGCTAGTTCCACCATATGCAGCTCTCCAGTCCAGCTCACCCTACAAGAGACTCTCGTTAGGAAAAGAAAGTACTCATCCTCATACTTATACCAAGGAAGGTGACGGGCACAAGGGGGCATTCTTTGCGTCTGGAGGAGAGAAGGTTTTTCCACCAACATAGAAGAGGATTCTTTACTGTTAGGGCAGTGAGAATCTGGAATTGCTTGCCTGAGGAGGTGGTGATGGCGAACTCAGTCGAGGGGTTCAAGAGAGGCCTGGATGTCTTCCTGGAGCAGAACAATATTGTATCATACAATTATTAGGTTCTGTAGAAGGACGTAGATCTGGGTATTTATTATGATGGAATATAGGCTGAACTGGATGGACAAATGTCTTTTTTCGGCCTTACTAACTATGTTACTATGTTACTATGTTACTATCCTGTCATCCGCGTACACAGGGTTTGAACACCCACATTGCTGGACTAATCTCGTTAGAGATAATGCCCTACCGGTTGGTTGAAAGCGAAGCTTTCAAAGCCCTGATAGCCTACGCAGTACCACGCTATGACCTACCCAGTCGACACTTCTTTGCGAGAAAAGCCATCCCAGCCCTCCACCAGCATGTCAAATACCGCATTGTCCATGCACTGAGGCAATCAGTCAGTAGAAAGGTGAACCTGACCACAGATGCATGGACCAGTAGGCATGGCCAGGGACGTTACGTGTCCATTACCACACACTGTGTTAATGTGGTGGATGCAGGGTCCACAGGGGCAGCCATAGTGGGACAGTTCTGCCTAGCCCACGGTCTAGGAAACAGTTGGCTGTAGGCGTTCGCCACCCCTCCTCCTCCTCCAGAAGTGAAAGCTCGTCCACAGACCGCAGTCGCACGACCACTCCATCCGCAGCTGCCAGTGTTGCACACAAGGTGTCCCATTATGGAACAGCTAGTGGTAAGCGTCAGCAGGCTGTGCTACAAATGAAGTGTTTGGGCGACAACAGACACACCGCGGAAGTACTGGCCGAGTACTTGCAGCAACAAACTCAGTCATGGCTGGGCAGTGTACATCTTGAGGCAGGATAGGTAGTCAGTGATAACGGAAGGAATTTTATGGCTGCCATAGCCCTTTCAGAACTAAAACACATTCCTTGCCTGGCTCACACCTTGAACCTGGTGGTGCAGTGCTTCCTGAAAAGTTATCCGGGGTTACCCGACCTGCTCCTCAAAGTGCGCAGACTTTGCACGCACATCCGCCGGTCGCTCGTACACTCCAGCCGTATGCAGCGATCACTGAATCGGCGATCGCTGAATCTTCCCTAGCACCACCTAATAATCAACGTTGCAACAAGGTGGAACTCAACACTACACATGCTTCAGAGACTGTGCGAACAGAGGCGGGCTGTTATGTTTTTGTGGGAGGATACACATACACGGGCAGGCAGTTGGATGGCAGACATGGAGTTGTCAGGTGTGCAGTGGTCGAAGCTACAAGACCTGTGTTAAGTCCTTCAGTGTTTTGAGGAATGCACACGGCTGGTAAGTGCAGACGACGCCATCATAAGCATGAGCATCCCCCTAATGCGTCTGCTGATGCAAAGTTTGACGCACATTAAGGAGCAGGCGTCTGCAGCCGAGGAGGAGGGAAGCCTTGATGACAGTCAGCCATTGTCTGCTCAGGGAACTCTCCTGGGCGAGGTGGCGGACGAAGAGGAGGAGGAGGAGGAGGATGATGGGGCTTAATATTTATGGGAGGAGGATGCTTTTCAGGGGGCAATAGAAACTGGTGGCATTGCAAGGTCAGGTACAAGGTTTTTGCGGAACACAAGTGATGTTGATTTGCAAGAAAGTGCTCCTCAACCCAGCACAAGCAGTGAATTGACACCTGGAACATTGGCCCACATGGCGGATTATGCCTTGCGTATCCTAAAAAGGGACTCCCGCATTATCAAAATGATGACCGGTGACGATTACTTGTTTGCCTGCCTCCTGGATCCACGATATAAAGGAAAATTACAAAATATCATGCCACATGAGAACCTTGAGCAAATATTGGCTACCAAACAAGCAACTCTTGTAGACCGTTTGGTTCAGGCATTCCCAGCACACAGCGGCGGTGATGGTTCTCACACGAGCCGTAGGGGGCAACATGGCAGAGGTGATAGAGGTGCAGAAATCAGAAGTGGCGTTGGACAGAGGGGTTTTCTGACCAGGTTGTGGAGTGATTTCGCAATGACCGCAGACAGGACAGGTACTGCAGCATCAATTCAAAGTGACAGGAGACAACATTTGTCCAGTATGGTTATCAACTACTTTTCCTCCCCTATCGATGTTCTCCCTCACAGGTCATTCCCCTTTGATTACTGGGCATCTAAAATAGACACCTGGCCAGAATTGGCAGAATATGCATTACAGGAGCTTGCTTGCCCAGCTGCTAGTGTGCTATCAGAAAGAGTCTTCAGTGCTGCTGGTTCAATATTGACCAAAAAAAGGACTCGTCTGGCTACCCAAAATGTTGATGACCTAACCTTCATTAAAATGAACCAATCATGGATTTCAAATTATTTTGCCCCACCTTCCCCTGCTGACACGTAGCTTGCCTGAAAAATGTCTTGCTTTTGGCCTCCTCTTACTGACTGCTCCAATTCCACCATTTGCAGCTGCTGAATGTCCACCATAGGCCATTTTTTTACCTCCCTAAATGGGCTGACTCCCCCCACAGGGCCATGGTCACCACTTGGCGCAAGCACCCATGCGAGTCCCGTTTGTCTGGACAGGTGGGTGCGCCCACTCTTGGGGGACGGCACTGGCGCAGGGTCCCTCATAGTACAATGAAGTGTCTCTGACGGTGGTGGTGCACAACCAACGTCAGACACACCGTCGTAATATGAGGGACCCTGTGCCAGTGCCAACAAGTGGGTCCCCCCTGCTTGCTCAGGATCACAGCACTTGCAAAGTTGAAATACTTACCTCTCCCTGCTCCACCGCCGTGACGTATTCTGCGTTTTCTGGGCCCGCGAAAATCTTGAGCCAGCCCTACCCCCCCACAACTTTAGCCAAATGACCCCCAGTTTTCAATGCCTATCTATTATTATAAAGTAAATTAAGATTGACAAGCTTAAGTAATAAGAATTGATGTTTTTGGCATTGAAATGGACACTGTAGGTGTTTTCCTGTCCTCCACTCACTGCCGACTTTGATTCCCCATTGACTTGCATTGGGTTTCCTGTTTCGATCGGCCCCCGACCTGACTTTTGACAAAGTCGGGTTTCGGGAAACCCGACTCGATCCTAAAAAAGGAAAAGTCGCTCAACTCTAGTTGGGACCATCAGTTGTGTTGAGCAGAAGTCTGGTGGATAAACAGCTGATAGTCCTACTGAATAGACTGTTAGAATTGGTATTATGGCAAGAAAAAAGCAGCTAAGTAAAGAAAAACGAGTGGTCATCATAATTTAAGAAATGAAGGTCAATCAGTCCGAAAAATTGGGAAAACTTTGAAAGTGTCCCCAAGTGCAGTGGCAAAAACCATCAAGCGCTACAAAGAAACTGGCTCACATGAGGACCGCCCCAGGAAAGGAAGACCAAGAGTCACCTCTGCCTCTGAGGATAAGTTTATCTGAGTCACCGGCCTCACAAATCGCAGATTAACAGCAGCTCAGATTAGAGATCAGGTCAATGCCACACAGAGTTCTAGCAGCAGACACATCTCTACAACAACTGTTAAGAGGAGACTTTGTGCAGCAGCTTTCATGGTAAAATAGCTGCTAGGAAACCACTGCTAAGGACGGGCAACAAGCAGAAGAGACTTGTTTGGGCTAAAGAACACAAGGAATGGACATTAGACCAGTGGAAATCTGTGCTTTGGTCTGATGAGTCCAAATTTGAGATCTTTGGTTCCAACCACCGTGTCTTTGTGTGACGCAGAACAGGTGAACGGATGGACTCTACATGCCTGGTTCCCACCGTGAAGCATGGAGGAGGAGGTGTGATGGTGTGGGGGGGCTTTGCTGGTGACACTGTTGGGGATTTATTCAAAATTGAAGGCATACTGAACCAGCATGGCTACCACAGCATCTTGCAGCGGCATGCTATTCCATCCGGTTTGCGTTTAGTTGGACCATCATTTATTTTTCAACAGGACAATGACCCCAAACACCTCCAGGCTGTGTAAGGGCTATTTGACCAAGAAGGAGAGTGATGGGGGGCTACACCAGATGACCTGGCCTCCACAGTCACCAGACCTGAACCCAATCGAGATGGTTTGGGGTGAGCTGGACCGCAGAGTGAAGGGCCAACAAGTGCTAAGCATCTCTGGGAACTCCTTCAAGATTGTTGGAAGACCATTCCCGGTGACTGCACGCTCTTGGCATTCTCTTGATGAAGAGGTAAAGCCGTCATCAAAGCAAAAGGTGGCTAGTCTGAAGAACCTAGAATATAAGACATAATTTCAGTTGTTTCACACTTTTTTGTTAAGTATATAATTCCACATGTGTTATTTCATAGTTTTGATGCCTTCAGTGTGAATTTACAATTTTCATAGTCATTAAAATACAGAAAAATCTTTAAATGAGAAGGTGTGTCCAAACTTTTGGCCTGTACTGTATTTATATATATATATATATATATATATATATATATATACAGTGGGGCAAAAAAGTATTTAGTCAGTCAGCAATAGTGCAAGTTCCACCACTTAAAAAGATGAGAGGCGTCTGTAATTTACATCATATGTAGACCTCAACTATGGGAGACAAACTGAGAAAAAAAAATCCAGAAAATCACATTGTCTGTTTTTTTAACAATTTTTTTGCATATTATGGTGGAAAATAAGTATTTGGTCAGAAACAAACAATCAAGATTTCTGGCTCTCACAGACCTGTAACTTCTTCTTTAAGAGTCTCCTCTTTCCTCCACTCATTACCTGTAGTAATGGCACCTGTTTAAACTTGTTATCAGTATAAAAAGACACCTGTGCACACCCTCAAACAGTCTGACTCCAAACTCCACTATGGTGAAGACCAAAGAGCTGTCAAAGGACACCAGAAACAAAATTGTAGCCCTGCACCAGGCTGGGAAGACTGAATCTGCAATAGCCAACCAGCTTGGAGTGAAGAAATCAACAGTGGGAGCAATAATTAGAAAATGGAAGACATACAAGACCACTGATAATCTCCCTCGATCTGGGGCTCCACGCAAAATCCCACCCCGTGGGGTCAGAATGATCACAAGAACGGTGAGCAAAAATCCCAGAACCACGCGGGGGGACCTAGGGAATGAACTGCAGAGAGCTGGGACCAATGTAACAAGGCCTACCATAAGTAACACACTACGTCACCATGGACTCAGATCCTGCAGTGCGAGACGTGTCCCACTGCTTAAGCCAGTACATGTCCGGGCCCGTCTGAAGTTTGCTAGAGAGCATTTGGATGATCCAGAGGAGTTTTGGGAGAATGTCCTATGGTCTGATGAAACCAAACTGGAACTGTTTGGTAGAAACACAACTTGTCGTGTTTGGAGGAAAAAGAATACTGAGTTGCATCCATCAAACACAATACCTACTGTAAAGCATGGTGGTGTAAACATCATGCTTTGGGGCTGTTTTTCTGCAAAGGGGCCAGGACGACTGATCCGGGTACATGAAAGAATGAATGGGGCCATGTATCGTGAGATTTTGAGTGCAAACCTCCTTCCATCAGCAAGGGCATTGAAGATGAAACGTGGCTGGGTCTTTCAACATGACAATGATCCAAAGCACACCGCCAGGGCAACGAAGGAGTGGCTTCGTAAGAAGCATTTCAAGGTCCTGGAGTGGCCTAGCCAGTCTCCAGATCTCAACCCTATAGAAAACCTTTGGAGGGAGTTGAAAGTCCGTGTTGCCAAGCGAAAAGCCAAAAACATCACTGCTCTAGAGGAGATCTGCATGGAGGAATGGGCCAACATACCAACAACAGTGTGTGGCAACCTTGTGAAGACTTACAGAAAACGTTTGACCTCTGTCATTGCCAACAAAGGATATATTACAAAGTATTGAGATGAAATTTTGTTTCTGACCAAATACTTATTTTCCACCATAATATGCAAATAAAATGTTAAAAAAACAGACAATGTGATTTTCTGGATTTTTTTTTCTCAGTTTGTCTTCCATAGTTGAGGTCTACCTATGATGTAAATTACAGACGCCTCTCATCTTTTTAAGTGGTGGAACTTGCACTATTGCTGACTGACTAAATACTTTTTTGCCCCACTGTATATATATATATATATATATATATATATAGTATATATATGTGTGTATATTTATATATATATATACCTATTCTATGTGTAGACATCTATTCTACTGTAAGCTGTCAGTGTGATTTTACTGTACACCGCACTGAATTGCCGGCTTTTCTCGCTAACACCGCTGCGTATTTCTCGCAAGTCACACTGCTGGTCCGTGTGTAATCCGTATTTTTCCCGCCCCCATAGACTTTCATTGGCGGATTTTTCTTGGAATACGCTGACAAATGCAGCATGCTGCGATTTTCTCAGTCCGTAAAATACGGCCGAGAAATATACGGCTGATGGGAGCTCCCCATAGAGAATCATTGGTCCGTGTGCAATGCGTTGTTTTTGCGCCTCTCTAGTGTGACCCCGGCCTAACTCTACAAATATTACCCCACTTCCCACCGCACCAGGGCAAATGCGAAGAGTGAAGCTAAGCGCCACATTTGGTGCATCTTATGGATGCAGTATTTCTGGGGCGGCTGAGGTCTGATGTTATTAACCTGTGAGGGGGCCAACATTAATGGCCCCTTCCCTGCCTATTAATATCAGCCCACAGCTGTCTGTTTAGCCTTTGCTGGTTTGAATTTATGGGGGACCCTGCGTCATTTCTTATCTGGGCTTCCCGGGAAATTCATCAGTAAAGGCTAAGCAAACATCTGTGAGCTGTTATTAATATCCTGGGAAGCTTATGGGATATTGTCCCTAGTCCCAGATTAGTAACATCAGCCCCCAACAGTCGGCTTTCCCCCTGCTGGTTATGAAAATTACGTGGGAGCCCACAACGGGTTTTTACATTTAATTACTTAGTTAACACAGTGGCTGCTGAATACAACTCCCATCGTTATCGCCAAGACTCGCTGATCTCAGGAGACAATGATGAGAGCTGCTTTCAGCTGCTGGCACCTGGGGCCCGCGTGAACCGTACCGTTTATTCCCAAACGCCGATACTTGTCCCACGGGTCCACCAATGTCTTTTACATACTTAGACGCCACACAGACGTGGACCATGGATGTCACTGCTACTGGTTTTTGTAATGCAGGAATCATGCGCGAAGGGGCATATACTTGTGTCCATTAATCAGAAATGAGAATACAGATAATAAATGGGAAATGTTTAAGAACATCCTAAATAGGCAGTGTAAGCGGTTTATACCTTGTGGGAATAAAAGGACTAGAAATAGGAAAAACCCAATGTGGCTAAACAAAGAAGTAAGACAGGCAATTAACAGTAAAAAGAAAGCATTTGCACTACTAAAGCAGGATGGCACCATTGAAGCTCTAAAAAACTATAGGGAGAAAAATACTTTATCTAAAAAACTAATTAAAGCTGCCAAAAAGGAAACAGAGAAGCACATTGCTAAGGAGAGTAAAACTAATCCCAAACTGTTCTTCAACTATACCAATAGTAAAAGAATAAAAACTGAAAATGTAGGCCCCTTAAAAAATAGTGAGGAAAGAATGGTTGTAGATGACGAGGAAAAAGCTAACATATTAAACACCTTCTTCTCCACGGTATTCACGGTGGAAAATGAAATGCTAGGTGAAATCCCAAGAAACAATGAAAACCCTATATTAAGGGTCACCAATCTAACCCAAGAAGAGGTGCGAAACCGGCTAAATAAGATTAAAATAGATAAATCTCCGGGTCCGGATGGCATACACCCACGAGTACTAAGAGAACTAAGTAATGTAATAGATAAACCATTATTTCTTATTTTTAGTGACTCTATAGCGACAGGGTCTGTTCCGCAGGACTGGCGCATAGCAAATGTGGTGCCAATATTCAAAAAGGGCTCTAAAAGTGAACCTGGAAATTATAGGCCAGTAAGTCTAACCTCTATTGTTGGTAAAATATTTGAAGGGTTTCTGAGGGATGTTATTCTGGATTATCTCAATGAGAATAACTGTTTAACTCCATATCAGCATGGGTTTATGAGAAATCGCTCCTGTCAAACCAATCTAATCAGTTTTTATGAAGAGGTAAGCTATAGGCTGGACCACGGTGAGTCATTGGACGTGGTATATCTCGATTTTTCCAAAGCGTTTGATACCGTGCCGCACAAGAGGTTGGTACACAAAATGAGAATGCTTGGTCTGGGGGAAAATGTGTGTAAATGGGTTAGTAACTGGCTTAGTGATAGAAAGCAGAGGGTGGTTATAAATGGTATAGTCTCTAACTGGGTCGCTGTGACCAGTGGGGTACCGCAGGGGTCAGTATTGGGACCTGTTCTCTTCAACATATTCATTAATGATCTGGTAGAAGGTTTACACAGTAAAATATCAATATTTGCAGATGATACAAAACTATGTAAAGCAGTTAATACAAGAGAAGATAGTATTCTGCTACAGATGGATCTGGATAAGTTGGAAACTTGGGCTGAAAGGTGGCAGATGAGGTTTAACAATGATAAATGTAAGGTTATACACATGGGAAGAAGGAATCAATATCACCATTACACACTGAACGGGAAACCACTGTGTAAATCTGACAGGGAGAAGGACTTGGGGATCCTAGTTAATGATAAACTTACCTGGAGCAGCCAGTGCCAGGCAGCAGCTGCCAAGGCAAACAGGATCATGGGGTGCATTAAAAGAGGTCTGGATACACATGATGAGAGCATTATACTGCCTCTGTACAAATCCCTAGTTAGACCGCACATGGAGTACTGTGTCCAGTTTTGGGCACCGGTGCTCAGGAAGGATATAATGGAACTAGAGAGAGTACAAAGGAGGGCAACAAAATTAATAAAGGGGATGGGAGAACTACAATACCCAGATAGATTAGCGAAATTAGGATTATTTAGTCTAGAAAAAAGACGACTGAGGGGCGATCTAATAACCATGTATAAGTATATAAGGGGACAATACAAATATCTCGCTGAGGATCTGTTTATACCAAGGAAGGTGACGGGCACAAGGGGGCATTCTTTGCGTCTGGAGGAGAGAAGGTTTTTCCACCAACATAGAAGAGGATTCTTTACTGTTAGGGCAGTGAGAATCTGGAATTGCTTGCCTGAGGAGGTGGTGATGGCGAACTCAGTCGAGGGGTTCAAGAGAGGCCTGGATGTCTTCCTGGAGCAGAACAATATTGTATCATACAATTATTAGGTTCTGTAGAAGGACGTAGATCTGGGTATTTATTATGATGGAATATAGGCTGAACTGGATGGACAAATGTCTTTTTTCGGCCTTACTAACTATGTTACTATGTTACTATGTAATCTAGAGATCCACTAGGTTCCATTAATGTAGTGATCTAGTATTGTCAAAGATAGGGATCTACCAGTCTCCACTAATGTAGTGATCCAGAGAACTGTAGGGATCTAGTTGTTTCCGGTAATAGGGATCCAAAAGCCGTGGATATATTGGGAGGCCTGTGAATGGCTACATGTACAATACTAGTAGTGATCCACCCACTTGCTATTGTGCCAGCGCTATATATATATCTATATATATATGTATTTGGCAGAAGTGATAGAAACATATCAAAATATACTGTATATGAGGAAACCAAAACAAAGTGACTGCAGCAAGTGGATCATTGTAGATCCTCAACAGATCCTCTCAGAGTAGGCAGGAGAGTTCAGCGCACGTGCAGGTGGGTGCAGAAGGCGAGCGGACGGCCGAGCCCGCTGAACAAGTAGCCCATCGTGTATGGACCCCACAATCACTCTGTGAGGGGAGGAGGGGTAATAAATGAGCACAGATAGGGTGAATGGATCGCAGTGTTAGTGCTCCGGTCACTGCACGGACACAGACAGTGAAAACAGCACACGCCACAGAAGCGTCGTATACGGGATGGAGACGTATCTTCAGTATGAAGAGTGCGAATAACACTACAATGCACATATGAAGGCGAAGCAGTGCGGACAAGGTCCGCCATACAAGAGCTGGGCCATCGCGGAACGACGAGCCACCTCAAATATCCACCATTGTGCCATCAAGGGGAGGTCTGCCGAAGGGCCATCAAAGATAAAAAAAGGCTGGTGGGATAGGGGACAATATAGGTGGGCAAGAGTGATGATGAGAACACACAAACAGCAGCGCCACCATAACTGTAGATATTACTATCGGCCCGATGTGCCCCCAGCGCATGCAGGAACGTGTATTATGGCGCTGCCCGTGTGCGGCCGCCATCTCTGGTCCTGCTGTCACCTGCTGGTTCACAGGGGCGTCTGATGGAACATTAGGGTTGACTCTCCCCCAGAGCTTCCCCTGGTGGCAGCATCACGCGGTGTCTCCATCACAGCACTCTCTGATCGCCACCATTCACACGCAACTATGTATGTAGGAATCTAGGCGGCCCAGTAAGGCAGCGATCGAGGTGTAATGGGGCCAGGGAGACAGTCGTGCGAGGGGCGGCATTAATAAAGTGCAATTCCCCCACCTGTGGGCCTGACGTCTCGTCAGCAAAATGCAAAGTCCCGATACGTTTTAACAACACACAAATCTTCTCAAAGTCCAGATTCATTTTCAACAAAATTCAACTCCTTCAGCTTCATTACAGACCCGGCCCAACAGTCTTCACATGTCATGGACGCTCCTTCTTCTAAGCTGTCCCTGGTCTTTCCTATCAACGTGTAATCTGGTACCGTGGTCTCCATTCCCGCAGTTTTCTGGGTTACCGGTCTAGCTGGTCCCCGGTGCCCCCCGTCCACTTTCCCCCTCTTGGGTGAAACTACAGGATTCGGCTGCCAATCCTTGTCGGACCGTAGGACCTGGACGTCACGGGAGTCACCCAAGGATCTAACCGCTGATACCCTCCAACTGCCCAGATCACACGTGCTCCGAAGGCGGACATGTCACACTTCTCCAACTTCAATTCTACTTCTTCTTATCTTCACTTTCAAAAACCCCAGCTTCTAGAATCTTCTCTCTTAACTCCTCCCACAAGCTGGCATCCTATTGGCTTACTCTTCCTTTCTTATCTCCCATCTAAATATGAATCTTAAGGTACCGTCACACTGAGCAACTTTACAACGAGAACGACAACGATCTGTGACGTTGCAGCGTCCTGGATCGCGATCTCGTTGTGTTTGGCACGCAGCAGCGATCTGGATCCCGCTGTGACATCGCTGGTCGGAGCTAGAAGTCCAGAACTTTATTTGGTCGTCAGGTCGGCGTGATTCGTCATGTTTGACATCAAAAGCAACGATGCCAGCAATGTTTTACATGGAGCTAACAACCAGCGAGAACGATAAGTGAGTCGCCGTTCCGTCACTGGATCGTTCCTGCATCGTTCTGGAGCTGCCGGTGTTTGACGTCTCTACAGCGACCTAAACAGCGACACTGCAGTGATCGGCTCGTTGTCTATATCGCTGCAGCGTCGCTGAGTGTGACGGGACCTTAAGTCTAGAGTGCCCACACTGTCCTAAATCCGACATCACCCCTCACGGACACTGAACCTATCCCAAATCCTATATGTCTCTAACACAGGAAGATACAGTGGGGCAAAAAAGTATTTAGTCAGTCAGCAATAGTGCAAGTTCCACCACTTAAAAAGATGAGAGGCGTCTGTAATTTACATCATAGGTAGACCTCAACTATGGGAGACAAACTGAGAAAAAAAATCCAGAAAATCACATTGTCTGTTTTTTTTAACAATTTATTTGCATATTATGGTGGAAAATAAGTATTTGGTCAGAAACAAACAATCAAGATTTCTGGCTCTCACAGACCTGTAACTTCTTCTTTAAGAGTCTCCTCTGTCCTCCACTCATTACCTGTAGTAATGGCACCTGTTTAAACTTGTTATCAGTATAAAAAGACACCTGTGCACACCCTCAAACAGTCTGACTCCAAACTCCACTATGGTGAAGACCAAAGAGCTGTCAAAGGACACCAGAAACAAAATTGTAGCCCTGCACCAGGCTGGGAAGACTGAATCTGCAATAGCCAACCAGCTTGGAGTGAAGAAATCAACAGTGGGAGCAATAATTAGAAAATGGAAGACATACAAGACCACTGATAATCTCCCTCGATCTGGGGCTCCACGCAAAATCCCACCCCGTGGGGTCAGAATGATCACAAGAACGGTGAGCAAAAATCCCAGAACCACGCGGGGGGACCTAGTGAATGAACTGCAGAGAGCTGGGACCAATGTAACAAGGCCTACCATAAGTAACACACTACGCCACCATGGACTCAGATCCTGCAGTGCCAGACGTGTCCCACTGCTTAAGCCAGTACATGTCCGGGCCCGTCTGAAGTTTGCTAGAGAGCATTTGGATGATCCAGAGGAGTTTTGGGAGAATGTCCTATGGTCTGATGAAACCAAACTGGAACTGTTTGGTAGAAACACAACTTGTCGTGTTTGGAGGAAAAAGAATACTGAGTTGCATCCATCAAACACCATACCTACTGTAAAGCATGGTGGTGGAAACATCATGCTTTGGGGCTGTTTTTCTGCAAAGGGGCCAGGACGACTGATCCGGGTACATGAAAGAATGAATGGGGCCATGTATCGTGAGATTTTGAGTGCAAACCTCCTTCCATCAGCAAGGGCATTGAAGATGAAACGTGGCTGGGTCTTTCAACATGACAGTGATCCAAAGCAAACCGCCAGGGCAACGAAGGAGTGGCTTCGTAAGAAGCATTTCAAGGTCCTGGAGTGGCCTAGCCAGTCTCCAGATCTCAACCCTATAGAAAACCTTTGGAGGGAGTTGAAAGTCCGTGTTGCCAAGCGAAAAGCCAAAAACATCACTGCTCTAGAGGAGATCTGCATGGAGGAATGGGCCAACATACCAACAACAGTGTGCGGCACCCTTGTGAAGACTTACAGAAAACGTTTGACCTCTGTCATTGCCAACAAAGGATATATTACAAAGTATTGAGATGAAATTTTGTTTCTGACCAAATACTTATTTTCCACCATAATATGCAAATAAAATGTTATAAAAACAGACAATGTGATTTTCTGGATTTTTTTTTCTCAGTTTGTCTTCCATAGTTGAGGTCTACCTATGATGTAAATTACAGACGCCTCTCATCTTTTTAAGTGGTGGAACTTGCACTATTGCTGACTGACTAAATACTTTTTTGCCCCACTGTATATCACAATACGTTGTCCGACACATTAATATACTGGGAAACGTTATCACATTCCATGACTCATGTATAAATCGTACCCAGTTTTGTTCCGCAGGCGTGTACAGGGATGCAGGGCCCAAACCAGCCGCCTGCACACCTCCTACATAGGCAGGCCCAATAACGCGGGGATCTGGACAGGTCCAGTGAGGCAGGGATATAGGCAGGTCTAGTAACGCGGGGAACTAGACAGGTCAAGTAAGGCAGGGATCTAGGTGGGCCCAGAAACGCAAGGATCTAGGCGGGCCCAGTAAGGCAGGGATATAGGCAGGCCCAGAAACGCAAGGATCTAGGCGGGCCCAGTAAGGCAGGGATGTAGGCAGGCCCAGTAAGGCAGGGATCTAGGCAGGCCCAGTAAGGCAGGGATCTAGGTGGGCCCAATAGCGCAAGGATCTATGTGGGCCCAGTAAGGCAGGGATCTAGGCGGGCCCAGTAAGACAGGGATCTAGGCAGGCCCAGTAAGGCAGGGATCTAGGCAGGCCCAGTAAGGCAGGGATCTAGGTGGGCCCAATAGCGCAAGGATCTATGCGGGCCCAGTAAGGCAGGGATCTAGGCGGGCCCAGTAAGACAGGGATCTAGGCGGGCCCAGTAATGCAGGGATCTAGGCAGGCCCAGTAAGGCAAGGATCTAGGCAGGCCCAGTAAGGCAAGGATCTAGGCGGTCCCAGTAACGCGGGGATCTAGGCAGGCCCAGTAACGCAGGGATCTAGGCGGGCCCAGTAAGGCAGGGATCTAGGCGGGCCCAGTAAGGCAGGGATCTAAGCGGGCCCAGTAAGGCAGGGATCTAGGCGGGCCCAGTAAGGCAGGGATCTAGGCGGGCCCAGTAAGGCAGGGACTAGGCGGACCCAGTTACACGGGGATCTAGGCAGGCCCAGTAAGGCTAGGATCTAGGCGGCCCAGTAACGTGGGGATCTAGGCGGCCCAGTAACGTGGGGATCTAGGCGGCCCAGTAACGTGGGGATCTAGGCGGCCCAGTAAGGCAGGGATCTAGGAGGGCTCAGTAGTGTAGAGAAGTACAGGAATGCCGACAGCCTGAGTCCTGTCCTTCTTGTTGGGATCTGTCACAGTTGCTCGAAGTGATGGATGTGTCCCATTAATAGTACTTAGGACCCTGGAGACTGTGGGGGGCTATGAGCAGCTTGATAAGGGACATGTGTCTATTGACAGGACAGACATCTGCAGGATGAGGGCAGCATGGACACCACCAGTCCAGGACCACAGATGTGTGAGGCGTAAGTGAGGAGACAGCACCTCCAGGGACAAAGCCCATGACATGATGATTGCGTAATTATGGACGCCCCTGCAGCCGGCATGCTGCTCTCCGCCGCCCCACTGTGCCAGGGAAAGGTCAGGACAAATCACCACTTATTGGCTGATTAATTCTAATTACTGCCCCATAAATCCAGCAAGTAATGCGGCAGAGAGGAGCTCCGACACCACAGCAATGCCTGCCCAAGAGGCAAGCAAACGGGCGGCCATCTATAGCCGGACCACCGTGTAGTGTGATATGTGTACAGGCTGCACAATCCACACCGCCCCGTGCAGGCGCACAACAAACCGCACAATCCACACCGCTCCCTACAGGCGCACAACAAACTGCACAATCCACACCGCTCCCTACAGGCGCACAACAAACCGCACAATCCACACCGCTCCCTACAGGCGCACAGCAAACCGCACAATCCACACCGTTCCCTACAGGCGCACAGCAAACCGCACAATCCACACCGCTCCCTACAGGCGCACAACAAACCGCACAATCCACACCACCCCGTGCAGGCGCACAACAAACCGCACAATCCACACCACCCCGTGCAGGCGCACAACAAACTGCACAATCCACACCGCCCCGTGCAGGCGCACAACAGGCCGCACAATCCACACCACCCCGTGCAGGCGCACAACAAACCGCACAATCCACACCACCCCGTGCAGGCGCACAACAAACCGCACAATCCACACCGCCCCGTGCAGGCGCACAACAAACCGCACAATCCACACCGCTCCCTACAGGCGCACAACAAACCGCACAATCCACACCGCTCCCTACAGGCGCACAACAAACTGCACAATCCACACCGCTCCCTACAAGCGCACAACAGGCCGCACAATCCACACCGCTCCCTACAGGCGCACAACAAACCGCACAATCCACACCGCTCCCTACAGGCGCACAGCAAACCGCACAATCCACACCGCTCCCTACAGGCGCACAACAAACCGCACAATCCACACCGCTCCCTACAGGCGCACAGCAAACCGCACAATCCACACCGCTCCCTACAGGCGCACAACAAACCGCACAATCCACACCGCTCCCTACAGGCGCACAGCAAACCGCACAATCCACACCGCTCCCTACAGGCGCACAACAAACCGCACAATCCACACCGCTCCCTACAGGCGCACAACAAACCGCACAATCCACACCGCTCCCTACAGGCGCACAACAAACCGCACAATCCACACCGCTCCCTACAGGCGCACAACAAACCACACAATCCACACCGCTCCCTACAGGCGCACAACAGGCCACACAATCCAAACTGCTTCCTACAGGCGCACAACAAACAGCACAATCCACACCGCCCCCTGCAGGCGTACAACAAACTGCACAATTCACACTGCTCCCTACAGGCGCACAACAGGCCGCACAATCCACATCGCCCCCTGCAGGCGCACAACAGGCTGCACAATCCACACCGCCCCCTACAGGTGCACAACAGGACACACAATCCACACCGCCCCCTACAGGCGCACAATAGGCCGCACAATCCACATTGCCCCCTGCAGGCGCACAATAGGCCGCACAATCCACACAGCCCCCTACAGGCGCACAACAGGCCGCACAATCCACACCGCCCCCTACAGGTGCACAACAGGCCACACAATCCACACCGCCCCCTGCAGGCGCACAACAGGCCACACAATCCACACCGCTCCCTATAGTCACACAACAGGCCACACAATCCACACCGCCCCCTACAGGCGCACAACAGGTGCACAATAGGCCGCACAATCCACACCGCCCCCTGCAGGCACACAACAGGCCGCACAATCCACACTGCTCCCTATAGGTGCACAACAGCCCGCACAATCCACACCACCCCCTACAGGTGCACCACAGCCCGCTCAATCCACACAATCCACACCACCCCCTACAAGCTGCACAATCCACACCGCCCCCTACAGGTGCACAACAGGCCACACAATCCACATTGCCCCCTGCAGGTGCACAACAAACCGCACAATCTACACTGCTCCCTACAGGCGCACAACAGGCTGCACAATCCACACTGCTCCCTTCAGGCGCACAACAGGCTGCACAATCCACACCGCTCCCTACAGGCGCACAACAAACCACACAATCCACACCGCCCCCTGCAGGCGCACAACAGGCCACACAATCCACACCGCCCCCTACAGGCGCACAACAGACCACACAATCCACACCGCCCCCTACAGGCGCACAACAAACCACACAATTCACACTGCTCCCTACAGGCGCACAATAGGCCACACCACTCACACTGCTCCCTACAGGTGCACAACAGGCCACACAATCCACACCGCCCCCTACAGGCGCACAACAGACCACACAATCCACACCGCCCCCTACAGGCGCACAACAAACCACACAATCCACACCGCCCCCTACAGGCGCACAACAAACCACACAATTCACACTGCTCCCTACAGGCGCACAATAGGCCACACAATCCACACTGCTTCCTACAGGTGCACAACAGGCTGCACAATCCACACCGCCCCCTACAGGCACACAACAGGCCACACAATCCACACCGCCCCCTACAGGTGCACAACAGCCCGCACAATCCACACCACCCCCTACAGGTGCACAACAGGACACACAATCCACACCGCCCCCTGCAGGCGCACAACAGGCCACACAATCCACACCGCCCCCTGCAGGCGCACAACAGGACACACAATCCACACTGCTTCCTACAGGCGCACAACAGGCCACACAATCCACACCGACCCCTACAGGCGCACAACAAGCCACACAATCTACACCGACCCCTACAGGCGCACAACAAGCCACACAATCCACACCGCCCCCTCACCTCTGACCAAGAACCGCAGGTGGTGTCACAAACTTTCATTATTTCCACAACCCCTTTAAAGACCGTCCCATTTTCTTGGGCACCCAGGGCCACTGACCGGGTCGCTGCCACCATGACCACACCTTTAATTGCGCCCGGACCCGGTACCAAGTACCCCACTGCCCTGACGGGCGACTCGTGTACACAGTGACTGCACCAGCAGAATAGTGAGTGCAGCTCTGGAGTATAATACAGGATGTCACTCAGGATCAGTAATGTATGTACACAGTGACTGCACCAGCAGAATAGTGAGTGCAGCCCTGGAGTACAATACAGGATGTAACTCAGGATCAGTAATGTAATGTATGTACACAGTGACTGCACCAGCAGAATAGTGAGTGCAGCCCTGGAGTACAATACAGGATGTAACTCAGGATCAGTAATGTATGTACACAGTGACTGCACCAGCAGAATAGTGAGTGCAGCTCTGGAGTATAATACAGGATGTAACTCAGGATCAGTAATGTATGTACACAGTGACTTCACCAGCAGAATAGTGACTGCAGCTCTGGGGTATAATACAGGATGTATCTCAGGATCAGTAATGTATGTACACAGTGACTGCACCAGCAGAATAGTGAGTGCAGCTCTGGGGTATAATACAGGATGTAACTCAGGATCAGTAATGTAATGTGTGTACACAGTGACTGCATCAGCAGAATAGTGAGTGCAGCTCTGGGGTATAATACAGGATGTAACTCAGGATCAGTAATGTATGTACACAGTGACTTCACCAGCAGAATAGTGAGTGCAGCTCTGGGGTATAATACAGGATGTAACTCAGGATCAGTAATGTAATGTGTGTGCACAGTGACTGCACCAGCAGAATAGTGAGTGCAGCTCTGGGGTATAATACAGGATGTAACTCAGGATCAGTAATGTATGTACACAGTGACTTCACCAGCAGAATAGTGAGTGCAGCTCTGGGGTATAATACAGGATGTAACTCAGGATCAGTAATGTAATGTATGTACACAGTGACTGCACCAGCAGAATAGTGAGTGCAGCCCTGGAGTACAATACAGGATGTAACTCAGGATCAGTAATGTATGTACACAGTGACTGCACCAGCAGAATAGTGAGTGCAGCTCTGGAGTATAATACAGGATGTAACTCAGGATCAGTAATGTATGTACACAGTGACTTCACCAGCAGAATAGTGACTGCAGCTCTGGGGTATAATACAGGATGTATCTCAGGATCAGTAATGTATGTACACAGTGACTGCACCAGCAGAATAGTGAGTGCAGCTCTGGGGTATAATACAGGATGTAACTCAGGATCAGTAATGTAATGTGTGTACACAGTGACTGCATCAGCAGAATAGTGAGTGCAGCTCTGGGGTATAATACAGGATGTAACTCAGGATCAGTAATGTAATGTGTGTACACAGTGACTGCACCAGCAGAATAGTGAGTGCAGCTCTGGGGTATAATACAGGATGTAACTCAGGATCAGTAATGTATTGTATGAACACAGTGACTGCACCAGCAGAATAGTGAGAGCAGCTCTGGGGTATAATACAGGATGTATATCAGGATCAGTAATGTATGTACACAGTGACTGCACCAGCAGAATAGTGAGTCCAGCTCTGGGGTATAATACAGGAGGTAACTCAGGATCAGTAATGTAATGTATGTACACAGTGACTGCACCAGCAGAATAGTGAGTGCAGCTCTGGGGTATAATACAGGAGGTAACTCAGGATCAGTAATGTATTGTATGAACACAGTGACTGCACCAGCAGAATAGTGAGTGCAGCTCTGGGGTATAATACAGGATGTAACTCAGGATCAGTAATGTATATACACAGTGACTGCACCAGCAGAATAGTGAGTGCAGCTCTGGGGTATAATACAGGATGTAACTCAGGATCAGTAATGTATGAACACAGTGACTGCACCAGCAGAATAGTGAGTGCAGCTCTGGGGTATAATACAGGATGTAACTCAGGATCAGTAATGTAATGTGTGTACATAGTGACTGCACCAGCAGAATAGTGAGTGCAGCTCTGGAGTATAATACAGGAGGTAACTCAGGATCAGTAATGTAATGTATGTACACAGTGACTGCACCAGCAGAATGGAAGGGAGGTAAAGTTTTCCATCCAGGACTTTTTGTCTGCCCCTTCCCAGGAAAGAAGGCTCATTTTGGGACTGGCCTCCGGGGCTGGGCCCCCGGCTCCCACCTCCCGGTCCAAGCCGGCGGAGGGTGGGAGGACTCCAACTCCGGCTCGGGTCACAAGATGTGGCCAAGAATCAGGCAAGGGTTCCAGCATGAAGACCCGTAGGACCCCTGAGGCCGCGGCGGCTCCTTCCCCTGGAGGTAGGCCTAGTATGAGCAGGGGTGCTGCAGCGGTGCCCCATGGTTGGGGCACCAAGGCGGCTAGAGAATCTGCCCTGGTCTATGGTTCCCGCGTCCATGCGCACCTCTGCGAGTATGAGGACGCCTCAAGGAAGCTAAAATCCCTCTGGGGGGAGTTGAGGGTAGCTAAGGAGAGGTCTGACAGGGCCTCCGGCAATAAGAAGGCCGAGCTATCCGCCGCGGTCAAGAAGATCAAGAAATCCATACAAGACCTGGAAAGCCGGAGATGTGAGATCCTGGATGGCAGCGGGCCCTTCCGTGAAAAGCTTGAGAACGATGACCGGTTCAGAGCCATGACCGATGGGGCTCTGGAGGGGTCACGGAGCTCCGGCCAAGTGGTGGAGGATGATGATGAGGAAGAGGAATGTGAGGAGGAGGTCGTGCCCTACCCACCGCCTGGTGGCCTGGTAAGAGATCTCCAGGCGTCTCATAGCGGGATAGCCCCCGAGCAGGTGGCTCTCCCATCAGATTCTGGCCCTTCAGGGGACAGCGGGAGCGAAGGGGAGGATGAGGATGGTGGGAGTAGTAGCAGTGAGGGGAGCTGCCTCGTCATGCAGCAGATCCGGCAGATCGAGTCCCCGATCCGTTTTAACCAGCTGAGGTTCGGGGATGAGATCTGCGAGGACGAGGCAACCAGGAGGGGGATGAAGAGAAAGGCCAAGAAAAGGAATAAGCAGAAAACATCTACTGTGCAGAAATTCGTGTATGTCCCTCCCTCTGGGGCCCCCCGGTTCCCGCTGTGCGGCACCCGCTACCCACCCCGGCTCGGCCTCTGTTGTGGGTCCGCAGCGAGGGAGCGGGGAGATTACAGGCCATGACACGCAGGGCGCTGCCTCTGTTTGTGGTAACGGAGGGGGTAGTGATGTGTCTGATATGGAGCATGATGTGGAGGGTGGCCCAGTGGTGGGCAGGAGAGTGACAGCCGGGACCACATCTCCGGCGGTGAGCGCTGGGGTGTCCGGGTCCCCCACTTACGGATCCGTTAAAGCTGGATCGCTTCTGGGGACCCAGGCACCTAGTAAAGTAAAGGGTGAGGGGCCTGCGGCTCCGGCTTAACAGGCTCATAAAAAGAAAATGGTGGAAGCTCCCCTGGCGGGGTCTGTGGTGAAGTCGGGGTCTCCTGCATTGGGGGCACCGCCGCTGGTGGATGCTGAGGGGGAGTGGCCTAGCCTGGGGCCATCCGCTGGAGTTGCTGTGGCCAGGCTGTTTGTGGCCCAGGGTGTGGTGGTGGGGGGTGCTGTGCCTCGGGGGACTGGTACCGCTGGGGGGATTCCTGGGGGTGGATCCAGCTCTGGGTCGGCTCTGGGGGTCCCGCTGCGGCCGGTCTCAGGGGGCGTGGCCTCCTCGGCACCCGCTGCCCATGTAGGAGCAGCTTTGGATAGCTGTGCTGTGCGGCTGGAGGCTGGGGGCGTGGCTTCCAAAGCAAAAGAAAAAAAAATGGTCTTAGCTGCGGTCAGCAATGGAGCAGGAACTGCATCTGCAGCAGATAGCAGCAAGGGCGCCTGCCTGGCGGGGTCCCCTGTGTCGGGGGGCTTACCTGCGGTGGGGGCTCCGGCCACAAGGCAGGATGGAGCTGGAGGCGGGTCTGCTCCTGACTTCCTACCTGCCAGTGAGGGAGGAAGCTCTGTGCCTGCTGTGGTGGAAAGTCAGACAGTGCTGCTTAAACCCAATGGCAGCAGGACTCTTAAAGGGACAGTAGCACTGTGTGTGCCAAACCCCCCAGCAGGGAAGATGCCACCAGTAGGTGACGGTAGCAGTGGGAAAACAAAACCTGGAAATACCCAAAAGGTGAGGCAAAATAATACTGACCCCAGTGTGCATGTGAGTGAGAGTGGGGTGACTGATGGAGTGGATGAGGAGGGTGCGGGTATGGAAGTGTCTGTGGTTGAGGATGAGGGTGCGGGTATGGAAGTGTCTGTGGTTGAGGATGAGGGTGCGGGTATGGAAGTGTCTGTGGTTGAGGATGAGGGTGCGGGTATGGAAGTGTCTGTGGTTGAGGATGAGGGTGCGGGTATGGAAGTGTCTGTGGTTGAGGATGAGGGTGCGGGTATGGAAGTGTCTGTGGTTGAGGATGCGAGTGGCAGTGCGTCTAAGGTGGCAAGTGTGAGTACGTTGTCTGATGGTAGTGGGAGAAGGGGGGAGGGGGCCAGTCCATCTGCCCCCCCAGCCACAGGTCCTCTGAGTTATTCGGGGGTGGTGGCTGGAGCCTCGGAGTTTAGTCAGGGGGTTTCCTCGCCTCTGGACCTCAGGGATAGCGTCTTGCGACGCCGTTTCCTGGAGGCCCTCAAAAAGGGAGAACGGACGATCGAAGTAGAGGGAAGAGTGGTGGACTTGGCCTTTTGGCTGGATAGACACCGCCTGGCTGCCTTCCAAGATAAAAGGGAAGGGGAAACTGTTTGGTCCCTCCCGACAGCCGGGCAGGGGGTGGCCAGGCGGAATGTGGTCCGTCTTCGGTGGAGGGGCAGTGAAGCGTGCCCACCAAGGGCGAGGGTTGTGGAGCTCCTTCTGAAGATGGACTTCAGGGCAACGGACATCTTTGCCCTGATTCATCCGTTTGGCACCTCCTTCTTAGATGTCAGTTTTGTTCGGCCAGAGGGCTTGGAGCTTTTCTGGTCGAATTTTGAACTGGCAAAGGGGGAGCCCGGCTGGCGAAACTTTGCTGTGCAGGCGGTGTCTCGCCAAAATAGTGTAAAGAGGGTGACTGTTCTGACAAGTAACGAGTCACTCTCTGGGGTCGACATAATGACGTGGCTTTCCCCTTATGGGGAAGTCACCGAGCTCCCTAAAAAAAATAGGGACGAATTTGGCATTTGGTCAGGGGGCTGGACCTTCATGGTAAAGTTGAAGGTTTCAGGAAGTACGGTCACCCACATCCCCTCCTCAGCATTTCTGGGGAGGGACAGAATCCAGATCTTCTACCAGGGGCAACCGAAGGTCTGCCACAGGTGCGGTGATCCCCGCAACTTCAGCGCAGGCTCCAAGGTGCAGAAATGTGCCTTGTGTGGCGGGGTAGGCCATCTTGCCGCGGCCTGTGGTGACATTAGGTGTCACCTGTGTGGTGACCTAGGTCACCCGTATAGCTGCTGCCCCCGTTCCTTTCCAGCGCCATCTCTGGCTCGGCAAGGGGGAGCCCAGGGGGGGTCCCCGGTGGTGCAACTTCTGCTGGGGCTGAGGGTGGAGGCTTGAGGGGAGCTGAGGGGTCAGCGAGGAAAGGCGAGGCTGGTACATCTGCCCACCAGTGGCAGCAGGTGAGGCGCCGTAAGGGCAGGGGGCAGGATAAGCATCAGGCAACTGGGGTGATGACTGCCCCCAGCCTGGAGGCGGCAGCCGAAGCCTCTGAGGCCCTGGGGGAGAAGGCGGTGAGCGAGGAGATCCGGAGGATGGAGAGGGAGGAGTTGGCTGCTTCTGATAACTCTTCCCAGTATGAAAGTCTGGATGAAGAGGTGGTGGAGCAGCCTAAAAAAACGGGTGACAATCGTACCGGTAAGAGTCGGAAGAAGAAGAAGAACAAGGCTAAAAAATCTAAACCCCCCCCCCCCCCTGGCCACTGGGGTGCCTACGGAAGGGCTCACCGACTCCCCTCTGATCCCCCTCTCCAATCGGTTCCAAGCCCTTGATGACTCTGCTGTGTCGGAGGTCGGGGGTGAGGGGCCGGACGCAACATCTGGGGTGCCTTCGGGGAGTGGTGAGGTCTGTCCTCCGGGGGATTCACACTTCTCTGGAGGGGGGACTACCTTGGGGTTCAGGGGCGAGGAATCTATTTCTGGGAAGTCCTGTGCTGTAAAGGAGGATATGGACACTTCGGTGTCTTTAAAGAGGAGGGGTGAGTCGGGCTCCTCCTTAGAGGGGGAGAGGAAATCAGGGGGTACGGTTAAAAAACAGGCCATCTAACTCAATCACCCATGATGGCGGAACCTACCCCGTTGACTCTGGCGTCGATTAATGTCGCCAGCATAAAGTCAGATACGGCTAGATTTACGGCCTTTGATTTTTTTCACCCGGGTTGAGGCTGATATTTTATTTTTGCACGAGACCAGACTAACGGACCTGGGGTCCATCTACAAAGCAAAGAGGGAATGGAGGAGTGGGCCCTCATACTGGTCTCTTGCGGCCGAGCCGTATAGCGGGGTAGCGGTCCTTTTTAAGACCGCGGATGTGGAATGCAGACGGGTGATTGAGGTAGAAATGGGGAGATGTTTGGTCCTTGATGTCTTCATGAGGGGACAGGAGCTTCGACTCATCAATATCTATGGCCCGCAATCTAAGTGGGACTGTAAATGTCTCTTCCTGAGGATCAAGCCCTATCTTTTGACAAGCCGGCAGGTGGTCTTCGGTGGGGATTTTAATACTGTAACCAGACTCCGTGATAGGGGAGGCCCCGGAGACCGGCTGGCTTATGATAGCGTAGCCTTGAATAGCATAGTAAGTGAAGCTCGCCTGGTGTATGTCCACATCCGGCACACCCCAGGTCACGGGGGTTTCACCTTTTTTAGGGGAAGCAGTACGTCTAGGATAGATAGCTTTTTTTAAAAGGAGGAAGCCGTCTCTTCGGCAGTGTCCACTGTTGAGGTGGAGTTCTCCGATCACTGTTTCATTTTCTTTACTTTGAATGTTACAGAGACCCCCCCGGATGGGGAGAGGCCTATGGAAGCTGAATTCATCCCTTCTGGAAGAGGCGGAAGTAAGTCAGTCGTTTGAGGAATTTCTTCAGAGCCAGGTACCTCTCTTGGGTCTTTGTAGCAGTAAGTCTGAGTGGTGGGAGATCTTCAAAAGAAGAGTCGCAAGGTTCTTCCGTCAGCTCTCGAGCCTCAGGGGCCTGAACAGGTACCGCCTGTATCGGGAGCTGGGGAGGAAATTCGAGCAGCTCGTCTCGACTGGAGGGGACCGAGAGGAAATCTCCAGGGTGAAGACCTTGCTCAAGGGGTGCCAGTATGATAGGCACACATCCTTGGTTTTTGAGAGGGATTTCGGGAGGTACCGCTCGCATCGATATGAGATGTCGGCTTTCCTGACTGAAACCATCCCTGAGCCAGGGGATGACTCCTCTCTTCATGTTTTGACTGAAGCAATCAGGGAAGAGGAAGTGAGACGGGCGATTGATGGGCTCCGGCCCAAAAAGTCGCCTGGTCCGGATGGCTTAACATCCGAGTTCTACAAGACTTTTAGGGACTCTTTGGTCCCCCTCTTGACTGAGATGTTTAATGAGTGTCTCTCCTCGGACATTCTGCCCAGTTCAATGAGGAAGTCAGCCCTGATTATCCTGTCAAAGGGTCAAGACTCGTCCCGTATTGAGAATTGGCGTCCCATAGCGCTTCTCAATACGGACCGAAAGGTTCTGGCAAAGGTGCTTTTTAATCGGTTAGTGCAGTTTGCGCCCCGGCTCCTTTCGGGGGCCCAGCACTGCTCTGTTCCAGGCTGCAGTACATTTAGTGCTGTGCTCGGTGTCCAGGAGGCAGTGGAGCAGGGCAGGGCAGGGCAGGTCGATGGAAGGGTTACTTGCTGTCCTTAGACCAGTCGAAGGCCTTTGACCGGGTTAACCATGAGTACCTCTGGTCCGTCCTTCTGAGGTATGGTCTCCCTGGGAGGTTTGTTGATTGGTTGAGAGTTTTATACAATGGGGCAGAGACTTTTCCACTCGTGAACGGTTGGGTTGGACACCCTTTTGAGGTGAGGTCTGGTGTCCGCCAGGGCTGTCCTCCGAGCCCACTGTTATGTGTTTGCGATTGACCCCCTTTTAAGGAGGGTGGAGCGTGGACCGTTGGTGGGAGTCGGGATGGACCAGGCGGATCCTGAGGCTGCCTTGAGGGTAGTGGCGTACGCTGACGATGTTTCCCTTTTTGTATCCTTGAGAGAGGAAGCAGATTGGGTGATGTCTGAGGTTGAACGCTACTCGGTAGCATCCGGATCCATGATCAACCGGGACAAGTGTGAGAGTCTCTGGCTGGGAGGGGGAGATCCAAGTTTTGATCTCCCGGACACCCTTCAGGGCCTCAGGCCACAGCAAAAATGTTAGGCATCAGTTTCGGCCCGGGGGACTATCCCCAGCAAAACTGGGAGGGCAGACTTAAGATTGCCGCCCAGAAGGTGAATCAGTGGAAGGGTTGGTCTTTGACCCTAAGGGAAAGGGTTAGTATTGCCAAGGGCTATTTGCTTCCTTTGCTAATATATCTGGGCAGCGTCTGCATCTTGCCAGAGCCTCTTTGGACACGGGTCTACAGCCTGTTTTTCCAATTATTATGGGGAAATAGGCTGAACCTAATCAAGAGGGAGGTCACGTACCGCACAAGGAGACTAGGAGGGTTGGGTAAGGTCAACCCAGTGGTGTTTCTAGTAAACACCTTTCTTAAGGCAAACATCGCCAACCTCTGGTTAGAGAGGGCTCCTCTGTGGGTATTCTCCTGTAGGGGGTGGTTTCGGCCTTTCTTCCAGGAATGGGAGACAGGAGGGCAGGTGAAGAACCTTCGTAAACCTCATGGGCATCTTCCGGCTTATGCTACCCCGGTTCTGAAGGTGATCCGTCGGTGGGGTCTGGGAGTGTGGGAGATCAGGACCATGTTGAGAAGGTTTCTTGACAATAGGGTCCTGTTGACCCACTTTCAGAAGCCCCTGGCGCTCAGGGATTGCCCAAGCTGGGATCTGGAGGTGGGGCTCAGGTTATTGAAATCTAAGCGGATCCCCTTGAAGTTTTGGGACTTGGCTTGGCGCTGCTTCCATGGGAAGCTGTATGTGAGGGACAACCTGAAGTGCAGACGCTCTGATGACTGGGATTGTCCCCGCGAGGAGTGTGGCGGTATGCTTGAAAGCATGGAGCATTTCCTGCTGCGGTGTCCCTTTAATACAGAGGTCTATAGCAGGGTGGGTGCTTCCATTGGCTGGCCCAGGCTGGCAGGCCTTTCCTATGCGGAGTGGGCCTATGGGGCATTCAGGTCCCTTGGTGGCCGAGATCGGGGCACTGTTTTCTTAGTTAGTTTAGTAACTAGGTTCCACACGTGGAATGCACGGTGTCTGGTGTCTACTCAGCGGAAAGTCCTCCCCAGGGAAGAGGTGATTAGGAACATCCTGGGTGACCTGGCAAAAGTGCGCTTGCTGGAGTTTGAGAGGCTGGGTGCAGGGAGGGCCTCTCTTCTATGGAGGGGTTTCTCCTTTAATGTGCCCTAGGGAGAGTTAGGTTCTGTGTGCCTGTGATAGAGTTGAGTTAGTCTTTTTTATCTTTTTATCTTTATTTTGTAGGGTCAGATAGATGTGTAGGGACAGGGAGGGACAGTATTTAGGGACAGTCTTTAGGGACAGGTAACATAGTAAGGCCGAAAAAAGACATTTGTCCATCCAGTTCAGCCTATATTCCATCATAATAAATCCCCAGATCTACGTCCTTCTACAGAACCTAATAATTGTATGATACAATATTGTTCTGCTCCAGGAAGACATCCAGGCCTCTCTTGAACCCCTCGACTGAGTTCGCCATCACCACCTCCTCAGGCAAGCAATTCCAGATTCTCACCGCCCTAACAGTAAAGAATCCTCTTCTATGTTGGTGGAAAAACCTTCTCTCCTCCAGACGCAAAGAATGCCCCCTTGTGCCCGTCACCTTCCTTGGTATAAACAGATCCTCAGCGAGATATTTGTATTGTCCCCTTATATACTTATACATGGTTATTAGATCGCCCCTCAGTCGTCTTTTTTCTAGACTAAATAATCCTAATTTCGCTAATCTATCTGGGTATTGTAGTTCTCCCATCCCCTTTATTAATTTTGTTGCCCTCCTTTGTACTCGCTCTAGTTCCATTATATCCTTCCTGAGCACCGGTGCAGCGGTAGTTAGTATTAGGTTGGTAGTGAGGGTCAGTGAGGGACAGATAGGGGCAGGTAGGGTGAGATTGGTAGGGCTATAGGGACAGGATTTTCTCTTTTGTGTTGTTAGGGAGGGTCAGGGTGATGTGCGGTAGATTAGGGTGAGAGCCTCTGGTCTCCAGTTCCTGGTGGTGGGCTGTAACCCTCACTTACAGATTTTTGTTTTGTAATTGGTAACCTGGGTATAGGGCTTGCAAGCATTGAACTTGGGCCTGTTCTTTGGTCATGGTTAAGGTGTGTAGTGGTTATTATTGATATATATTATTATAAGGTTGTATATATATGTTACATGTGTACTATGATGCGTGTAGGGGGATTTAGTTTAGGTGGGGTGGGGGAATGGGTTTTGGAGAATGGACGTCCGGCGGGATGCCAAGAAGAGAAAAAAAAGGCCATAAACTTTTATGGACCTTGCTGTGTGGGAAAGGCCACAAACTTTCGTGGGACCTTTGGGGGAATGGTGGTGGTATAGTTTAGGAGAAAAAAAAATTATTTAAAAAAATATATAAAAATATATGATTAAGTTTCGGCCAGGTGGCCTATTTACTTTGTTTAGGGCAGTTGGCCGACTTGTTTATTTTTCTAGGGATGAATGCGTGGGTATGTGTGTATGAGGGGAAAAAGGATATAGGTTGAGGTCTCTTCCCTTGCTGGGGGTATTAATGAAATGGAGGAACATTTTGTTTGTATAAATCTGCTGGACATTGGACTTTTTGGGGATTGTAAATAATTTATTTTGTTATTGAGTTTGTCTGTAAGCTTTGTTTTGTACTTTTATAATAAAAAGAGATACAGGAGGTAACTCAGGATCAGTAATGTAATGTATGTACACAGTGACTGCACCAGCAGAATAGTGAGTGCAGCTCTGGAGTATAATACAGGAGGTAATTCAGGATCAGTAATGTAATGTATGTACACAGTGACTGCACCAGCAGAATAGTGAGTGCAGCTCCGGAGTATAATATGAGGATGTAACTCAGGATCAGTAATGTGAAGTATGTACACAGTGACTGCACCAGCAGAATAGTGAGTGCAGCTCTGGAGTATAATACAGGAGGTAACTCAGGATCAGTAATGTAATGTATGTACACAGTGACTGCACCAGCAGAATAGTGAGTGCAGCTCCGGAGTATAATACAGGATGTAACTCAGGATCAGTAATGTAATGTATGTACACAGTGACTGCACCAGCAGAATAGTGAGTGCAGCTCTGGAGTATAATACAGGAGGTAACTCAGGATCAGTAATGTAATGTATGTACACAGTGACTGCACCAGCAGAATAGTGAGTGCAGCTCCGGAGTATAATACAGGATGTAACTCAGGATCAGTAATGTAATGTATGTACACAGTGACTGCCCCAGCAGAATAGTGAGTGCAGCTCTGGAGTATAATACAGGAGGTAACTCAGGATCAGTAATGTAATGTATCTACACAGTGACTACACCAGCAGAATAGTGAGCGCAGCTCTGGAGTATAATACAGGAGGTAACTCAGGATCAGTAATGTAATGTATGTACACAGTGACTACACCAGCAGAATAGTGAGTGCAGCTCTGGGGTATAATACAGGAGGTAACTCAGGATCAGTAATGTAATGTATGTACACAGTGACTACACCAGCAGAATAGTGAGTGCAGCTCTGGGGTATAATACAGGAGGTAACTCAGGATCAGTAATGTAATGTATGTACACAGTGACTGCACCAGCAGAATAGTGAGTGCAGCTCTGGGGTACAATACAGGATGTAACCCAGGATCAGTAATGTAATGTATGTACACAGTGACTGCACCAGCCGAATAGAGAGTGCAGCTCTAGGGTATAACACAGGATGTAACTCAGGATCAGTAATGTAATGTATGTACACAGTGACTGCACCAGCAGAATAGTGAGTGCAGCTCCGGAGTATAATACAGGAGGTAACTCAGGATCAGTAATGTAATGTATGTACACAGTGACTGCACCAGCAGAATAGTGAGTGCAGCTCCGGAGTATAATACAGGATGTAACTCAGGATCAGTAATGTAATGTATGTACACAGTGATTTCACCAGCAGAATAGTGAGTGCAGCTCTGGAGTATAATACAGGATGTAACTCCGGATCAGTAATGTAATGTATGTACACAGTGATTGCACCAGCAGAATAGTGAGTGCAGCTCTGGAGTATAATACAGGAGGTAACTCAGGATCAGTAATGTAATGTATGTACACAGTGACTACACCAGCAGAATAGTGAGCGCAGCTCTGGAGTATAATACAGGAGGTAACTCAGGATCAGTAATGTAATGTATGTACACAGTGACTACACCAGCAGAATAGTGAGTGCAGCTCTGGGGTATAATACAGGATGTAACTCAGGATCAGTAATATAATGTATGTACACAGTGACTGCACCAGCAGAATAGTGAGTGCAGCTCTGGGGTATAATACAGGAGGTAACTCAGGATCAGTAATGTAATGTATGTACACAGTGACTGCACCAGCAGAATAGTGAGTGCAGCTCTGGAGTATAATACAGGAGGTAATTCAGGATCAGTAATGTAATGTATGTACACAGTGACTGCACCAGCAGAATAGTGAGTGCAGCTCCGGAGTATAATATGAGGATGTAACTCAGGATCAGTAATGTGAAGTATGTACACAGTGACTGCACCAGCAGAATAGTGAGTGCAGCTCTGGAGTATAATACAGGAGGTAACTCAGGATCAGTAATGTAATGTATGTACACAGTGACTGCACCAGCAGAATAGTGAGTGCAGCTCCGGAGTATAATACAGGATGTAACTCAGGATCAGTAATGTAATGTATGTACACAGTGACTGCACCAGCAGAATAGTGAGTGCAGCTCTGGAGTATAATACAGGAGGTAACTCAGGATCAGTAATGTAATGTATGTACACAGTGACTGCACCAGCAGAATAGTGAGTGCAGCTCCGGAGTATAATACAGGATGTAACTCAGGATCAGTAATGTAATGTATGTACACAGTGACTGCCCCAGCAGAATAGTGAGTGCAGCTCTGGAGTATAATACAGGAGGTAACTCAGGATCAGTAATGTAATGTATCTACACAGTGACTACACCAGCAGAATAGTGAGCGCAGCTCTGGAGTATAATACAGGAGGTAACTCAGGATCAGTAATGTAATGTATGTACACAGTGACTACACCAGCAGAATAGTGAGTGCAGCTCTGGGGTATAATACAGGAGGTAACTCAGGATCAGTAATGTAATGTATGTACACAGTGACTACACCAGCAGAATAGTGAGTGCAGCTCTGGGGTATAATACAGGAGGTAACTCAGGATCAGTAATGTAATGTATGTACACAGTGACTGCACCAGCAGAATAGTGAGTGCAGCTCTGGGGTACAATACAGGATGTAACCCAGGATCAGTAATGTAATGTATGTACACAGTGACTGCACCAGCCGAATAGAGAGTGCAGCTCTAGGGTATAACACAGGATGTAACTCAGGATCAGTAATGTAATGTATGTACACAGTGACTGCACCAGCAGAATAGTGAGTGCAGCTCCGGAGTATAATACAGGAGGTAACTCAGGATCAGTAATGTAATGTATGTACACAGTGACTGCACCAGCAGAATAGTGAGTGCAGCTCCGGAGTATAATACAGGATGTAACTCAGGATCAGTAATGTAATGTATGTACACAGTGACTGCACCAGCAGAATAGTGAGTGCAGCTCCGGAGTATAATACAGGATGTAACTCAGGATCAGTAATGTAATGTATGTACACAGTGATTTCACCAGCAGAATAGTGAGTGCAGCTCTGGAGTATAATACAGGATGTAACTCCGGATCAGTAATGTAATGTATGTACACAGTGATTGCACCAGCAGAATAGTGAGTGCAGCTCTGGAGTATAATACAGGAGGTAACTCAGGATCAGTAATGTAATGTATGTACACAGTGACTACACCAGCAGAATAGTGAGCGCAGCTCTGGAGTATAATACAGGAGGTAACTCAGGATCAGTAATGTAATGTATGTACACAGTGACTACACCAGCAGAATAGTGAGTGCAGCTCTGGGGTATAATACAGGATGTAACTCAGGATCAGTAATATAATGTATGTACACAGTGACTGCACCAGCAGAATAGTGAGTGCAGCTCTGGGGTATAATACAGGAGGTAACTCAGGATCAGTAATGTAATGTATGTACACAGTGACTGCACCAGCAGAATAGTGAGTGCAGCTCCGGAGTATAATACAGGAGGTAACTCAGGATCAGTAATGTACTGTATGTACACTGTGACTGCACCAGCAGAATAGTGAGTGCAGCTCTGGGGTATAATACAGGAGGTAACTCAGGATCAGTAATGTAATGTATGTACACAGTGATTGCACCAGCAGAATAGTGAGTGCAGCTCTGGGGTATAATACAGGAGGTAACTCAGGATCAGTAATGTAATGTATGTACACAGTGACTGCACCAGCAGAATAGTGAGTGCAGCTCTGGAGTATAATACAGGAGGTAACTCAGGATCAGTAATGTAATGTATGTACACAGTGACTGCACCAGCAGAATAGTGAGTGCAGCTCTGGAGTATAATACAGGAGGAAACTCAGGATCAGTAATGTAATGTATGTACACAGTGATTGCACCAGCAGAATAGTGAGTGCAGCTCTGGGGTATAATACAGGAGGTAACTCAGGATCAGTAATGTAATGTATGTACACAGTGATTGCACCAGCAGAATAGTGAGTGCAGCTCTGGGGTATAATACAGGAGGTAACTCAGGATCAGTAATGTAATGTATGTACACAGTGACTGCACCAGCAGAATAGTGAGTGCAGCTCTGGAGTATAATACAGGAGGTAACTCAGGATCAGTAATGTAATGTATGTACACAGTGACTGCACCAGCAGAATAGTGAGTGCAGCTCTGGGGTATAATACAGGATGTAACTCAGGATCAGTAATGTAATGTATGTACACAGTGACTGCACCAGCAGAATAGTGAGTGCAGCTCTGGGGTATAATACAGGAGGTAACTCAGGATCAGTAATGTAATGTATGTACACAGTGACTGCACCAGCAGAATAGTGAGTGCAGCTCTGGGGTATAAAACAGGAGGTAACTCAGGATCAGTAATGTAATGTATGTACACAGTGACTGCACCAGCAGAATAGTGAGTGCAGCTCTGGAGTATAATACAGGAGGAAACTCAGGATCAGTAATGTAATGTATGTACACAGTGACTGCACCAGCAGAATAGTGAGTGCAGCTCTGGGGTATAATACAGGATGTAACTCAGGATCAGTAATGTAATGTATGTACACAGTGACTGCACCAGCAGAATAGTGAGTGCAGCTCTGGAGTATAATACAGGAGGTAACTCAGGATCAGTAATGTAATGTATGCACACAGTGACTGCACCAGCAGAATAGTGAGTGCAGCTCTGGAGTATAATACAGGATGTAACTCAGGATCAGTAATGTAATGTATGTACACAGTGACTGCACCAGCAGAATAGTGAGTGCAGCTCTGGAGTATAATACAGGAGGAAACTCAGGATCAGTAATGTAATGTATGTACACAGTGACTGCACCAGCAGAATAGTGAGTGCAGCTCTGGGGTATAATACAGGATGTAACTCAGGATCAGTAATGTAATGTATGTACACAGTGACTGCATCAGCAGAATAGTGAGTGCAGCTCTGGAGTATAATACAGGAGGTAACTCAGGATCAGTAATGTAATGTATGCACACAGTGACTGCACCAGCAGAATAGTGAGTGCAGCTCTGGAGTATAATACAGGATGTAACTCAGGATCAGTAATGTAATGTATGTACACAGTGACTGCACCAGCAGAATAGTGAGTGCAGCTCTGGAGTATAATACAGGATGTAACTCAGGATCAGTAATGTAATGTATGTACACAGTGACTGCACCAGCAGAATAGTGAGTGCAGCTCTGGAGTATAATACAGGAGGTAACTCAGGATCAGTAATGTATGTACACAGTGACTGCACCAGTAGAATAGTGAGTGCAGCTCTGGGGTATAATACAGGATGTAACTCAGGATCAGTAATGTATGTACACAGTGACTGCACCAGCAGAATAGTGAGTGCAGCTCTGGAGTATAATACAGGATGTAACTCAGGATCAGTAATGTAATGTATGTACACAGTGACTGCACCAGCAGAATAGTGAGTGCAGCTCTGGAGTATAATACAGGAGGAAACTCAGGATCAGTAATGTAATGTATGTACACAGTGACTGCACCAGCAGAATAGTGAGCGCAGCTCTGGGTTATAATACAGGATGTAACTCAGGATCAGTAATGTAATGTATGTACACAGTGACTGCACCAGCAGAATAGTGAGTGCAGCTCTGGAGTAAAATACAGGATGTAACTCAGGATCAGTAATGTAATGTATGTGCACAGTGACTGCACCAGCAGAATAGTGAGTGCAGCTCTGGGGTATAATACAGGATGTAACTCAGGATCAGTAATGTATGTACACAGTGACTGCACCAGCACAATAGTGAGTGCAGCTCTGGAGTATAATACAGGAGGTAACTCAGGATCAGTAATGTAATGTATGTACACAGTGACTGCAACAGCAGAATAGTGAGTGCAGCTCTGGGGTATAATACAGGAGGTAACTCAGGATCAGTAATGTAATGTATGTACACAGTGACTGCACCAGCAGAATAGTGAGTGCAGCTCTGGGGTATAATACAGGATGTAACTCAGGATCAGTAACGTAATGTATGTACATAGTGACTGCACCAGTAGAATAGTGAGTGCAGCTCTGGGGTATAATACAGGATGTAACTCAGGATCAGTAATGTATGTACACAGTGACTGCACCAGCAGAATAGTGAGTGCAGCTCTGGAGTATAATACAGGAGGTAACTCAGGATCAGTAATGTAATGTATGTACACAGTGACTGCAACAGCAGAATAGTGAGTGCAGCTCTGGGGTATAATACAGGAGGTAACTCAGGATCAGTAATGTAATGTATGTACACAGTGACTGCACCAGCAGAATAGTGAGTGCAGCTCTGGGGTATAATACAGGAGGTAACTCAGGACCAGTAATGTAATGTATGTACACAGTGACTGCACTAGCAGAATAGTGATTGCAGCTCTGGAGTATAATACAGGATGTAACTCAGGATCAGTAATGTAATGTATGTGCACAGTGACTGCTCCAGCAGAATAGTGAGTGCAGCTCTGGGGTATAATACAGGATGTAACTCAGGATCAGTAATGTAATGTATGTACACAGTGACTGCACCAGCAGAATAGTGAGTGCAGCTCTGGAGTATAATACAGGAGGTAACTCAGGATCAGTAATGTAATGTATGTACACAGTGACTGCACCAGCAGAATAGTGACTGCAGCTCTGGAGTATAATACAGGATGTAACTCAGGATCAGTAATGTAATGTATGTACACAGTGACTGCACCAGCAGAATAGTGACTGCAGCTCTGGGGTATAATACAGGAGGTAACTCAGGATCAGTAATGTATGTACACAGTGACTGCACCAGCAGAATAGTGAGTGCAGCTCTGGAGTAAAATACAGGATGTAACTCAGGATCAGTAATGTAATGTATGTACACAGTGACTGCACCAGCAGAATAGTGAGTGCAGCTCTGGAGTATAATACAGGAGGTAACTCAGGATCAGTAATGTAATGTATGTACACAGTGACTGCACCAGCAGAATAGTGAGTGCAGCTCTGGGGTATAATACAGGAGGTAACTCAGGATCAGTAATGTAATGTATATACACAGTGACTGCACCAGCAGAATAGTGAGTGCAGCTCTGGAGTATAATACAGGAGGAAACTCAGGATCAGTAATGTAATGTATGTACACAGTGACTGCACCAGCAGAATAGTGAGTGCAGCTCTGGGGTATAATACAGGATGTAACTCAGGATCAGTAATGTAATGTATGTACACAGTGACTGCACCAGCAGAATAGTGAGTGCAGCTCTGGAGTATAATACAGGAGGTAACTCAGGATCAGTAATGTAATGTATGTACACAGTGACTGCACCAGCAGAATAGTGAGTGCAGCTCTGGGATATAATACAGGATGTAACTCAGGATCAGTAATGTAATGTATGTACGCAGTGACTGCACCAGCAGAATAGAGAGTGCAGCTATGGGGTATAATACAGGATGTAACTCAGGATCAGTAATGTATGTACAGAGTGACTGCAGCAGCAGAATAGTGAGTGCAGCTCTGGAGTATAATACAGGATGTAACTCAGGATCAGTAATGTAATGTATGTACACAGTCACTGCACCAGCAGAATAGAGAGTGCAGCTCTGGGGTATAATACAGGAGGTAACTCAGGATCAGTAATGTAATGTATCTACACAGTGACTGCACCAGTAGAATAGTGAGTGCAGCTCTGGGGTATAATACAGGATGTAACTCAGGATCAGTAATGTATGTATACAGTGACTGCACCAGCAGAATAGTGAGTGCAGCTCTGGAGTATAATACAGGATGTAACTCAGGATCAGTAATGTAATGTATGTACACAGTGACTGCACCAGTAGAATAGTGAGTGCAGCTCTGGGGTATAATACAGGATGTAACTCAGGATCAGTAATGTATGTACACAGTGACTGCACCAGCAGAATAGTGAGTGCAGCTCTGGAGTATAATACAGGATGTAACTCAGGATCAGTAATGTAATGTATGCACACAGTGACTGCACCAGCAGAATAGTGAGTGCAGCTCTGGAGTATAATACAGGATGTAACTCAGGATCAGTAATGTAATGTATGTACACAGTGACTGCACCAGCAGAATAGTGAGTGCAGCTCTGGAGTATAATACAGGAGGTAACTCAGGATCAGTAATGTATGTACACAGTGACTGCACCAGTAGAATAGTGAGTGCAGCTCTGGGGTATAATACAGGATGTAACTCAGGATCAGTAATGTATGTACACAGTGACTGCACCAGCAGAATAGTGAGTGCAGCTCTGGGGTATAATACAGGAGGTAACTCAGGATCAGTAATGTAATGTATGTACACAGTGACTGCACCAGCAGAATAGTGAGTGCAGCTCTGGGGTATAATACAGGATGTAACTCAGGATCAGTAATGTAATGTATGTACACAGTGACTGCATCAGCAGAATAGTGAGTGCAGCTCTGGAGTATAATACAGGAGGCAACTCAGGATCAGTAATGTAATGTATGTACACAGTGACTGCATCAGCTGAATAGTGACTGCAGCTCTGGAGTATAATACAGGAGGTAACTCAGGATCAGTAATGTAATGTATGTACACAGTGACTGCCCCAGCAGAATAGTGAGTACAGCTCTGGAGTATAATACAGGAGGTAACTCTGGATCAGTAATGTAATGTATGTACACAGTGACTGCACCAGCAGAATAGTGAGTGCAGCTCTGGGTTATAATACAGGAGGTAACATAGGATCAGTAATGTAATGTATGTACACAGTGACTGCACCAGCAGAATAGTGAGTGCAGCTCTGGGGTATAATACAGGATGTAACTCAGGATCAGTAATGTAATGTATGTACCCAGTGACTGCACCAGCAGAATAGTGAGTGCAGCTCTGGAGTATAATACAGGAGGTAACATAGGATCAGTAATGTAATGTCTGTACACAGTGATTGCACCAGCAGAACAGTGAGTGCAGCTCTGGGGTATAATAGAAGATGTAACTCAGGATCAGTAATGTAATGTATGTACACAGTGAGTGCACCAGCAGAATAGTGAGTGCAGCTCTGGGGTATAATACAGGAGGTAACATAGGATCAGTAATGTAATGTATGTACACAGTGACTGCACCAGCAGAATAGTGAGTGCAGCTCTGGAGTATAATACAGGATGTAACTCGGGATCAGTAATGTAATGTATGTACCCAGTGACTGCTCCAGCAGAATAGTGAGTGCAGCTCTGGGGTATAATACAGGAGGTAACTTAGGATCAGTAATGTAATGTATGTACCCAGTGACTGCACCAGCAGAATAGTGAGTGCAGCTCTGGAGTATAATACAGGAGGTAACATAGGATCAGTAATGTAATGTGTGTACATAGTGACTGCACCAGCAGAACAGTGAGTGCAGCTCTGGGGTATAATAGAAGATGTAACTCAGGATCAGTAATGTAATGTATGTACACAGTGACTGCACCAGCAGAATAGTGAGTGCAGCTCTGGGGTATAATACAGGAGGTAACTCAGGATCAGTAATGTAATGTATGTACACAGTGACTGCACCAGCAGAATAGTGAGTGCAGCTCTGGAGTATAATACAGGATGTAACTCAGGATCAGTAATGTAATGTATGTACACAGTGACTGCACCAGCAGAGTAGTGAGTGCAGCTCTGGAGTATAATACAGGATGTAACTCAGGATCAGTAATGTAATGTATGTACACAGTGACTGCACCAGCAGAATAGTGAGCGCAGCTCTGGGTTATAATACAGGATGTAACTCAGGATCAGTAATGTAATGTATGTACACAGTGACTGCACCAGCAGAATAGTGAGTGCAGCTCTGGAGTAAAATACAGGATGTAACTCAGGATCAGTAATGTAATGTATGTGCACAGTGACTGCACCAGCAGAATAGTGAGTGCAGCTCTGGAGTATAATACAGGAGGTAACTCAGGATCAGTAATGTATGTACACAGTGACTGCACCAGTAGAATAGTGAGTGCAGCTCTGGGGTATAATACAGGATGTAACTCAGGATCAGTAATGTATGTACACAGTGACTGCACCAGCAGAATAGTGAGTGCAGCTCTGGGGTATTATACAGGATGTAACTCAGGATCAGTAATGTAATGTATGTACACAGTGACTGCCCCAGCAGAATAGTGAGTGCAGCTCTGGGGTATAATACAGGATGTAACTCAGGATCAGTAATGTAATGTATGTACACAGTGACTGCACCAGCAGAATAGTGAGTGCAGCTCTGGAGTAAAATACAGGATGTAACTCAGGATCAGTAATGTAATGTATGTGCACAGTGACTGCACCAGCAGAATAGTGAGTGCAGCTCTGGAGTATAATACAGGAGGTAACTCAGGATCAGTAATGTATGTACACAGTGACTGCACCAGTAGAATAGTGAGTGCAGCTCTGGGGTATAATACAGGATGTAACTCAGGATCAGTAATGTAATGTATGTACACAGTGACTGCACCAGCAGAATAGTGACTGCAGCTCTGGAGTATAATACAGGATGTAACTCAGGATCAGTAATGTAATGTATGTACACAGTGACTGCACCAGCAGAATATTGACTGCAGCTCTGGGGTATAATACAGGATGTAACTCGGGATCAGTAATGTAATGTATGTACACAGTGACTGCACCAGCAGAATAGTGAGTGCAGCTCTGGGGTATAATACAGGATGTAACTCAGGATCAGTAATGTAATGTATGTACACAGTGACTGCACCAGCAGAATTGTGAGTGCAGCTCTGGGGTATAATACAGGATGTAACTCGGGATCAGTAATGTAATGTATGTACACAGTGACTGCACCAGCAGAATAGTGAATGCAGCTCTGGGGTATAATACAGGAGGTAACTCAGGATCAGTAATGTAATGTATGTACACAGTGACTGCACCAGCAGAATTTTGAGTGCAGCTCTGGGGTATAATACAGGATGTAACTCGGGATCAGTAATGTAATGTATGTACGCAGTGACTGCACCAGCAGAATAGAGATTGCAGCTCTGGGGTATAATACAGGATGTAACTCAGGATCAGTAATGTATGTACAGAGTGACTGCAGCAGCAGAATAGTGAGTGCAGCTCTGGGGTATAATACAGGATGTAACTCAGGATCAGTAATGTAATGTATGTACACAGTGACTGCACCAGCAGAATAGAGCGTGCAGCTCTGGGGTATAATACAGGATGTAACTCGGGATCAGTAATGTAATGTATGTACCCAGTGACTGAATCAGCAGAATAGAGGGTGCAGCTCTGGGGTATAATACAGGAGGTAACTCAGGATCAGTAATGTAATGTATGTACACAGTGACTGCACCAGTAGAATAGTGAGTGCAGCTCTGGGGTATAATACAGGATGTAACTCAGGATCAGTAATGTATGTACACAGTGACTGCACCAGCAGAATAGTGAGTGCAGCTCTGGAGTATAATACAGGATGTAACTCAGGATCAGTAATGTAATGTATGTACACAGTGACTGCACCAGCAGAATATTGAGTGCAGCTCTGGAGTATAATACAGGAGGTAATTCAGGATCAGTAATGTATGTACACAGTGACTGCACCAGCAGAATAGTGAGTGCAGCTCTGGAGTATAATACAGGAGGTAACTCAGGATCAGTAATGTATGTACACAGTGACTGCACCAGTAGAATAGTGAGTGCAGCTCTGGGGTATAATACAGGATGTAACTCAGGATCAGTAATGTATGTACACAGTGACTGCACCAGCAGAATAGTGAGTGCAGCTCTGGAGTATAATACAGGATGTAACTCAGGATCAGTAATGTAATGTATGTACACAGTGACTGCACCAGCAGAATAGTGAGTGCAGCTCTGGGGTATAATACAGGATGTAACTCAGGATCAGTAATGTATGTACAGAGTGACTGCAGCAGCAGAATAGTGAGTGCAGCTCTGGGGTATAATACAGGATGTAACTCAGGATCAGTAATGTAATGTATGTACACAGTGACTGCACCAGCAGAATAGTGAGTGCAGCTCTGGGATATAATACAGGATGTAACTCAGGATCAGTAATGTAATGTATGTACGCAGTGACTGCACCAGCAGAATAGAGAGTGCAGCTCTGGGGTATAATACAGGATGTAACTCAGGATCAGTAATGTAATGTATGTACACAGTGACTGCACTAGCAGAATAGTGAGTGCAGCTCTGGAGTATAATACAGGATGTAACTCCGGATCAGTAATGTAATGTATGTACACAGTGACTGCACCAGCAGAATAGAGCGTGCAGCTCTGGGGTATAATACAGGAGGTAACTCAGGATCAGTAATGTAATGTATGTGCATAGTGACTGCACCAGCAGAATAGAGAGTGCAGCTCTGGGGTATAATACAGGATGTAACTCAGGATCAGTAATGTAATGTATGTACACAGTGACTGCACCAGCAGAATAGTGAGTGCAGTTCTGGGGTATAATACAGGATGTAACTCGGGATCAGTAATGTAATGTATGTACCCAGTGACTGAACCAGCCGAATAGAGAGTGCAGCTCTGGGGTATAATACAGGAGGTAACTCAGGATCAGTAATGTAATGTATGTACACAGTGACTGCACCAGTAGAATAGTGAGTGCAGCTCTGGAGTATAATACAGGAGGTAATTCAGGATCAGTAATGTATGTACACAGTGACTGCACCAGCAGAATAGTGAGTGCAGCTCTGGAGTATAATACAGGAGGTAACTCAGGATCAGTAATGTATGTACACAGTGACTGCACCAGTAGTATAGTGAGTGCAGCTCTGGGGTATAATACAGGATGTAACTCAGGATCAGTAATGTATGTACACAGTGACTGCACCAGCAGAATAGTGAGTGCAGCTCTGGAGTATAATACAGGATGTAACTCAGGATCAGTAATGTAATGTATGTACACAGTGACTGCACCAGCAGAATAGTGAGTGCAGCTCTGGGGTATAATACAGGATGTAACTCAGGATCAGTAATGTATGTACACAGTGACTGCACCAGCAGAATAGTGAGTGCAGCTCTGGGGTATAATACAGGATGTAACTCAGGATCAGTAATGTATGTACACAGTGACTGCACCAGCAGAATAGTGAGTGCAGCTCTGGAGTATAATACAGGAGGTAACTCAGGATCAGTAATGTATGTACACAGTGACTGCACCAGCAGAATAGTGAGTGCAGCTCTGGAGTATAATACAGGATGTAACTCAGGATCAGTAATGTAATGTATGTACACAGTGACTGCACCAGCAGAATAGTGAGTGCAGCTCTGGAGTATAATACAGGAGGTAACTCAGGATCAGTAATGTAATGTATGTACACAGTGACTGCACCAGCAGAATAGTGAGTGCAGTTCTGGGGTATAATACATGATGTAACTCGGGATCAGTAATGTAATGTATGTACCCAGTGACTGAACCAGCCGAATAGAGAGTGCAGCTCTGGGGTATAATACAGGAGGTAACTCAGGATCAGTAATGTAATGTATGTACACAGTGACTGCACCAGTAGAATAGTGAGTGCAGCTCTGGAGTATAATACAGGAGGTAATTCAGGATCAGTAATGTATGTACACAGTGACTGCACCAGCAGAATAGTGAGTGCAGCTCTGGAGTATAATACAGGAGGTAACTCAGGATCAGTAATGTATGTACACAGTGACTGCACCAGTAGTATAGTGAGTGCAGCTCTGGGGTATAATACAGGATGTAACTCAGGATCAGTAATGTATGTACACAGTGACTGCACCAGCAGAATAGTGAGTGCAGCTCTGGAGTATAATACAGGATGTAACTCAGGATCAGTAATGTAATGTATGTACACAGTGACTGCACCAGCAGAATAGTGAGTGCAGCTCTGGGGTATAATACAGGATGTAACTCAGGATCAGTAATGTATGTACACAGTGACTGCACCAGCAGAATAGTGAGTGCAGCTCTGGGGTATAATACAGGATGTAACTCAGGATCAGTAATGTATGTACACAGTGACTGCACCAGCAGAATAGTGAGTGCAGCTCTGGAGTATAATACAGGAGGTAACTCAGGATCAGTAATGTATGTACACAGTGACTGCACCAGCAGAATAGTGAGTGCAGCTCTGGAGTATAATACAGGATGTAACTCAGGATCAGTAATGTAATGTATGTACACAGTGACTGCACCAGCAGAATAGTGAGTGCAGCTCTGGAGTATAATACAGGATGTAACTCAGGATCAGTAATGTAATGTATGTACACAGTGACTGCACCAGCAGAATAGTGAGTGCAGTTCTGGGGTATAATACAGGATGTAACTCGGGATCAGTAATGTAATGTATGTACCCAGTGACTGAACCAGCCGAATAGAGAGTGCAGCTCTGGGGTATAATACAGGAGGTAACTCAGGATCAGTAATGTAATGTATGTACACAGTGACTGCACCAGTAGAATAGTGAGTGCAGCTCTGGAGTATAATACAGGAGGTAATTCAGGATCAGTAATGTATGTACACAGTGACTGCACCAGCAGAATAGTGAGTGCAGCTCTGGAGTATAATACAGGAGGTAACTCAGGATCAGTAATGTATGTACACAGTGACTGCACCAGTAGTATAGTGAGTGCAGCTCTGGGGTATAATACAGGATGTAACTCAGGATCAGTAATGTATGTACACAGTGACTGCACCAGCAGAATAGTGAGTGCAGCTCTGGGGTATAATACAGGATGTAACTCAGGATCAGTAATGTATGTACACAGTGACTGCACCAGCAGAATAGTGAGTGCAGCTCTGGGGTATAATACAGGATGTAACTCAGGATCAGTAATGTATGTACACAGTGACTGCACCAGCAGAATAGTGAGTGCAGCTCTGGAGTATAATACAGGAGGTAACTCAGGATCAGTAATGTATGTACACAGTGACTGCACCAGCAGAATAGTGAGTGCAGCTCTGGAGTATAATACAGGATGTAACTCAGGATCAGTAATGTAATGTATGTACACAGTGACTGCACCAGCAGAATAGTGAGTGCAGCTCTGGAGTATAATACAGGATGTAACTCAGGATCAGTAATGTATGTACACAGTGACTGCACCAGTAGTATAGTGAGTGCAGCTCTGGGGTATAATACAGGATGTAACTCAGGATCAGTAATGTATGTACACAGTGACTGCACCAGCAGAATAGTGAGTGCAGCTCTGGGGTATAATACAGGAGGTAACTCAGGATCAGTAATGTAATGTATGTACACAGTGACTGCACCAGCAGAATAGTGAGTGCAGCTCTGGGGTATAATACAGGAGGTAACTCAGGATCAGTAATGTAATGTATGTACACAGTGACTGCACCAGCAGAATAGTGAGTGCAGCTCTGGAGTATAATACAGCAGGTAACTCAGGATCAGTAATGTAATGTATGTACACAGTGACTGCACCAGCAGAATAGTGAGTGCAGCTCTGGAGTATAATACAGGATGTAACTCAGGATCAGTAATGTATGTACACAGTGACTGCACCAGTAGAATAGTGAGTGCAGCTCTGGGGTATAATACAGGATGTAACTCAGGATCAGTAATGTATGTACACAGTGACTGCACCAGCAGAATAGTGAGTGCAGCTCTGGAGTATAATACAGGAGGAAACTCAGGATCAGTAATGTAATGTATGTACACAGTGACTGCACCAGCAGAATAGTGAGTGCAGCTCTGGGGTATAATACAGGATGTAACTCAGGATCAGTAATGTAATGTATGTACACAGTGACTGCACCAGCAGAATAGTGAGTGCAGCTCTGGGTTATAATACAGGATGTAACTCAGGATCAGTAATGTAATGTATGTACACAGTGACTGCACCAGCAGAATAGTGACTGCAGCTCTGGGGTATAATACAGGATGTAACTCAGGATCAGTAATGTATGTACACAGTGACTGCACCAGCAGAATAGTGAGTGCAGCTCTGGAGTATAATACAGGATGTAACTCAGGATCAGTAATGTAATGTATGTACACAGTGACTGCACCAGCAGAATAGTGAGTGCAGCTCTGGGGTATAATACAGGATGTAACTCAGGATCAGTAATGTATGTACACAGTGACTGCACCAGCAGAATAGTGAGTGCAGCTCTGGGGTATAATACAGGATGTAACTCAGGATCAGTAATGTATGTACACAGTGACTGCACCAGCAGAATAGTGAGTGCAGCTCTGGAGTATAATACAGGAGGTAACTCAGGATCAGTAATGTATGTACACAGTGACTGCACCAGCAGAATAGTGAGTGCAGCTCTGGAGTATAATACAGGATGTAACTCAGGATCAGTAATGTAATGTATGTACACAGTGACTGCACCAGCAGAATAGTGAGTGCAGCTCTGGAGTATAATACAGGATGTAACTCAGGGTCAGTAATGTAATGTATGTACACAGTGACTGCACCAGCAGAATAGTGAGTGCAGTTCTGGGGTATAATACAGGATGTAACTCGGGATCAGTAATGTAATGTATGTACCCAGTGACTGAACCAGCCGAATAGAGAGTGCAGCTCTGGGGTATAATACAGGAGGTAACTCAGGATCAGTAATGTAATGTATGTACACAGTGACTGCACCAGTAGAATAGTGAGTGCAGCTCTGGAGTATAATACAGGAGGTAATTCAGGATCAGTAATGTATGTACACAGTGACTGCACCAGCAGAATAGTGAGTGCAGCTCTGGAGTATAATACAGGAGGTAACTCAGGATCAGTAATGTATGTACACAGTGACTGCACCAGTAGTATAGTGAGTGCAGCTCTGGGGTATAATACAGGATGTAACTCAGGATCAGTAATGTATGTACACAGTGACTGCACCAGCAGAATAGTGAGTGCAGCTCTGGAGTATAATACAGGATGTAACTCAGGATCAGTAATGTAATGTATGTACACAGTGACTGCACCAGCAGAATAGTGAGTGCAGCTCTGGGGTATAATACAGGATGTAACTCAGGATCAGTAATGTATGTACACAGTGACTGCACCAGCAGAATAGTGAGTGCAGCTCTGGGGTATAATACAGGATGTAACTCAGGATCAGTAATGTATGTACACAGTGACTGCACCAGCAGAATAGTGAGTGCAGCTCTGGAGTATAATACAGGAGGTAACTCAGGATCAGTAATGTATGTACACAGTGACTGCACCAGCAGAATAGTGAGTGCAGCTCTGGAGTATAATACAGGATGTAACTCAGGATCAGTAATGTAATGTATGTACACAGTGACTGCACCAGCAGAATAGTGAGTGCAGCTCTGGAGTATAATACAGGATGTAACTCAGGATCAGTAATGTATGTACACAGTGACTGCACCAGTAGTATAGTGAGTGCAGCTCTGGGGTATAATACAGGATGTAACTCAGGATCAGTAATGTATGTACACAGTGACTGCACCAGCAGAATAGTGAGTGCAGCTCTGGGGTATAATACAGGAGGTAACTCAGGATCAGTAATGTAATGTATGTACACAGTGACTGCACCAGCAGAATAGTGAGTGCAGCTCTGGGGTATAATACAGGAGGTAACTCAGGATCAGTAATGTAATGTATGTACACAGTGACTGCACCAGCAGAATAGTGAGTGCAGCTCTGGAGTATAATACAGCAGGTAACTCAGGATCAGTAATGTAATGTATGTACACAGTGACTGCACCAGCAGAATAGTGAGTGCAGCTCTGGAGTATAATACAGGAGGTAACTCAGGATCAGTAATGTTATGAATGTACACAGTGACTGCACCAGCAGAATAGTGATTGCAGCTCTGGGGTATAATACAGGAGGTAACTCAGGATCAGTAATGTAATGTATGTACACAGTGACTGCACCAGCAGAATAGTGAGCGCAGCTCTGGGTTATAATACAGGATGTAACTCAGGATCAGTAATGTAATGTATGTACACAGTGACTGCACCAGCAGAATAGTGAGTGCAGCTCTGGAGTATAATACAGGAGGTAACTCAGGATCAGTAATGTATGTACACAGTGACTGCACCAGTAGAATAGTGAGTGCAGCTCTGGGGTATAATACAGGATGTAACTCAGGATCAGTAATGTATGTACACAGTGACTGCACCAGCAGAATAGTGAGTGCAGCTCTGGAGTATAATACAGGAGGAAACTCAGGATCAGTAATGTAATGTATGTACACAGTGACTGCACCAGCAGAATAGTGAGTGCAGCTCTGGGGTATAATACAGGATGTAACTCAGGATCAGTAATGTAATGTATGTACACAGTGACTGCACCAGCAGAATAGTGAGTGCAGCTCTGGGTTATAATACAGGATGTAACTCAGGATCAGTAATGTAATGTATGTACACAGTGACTGCACCAGCAGAATAGTGAGTGCAGCTCTGGGGTATAATACTGGAGGTAACTCAGGATCAGTAATGTATGTACACAGTGACTGCACCAGCAGAATAGTGAGTGCAGCTCTGGGTTATAATACAGGATGTAACTCAGGATCAGTAATGTAATGTATGTACACAGTGACTGCACCAGCAGAATAGTGACTGCAGCTCTGGGGTATAATACAGGATGTAACTCAGGATCAGTAATGTATGTACACAGTGACTGCACCAGCAGAATAGTGAGTGCAGCTCTGGAGTATAATACAGGAGGTAACTCAGGATCAGTAATGTAATGTATGTACACAGTGACTGCAACAGCAGAATAGTGAGTGCAGCTCTGGGGTATAATACAGGAGGTAACTCAGGATCAGTAATGTAATGTATGTACACAGTGACTGCACCAGCAGAATAGTGAGTGCAGCTCTGGGGTATAATACAGGATGTAACTCAGGATCAGTAATGTAATGTATGTACATAGTGACTGCACCAGTAGAATAGTGAGTGCAGCTCTGGGGTATAATACAAGATGTAACTCAGGATCAGTAATGTATGTACACAGTGACTGCACCAGCAGAATAGTGAGTGCAGCTCTGGAGTGTAATACAGGAGGTAACTCAGGATCAGTAATGTAATGTATGTACACAGTGACTGCACCAGCAGAATAGTGAGTGCAGCTCTGGGGTATAATACAGGATGTAACTCAGGATCAGTAATGTATGTACACAGTGACTGCACCAGCAGAATAGTGAGTGCAGCTCTGGGGTATAATACAGGAGGTAACTCAGGATCAGTAATGTAATGTATGTACACAGTGACTGCACCAGCAGAATAGTGAGTGCAGCTCTGGGGTATAATACAGGAGGTAACTCAGGATCAGTAATGTAATGTATGTACACAGTGACTGCACCAGCAGAATAGTGAGTGCAGCTCTGGAGTATAATACAGCAGGTAACTCAGGATCAGTAATGTAATGTATGTACACAGTGACTGCACCAGCAGAATAGTGAGTGCAGCTCTGGAGTATAATACAGGAGGTAACTCAGGATCAGTAATGTAATGTATGTACACAGTGACTGCACCAGCAGAATAGTGAGTGCAGCTCTGGGGTATAATACAGGAGGTAACTCAGGATCAGTAATGTAATGTATGTACACAGTGACTGCACCAGCAGAATAGTGAGCGCAGCTCTGGGTTATAATACAGGATGTAACTCAGGATCAGTAATGTAATGTATGTAAACAGTGACTGCACCAGCAGAATAGTGAGTGCAGCTCTGGAGTATAATACAGGAGGTAACTCAGGATCAGTAATGTATGTACACAGTGACTGCACGAGTAGAATAGTGAGTGCAACTCTGGGGTATAATACAGGATGTAACTCAGGATCAGTAATGTATGTACACAGTGACTGCACCAGCAGAGTAGTGAGTGCAGCTCTGGAGTATAATACAGGATGTAACTCAGGATCAGTAATGTAATGTATGTACACAGTGACTGCCCCAGCAGAATAGTGAGTGCAGCTCTGGGGTATAATACAGGATGTAACTCAGGATCAGTAATGTATGTACACAGTGACTGCACTAGCAGAATAGTGAGTGCAGCTCTGGGGTATAATACAGGAGGTAACTCAGGACCAGTAATGTAATGTATGTACACAGTGACTGCACCAGCAGAATAGTGATTGCAACTCTGGAGTATAATACAGGATGTAACTCAGGATCAGTAATGTAATGTATGTGCACAGTGACTGCTCCAGCAGTATAGTGAGTGCAGCTCTGGGGTATAATACAGGATGTAACTCAGGATCAGTAATGTAATGTATGTATACAGTGACTGCACCAGCAGAATAGTGAGTGCAGCTCTGGAGTATAATACAGGAGGTAACTCAGGATCAGTAATGTATGTACACAGTGACTGCACCAGCAGAATAGTGACTGCAGCTCTGGAGTATAATACAGGATGTAACTCAGGATCAGTAATGTAATGTATGTACACAGTGACTGCACCAGCAGAATATTGACTGCAGCTCTGGGGTATAATACAGGAGGTAACTCAGGATCAGTAATGTAATGTATGTACACAGTGACTGCACCAGCAGAATTTTGAGTGCAGCTCTGGGGTATAATACAGGATGTAACTCGGGATCAGTAATGTAATGTATGTACACAGTGACTGCACCAGCAGAATAGTGAGTGCAGCTCTGGGGTATAATACAGGATGTAACTCAGGATCAGTAATGTATGTACAGAGTGACTGCAGCAGCAGAATAGTGAGTGCAGCTCTGGGGTATAATACAGGATGTAACTCAGGATCAGTAATGTAATGTATGTACACAGTGACTGCACCAGCAGAATAGTGAGTGCAGCTCTGGGATATAATACAGGATGTAACTCAGGATCAGTAATGTAATGTATGTACGCAGTGACTGCACCAGCAGAATAGAGAGTGCAGCTCTGGGGTATAATACAGGATGTAACTCAGGATCAGTAATGTATGTACAGAGTGACTGCAGCAGCAGAATAGTGAGTGCAGCTCTGGGGTATAATACAGGATGTAACTCAGGATCAGTAATGTAATGTATGTACACAGTGACTGCACCAGCAGAATAGTGAGTGCAGCTCTGGAGTATAATACAGGATGTAACTCCGGATCAGTAATGTAATGTATGTACACAGTGACTGCACCAGCAGAATAGAGCGTGCAGCTCTGGGGTATAATACAGGAGGTAACTCAGGATCAGTAATGTAATGTATGTGCATAGTGACTGCACCAGCAGAATAGAGAGTGCAGCTCTGGGGTATAATACAGGATGTAACTCAGGATCAGTAATGTAATGTATGTACACAGTGACTGCACCAGCAGAATAGTGAGTGCAGCTCTGGAGTATAATACAGGATGTAACTCAGGATCAGTAATGTAATGTATGTACACAGTGACTGCACCAGCAGAATAGTGAGTGCAGTTCTGGGGTATAATACAGGATGTAACTCGGGATCAGTAATGTAATGTATGTACCCAGTGACTGAACCAGCCGAATAGAGAGTGCAGCTCTGGGGTATAATACAGGAGGTAACTCAGGATCAGTAATGTAATGTATGTACACAGTGACTGCACCAGTAGAATAGTGAGTGCAGCTCTGGAGTATAATACAGGAGGTAATTCAGGATCAGTAATGTATGTACACAGTGACTGCACCAGCAGAATAGTGAGTGCAGCTCTGGAGTATAATACAGGAGGTAACTCAGGATCAGTAATGTATGTACACAGTGACTGCACCAGTAGTATAGTGAGTGCAGCTCTGGGGTATAATACAGGATGTAACTCAGGATCAGTAATGTATGTACACAGTGACTGCACCAGCAGAATAGTGAGTGCAGCTCTGGAGTATAATACAGGATGTAACTCAGGATCAGTAATGTAATGTATGTACACAGTGACTGCACCAGCAGAATAGTGAGTGCAGCTCTGGAGTATAATACAGGAGGTAACTCAGGATCAGTAATGTATGTACACAGTGACTGCACCAGTAGTATAGTGAGTGCAGCTCTGGGGTATAATACAGGATGTAACTCAGGATCAGTAATGTATGTACACAGTGACTGCACCAGCAGAATAGTGAGTGCAGCTCTGGGGTATAATACAGGAGGTAACTCAGGATCAGTAATGTAATGTATGTACACAGTGACTGCACCAGCAGAATAGTGAGTGCAGCTCTGGGGTATAATACAGGAGGTAACTCAGGATCAGTAATGTAATGTATGTACACAGTGACTGCACCAGCAGAATAGTGAGTGCAGCTCTGGAGTATAATACAGCAGGTAACTCAGGATCAGTAATGTAATGTATGTACACAGTGACTGCACCAGCAGAATAGTGAGTGCAGCTCTGGAGTATAATACAGGAGGTAACTCAGGATCAGTAATGTAATGTATGTACACAGTGACTGCACCAGCAGAATAGTGAGTGCAGCTCTGGGGTATAATACAGGAGGTAACTCAGGATCAGTAATGTAATGTATGTACACAGTGACTGCACCAGCAGAATAGTGAGCGCAGCTCTGGGTTATAATACAGGATGTAACTCAGGATCAGTAATGTAATGTATGTACACAGTGACTGCACCAGCAGAATAGTGAGTGCAGCTCTGGAGTATAATACAGGAGGTAACTCAGGATCAGTAATGTATGTACACAGTGACTGCACCAGTAGAATAGTGAGTGCAGCTCTGGGGTATAATACAGGATGTAACTCAGGATCAGTAATGTATGTACACAGTGACTGCACCAGCAGAATAGTGAGTGCAGCTCTGGAGTATAATACAGGATGTAACTCAGGATCAGTAATGTAATGTATGTACACAGTGACTGCACCAGCAGAATAGTGATTGCAGCTCTGGGGTATAATACAGGATGTAACTCAGGATCAGTAATGTATGTACACAGTGACTGCACCAGCAGAATAGTGAGTGCAGCTCTGGAGTATAATACAGGAGGTAACTCAGGATCAGTAATGTAATGTATGTACACAGTGACTGCAACAGCAGAATAGTGAGTGCAGCTCTGGGGTATAATACAGGAGGTAACTCAGGATCAGTAATGTAATGTATGTACACAGTGACTGCACCAGCAGAATAGTGAGTGCAGCTCTGGGGTATAATACAGGATGTAACTCAGGATCAGTAATGTAATGTATGTACATAGTGACTGCACCAGTAGAATAGTGAGTGCAGCTCTGGGGTATAATACAGGATGTAACTCAGGATCAGTAATGTATGTACACAGTGACTGCACCAGCAGAATAGTGAGTGCAGCTCTGGGTTATAATACAGGATGTAACTCAGGATCAGTAATGTAATGTATGTACACAGTGACTGCACCAGCAGAATAGTGATTGCAGCTCTGGGGTATAATACAGGATGTAACTCAGGATCAGTAATGTATGTACACAGTGACTGCACCAGCAGAATAGTGAGTGCAGCTCTGGAGTATAATACAGGAGGTAACTCAGGATCAGTAATGTAATGTATGTACACAGTGACTGCAACAGCAGAATAGTGAGTGCAGCTCTGGGGTATAATACAGGAGGTAACTCAGGATCAGTAATGTAATGTATGTACACAGTGACTGCACCAGCAGAATAGTGAGTGCAGCTCTGGGGTATAATACAGGATGTAACTCAGGATCAGTAATGTAATGTATGTACATAGTGACTGCACCAGTAGAATAGTGAGTGCAGCTCTGGGGTATAATACAGGATGTAACTCAGGATCAGTAATGTATGTACACAGTGACTGCACCAGCAGAATAGTGAGTGCAGCTCTGGAGTGTAATACAGGAGGTAACTCAGGATCAGTAATGTAATGTATGTACACAGTGACTGCACCAGCAGAATAGTGAGTGCAGCTCTGGGGTATAATACAGGATGTAACTCAGGATCAGTAATGTATGTACACAGTGACTGCACCAGCAGAATAGTGAGTGCAGCTCTGGGGTATATACAGGAGGTAACTCAGGATCAGTAATGTAATGTATGTACACAGTGACTGCACCAGCAGAATAGTGAGTGCAGCTCTGGGGTATAATACAGGAGGTAACTCAGGATCAGTAATGTAATGTATGTACACAGTGACTGCACCAGCAGAATAGTGAGTGCAGCTCTGGAGTATAATACAGCAGGTAACTCAGGATCAGTAATGTAATGTATGTACACAGTGACTGCACCAGCAGAATAGTGAGTGCAGCTCTGGAGTATAATACAGGAGGTAACTCAGGATCAGTAATGTAATGTATGTACACAGTGACTGCACCAGCAGAATAGTGAGTGCAGCTCTGGGGTATAATACAGGAGGTAACTCAGGATCAGTAATGTAATGTATGTACACAGTGACTGCACCAGCAGAATAGTGAGCGCAGCTCTGGGTTATAATACAGGATGTAACTCAGGATCAGTAATGTAATGTATGTACACAGTGACTGCACCAGCAGAATAGTGAGTGCAGCTCTGGAGTATAATACAGGAGGTAACTCAGGATCAGTAATGTATGTACACAGTGACTGCACCAGTAGAATAGTGAGTGCAGCTCTGGGGTATAATACAGGATGTAACTCAGGATCAGTAATGTATGTACACAGTGACTGCACCAGCAGAATAGTGAGTGCAGCTCTGGAGTATAATACAGGAGGAAACTCAGGATCAGTAATGTAATGTATGTACACAGTGACTGCACCAGCAGAATAGTGAGTGCAGCTCTGGGGTATAATACAGGATGTAACTCAGGATCAGTAATGTAATGTATGTACACAGTGACTGCACCAGCAGAATAGTGAGTGCAGCTCTGGGTTATAATACAGGATGTAACTCAGGATCAGTAATGTAATGTATGTACACAGTGACTGCACCAGCAGAATAGTGAGTGCAGCTCTGGGGTATAATACTGGAGGTAACTCAGGATCAGTAATGTATGTACACAGTGACTGCACCAGCAGAATAGTGAGTGCAGCTCTGGGTTATAATACAGGATGTAACTCAGGATCAGTAATGTAATGTATGTACACAGTGACTGCACCAGCAGAATAGTGACTGCAGCTCTGGGGTATAATACAGGATGTAACTCAGGATCAGTAATGTATGTACACAGTGACTGCACCAGCAGAATAGTGAGTGCAGCTCTGGAGTATAATACAGGAGGTAACTCAGGATCAGTAATGTAATGTATGTACACAGTGACTGCAACAGCAGAATAGTGAGTGCAGCTCTGGGGTATAATACAGGAGGTAACTCAGGATCAGTAATGTAGTGTATGTACACAGTGACTGCACCAGCAGAATAGTGAGTGCAGCTCTGGGGTATAATACAGGATGTAACTCAGGATCAGTAATGTAATGTATGTACATAGTGACTGCACCAGTAGAATAGTGAGTGCAGCTCTGGGGTATAATACAGGATGTAACTCAGGATCAGTAATGTATGTACACAGTGACTGCACCAGCAGAATAGTGAGTGCAGCTCTGGAGTGTAATACAGGAGGTAACTCAGGATCAGTAATGTAATGTATGTACACAGTGACTGCACCAGCAGAATAGTGAGTGCAGCTCTGGGGTATAATACAGGAGGTAACTCAGGACCAGTAATGTAATGTATGTACACAGTGACTGCACTAGCAGAATAGTGATTGCAGCTCTGGAGTATAATACAGGATGTAACTCAGGATCAGTAATGTAATGTATGTGCACAGTGACTGCTCCAGCAGAATAGTGAGTGCAGCTCTGGGGTATAATACAGGATGTAACTCAGGATCAGTAATGTAATGTATGTACACAGTGACTGCACCAGCAGAATAGTGAGTGCAGCTCTGGAGTATAATACAGGAGGTAACTCAGGATCAGTAATGTAATGTATGTACACAGTGACTGCACCAGCAGAATAGTGACTGCAGCTCTGGAGTATAATACAGGATGTAACTCAGGATCAGTAATGTAATGTATGTACACAGTGACTGCACCAGCAGAATAGTGAGTGCAGCTCTGGAGTATAATACAGGAGGTAACTCAGGATCAGTAATGTAATGTATGTACACAGTGACTGCACCAGCAGAATAGTGACTGCAGCTCTGGAGTATAATACAGGATGTAACTCACGATCAGTAATGTAATGTATGTACACAGTGACTGCACCAGCAGAATAGTGACTGCAGCTCTGGGGTATAATACAGGAGGTAACTCAGGATCAGTAATGTATGTACACAGTGACTGCACCAGCAGAATAGTGAGTGCAGCTCTGGAGTAAAATACAGGATGTAACTCAGGATCAGTAATGTATGTACACAGTGACTGCACCAGCAGAATAGTGAGTGCAGCTCTGGGTTATAATACAGGATGTAACTCAGGATCAGTAATGTAATGTATGTACACAGTGACTGCACCAGCAGAATAGTGACTGCAGCTCTGGGGTATAATACAGGATGTAACTCAGGATCAGTAATGTATGTACACAGTGACTGCACCAGCAGAATAGTGAGTGCAGCTCTGGAGTATAATACAGGAGGTAACTCAGGATCAGTAATGTAATGTAAGTACACAGTGACTGCACCAGCAGAATAGTGAGTGCAGCTCTGGGGTATAATACAGGAGGTAACTCAGGATCAGTAATGTAATGTATATACACAGTGACTGCACCAGCAGAATAGTGAGTGCAGCTCTGGAGTATAATACAGGAGGAAACTCAGGATCAGTAATGTAATGTATGTACACAGTGACTGCACCAGCAGAATAGTGAGTGCAGCTCTGGGGTATAATACAGGATGTAACTCAGGATCAGTAATGTAATGTATGTACACAGTGACTGCACCAGCAGAATAGTGAGTGCAGCTCTGGAGTATAATACAGGAGGTAACTCAGGATCAGTAATGTAATGTATGCACACAGTGACTGCACCAGCAGAATAGTGAGTGCAGCTCTGGGATATAATACAGGATGTAACTCAGGATCAGTAATGTAATGTATGTACGCAGTGACTGCACCAGCAGAATAGAGAGTGCAGCTATGGGGTATAATACAGGATGTAACTCAGGATCAGTAATGTAATGTATGTAAACAGTGACTGCACCTGCAGAATAGAGAGTGCAGCTCTGGGGTATAATACAGGAGGTAACTCAGGATCAGTAATGTAATGTATCTACACAGTGACTGCACCAGTAGAATAGTGAGTGCAGCTCTGGGGTATAATACAGGATGTAACTCAGGATCATTAATGTATGTATACAGTGACTGCACCAGCAGAATAGTGAGTGCAGCTCTGGAGTATAATACAGGATGTAACTCAGGATCAGTAATGTAATGTATGTACACAGTGACTGCACCAGCAGAATAGAGAGTGCAGCTCTGGGGTATAATACAGGATGTAACTCGGGATCAGTAATGTAATGTATGTACCCAGTGACTGCACCAGCAGAATAGAGAGTGCAGCTCTGGGGTATAATACAGGAGGTAACTCAGGATCAGTAATGTAATGTATGTACACAGTGACTGCACCAGTAGAATAGTGAGTGCAGCTCTGGGGTATAATACAGGATGTAACTCAGGATCAGTAATGTATGTACACAGTGACTGCACCAGTAGAATAGTGAGTGCAGCTCTGGGGTATAATACAGGATGTAACTCAGGATCAGTAATGTATGTACACAGTGACTGCACCAGCAGAATAGTGAGTGCAGCTCTGGAGTATAATACAGGATGTAACTCAGGATCAGTAATGTAATGTATGCACACAGTGACTGCACCAGCAGAATAGTGAGTGCAGCTCTGGAGTATAATACAGGATGTAACTCAGGATCAGTAATGTAATGTATGTACACAGTGACTGCACCAGCAGAATAGTGAGTGCAGCTCTGGAGTATAATACAGGATGTAACTCAGGATCAGTAATGTAATGTATGTACACAGTGACTGCACCAGCAGAATAGTGAGTGCAGCTCTGGAGTATAATACAGGAGGTAACTCAGGATCAGTAATGTATGTACACAGTGACTGCACCAGCAGAATAGTGAATGCAGCTCTGGAGTATAATACAGGAGGTAACTCAGGATCAGTAATGTATGTACACAGTGACTGCACCAGTAGAATAGTGAGTGCAGCTCTGGGGTATAATACAGGATGTAACTCAGGATCAGTAATGTATGTACACTGTGACTGCACCAGCAGAATAGTGAGTGCAGCTCTGGGGTATAATACAGGAGGTAACTCAGGATCAGTAATGTAATGTATGTACACAGTGACTGCACCAGCAGAATAGTGAGTGCAGCTCTGGGGTATAATACAGGATGTAACTCAGGATCAGTAATGTAATGTATGTACACAGTGACTGCATCAGCAGAATAGTGAGTGCAGCTCTGGAGTATAATACAGGAGGCAACTCAGGATCAGTAATGTAATGTATGTACACAGTGACTGCAACAGCTGAATAGTGACTGCAGCTCTGAAGTATAATACAGGAGGTAACTCAGGATCAGTAATGTAATGTATGTACACAGTGACTGCCCCAGCAGAATAGTGAGTGCAGCTCTGGAGTATAGTACAGGAGGTAACTCAGGATCAGTAATGTAATGTATGTACACAGTGACTGCCCCAGCAGAATAGTGAGTGCAGATCTGGAGTATAATACAGGAGGTAACTCAGGATCAGTAATGTAATGTATGTACACAGTGACTGCATCAGCAGAATAGTGAGTGCAGCTCTGGAGTATAATACAGGAGGTAACTCAGGATCAGTAATGTAATGTATGTACACAGTGACTGCACCAGCAGAATAGTGAGTGCAGCTCTGGGGTATAATACAGGAGGTAACATAGGATCAGTAATGTAATGTATGTACACAGTGACTGCACCAGCAGAATAGTGAGTGCAGCTCTGGAGTATAATACAGGAGGTAACTCAGGATCAGTAATGTATGTACACAGTGACTGCACCAGTAGAATAGTGAGTGCAGCTCTGGGGTATAATACAGGATGTAACTCAGGATCAGTAATGTATGTACACAGTGACTGCACCAGCAGAATAGTGAGTGCAGCTCTGGAGTATAATACAGGAGGAAACTCAGGATCAGTAATGTAATGTATGTACACAGTGACTGCACCAGCAGAATAGTGAGTGCAGCTCTGGGGTATAATACAGGATGTAACTCAGGATCAGTAATGTAATGTATGTACACAGTGACTGCACCAGCAGAATAGTGAGTGCAGCTCTGGGTTATAATACAGGATGTAACTCAGGATCAGTAATGTAATGTATGTACACAGTGACTGCACCAGCAGAATAGTGACTGCAGCTCTGGGGTATAATACAGGATGTAACTCAGGATCAGTAATGTATGTACACAGTGACTGCACCAGCAGAATAGTGAGTGCAGCTCTGGAGTATAATACAGGATGTAACTCAGGATCAGTAATGTAATGTATGTACACAGTGACTGCACCAGCAGAATAGTGAGTGCAGCTCTGGGGTATAATACAGGATGTAACTCAGGATCAGTAATGTATGTACACAGTGACTGCACCAGCAGAATAGTGAGTGCAGCTCTGGGGTATAATACAGGATGTAACTCAGGATCAGTAATGTATGTACACAGTGACTGCACCAGCAGAATAGTGAGTGCAGCTCTGGAGTATAATACAGGAGGTAACTCAGGATCAGTAATGTATGTACACAGTGACTGCACCAGCAGAATAGTGAGTGCAGCTCTGGAGTATAATACAGGATGTAACTCAGGATCAGTAATGTAATGTATGTACACAGTGACTGCACCAGCAGAATAGTGAGTGCAGCTCTGGAGTATAATACAGGATGTAACTCAGGGTCAGTAATGTAATGTATGTACACAGTGACTGCACCAGCAGAATAGTGAGTGCAGTTCTGGGGTATAATACAGGATGTAACTCGGGATCAGTAATGTAATGTATGTACCCAGTGACTGAACCAGCCGAATAGAGAGTGCAGCTCTGGGGTATAATACAGGAGGTAACTCAGGATCAGTAATGTAATGTATGTACACAGTGACTGCACCAGTAGAATAGTGAGTGCAGCTCTGGAGTATAATACAGGAGGTAATTCAGGATCAGTAATGTATGTACACAGTGACTGCACCAGCAGAATAGTGAGTGCAGCTCTGGAGTATAATACAGGAGGTAACTCAGGATCAGTAATGTATGTACACAGTGACTGCACCAGTAGTATAGTGAGTGCAGCTCTGGGGTATAATACAGGATGTAACTCAGGATCAGTAATGTATGTACACAGTGACTGCACCAGCAGAATAGTGAGTGCAGCTCTGGAGTATAATACAGGATGTAACTCAGGATCAGTAATGTAATGTATGTACACAGTGACTGCACCAGCAGAATAGTGAGTGCAGCTCTGGGGTATAATACAGGATGTAACTCAGGATCAGTAATGTATGTACACAGTGACTGCACCAGCAGAATAGTGAGTGCAGCTCTGGGGTATAATACAGGATGTAACTCAGGATCAGTAATGTATGTACACAGTGACTGCACCAGCAGAATAGTGAGTGCAGCTCTGGAGTATAATACAGGAGGTAACTCAGGATCAGTAATGTATGTACACAGTGACTGCACCAGCAGAATAGTGAGTGCAGCTCTGGAGTATAATACAGGATGTAACTCAGGATCAGTAATGTAATGTATGTACACAGTGACTGCACCAGCAGAATAGTGAGTGCAGCTCTGGAGTATAATACAGGATGTAACTCAGGATCAGTAATGTATGTACACAGTGACTGCACCAGTAGTATAGTGAGTGCAGCTCTGGGGTATAATACAGGATGTAACTCAGGATCAGTAATGTATGTACACAGTGACTGCACCAGCAGAATAGTGAGTGCAGCTCTGGGGTATAATACAGGAGGTAACTCAGGATCAGTAATGTAATGTATGTACACAGTGACTGCACCAGCAGAATAGTGAGTGCAGCTCTGGGGTATAATACAGGAGGTAACTCAGGATCAGTAATGTAATGTATGTACACAGTGACTGCACCAGCAGAATAGTGAGTGCAGCTCTGGAGTATAATACAGCAGGTAACTCAGGATCAGTAATGTAATGTATGTACACAGTGACTGCACCAGCAGAATAGTGAGTGCAGCTCTGGAGTATAATACAGGAGGTAACTCAGGATCAGTAATGTTATGAATGTACACAGTGACTGCACCAGCAGAATAGTGATTGCAGCTCTGGGGTATAATACAGGAGGTAACTCAGGATCAGTAATGTAATGTATGTACACAGTGACTGCACCAGCAGAATAGTGAGCGCAGCTCTGGGTTATAATACAGGATGTAACTCAGGATCAGTAATGTAATGTATGTACACAGTGACTGCACCAGCAGAATAGTGAGTGCAGCTCTGGAGTATAATACAGGAGGTAACTCAGGATCAGTAATGTATGTACACAGTGACTGCACCAGTAGAATAGTGAGTGCAGCTCTGGGGTATAATACAGGATGTAACTCAGGATCAGTAATGTATGTACACAGTGACTGCACCAGCAGAATAGTGAGTGCAGCTCTGGAGTATAATACAGGAGGAAACTCAGGATCAGTAATGTAATGTATGTACACAGTGACTGCACCAGCAGAATAGTGAGTGCAGCTCTGGGGTATAATACAGGATGTAACTCAGGATCAGTAATGTAATGTATGTACACAGTGACTGCACCAGCAGAATAGTGAGTGCAGCTCTGGGTTATAATACAGGATGTAACTCAGGATCAGTAATGTAATGTATGTACACAGTGACTGCACCAGCAGAATAGTGAGTGCAGCTCTGGGGTATAATACTGGAGGTAACTCAGGATCAGTAATGTATGTACACAGTGACTGCACCAGCAGAATAGTGAGTGCAGCTCTGGGTTATAATACAGGATGTAACTCAGGATCAGTAATGTAATGTATGTACACAGTGACTGCACCAGCAGAATAGTGACTGCAGCTCTGGGGTATAATACAGGATGTAACTCAGGATCAGTAATGTATGTACACAGTGACTGCACCAGCAGAATAGTGAGTGCAGCTCTGGAGTATAATACAGGAGGTAACTCAGGATCAGTAATGTAATGTATGTACACAGTGACTGCAACAGCAGAATAGTGAGTGCAGCTCTGGGGTATAATACAGGAGGTAACTCAGGATCAGTAATGTAATGTATGTACACAGTGACTGCACCAGCAGAATAGTGAGTGCAGCTCTGGGGTATAATACAGGATGTAACTCAGGATCAGTAATGTAATGTATGTACATAGTGACTGCACCAGTAGAATAGTGAGTGCAGCTCTGGGGTATAATACAAGATGTAACTCAGGATCAGTAATGTATGTACACAGTGACTGCACCAGCAGAATAGTGAGTGCAGCTCTGGAGTGTAATACAGGAGGTAACTCAGGATCAGTAATGTAATGTATGTACACAGTGACTGCACCAGCAGAATAGTGAGTGCAGCTCTGGGGTATAATACAGGATGTAACTCAGGATCAGTAATGTATGTACACAGTGACTGCACCAGCAGAATAGTGAGTGCAGCTCTGGGGTATAATACAGGAGGTAACTCAGGATCAGTAATGTAATGTATGTACACAGTGACTGCACCAGCAGAATAGTGAGTGCAGCTCTGGGGTATAATACAGGAGGTAACTCAGGATCAGTAATGTAATGTATGTACACAGTGACTGCACCAGCAGAATAGTGAGTGCAGCTCTGGAGTATAATACAGCAGGTAACTCAGGATCAGTAATGTAATGTATGTACACAGTGACTGCACCAGCAGAATAGTGAGTGCAGCTCTGGAGTATAATACAGGAGGTAACTCAGGATCAGTAATGTAATGTATGTACACAGTGACTGCACCAGCAGAATAGTGAGTGCAGCTCTGGGGTATAATACAGGAGGTAACTCAGGATCAGTAATGTAATGTATGTACACAGTGACTGCACCAGCAGAATAGTGAGCGCAGCTCTGGGTTATAATACAGGATGTAACTCAGGATCAGTAATGTAATGTATGTACACAGTGACTGCACCAGCAGAATAGTGAGTGCAGCTCTGGAGTATAATACAGGAGGTAACTCAGGATCAGTAATGTATGTACACAGTGACTGCACGAGTAGAATAGTGAGTGCAACTCTGGGGTATAATACAGGATGTAACTCAGGATCAGTAATGTATGTACACAGTGACTGCACCAGCAGAGTAGTGAGTGCAGCTCTGGAGTATAATACAGGATGTAACTCAGGATCAGTAATGTAATGTATGTACACAGTGACTGCCCCAGCAGAATAGTGAGTGCAGCTCTGGGGTATAATACAGGATGTAACTCAGGATCAGTAATGTATGTACACAGTGACTGCACTAGCAGAATAGTGAGTGCAGCTCTGGGGTATAATACAGGAGGTAACTCAGGACCAGTAATGTAATGTATGTACACAGTGACTGCACCAGCAGAATAGTGATTGCAACTCTGGAGTATAATACAGGATGTAACTCAGGATCAGTAATGTAATGTATGTGCACAGTGACTGCTCCAGCAGTATAGTGAGTGCAGCTCTGGGGTATAATACAGGATGTAACTCAGGATCAGTAATGTAATGTATGTATACAGTGACTGCACCAGCAGAATAGTGAGTGCAGCTCTGGAGTATAATACAGGAGGTAACTCAGGATCAGTAATGTATGTACACAGTGACTGCACCAGCAGAATAGTGACTGCAGCTCTGGAGTATAATACAGGATGTAACTCAGGATCAGTAATGTAATGTATGTACACAGTGACTGCACCAGCAGAATATTGACTGCAGCTCTGGGGTATAATACAGGAGGTAACTCAGGATCAGTAATGTAATGTATGTACACAGTGACTGCACCAGCAGAATTTTGAGTGCAGCTCTGGGGTATAATACAGGATGTAACTCGGGATCAGTAATGTAATGTATGTACACAGTGACTGCACCAGCAGAATAGTGAGTGCAGCTCTGGGGTATAATACAGGATGTAACTCAGGATCAGTAATGTATGTACAGAGTGACTGCAGCAGCAGAATAGTGAGTGCAGCTCTGGGGTATAATACAGGATGTAACTCAGGATCAGTAATGTAATGTATGTACACAGTGACTGCACCAGCAGAATAGTGAGTGCAGCTCTGGGATATAATACAGGATGTAACTCAGGATCAGTAATGTAATGTATGTACGCAGTGACTGCACCAGCAGAATAGAGAGTGCAGCTCTGGGGTATAATACAGGATGTAACTCAGGATCAGTAATGTATGTACAGAGTGACTGCAGCAGCAGAATAGTGAGTGCAGCTCTGGGGTATAATACAGGATGTAACTCAGGATCAGTAATGTAATGTATGTACACAGTGACTGCACCAGCAGAATAGTGAGTGCAGCTCTGGAGTATAATACAGGATGTAACTCCGGATCAGTAATGTAATGTATGTACACAGTGACTGCACCAGCAGAATAGAGCGTGCAGCTCTGGGGTATAATACAGGAGGTAACTCAGGATCAGTAATGTAATGTATGTGCATAGTGACTGCACCAGCAGAATAGAGAGTGCAGCTCTGGGGTATAATACAGGATGTAACTCAGGATCAGTAATGTAATGTATGTACACAGTGACTGCACCAGCAGAATAGTGAGTGCAGCTCTGGAGTATAATACAGGATGTAACTCAGGATCAGTAATGTAATGTATGTACACAGTGACTGCACCAGCAGAATAGTGAGTGCAGTTCTGGGGTATAATACAGGATGTAACTCGGGATCAGTAATGTAATGTATGTACCCAGTGACTGAACCAGCCGAATAGAGAGTGCAGCTCTGGGGTATAATACAGGAGGTAACTCAGGATCAGTAATGTAATGTATGTACACAGTGACTGCACCAGTAGAATAGTGAGTGCAGCTCTGGAGTATAATACAGGAGGTAATTCAGGATCAGTAATGTATGTACACAGTGACTGCACCAGCAGAATAGTGAGTGCAGCTCTGGAGTATAATACAGGAGGTAACTCAGGATCAGTAATGTATGTACACAGTGACTGCACCAATAGTATAGTGAGTGCAGCTCTGGGGTATAATACAGGATGTAACTCAGGATCAGTAATGTATGTACACAGTGACTGCACCAGCAGAATAGTGAGTGCAGCTCTGGAGTATAATACAGGATGTAACTCAGGATCAGTAATGTAATGTATGTACACAGTGACTGCACCAGCAGAATAGTGAGTGCAGCTCTGGAGTATAATACAGGAGGTAACTCAGGATCAGTAATGTATGTACACAGTGACTGCACCAGTAGTATAGTGAGTGCAGCTCTGGGGTATAATACAGGATGTAACTCAGGATCAGTAATGTATGTACACAGTGACTGCACCAGCAGAATAGTGAGTGCAGCTCTGGGGTATAATACAGGAGGTAACTCAGGATCAGTAATGTAATGTATGTACACAGTGACTGCACCAGCAGAATAGTGAGTGCAGCTCTGGGGTATAATACAGGAGGTAACTCAGGATCAGTAATGTAATGTATGTACACAGTGACTGCACCAGCAGAATAGTGAGTGCAGCTCTGGAGTATAATACAGCAGGTAACTCAGGATCAGTAATGTAATGTATGTACACAGTGACTGCACCAGCAGAATAGTGAGTGCAGCTCTGGAGTATAATACAGGAGGTAACTCAGGATCAGTAATGTAATGTATGTACACAGTGACTGCACCAGCAGAATAGTGAGTGCAGCTCTGGGGTATAATACAGGAGGTAACTCAGGATCAGTAATGTAATGTATGTACACAGTGACTGCACCAGCAGAATAGTGAGCGCAGCTCTGGGTTATAATACAGGATGTAACTCAGGATCAGTAATGTAATGTATGTACACAGTGACTGCACCAGCAGAATAGTGAGTGCAGCTCTGGAGTATAATACAGGAGGTAACTCAGGATCAGTAATGTATGTACACAGTGACTGCACCAGTAGAATAGTGAGTGCAGCTCTGGGGTATAATACAGGATGTAACTCAGGATCAGTAATGTATGTACACAGTGACTGCACCAGCAGAATAGTGAGTGCAGCTCTGGAGTATAATACAGGAGGAAACTCAGGATCAGTAATGTAATGTATGTACACAGTGACTGCACCAGCAGAATAGTGAGTGCAGCTCTGGGGTATAATACAGGATGTAACTCAGGATCAGTAATGTAATGTATGTACACAGTGACTGCACCAGCAGAATAGTGAGTGCAGCTCTGGGTTATAATACAGGATGTAACTCAGGATCAGTAATGTAATGTATGTACACAGTGACTGCACCAGCAGAATAGTGAGTGCAGCTCTGGGGTATAATACTGGAGGTAACTCAGGATCAGTAATGTATGTACACAGTGACTGCACCAGCAGAATAGTGAGTGCAGCTCTGGGTTATAATACAGGATGTAACTCAGGATCAGTAATGTAATGTATGTACACAGTGACTGCACCAGCAGAATAGTGATTGCAGCTCTGGGGTATAATACAGGATGTAACTCAGGATCAGTAATGTATGTACACAGTGACTGCACCAGCAGAATAGTGAGTGCAGCTCTGGAGTATAATACAGGAGGTAACTCAGGATCAGTAATGTAATGTATGTACACAGTGACTGCAACAGCAGAATAGTGAGTGCAGCTCTGGGGTATAATACAGGAGGTAACTCAGGATCAGTAATGTAATGTATGTACACAGTGACTGCACCAGCAGAATAGTGAGTGCAGCTCTGGGGTATAATACAGGATGTAACTCAGGATCAGTAATGTAATGTATGTACATAGTGACTGCACCAGTAGAATAGTGAGTGCAGCTCTGGGGTATAATACAGGATGTAACTCAGGATCAGTAATGTATGTACACAGTGACTGCACCAGCAGAATAGTGAGTGCAGCTCTGGAGTGTAATACAGGAGGTAACTCAGGATCAGTAATGTAATGTATGTACACAGTGACTGCACCAGCAGAATAGTGAGTGCAGCTCTGGGGTATAATACAGGATGTAACTCAGGATCAGTAATGTATGTACACAGTGACTGCACCAGCAGAATAGTGAGTGCAGCTCTGGGGTATATACAGGAGGTAACTCAGGATCAGTAATGTAATGTATGTACACAGTGACTGCACCAGCAGAATAGTGAGTGCAGCTCTGGGGTATAATACAGGAGGTAACTCAGGATCAGTAATGTAATGTATGTACACAGTGACTGCACCAGCAGAATAGTGAGTGCAGCTCTGGAGTATAATACAGCAGGTAACTCAGGATCAGTAATGTAATGTATGTACACAGTGACTGCACCAGCAGAATAGTGAGTGCAGCTCTGGAGTATAATACAGGAGGTAACTCAGGATCAGTAATGTAATGTATGTACACAGTGACTGCACCAGCAGAATAGTGAGTGCAGCTCTGGGGTATAATACAGGAGGTAACTCAGGATCAGTAATGTAATGTATGTACACAGTGACTGCACCAGCAGAATAGTGAGCGCAGCTCTGGGTTATAATACAGGATGTAACTCAGGATCAGTAATGTAATGTATGTACACAGTGACTGCACCAGCAGAATAGTGAGTGCAGCTCTGGAGTATAATACAGGAGGTAACTCAGGATCAGTAATGTATGTACACAGTGACTGCACCAGTAGAATAGTGAGTGCAGCTCTGGGGTATAATACAGGATGTAACTCAGGATCAGTAATGTATGTACACAGTGACTGCACCAGCAGAATAGTGAGTGCAGCTCTGGAGTATAATACAGGAGGAAACTCAGGATCAGTAATGTAATGTATGTACACAGTGACTGCACCAGCAGAATAGTGAGTGCAGCTCTGGGGTATAATACAGGATGTAACTCAGGATCAGTAATGTAATGTATGTACACAGTGACTGCACCAGCAGAATAGTGAGTGCAGCTCTGGGTTATAATACAGGATGTAACTCAGGATCAGTAATGTAATGTATGTACACAGTGACTGCACCAGCAGAATAGTGAGTGCAGCTCTGGGGTATAATACTGGAGGTAACTCAGGATCAGTAATGTATGTACACAGTGACTGCACCAGCAGAATAGTGAGTGCAGCTCTGGGTTATAATACAGGATGTAACTCAGGATCAGTAATGTAATGTATGTACACAGTGACTGCACCAGCAGAATAGTGACTGCAGCTCTGGGGTATAATACAGGATGTAACTCAGGATCAGTAATGTATGTACACAGTGACTGCACCAGCAGAATAGTGAGTGCAGCTCTGGAGTATAATACAGGAGGTAACTCAGGATCAGTAATGTAATGTATGTACACAGTGACTGCAACAGCAGAATAGTGAGTGCAGCTCTGGGGTATAATACAGGAGGTAACTCAGGATCAGTAATGTAATGTATGTACACAGTGACTGCACCAGCAGAATAGTGAGTGCAGCTCTGGGGTATAATACAGGATGTAACTCAGGATCAGTAATGTAATGTATGTACATAGTGACTGCACCAGTAGAATAGTGAGTGCAGCTCTGGGGTATAATACAGGATGTAACTCAGGATCAGTAATGTATGTACACAGTGACTGCACCAGCAGAATAGTGAGTGCAGCTCTGGAGTGTAATACAGGAGGTAACTCAGGATCAGTAATGTAATGTATGTACACAGTGACTGCACCAGCAGAATAGTGACTGCAGCTCTGGAGTATAATACAGGATGTAACTCAGGATCAGTAATGTAATGTATGTACACAGTGACTGCACCAGCAGAATAGTGAGTGCAGCTCTGGAGTATAATACAGGAGGTAACTCAGGATCAGTAATGTAATGTATGTACACAGTGACTGCACCAGCAGAATAGTGACTGCAGCTCTGGAGTATAATACAGGATGTAACTCAGGATCAGTAATGTAATGTATGTACACAGTGACTGCACCAGCAGAATAGTGACTGCAGCTCTGGGGTATAATACAGGAGGTAACTCAGGATCAGTAATGTATGTACACAGTGACTGCACCAGCAGAATAGTGAGTGCAGCTCTGGAATAAAATACAGGATGTAACTCAGGATAAGTAATGTAATGTATGTACACAGTGACTGCACCAGCAGAATAGTGAGTGCAGCTCTGGAGTATAATACAGCAGGTAACTCAGGATCAGTAATGTAATGTATGTACACAGTGACTGCACCAGCAGAATATTGAGTGCAGCTCTGGAGTATAATACAGGAGGTAACTCAGGATCAGTAATGTAATGTATGTACACAGTGACTGCACCAGCAGAATAGTGAGTGCAGCTCTGGGGTATAATACAGGAGGTAACTCAGGATCAGTAATGTAATGTATGTACACAGTGACTGCACCAGCAGAATAGTGAGCGCAGCTCTGGGTTATAATACAGGATGTAACTCAGGATCAGTAATGTAATGTATGTACACAGTGACTGCACCAGCAGAATAGTGAGTGCAGCTCTGGAGTATAATACAGGAGGTAACTCAGGATCAGTAATGTATGTACACAGTGACTGCACCAGTAGAATAGTGAGTGCAGCTCTGGGGTATAATACAGGATGTAACTCAGGATCAGTAATGTATGTACACAGTGACTGCACCAGCAGAATAGTGAGTGCAGCTCTGGAGTATAATACAGGAGGAAACTCAGGATCAGTAATGTAATGTATGTACACAGTGACTGCACCAGCAGAATAGTGAGTGCAGCTCTGGGGTATAATACAGGATGTAACTCAGGATCAGTAATGTAATGTATGTACACAGTGACTGCACCAGCAGAATAGTGAGTGCAGCTCTGGGTTATAATACAGGATGTAACTCAGGATCAGTAATGTAATGTATGTACACAGTGACTGCACCAGCAGAATAGTGAGTGCAGCTCTGGGGTATAATACTGGAGGTAACTCAGGATCAGTAATGTATGTACACAGTGACTGCACCAGCAGAATAGTGAGTGCAGCTCTGGGTTATAATACAGGATGTAACTCAGGATCAGTAATGTAATGTATGTACACAGTGACTGCACCAGCAGAATAGTGACTGCAGCTCTGGGGTATAATACAGGATGTAACTCAGGATCAGTAATGTATGTACACAGTGACTGCACCAGCAGAATAGTGAGTGCAGCTCTGGAGTATAATACAGGAGGTAACTCAGGATCAGTAATGTAATGTATGTACACAGTGACTGCAACAGCAGAATAGTGAGTGCAGCTCTGGGGTATAATACAGGATGTAACTCAGGATCAGTAATGTAATGTATGTACATAGTGACTGCACCAGTAGAATAGTGAGTGCAGCTCTGGGGTATAATACAGGATGTAACTCAGGATCAGTAATGTAATGTATGTACACAGTGACTGCACCAGCAGAATAGTGAGTGCAGCTCTGGGGTATAATACAGGATGTAACTCAGGATCAGTAATGTAATGTATGTACATAGTGACTGCACCAGTAGAATAGTGAGTGCAGCTCTGGGGTATAATACAGGATGTAACTCAGGATCAGTAATGTATGTACACAGTGACTGCACCAGCAGAATAGTGAGTGCAGCTCTGGAGTGTAATACAGGAGGTAACTCAGGATCAGTAATGTAATGTATGTACACAGTGACTGCACCAGCAGAATAGTGAGTGCAGCTCTGGGGTATAATACAGGAGGTAACTCAGGACCAGTAATGTAATGTATGTACACAGTGACTGCACTAGCAGAATAGTGATTGCAGCTCTGGAGTATAATACAGGATGTAACTCAGGATCAGTAATGTAATGTATGTGCACAGTGACTGCTCCAGCAGAATAGTGAGTGCAGCTCTGGGGTATAATACAGGATGTAACTCAGGATCAGTAATGTAATGTATGTACACAGTGACTGCACCAGCAGAATAGTGAGTGCAGCTCTGGAGTATAATACAGGAGGTAACTCAGGATCAGTAATGTAATGTATGTACACAGTGACTGCACCAGCAGAATAGTGACTGCAGCTCTGGAGTATAATACAGGATGTAACTCAGGATCAGTAATGTAATGTATGTACACAGTGACTGCACCAGCAGAATAGTGACTGCAGCTCTGGGGTATAATACAGGAGGTAACTCAGGATCAGTAATGTATGTACACAGTGACTGCACCAGCAGAATAGTGAGTGCAGCTCTGGAGTAAAATACAGGATGTAACTCAGGATCAGTAATGTATGTACACAGTGACTGCACCAGCAGAATAGTGAGTGCAGCTCTGGGTTATAATACAGGATGTAACTCAGGATCAGTAATGTAATGTATGTACACAGTGACTGCACCAGCAGAATAGTGACTGCAGCTCTGGGGTATAATACAGGATGTAACTCAGGATCAGTAATGTATGTACACAGTGACTGCACCAGCAGAATAGTGAGTGCAGCTCTGGAGTATAATACAGGAGGTAACTCAGGATCAGTAATGTAATGTAAGTACACAGTGACTGCACCAGCAGAATAGTGAGTGCAGCTCTGGGGTATAATACAGGAGGTAACTCAGGATCAGTAATGTAATGTATATACACAGTGACTGCACCAGCAGAATAGTGAGTGCAGCTCTGGAGTATAATACAGGAGGAAACTCAGGATCAGTAATGTAATGTATGTACACAGTGACTGCACCAGCAGAATAGTGAGTGCAGCTCTGGGGTATAATACAGGATGTAACTCAGGATCAGTAATGTAATGTATGTACACAGTGACTGCACCAGCAGAATAGTGAGTGCAGCTCTGGAGTATAATACAGGAGGTAACTCAGGATCAGTAATGTAATGTATGCACACAGTGACTGCACCAGCAGAATAGTGAGTGCAGCTCTGGGATATAATACAGGATGTAACTCAGGATCAGTAATGTAATGTATGTACGCAGTGACTGCACCAGCAGAATAGAGAGTGCAGCTATGGGGTATAATACAGGATGTAACTCAGGATCAGTAATGTAATGTATGTAAACAGTGACTGCACCTGCAGAATAGAGAGTGCAGCTCTGGGGTATAATACAGGAGGTAACTCAGGATCAGTAATGTAATGTATCTACACAGTGACTGCACCAGTAGAATAGTGAGTGCAGCTCTGGGGTATAATACAGGATGTAACTCAGGATCATTAATGTATGTATACAGTGACTGCACCAGCAGAATAGTGAGTGCAGCTCTGGAGTATAATACAGGATGTAACTCAGGATCAGTAATGTAATGTATGTACACAGTGACTGCACCAGCAGAATAGAGAGTGCAGCTCTGGGGTATAATACAGGATGTAACTCGGGATCAGTAATGTAATGTATGTACCCAGTGACTGCACCAGCAGAATAGAGAGTGCAGCTCTGGGGTATAATACAGGAGGTAACTCAGGATCAGTAATGTAATGTATGTACACAGTGACTGCACCAGTAGAATAGTGAGTGCAGCTCTGGGGTATAATACAGGATGTAACTCAGGATCAGTAATGTATGTACACAGTGACTGCACCAGTAGAATAGTGAGTGCAGCTCTGGGGTATAATACAGGATGTAACTCAGGATCAGTAATGTATGTACACAGTGACTGCACCAGCAGAATAGTGAGTGCAGCTCTGGAGTATAATACAGGATGTAACTCAGGATCAGTAATGTAATGTATGCACACAGTGACTGCACCAGCAGAATAGTGAGTGCAGCTCTGGAGTATAATACAGGATGTAACTCAGGATCAGTAATGTAATGTATGTACACAGTGACTGCACCAGCAGAATAGTGAGTGCAGCTCTGGAGTATAATACAGGATGTAACTCAGGATCAGTAATGTAATGTATGTACACAGTGACTGCACCAGCAGAATAGTGAGTGCAGCTCTGGAGTATAATACAGGAGGTAACTCAGGATCAGTAATGTATGTACACAGTGACTGCACCAGCAGAATAGTGAATGCAGCTCTGGAGTATAATACAGGAGGTAACTCAGGATCAGTAATGTATGTACACAGTGACTGCACCAGTAGAATAGTGAGTGCAGCTCTGGGGTATAATACAGGATGTAACTCAGGATCAGTAATGTATGTACACTGTGACTGCACCAGCAGAATAGTGAGTGCAGCTCTGGGGTATAATACAGGAGGTAACTCAGGATCAGTAATGTAATGTATGTACACAGTGACTGCACCAGCAGAATAGTGAGTGCAGCTCTGGGGTATAATACAGGATGTAACTCAGGATCAGTAATGTAATGTATGTACACAGTGACTGCATCAGCAGAATAGTGAGTGCAGCTCTGGAGTATAATACAGGAGGCAACTCAGGATCAGTAATGTAATGTATGTACACAGTGACTGCAACAGCTGAATAGTGACTGCAGCTCTGAAGTATAATACAGGAGGTAACTCAGGATCAGTAATGTAATGTATGTACACAGTGACTGCCCCAGCAGAATAGTGAGTGCAGCTCTGGAGTATAGTACAGGAGGTAACTCAGGATCAGTAATGTAATGTATGTACACAGTGACTGCCCCAGCAGAATAGTGAGTGCAGATCTGGAGTATAATACAGGAGGTAACTCAGGATCAGTAATGTAATGTATGTACACAGTGACTGCATCAGCAGAATAGTGAGTGCAGCTCTGGAGTATAATACAGGAGGTAACTCAGGATCAGTAATGTAATGTATGTACACAGTGACTGCACCAGCAGAATAGTGAGTGCAGCTCTGGGGTATAATACAGGAGGTAACATAGGATCAGTAATGTAATGTATGTACACAGTGACTGCACCAGCAGAATAGTGAGTGCAGCTCTGGAGTATAATACAGGATGTAACTCAGGATCAGTAATGTAATGTATGTATGTACACAGTGACTGCACCAGCAGAGTAGTGAGTGCAGCTCTGGAGTATAACACAGGATGTAACTCAGGATCAGTAATGTAATGTATGTACACAGTGACTGCACCAGCAGAATAGTGAGCGCAGCTCTGGGTTATAATACAGGATGTAACTCAGGATCAGTAATGTAATGTATGTACACAGTGACTGCCCCAGCAGAATAGTGAGTGCAGCTCTGGAGTATAATACATGAGGTAACATAGGATCAGTAATGTAATGTATGTACACAGTGACTGCACCAGCAGAATAGTGAGTGCAGCTCTGGGGTATAATACAGGATGTAACTCAGGATCAGTAATGTAATGTATGTACACAGTGACTGCACCAGCAGAATAGTGAGTGCAGCTCTGGGGTATAATACAGGATGTAACTCAGGATCAGTAATGTAATGTATGTACACAGTGACTGCACCAGCCGAATAGTGAGTGCAGCTCTGGAGTATAATACAGGATGTAACTCAGGATCAGTAATGTAATGTATGTACACAGTGACTGCACCAGCAGAGTAGTGAGTGCAGCTCTGGGGTATAATACAGGATGTAACTCAGGATCAGTAATGTAATGTATGTACACAGTGACTGCACCAGCAGAATAGTGAGCGCAGCTCTGGGTTATAATACAGGATGTAACTCAGGATCAGTAATGTAATGTATGTACACAGTGACTGCACCAGCAGAATAGTGAGTGCAGCTCTGGAGTAAAATACAGGATGTAACTCAGGATCAGTAATGTAATGTATGTGCACAGTGACTGCACCAGCAGAATAGTGAGTGCAGCTCTGGAGTATAATACAGGAGGTAACTCAGGATCAGTAATGTATGTACACAGTGACTGCACGAGTAGAATAGTGAGTGCAGCTCTGGGGTATAATACAGGATGTAACTCAGGATCAGTAATGTATGTACACAGTGACTGCACCAGCAGAGTAGTGAGTGCAGCTCTGGAGTATAATACAGGATGTAACTCAGGATCAGTAATGTAATGTATGTACACAGTGACTGCCCCAGCAGAATAGTGAGTGCAGCTCTGGGGTATAATACAGGATGTAACTCAGGATCAGTAATGTATGTACACAGTGACTGCACCAGCAGAATAGTGAGTGCAGCTCTGGGGTATAATACAGGAGGTAACTCAGGACCAGTAATGTAATGTATGTACACAGTGACTGCACCAGCAGAATAGTGAGTGCAGCTCTGGGGTATAATACAGGATGTAACTCAGGATCAGTAATGTAATGTATGTACACAGTGACTGCACCAGCAGAATAGTGAGTGCAGCTCTGGAGTATAATACAGGAGGTAACTCAGGATCAGTAATGTATGTACACAGTGACTGCACCAGTAGTATAGTGAGTGCAGCTCTGGGGTATAATACAGGAGGTAACTCAGGATCAGTAATGTATGTACACAGTGACTGCACCAGCAGAATAGTGACTGCAGCTCTGGAGTATAATACAGGATGTAACTCAGGATCAGTAATGTAATGTATGTACACAGTGACTGCACCAGCAGAATATTGACTGCAGCTCTGGGGTATAATACAGGAGGTAACTCAGGATCAGTAATGTAATGTATGTACACAGTGACTGCACCAGCAGAATTTTGAGTGCAGCTCTGGGGTATAATACAGGATGTAACTCGGGATCAGTAATGTAATGTATGTACACAGTGACTGCACCAGCAGAATAGTGAGTGCAGCTCTGGGGTATAATACAGGATGTAACTCAGGATCAGTAATGTATGTACAGAGTGACTGCAGCAGCAGAATAGTGAGTGCAGCTCTGGGGTATAATACAGGATGTAACTCAGGATCAGTAATGTAATGTATGTACACAGTGACTGCACCAGCAGAATAGTGAGTGCAGCTCTGGGATATAATACAGGATGTAACTCAGGATCAGTAATGTAATGTATGTACGCAGTGACTGCACCAGCAGAATAGAGAGTGCAGCTCTGGGGTATAATACAGGATGTAACTCAGGATCAGTAATGTATGTACAGAGTGACTGCAGCAGCAGAATAGTGAGTGCAGCTCTGGGGTATAATACAGGATGTAACTCAGGATCAGTAATGTAATGTATGTACACAGTGACTGCACCAGCAGAATAGTGAGTGCAGCTCTGGAGTATAATACAGGATGTAACTCCGGATCAGTAATGTAATGTATGTACACAGTGACTACACCAGCAGAATAGTGAGTGCAGCTCTGGAGTATAATACAGGATGTAACTCAGGATCAGTAATGTAATGTATGTACACAGTGACTGCACCAGCAGAATAGTGAGTGCAGTTCTGGGGTATAATACAGGATGTAACTCGGGATCAGTAATGTAATGTATGTACCCAGTGACTGAACCAGCCGAATAGAGAGTGCAGCTCTGGGGTATAATACAGGAGGTAACTCAGGATCAGTAATGTAATGTATGTACACAGTGACTGCACCAGTAGAATAGTGAGTGCAGCTCTGGAGTATAATACAGGAGGTAATTCAGGATCAGTAATGTATGTACACAGTGACTGCACCAGCAGAATAGTGAGTGCAGCTCTGGAGTATAATACAGGAGGTAACTCAGGATCAGTAATGTATGTACACAGTGACTGCACCAGTAGTATAGTGAGTGCAGCTCTGGGGTATAATACAGGATGTAACTCAGGATCAGTAATGTATGTACACAGTGACTGCACCAGCAGAATAGTGAGTGCAGCTCTGGAGTATAATACAGGATGTAACTCAGGATCAGTAATGTAATGTATGTACACAGTGACTGCACCAGCAGAATAGTGAGTGCAGCTCTGGGGTATAATACAGGATGTAACTCAGGATCAGTAATGTAATGTATGTACACAGTGACTGCACCAGCAGAATAGTGAGTGCAGCTCTGGAGTATAATACAGGATGTAACTCCGGATCAGTAATGTAATGTATGTACACAGTGACTGCACCAGCAGAATAGAGCGTGCAGCTCTGGGGTATAATACAGGAGGTAACTCAGGATCAGTAATGTAATGTATGTGCATAGTGACTGCACCAGCAGAATAGTGAGTGCAGCTCTGGGGTATAATACAGGATGTAACTCCGGATCAGTAATGTAATGTATGTACACAGTGACTGCACCAGCAGAATAGTGAGTGCAGCTCTGGAGTATAATACAGGATGTAACTCAGGATCAGTAATGTAATGTATGTACACAGTGACTGCACCAGCAGAATAGTGAGTGCAGTTCTGGGGTATAATACAGGATGTAACTCGGGATCAGTAATGTAATGTATGTACCCAGTGACTGAACCAGCCGAATAGAGAGTGCAGCTCTGGGGTATAATACAGGAGGTAACTCAGGATCAGTAATGTAATGTATGTACACAGTGACTGCACCAGTAGAATAGTGAGTGCAGCTCTGGAGTATAATACAGGAGGTAATTCAGGATCAGTAATGTATGTACACAGTGACTGCACCAGCAGAATAGTGAGTGCAGCTCTGGAGTATAATACAGGAGGTAACTCAGGATCAGTAATGTATGTACACAGTGACTGCACCAGTAGTATAGTGAGTGCAGCTCTGGGGTATAATACAGGATGTAACTCAGGATCAGTAATGTATGTACACAGTGACTGCACCAGCAGAATAGTGAGTGCAGCTCTGGAGTATAATACAGGATGTAACTCAGGATCAGTAATGTAATGTATGTACACAGTGACTGCACCAGCAGAATAGTGAGTGCAGCTCTGGGGTATAATACAGGATGTAACTCAGGATCAGTAATGTATGTACACAGTGACTGCACCAGCAGAATAGTGAGTGCAGCTCTGGGGTATAATACAGGATGTAACTCAGGATCAGTAAAGAAACCACCGGAGACTAGACGGAGGTGGACATGACTTGGGGATGGGTGGACTGAGAACTCCTGCAGCCTTTGTTTGTATTGCAGTGTAGATTTTAAACAAGAGTGTTGTTGCTTTAAGAGGAAGGAGTTTAGATGTTTGTGCCTGGTGTATTACTGTGAGGAGGGTGGGGCTTATATAGGGGAGGCAACTCTGGCTCTCCCTCTTTCTCTCACTCGATGGACAGGAGGAATCATTACCCGCCCTCCCGCCCTGTTTATAATCTCTGTCCTTACACTTTTTAATTATTGCTTGTATAATGATAAATGCTTTATTGTATTTTTGTATTTGTCATTGTATATCTTGTACCAGGTTCAATTGTATATTGGCTATAAAGAGTTATTATTTGCGGTAACCTTCTAAGCCCAAGGGAAGGGCAATCCTTCAGCCATGGTTCCCTGGAGGTTTCCTCCACAGAGGTTTTTTCCTCTCCTGAGCGCTGTAGGATGACTCTTTGTGAGTCGGGGGTTTGCCAAGTTTAGTCCCATTAATGCTTTTGCAGGGACTCCTAATTTTTAAGTTTGCAAAAATGATTTAATTATATAAAAAAAAAAAAAAAAAAAAAGGTGTCAAATGAGACTTGGAATTTATAACCCGTCACGGCTTTGCGGTTTAGGAGTCAGGTGGAAGTTGCAGACAAGTTAAGGTGGACTCATTTTAACTAATAGAGGATGTAAAACCTCATGGTGGTGAGCAGGCTCGGCTTTGGTGGCCAGCCTCAAGGACGTTGTAATGGTAACATCAATCAGGGGCGGGCACAGTGGTTAAGCACAGGAGTGAGGATAATAGGGTCATTGGTGCCCTGAAAGTTTACTGGCTCTGCTTGAATGGCAATCCAGTGCGTGCCGCCCCTTTATGGCTGTCTGTCCTGGTGCTGTATGTCAGACAGCTGGGGATATCGCAGTACTTGTGAATCCCAATGTACTAGCACTCCACCTGACTCCTACTGTGATTACTTAATCCTGTGATTTGAATAAAACCTGTGGCCATTTTGACAACCAAAATAATGTGTTTTGTGTATTTATTTTAGTACCTAGGTTTACAGTAGTTATGGTGGTTTTAAGAAGGAGTGGGGTCCATCCCATATCCAAAAGTCATGTATGTACACAGTGACTGCACCAGTAGAATGGCAGGCACGGTACTAAATAAGGAACGTGCCTCAGACTGGGGAGCCCATATGGCTTAAGTTAGGGTAAAATGCTGTTCAGTGCCCAGTTCCCCTCTTCCACCTCTCCCCAGGTGATGCACTAATTGGGATACCCAACTGACCAATGGGATCAAAGGATAAGGGGCGTTCAGCCACACCCACAGGGGTTAAATTCAGGTGCCCGGGGTCATTGAGTTTCTCTTTCCCCCCTGGCTGACCCACATTCGATTTCAAGCAAAAAATCCTGGAACCGCATGGAGCTTAAACCTTCTGTCTTCTGCATCCCCGCCCGTACTCGCGCTCTTAAGGTACCTTCACACATAACGATATCGTTAATGAAATCGTTATGTGTGACAGCGACCAACGATCAGGCCCCTGCTGGGAGATCATTGGTCGCTGGGGAAAGTCCAGAACTTTATTTCGTCGCTGGACTTCCCGCTGACATCGCTGAATCGGCGTGTGTGACACCGATCCAGCGATGTCTTCACTGGTAACCAGGGTAAACATCGGGTAACTAAGCGCAGGGCCGCGCTTAGTAACCTGATGTTTACCCTGGTTACCATCGTAAACGTTAAAAAAACAAACGCTACATACTTACCTACCGCTGTCTGTCCCCGGCGCTGTGCTCTGCACTCCTCCTGCTCTGGCTGTGAGCGTCGGTCAGCCGGAAAGCAGAGTGGTGACGTCACCGTCAGAGCAGGAGGAGTGCAGAGCACAGCGCCGGGGACAGACAGCGGTAGGTAAGTATGTAGTGTTTGTTTTTTTTACTTTTAGGATGGTAACCAGGGTAAACATCGGGTTACTAAGCGCGGCCCTGCGCTTAGTTACCCGATGTTTACCCTGGTTACCGGCATCGTTGGTCGCTGGAGAGCGGTCTGTGTGACAGCTCTCCAGCGACCAAACACCGACGCTGCAGCGATCCGGATCGTTGTCGGTATCGCTGCAGCGTCGCTTAATGTGAAGGGGCCTTTACGCCGGCTAGCACTACCATGCCTGAAACACAACTGCTGATCCAGATTAATGGCAAATGTAGAGGATAATCTCGTTAACTCACTGTTCGGTTCCGATTGGCAGGCCTTCAGAGTCCTCCTCCCCAATGCACAACCATGGGGTGTCCAGTGTCCTCCATCCCTATGGGACACAGTGGCCAATCACTGATGCCATTAGTCCGCACCTGCGTTACCTCTATGGTAAGGCTTGGGCGGAGTGGCGCTCCCTAATAATAAGTGCGACCAAGCGAGATGCGAATTGTCAACGGAATTTTTGATTTGGCTCAAAGAAAGAGAGGCCTCGGGTTCCTCAGCACAACGTCAATTATCGGGAATAGCCTTTGTCTTTTTACTAATGGGGTGGGTGGACGTTGCAGAGTTCTTTTTCATCAAACAAGCCATTAAAGGCTGGAGAAGGCTTCAACCGAGTTAGGGATGTCGTCACCCCATTTCATTGAGATTATTGCATGACATTATTTCAATCTCCCCATCGGTATGTAAGGTGCAATATGAGGTGATCCTCATATCCGCAGCCTTTGCTATCGCTTTTTTCTGGCGCGCTGCACATTAGCGAATTGTTGCTGTGGTCAAAAATAGCGATGGAAGACAGTTTAATCAACGAGGACTTAGTCGTATGCAGCGACGCTCTGCGATCCCGCCAGTATCCCCTGACGAAGCTGTCTTGAACAGCGATACGCGTAGGGCTCTCCCTCCGTTGCCCTTCACTTGCTGGCTGCCCAGTTCTTGCTATATCGTCTCTATATTCTGTGAGCCTTCTGTCTGGATCACCCTCTAGCTGCCGCAGCATGTTCCCCTCTTATGCTCAGGACTGGTGACAGCCGTGCTCCTTCTTCCTATTTGGGGTAATTATTTGGCCGTATTTGCTTGTGCCCTACTCATTCTATACCAGGAGGACTATTTGCTGTGGGTGAGCTGCAGCCTGACAGGGTTCTGCTATCGACAGATATATCTTTTGCTGATCAGGACAGGGCGGCTTTTGCCAGTAATCATTTGTGTATACTATTTCATTATCTGCCATATTTGATGCATGTTCTCCACTACTATATGGAAGTATTGTGTATTGGGCAGTGATGGGCACACGTATATGGAGGGAGTTTTGTATGTATGGTTTTAATTGTTTTTATATGTTACCAATAAAGCTTGTGTGACTTATTATAACTTTTGGTGGTGTGCATACATTATAGTGGCTTTCCTTTTCTTGTTTATTATCTGCGATCCCGCCAGTAGGGGCACATGGGTCCTGGTGAACTCATCAGATGGCCCAGTATGCCCAATAAAATTAGTCAAACACTGCGTGGTAATAAGACACGCAAGCAGATTTTTTCCTCTCACATACAGACGGGTCCCCACTTACCAATTATCAATTTCAGGCAATTTCCAAGCAGAGCTTATCAAAAACCGGGGCCAACCCAAAGGAGTATGGGACGCATTCTTTCCGAATCGGGGCGGCCACTGAAGCAGCTAGGGCAGGAGTATCGGAGGCCAAAGTGCAGAGAATGGGTCATTGGAAGTCCGCATGCCTCGCCAGATATACTGTATAAGACATGATTTGCTGAAGTAACACATTTTGTTACCCGCAGTTTGGGTATTAGGACCTTCATATGACTACTAGGCGGCAAAATGGGCAAACCTTCGGCCTTGAGGAAAAAATCTAGGCTTCCCGGGACTGGAGGTAAACTGGAGAGGTATCAGAGGCCTCCAATGGCAACAGGTTTTCCAGGAGATAGTGGAAATCTCCAGGAGGGCCAAAGGGCTGGTAATATTACCACCGGATGGACTTCATCTCACGAACATTGGTCTTGACATATTACTGTCCAGCTTACAGGACGGAGTCAAACAGGCCCTACTGTTGATGGGGGGGTTGGAGTCCATGATCCTCCATGGCGGAAAAGGTGGAGAAGGGCAAAGGTTCGCAACCGCTCATTAGCCTGCTCGCCTGTCAATCGCAGACAGGACCTTCGGTGATGAGCCCGTTATGAGACGTAAATGCCTTTCTCTGCTTACCATCTTATTAAAATGTGACCGACCTGTTCAACCCATCTAGGCCTGTCTGTGTTTTCATTACGGGACTGGTGGAAGGGCATTAGGCACTGTCTGAGACACGCGGGTCTCCACAGTCTAGGGAGTGCAGCTCTGGAGAACAATAAGCAAAGGAGAGCAGAAGAGTTGTATACATTGCCAGTGAAAAAGAACAAATCTTAAGGTTCTAGAATCATTGACACTGGTAATAGAGACATTAAGGTTGTTCTGGCCATGAAGATGCTGATATAATCCTAAAGATCAAAGACTGTTCATAGTTGTGGTAAGACTGGTTATTGGGGGATGTCAGACTGGTTATTGGGGGATGTAAGACTGGTTATTGGGGGATGTCAGACTGGTTATTGGGGGATGTAAGACTGGTTATTGGGGGATGTAAGACTGGTTATTGGGGGATGTCAGACTGGTTATTGGGGGATGTCAGACTGGTTATTGGGGGATGTAAGACTGGTTATTGGGGGATGTAAGACTGGTTATTGGGGGATGTAAGACTGGTTATTGGGGGATGTCAGACTGGTTATTGGGGGATGTAAGACTGGTTATTGGGGGATGTAAGACTGGTTATTGGGGGATGTCAGACTGGTTATTGGGGGATGTCAGACTGGTTATTGGGGGATGTCAGACTGGTTATTGGGAGATGTAAGACTGGTTATTGGGGGATGTAAGACTGGTTATTGGGGGATGTAAGACTGGTTATTGGGAGATGTAAGACTGGTTATTGGGGGATGTAAGACTGGTTATTGGGGGATGTAAGACTGGTTATTGGGGGATGTAAGACTGGTTATTGGGGGATGTAAGACTGGTTATTGGGAGATGTAAGACTGGTTATTGGGGGATGTAAGACTGGTTATTGGGGGATGTAAGACTGGTTATTGGGGGATGTAAGACTGGTTATTGGGGGATGTAAGACTGGTTATTGGGGGATGTAAGACTGGTTATTGGGGGATGTAAGACTGGTTATTGGGAGATGTAAGACTGGTTATTGGGGGATGTAAGACTGGTTATTGGGGGATGTAAGACTGGTTATTGGGGGATGTAAGACTGGTTATTGGGGGATGTAAGACTGGTTATTGGGGGATGTAAGACTGGTTATTGGGGGATGTCAGACTGGTTATTGGGGGATGTCAGACTGGTTATTGGGGGATGTCAGACTGGTTATTGGGGGATGTCAGACTGGTTATTGGGGGATGTCAGACTGGTTATTGGGGGATGTCAGACTGGTTATTGGGGGATGTCAGACTGGTTATTGGGGGATGTCAGACTGGTTATTGGGGGATGTCAGACTGGTCATGGAGACATTCACACTGTTCCAGACAATTGATGGTCGGTATCACCAGGTTTGGCTTCATCTGTTTTCTGCTCAGTCTTGGTTCTGACTCCTTTTTTTTGGATACTTTTCCACCAAGGCTGTCAGCAGAATCATACAGGGTCGGACTTTATTCCGAGGTGATAGAGGGCTAAATTACTCAGGGATGAATGATGGCCTCATTCCTTCATTTCTCCTTTCACCCCATGCCTCATATCACCCTTGAATGAACCCCCTCAGAGTGTCATTCCTGACTGATTGCACCCCCTCCCCCTGTACCACCCTAGACTGACTGCACCCCCTCCCCCTGTACCACCTCTGACTGACTGCACCCCATCCCCGTTTCACCCTTGACTGCTCCCCCGTATCACCCCTCACTGACTGCACCCCTCCCCCTGTATCACCCTTGACTGATGGCACTCCTCCAGTATCACCCCTCACTGACTGCACCCCCCATGTGTCAACCCTGACTGACTGCACCCCCCATGTGTCACACCTGACTGACTACGCCCCCTCCCCTGTCAATATCTCCCAACTGTCTTCAGATTCAGCAGGACCGTCCCATCATGTCAGGGCTTTTGTCCCAGCTTATGATACTCTCTCTCATCGCCACAGTCTCTGTCTTCCCCACGGTCGCCATCATCTCTACAGTTTCTGTCATTCCTTATGTCCCCACAGCCCTCATCATACTCATTCTCATCTTCCCTTACAGTGCCCATTATCCCCACAATCCTAATCATCCTTACAGTTGCCGTCATCTTCCGCTGTCTCCGTCATCCTCCACTGTCTCCGTCATCCCCCCACTGTCTCCGTCATCCCCCCACTGTCTCCGTCATCCCCCCACTGTCTCCGTCATCCCCCCACTGTCTCCGTCATCCCTCCACTGTCTCCGTCATCCCCCCACTGTCTCCGTCATCCTCCACTGTCTCCGTCATCTCCCACTGTCTCCGTCATCCCCCCACTGTCTCCGTCATCCCCCCACTGTCTCCGTCATCCCCCCACTGTCTCCGTCATCCCCCCACTGTCTCCGTCATCCCCCACTGTCTCCGTCATCTCCCACCGTCTCCATCATCCCCTGCTGTCTTCGTCATTCCCGCTGTCTTTATTGTCCCCACTGTCTTTGTCATCCCCCTTGTGTCCGTAAAACCCCACTGTCCCCGTCATCCCCCACTGTCTTCATCATCCCTGCTGTCTTTGTCATCCCCAGCTGTCTCCGTGATCCCCCGCTGTCCCCTTCATCCCCCGCTGTCTTCATAATCCCCTGCTCTCCCCGTCATCCCCTGCTGTCCCCATAATCCCCCGCTTTCCCCTTCATCCCCGCTGTCTTCGTCATACCCCGCTCACTTTGTCATCCCCACTGTGTCCGTCATCTCCCGCTGTCTTCGTCATCCCCCAGTGTCAGTCATCTCCCGCTGTCTTTGTCATCCCCCGCTGTCCCCATCATCCCCCACTGTCCCCCTGATACCCCTGCTGTCTTCATCATCCCCTGCTGTCTGTCATCCCCTGCTGTCCCCGTCATCCCCGCTGTCCCCCCACTGTCGCCATCATCCCCCGCTGTCCCCCTGATGTCTTCGTCATCCCCTGCTGTCTTTGTCATCCCCCGCTGTCCCCGTCATCCCTTGCTGTCCCCCCACTGTCTTCATCATCCCCCACTGTCTTCCCCACAGTTCTTATTGAACACTTGCTTTGGCAATACTAATGTGTATTTGCCCTGACAATAAAGCTGCTTTGACTTTTAATGATATAAATGAGGTGGATCCATGGAGCTAGTGATGGATATAGGAGGTTGATGGGTTGGATGTTCAGCTTCTTTGCCATCTGCTTCTCAGGGCTGATAAGCTCGGCCTGTAGATCCCTCTGGAGCCCGGTCGCCTTGATGCTTCTCTGGAGAGCAGTGGCTCCTCTCATGGCTCTGGATTCCTGGTTTTATTCTCTGTCTGAAGTTTTGTCTTCAGGCAGATTTATTTCCTGGGCTGTAGACAGGAATGCACTGCTCTGTTCTTCTTTTCTTCCTAGCACATAAACCTGTCCAGGACTGAGCTTGTCCTGGAAACCTTGAGGTGTTCTGGGAGATGTTATCCCACCAGTGATGGTCACATGACGGAGGGGCTTGTGAGCGAGGAGCTGTCCAGGGTTCTGGCCATTGTGCCACTGAGGAGCAGACCCAGGGATCACTCAGTCCCAGGGCCCCACAAAATCTCATCCTGTACACAGGGCCAGCAAAGTCAGATGTGACAGGGGCCTGCTGACCTTATGGGGTTGTAGCTGGACAATGAGGAACGACCTGTCCACATAACGTTCTCCTAAGACAATGTGCATCTGCAAGACTCAGAGAGCCGCATATGGCTGTACAGTACGGCGAGACCCGGGCAGGACGGAGCGCTATTTGCCTCCTCGAGCACAGATTTCCTAGAATGGTTCTAGAATGGATCCTAAGTACTAGAAGCGCAGAATCCCCCCTCATGTGACCCCATTTAGAAATGATACCCCTTTGCGAATTTATGTACAGGTGTAGTGACTATCTTGACTCCACGGGTGTTTTCCAGAAACAGACAGCAGTAGATGCTACTGAGTAAATTGCAGACTGCCGCTGTAGTGACCAGTACATTATGCCCAGCATACGCACTCATAAGTTAGGTGGGCTCTCATTGCTACAGAAATGCCAAAATGGGGGCTCAATGTGTATTAGGCATACTGGAGCACAGAACGGAGGGGGCATTTGGATTTAACAGTGCAACATTTGCTGAATTTCTCTTGGAGGGCGAGGAACCATTTTGCTTTTCCAGAGCCTTTGTACTGCCTGTAACATGGAAGCCCCCTATATTTCCATGAATAGATGACAGACCTGAGTGAGGGGCCGCCTCTTTTTGTGGTGCAGTTTAAGCTTTTATTGGGACCATTTTACATAACTTTTGGGATCACATTTATCCAGCGCTGTACGCTCAGCACTTACATTGGGGTTTCCATCTGGATCTCTGAGTGACGTGACAGATGAAACCCCCGATGGATCCACTCACTGTAATGAGGCAGCAGTTACGCTAGACTCCATCTGGCCTCTGTTCAGCGGTCTCCTTCTTTTCAGAAGTGCACAAAACTTTGAGCAATGGCACTTTTATGCAATCCTAAAAAGACAGACCCCGTCGGCTCACAGGTCCTATGGCGTCCACAGTGCCTCCATCTGCCTCATTATACGGAATCTTCAGAGATTTACACGTAAACCCCAGTGTAAGCGCTCAGAGCAGAGCGCAGGATAAATGTGCCACAGGATAAATGTGCTCCGATGCTCTGAGTCTTTCTGCCATCTTTGGGAGACAGAATGAACAAATCAGCAGCAGGTGAAGAATTGGTTGTATTCTTTTTTTATGCTGTTCCTCTTGCGGTATAAGTGATTAGGTGACTTTATTCTTCAGACCGATGTGATTACAATGATACCAGATTTATATCATGTTTTTATGTTTGTCTGCTGTCACACATTAAAAGACGTTTTTTACAGAGTCATACGAGGCCTTGTTTTTTGCGGGACAAGCTGACGTTTTTATTGGTACCATTTTCGGGCACATGACTTTTTTTATCGCTTTCTATTCCAATTATTGAGAGGAAGAAAGAACAAAAACCAAAATTTCAGGAATTGTTCCATGTGTGGTAAAATTATTAAGGCAGTTTTAATTCTTCGGGTCAGTATGATTACAGAGATACCTCATTTATATAGTTTTTTATGTTTTAGTGCTTGTACACAATAAAAACTATTTTATAGAAAAAATAATTATTTTTGCATTGCTTTATTCTGAGAGCTATGATTTTTTTTATTTCTCCACTGTTGGAGCTGTGTGGTGGTTTTCAGCTATACCAATTTTATTTACATTTGTCCTCCTGATCGTGTTTTATTGCACTTTGTGTTCAGCAGTATGATAATAGAGAAACTTTTTTTTACCTTTTTTTTTATTTATTTTTTTACGGTGTTCACTGCATAATGGGCCACACATAGTGCTCCATACAGTATAATAGCCCCACACAACCTTCTATACAGTTTAATGGCCATAAATATTGCTCCACAGTATAATGGCCTTACATATTCCTCCATACATTATAATTGGCTCCACATAATGCTCCATACAGTATAATGGCCCCACATAGTCCTCCGTACAGAATAATGAGCCCCACATAGTGCTCCATACAGTATAATTGCCTAGCATAACCCTCTATACAGTATAATGGCCTAGTATAGCCCTCTATACAGTATAATGGCCTAGTATAGCCCTCTATACAGTATAATGGCCTAGTATAGCCCTCTATACAGTATAATGGCCTAGTATAGCCCTCTATACAGTATAATGGCCTAGTATAGCCCTCTATACAGTATAATGGCCTAGCATAGTCCTCTATACAGTATAATGGCCCCACATAGTGCTCCATACAGTATAATGGCCCCACATAGTCCTCCGTACAGAATAATGAGCCCCACATAGTGCTCCATACAGTATAATGGCCTAGTATAGCCCTCTATACAACATAATGGCCTAGTATAGCCCTCTATACAGTATAATGGCCTAGTATAGCCCTCTATACAGTATAATGGCCTAGCATAGTCCTCTATACAGTATAATGGCTGTTGTGAGTTCTGTTTTTGGGCTCCCTCTGGTGGTTACTGATGGTACTGGATGATTTGTGTTCTGCTGTCTCTGGTGTCCACCTGTTCTATTAGCATTTGGGAGTTTCCTATTTAACCGGGCTTTCTTGTCATTTCCCCGCCGGCTATCAAGGTTATCAGAGTGTTTTGTTACCTCAGCTTCTGGCTTCAGTAATCTTCAGGACAAGCTAAGTTTTTGTTTTTCTTGTTCCACGTTTTGCTTTATTTTTGTCTTGTCCAGCTTGCATATAATTGTTTCTTTGCTGCTGGTTGCTCTAGTGGGCTGTAATTGCTCCTCATGTTCCATGAGTTGGAACATGAGTTCAAGTAATTACAGGATGGTTTTTTGAAGGGTTTTTTGCTGACCGCGCAGTTTACTTTTGTATCCTCTGCTATCTAGTTTTAGCGGGCCTCATTTTGCTGAATCTGTTTTCATACTGTGTATGTGCCTTCCTCTCATTTCACCGTCATTATATGTGGGGGGCTGCTATTTCTGTGGGGTATTTCTCTGGAGGCAAGAGAGGTCTGTGTTTCTTCTAATAGGGGAAGTTAGATCTTCGGCTGGTGCGAGACGTCTAGGACCAACGTAGGCACGTTCCCCGGCTATTGTTATTTGTGTGTTCAGGTTTAGGGTCGCGGTCAGCTCAGGTTCCATCACCCTAGAGCTCGTTGGTGCTTGTCCTTTTGTGATTCCCTGCCATTGGAATCATGACAAATGGCCCCACATAGTGCTCCATACAGTATAATGGCCCCACTTAGTCCTCCGTACAGAATAATGAGCCCCACATAGTGCTCCATACAGTATAATGGCCTAGTACAGCCATCTATACAGTATAATGGCCTAGCATAGTCCTCTATATAGTATAATGGCCCCACATAGTGCTCCATACAGTATAATGGCCTAGTATAGCCCTCTATACAACATAATGGCCCCACATAGCGCTCCATACAGTACACAGCTGTGCTCAAAAGTTTTAATACTCCAGCAGAATTTTTGCTTTCCTGGCCTTTTTTTCAGAAAATATGAATGATAACACCACAACTTTTTCTTTTACTCGTGGTTAGTGGTTGGGAGGGCCATTTATTGTCAAACTACTGTGTGTTCTCTTTTTAAATCAAAATGACAACCCAAAACATCCAAATGACCCTGATCAGAAGTTCACATACCCCCTTAATGCCTCATCTTTTTAGGCATCCGGGAGGTCTCGTTCCAGATCTCTTGTGACGTTTTCATTAATCATTTTGTTGTTTACCTGTATTCTTTTTCCTTTTTGTTTTTTTTTCTCACAGTTATTTGTTCCCTGACTTACTTTCGGCTTCTATTTGAACAGGAGATCAAGGTGTTCTTTATCGTGTGATTCTCAATTCGTCATCTAACAATTTAGTTTTACCACATTTCTTCTCAATTGAATCTGTTATTTGCTGATGTAGGTCCTTTTACTGTTACTGCTTTTGTCTATACTGAAAATTAATAAATAAAGATTTAAAAAAAAAAAAATTCACATCCCCCATTTCTTAATAGCGTGTATTGCCCCCCTCTAACATCAATGTCAGCTTGAAGTCTTTTGTGGTAGCTGTTGATGATGATCTTTATTTTCTCAGATGGTAAAGCTGCCCACTCTTCTTGGCAAAAAGCCTCCAGTTCCTGTAAATTCCTGGGCTGTCTAGCATGAACTGTGCGCTTGAGATCTCCCCAGAGTGGCTCAATGATATTGAGGTCAGGAGACTGAGATGGCCACTCCGGAACCTTCACTTTGTTCTCCTGTAGCCAATGACAGGTCGACTTGGCCTTGTGTTTTGGATCGTTGTCATGTTGGAACATCCATGTACGTCCCATGAGCAGCTTCTGGGCTGATGAGTCCAAATTTGCCTCCAGTATTTGCTGATAATGTGCTGCATTCATCTTTCCTTTAACTTTGACCAAGTTTCCTTTGCCTTTGTAGCTCACACATCCCCAAAACATCAGCGATCCATCTCCATGCTGTACAGTAGGAATGGTGTTCCTTTCATCATAGGCCTTGTTGACCTCTCTCGAAATGTACCGTTAATTTTAATTAATTTTGGTCTAATCACTCCAAATTACCTTGTTGCAGAAGTTTTGAGGCTTGTCTCTGTGCTGTTTTACGTATTGTAGGTGAGATACTTTGTGACATTTGTGCAGTAATGGATTTCTTCTGGTGACTCGACCATGCAGCCCATTTTTCTTCAAGTGCCTCCATATTGTGCATCTTGAAGCAGCCTCACCGCTAATTTTCAGACAGTCCAGTGTTTCAGTTGATGTTATTTGTGGGTTTTTCTTTGCATCCCGAACAATTTTCCTGGCAGTTGTGGATGACATTTTTGTTGGTCTTCCGGACCGTGGTTTTGTTTTTACAGAGCCCCTGATTTTCCATTTGTTAATAACAGTTTGAACGCTGCTGACTGGCATTATCAATTCCTCGGATATCTTTTTGTATCCCTTTCCTGTTCTATACAATTCAACTAGATTTTCCTGTAGATACATTGACAATTCTTTTGCTTTCCCCATGACTCTCAATCTAGAAATGTCAGTGGCTGGATGAAAGATGCCAGAGTCTGTCTGGATCCCAGAAACTCACTCAGCTTTTATGCACACACACTGATTACAAGCAAACAGGTCACAGGTGAGGAGGTTACCTTTAGTAGCCATTCACACCCATGTGTGTCAACTTCTGTGCATGTTATCAGGCCAAAATCAAAAGGGGATGTGAACTTTTGATCAGGGTAATTAGGATGTTTTGGGTTGTCATTCTGATTTAACCCCTTAATGACCAACAATACGCCTTTTAAGAACGGCAGTTAAGGGTACTTATGCCTCAGCACCATGTTTTAACGGCGCTGAGAAATAAGTGTATAGCGCCCCCTAGAGTCAGAATTTCTCCGGGATCTTGGCTACCGGGAGTATCTGAGACATCAGGGAACATGATTCGGGTCAGTTTTTACCGACACCAGTGTTGTGATCGCCGTTATTAACAGAATAACGGTGACCACAAAAAAAGTCTGATTTCCCATTTAATTTGTCTCTCCTCTGAGAGTCTTCTTCCAGGATGAAAATGGCACAGTGCACCCACCAAGATCTGCTGATCGGCACCTGGCAACAATAGGACATTTTTCCTATTGATTCATTTTGATCAATGTGATAGAAACCATCACAGTAATCAAAATAAAAAAAAGTAAATCAATCCCCCTTTATCACCCCCGTAGTTGGTTAAAAATGATAAAATTAAAACAATGAATTTATTTCCGTTTTTCCATTAGGGTTACAGTTGGGCTAAAGTTAGGGTTGGGCTAAAGTTAGGGTTGGGCTAAAGTTAGGGTTGGGCTAAAGTTAGGGTTGGGCTAAAGTTAGGGTTGGGCTAAAGTTAGGGTTGGGCTAAAGTTAGGGTTGGGCTAAAGTTAGGGTTAGCGTGGGGTTAGAGTTGGGGTGGGGCTAGGGTTAGGGTTGGACTAAAGTTAGGGTTAGGGTGGGGCTAGGGTTAGGGTTGAGCTAGGGTTAGGGTTGGGCTAAAGTTAGGGTGGGGTTAGGGTTGGGGCTAGGGTTAAGATTGAGTCTAGGGTTGGGATTATGGTTAGGGTTGGGATTACGGTTAGGGTTGGAGTTAGAATTGAGGGGTTCCACTGTTGAGGTGTCTCCAAACGCGATATGGCGCCACCATTGATTCCAGCCAATTTTGCATTCAAAAAGTCAAATGGTGCTCCCTCCTTTCTGAGCCCTGCCATGCATCCAAACAGTGGCTTTCCCCCACATATATTTGTATTAAGGAGAAATCGCACAACAAATTGTCTGGTCCATTTTCTCCTGATACACTTGTGACGCCCAGGAGACCGGGATACCCAGCACCGGACCAATGGAGTCTGTCTCTTGAGAGGGATGTCACGGGTGGCTTGACCCGGTGCTGTGGCCTCAGGCAATGCACAGTGTAAGGGGTATCATGAGGGGACAGGCACTTACTTGATCAGCAGCAGGTTCTCCCAGCGGTGATGATCCCAATCCTGGATAGATGGCTATTGTCCAAATGAAAGACTGAGGCACTGAAACGTTTAACCAGTTTACTTTAACAAAAAAGGATTTACAACCAGTCCTGTCACCGGAGTCTGTATGGGAACTCTGAGTTACTTTGACCCTGCCGGGGTCTTCGCCTCTTATTGTGCGCAATTTCTGTGTGGCCCTGCTGCTGTATGTGAACTGGCTGCTGGCCCAATCTGTCCCCTCCGGGTCCTTGTTCGACGGGCAACCCGAGTCCTTTTATCGGTTTACCCCCTCCGGGAGTACCGCTGAACTCTGTGTCTGTTGCTGCGTCCGGCCCTAGTGAAGCTGATATCACCTCACGTTTTTCCGGTTGCTGTATTATATGTAATGAATACAGCCACGGATCCGGTATCCGTCTTTGCGCCTGTTCTGGGTAGTGATTAATGCTACCCGGTTCTCACAATGTCCTTTTTCTTTATCCCTCTTCTCCTCAGGCCGGTGATTTAGGCCTGGTAACAGTCACAGGGCTGTTAGAGATTCAATTGTATGACCTCTCACTTTCAGCTCCTTGGCCCAACTGCCATTTCTTCTCTCAGACCAGAATGGATCAAGGGGAGTCTCTGGAGCTCCCCCTTCTGGCCGGAGGTGGTAGTGCAGTCTTGCTATTTTAGTATTTGTACTTACTGTCAGTAACTATTTTTGTGGCAAATACCCCTAGGGGTGCCACATTCCCCCTTAGTTAAGAACAGTACTCCGGGACTGTGGGACAATAACATTTTGAAATAACAATTAATATGTACAGAGTCTTAAAAATGAAAAGTTACAAAAACCACTCAAGGAAACAAAAATAGAGTTCTGTAAAAAGTCACTTCAAATAGCGTCCATTAATACAGTTCTATCCTTGAAGGTATTAGGAACGGCACTGTACTTAGTGTCCAGGAATTTAGTTCCATTTTTCCAATGGAGTTATCAATATAAAGTCTAAAGAAAGTTCAAAAAGAGCAAAAAGCAAAGTTCAAAAAGCAGTCTTTCCGGAGCTTTGATTTAGTGCCTCCGGGCTGATAAAAAGTTCAAGAATATGCAATAAGTTCATACAGACAAGTCTCTGTAGGCACTGGGCTTAAACGTTGCAGACTGATAACAATGACTATACTACATTTTCTGTTTAACTATATACGGCATAACATATATACAATTCACATTATGAGCTTTATAGTTGGTAATCTGCAAACCTGGCCGGTAATTGACCCTGGGTACTACGCTGTGATCTACGTAATAGCGGTGTCTCTTCATGTGGTGTACTACTGTCTACTGCGGATGTAGTATCTGCCCGCTCTGCTAAAGATAATTCCACGACTATGGAGTTGGCAAGTCCACCGTGAATGGGATTACTCTGACCAGGAATCTGTTCTTCCTGGCCTGGAACCTCCTGTAGTACGGGGTCAGCCTCTTCCTGTCTTGGGACTTCTGGTATTGGGTTCGGTGTTGGATAAAAGGCCACCATGGGAACCACTACTGCACCATGGTATGTTAGTAGGGTTTTGGGAAAGTCTCCTATACAGGTGTGATACACTTCCTCTTCTTTTTCCTTTACTGGTTGAACCTGTATGGGTTGAATAACTTCTGGTTCTGGCTGGACAACGTCTGGCTCTTTCAATGCTTCCGGACATAATTTAAGATTGTCTCTTGACACTAGTACAGATGTTAAGCCTCCGTTTTTGCTAATGAGACACATTTTAGGATTATCCACTCTTGTTGGTAAAACTGTGTAGGGTACGGCTTCCCACTGATTGTCCAGTTTATTGGTTCGACGATTTCTCTTGAGCACTTGGTCACCCGGTCTTAATGGGGTCGCTAGAGCATTCTGGTTGAAAGTTCGCTCTTGTCTTTCTCTAGTTTGCTGAAGGCTTCTTTCCACACTCTCTTGCACTTGGCGATACTTCTTTTGCCGTATGATATCCCAATTGGAGTCTTGAACTTCTGCGTCTGGTTTCAGAATTCCCATTTCTAGATCGATTGGTAATTGGCCGGGTCTTGCACGCATAAGGTAAGCTGGGGTGCAGTTGGTGGAGCTCACCGGGACATGATTATACAGATCCACCAAGTCAGGCAATTTCTCTGGCCATTGATTCCTTTCTGTCTCAGGTAAAGTCTTTAGTAGGTCTATTACAATATGGTTCATCTTCTCGCATAAGCCGTTTGTTTGTGGATGATAGGCCGTCGTCCGGATCTTTTTGCAACCATACATATTACAGAATTCTCTGAAGATCTCTGATTCAAAGGCTGTACCTTGGTCGGTGAGAACCTGTTCCGGATATCCATGGGGTCTACAAAAGTACGTTTGGAACGCTTTGGCTGCTGTTTTTGCTGTCAGATCTTTTACGGGTACTACTACCAAGAAACGTGAATAATGGTCCACGATGGTCAAGGCATAGACCTAGCCGGACCGGCTTGGTGTCAACTTCACGTGGTCCATGGCTACAAGTTCAAGTGGTTGTTTGGTGATTATGGGCTGCAGTGGTGCTCTTTGGTTCTTTTGATCGTTTCTTCTGAGGTTGCACGGGCCACAATTTCTGCACCACTGTTCGATTGATTTTCTCATCCCGACCCAATAAAATCTTTCTCTTAGAAGTACTTCTAACTTTTTCCAACCGAAGTGACCAGCACCATTATGGTAAGCTTCGAGGACCATCTTCACATCTTGTTTAGGCACAATAATCTGCCAAACCAATTCATGTGTTTTTGGATTGGTGTATCTTCTACAGAGCTTCCCTTGATACAGGAACATTTTGCCTCTCTCTTTCCAGAGTTGATGCGTCTCTTCTGGGGCATCCTCATAGGGATATGCACTTTGCTCAGTCAACAGTTCCTTCACCAACTTCACAGCCGGATTGCTGTCTTGGGTGTCAGCCCATCTATGGTGTGCTAACGGATTAAAATTCACCTCTTGTTGTTTCTGATAGGTACTTGACTGATGATGTTTTGCCTTGGGACGATGGAAGGCTGGTAGTTCAATTTCTTCAAGCTCCCCCGTTTCCTCTTCTACATCTCTCAAGTGTGGCATCCGGGATAGGGCATCGGCATTTCCATTCTTGCGACCTGCTCGATACTTGATTATGAAGTTGTAATTAGATAACCGGGCTATCCATCGCTGTTCTAACGCACCTAATTTGGCTGTGTCCAGGTGGGTCAACGGATTGTTGTCAGTATAGACAATAAATTCTGCAGCGGCCAGATAGTGTTTGAAACGTTCAGTCACAGCCCAAACTACTGCCAGTAGTTCCAATTTGAAGGAGCTATAATTTTCTGGATTTCTTTCAGTAGGCCGGAGCTTTCTACTTGCAAAGGCGATGACTTTTTCCCGACCTTCTTGCTTTTGTGACAGCACCGCTCCTAGTCCCACATTACTGGCATCGGTGTAGAGGATGAAAGGTTGATGGTAATCTGGGTATGCCAGAACCTCTTCTCCGGTTAGTGCCTTCTTTAGTTGTTCAAAGGAGTCTTCCCTTTCGTCGTTCCACTGAAAAGGAGGGTTTCGGTTTGAAGGTTTCTTCGTCTGCCCTACCAAGGTGTCTTGCAAGGGTGCTGCCAACTTGGTAAATCCTTTTATAAATCTGCGATAGTAACCCACCAATCCCAGGAATTGTCTCACTTCTTTTGCGCTGGTAGGTCTTGGCCAATCCCTTATGGCGCTTATTTTCTCGGGATCTGGTGCTACTCCCTCCGAACTCACGATGTGTCCCAGGTACTGTACCTTTGGCTTTAGAAGGTGACATTTGGATGGCTTGACTTTCATGCCATACCTGGATAAGGCTTCGAACACTTCTGCCAGGTCTATTAAGTGTTGTTCGTAAGTCTTTGAGTAGACGATCACATCATCTAGGTACAGGAGGACGGTCTCGAAGTTCTTGTGTCCGAGGCAGCATTCCATCAGCCGCTGGAAGGTACCGGATGCGTTGCAGAGTCCGAACGGCATGCGATTAAATTCACATAGACCCATTGGTGTGGTGAATGCCGTCTTTTCCTTATCTCTCTCAGCCACAGGGACTTGCCAATACCCGCTTGTTAAGTCTAAGGTGGAAAAATAATTAGCAGATTTCAAAGCAGTTAAGGACTCTTCTATTCTAGGCAAGGGGTAGGCGTCTTTATGGGTGATGTTATTAATCTTCCGGTAGTCTACGCACATTCTCATGGTTCCGTCCTTTTTTTTGACAATCACTAGAGGGGCCGCCCAGGGGCTACAGCTGTCTCTTATTACCCCGGCCTGTTTCATCTCCCTCAGCATATCTTTTGCACATTGATAGTGAGCGGGCGGTATGGGTCTATATCTTTCTTTTATTGGGGGATGGTCACAGGTGGAGATTGTGTGTTCTACCCCTTCTATCCGTCCGAAGTCCAATGGGTGTTTACTGAAGACTTGTTCATATTCCGTCACTAGCCTATACACCCCTTGTTTTTGATGGGTAGGTGTTGAATTTATGCCCACGTGTAGCTGTTGACACCAATCCTCCAATTCTCCATCTGAGCCGTTGCCTTCCACCTGACAGGTTGGTTCTAAGGGCTCAATGGTTGTGATGGCATTGTTGTCAACAGTATATAGCTTTGCCATTGTAGCATACCTTGGCAAAGTGACCTCTTCCTCTCCACAGTTCAAAAGTCGTACCGGCACTCGTCCCCGGTGTACCTCGACTACCCCTCGTGCTGTGAGTATAGTGGGCCTGCTGTCGGTGTACACTGGTTCTATTAAGGCTTGATAATCTTGTCCCTTAGTACCAATGGCTGCTCTACACCATACCAGCATTTCTGTTTTTGGTGGGATTACAATAGACGTTGGATCACTTACCCTCACACTGCCGATTTCTCCACCTGCAACTTCTACCTGTTGCCTTAACATCAATACTTTTATTTCCCTCCGGAGAACTCTCTGCTGGCAGGATTGGGCAGTTTCATCAATTTGCTGTAAGACAGAAATGACTTCGGAAAAGCAGTTCTCTAACACATTCATTCCTATCAATACAGTTGGTTCACAGTTCCGCCGGTCAACATCAACAACAATTATACCCTGTTTCTTCAATTCTACTTTACCAATCTTTATGGTCATCTCCCTGAATCCTAGTTTCGGTACCAACTTACCATTACTGGCCCATATATCTAGTTCAACATCAGAGGGCCCTTTATCAATATCTGCATCAGCCCAGTACCTCTTATAAAGGATATACGGTATAGATGAAATCTGGGAACCTGTGTCCAGCAAAGCGTTGAGGGGAATTCCGTCCAGCACGATCGGGATAATGGGTCGTCCTCCGATGTACCTGTCGTGCCAGGGTGTTGGGCCTTGAAAGTTCATTCCTGCGAAGCGGCCCGCATTCCCAGGGGATTCCCGTTTAAATCACAATCTCGTGCAAAGTGGCCTGGCTGCTGGCAACGGCGGCAAATGGGCTGTCCATCCGGTTGGTAGCGGTCGCGGGGTCGTCCTCTCCATGTCGGGTATCTCCGGGGTCTCATCCATGGAACACCTTCCCTACGGTTTGACAACTCCATCTTGTGTCCTCTCATCTCCTGCATGGTTTTAGCCATTGAAGCAACAACATCAGTTAAAGAGTCAAGCTTTTGTTGAAGAGCCTCATTAGTACTGGGCCCCAGGGGCTTAGCAATGGCTCCGGACATAGCTGATGTCACTGGTACTCCATGTTGTTGAGGTGCCTCTGCCATGAGTTGCGCAGGATCCTGATCCCGAGGTGCCTCTGCCAGCTGGAGACGTATAGCACTCTCCTTTAATTGGGCAAATGTCAATTCAGGGTTCTTAAAAACAAGCATGCTCACATGCCCCCGGTGAGAAGGGGTGTAGAGTCCCTCCATAAATTGATCTCTTAGCAGTTTATCCGCTCCGGTGTTAAAAATGGGTTCAGCCAGTGTAAGTGATTTAAGGGCTTCCTGCAGGTTTAAGGCAAAGTCTCTCACGCCCTCATTAACTTTTTGTTTGCAATTAAAGAATCGTACTTTAGCTTTGCTGCTGGCAGTGGTTTCAAATGTAGCTTTTAATCCAGCAAATATGCGTTCAACAGTGCCTTTTAGATCAGCTGCCCATGCTGTGACTTCTCGCTTAGCATGGCCACTTAACTGCATCATCAGGAGACTAACACGCTGAACTTCACCCACGGGGAACATGTCAAAATGGGCCAGCATCTTTTCTCTGAAATCGTCAAGGGTATTAGGCTCACCTTCATACATTGGAAGCCATGGGCCACCCGGGGTATATGGCATCAGCACCGGCATGATGGGCGCCACTCCTTGAACCGCTGCGCTGCCGGACTCTCTATTGACACTCTGTCTTTCAGCTGCATTAGCGTTGCCGGGTGCTGCGGCGTCTCCGTGCTGCGACATACTGTGCCCCCTTAGTTAATCCGGACCCTTCCGGTCCTCCGCTTCCGTCGGGATAGTGTAGATTCGTTCCGCTGTGCAGCAGGATCGATTTTCCCCTTGCTCTGATGTCAGAGCGCTCAGCTTGGTGCCGCCCACAATGACACGCCCCCTGCTGCTCCCACCCACCGCGCTCTGTAATGGCGGATTCTGAAGTTTTTCAGTTAGACTGGGGCTCAGGTGATGGCGTAGCTCAATTAACAGTCTCGTGCCTAACGGTTATGAAGTGATTACCTCAGGGGATGGCGGCCATCTTTACTCCATTATAACCAATGGGGAAAAGTCACTTTCAATAGTTTTCAATGGGGAATGGATTTTTCTTTAATAAAGTCAATTTTCAAGATTTTTCATCCCAGTTTTCACAGTTTTGGGCTCCAATCACGGCACACAATACCCGGTATACGGGCTGGCTAGATCCTGTTCGTGACGCCAATTGTGACGCCCAGGAGACCGGGATACCCAGCACCGGACCAATGGAGTCTGTCTCTTGAGAGGGATGTCACGGGTGGCTTGACCCGGTGCTGTGGCCTCAGGCAATGCACAGTGTAAGGGGTATCATGAGGGGACAGGCACTTACTTGATCAGCAGCAGGTTCTCCCAGCGGTGATGATCCCAATCCTGGATAGATGGCTATTGTCCAAATGAAAGACTGAGGCACTGAAACGTTTAACCAGTTTACTTTAACAAAAAAGGATTTACAACCAGTCCTGTCACCGGAGTCTGTATGGGAACTCTGAGTTACTTTGACCCTGCCGGGGTCTTCGCCTCTTATTGTACGCAATATCTGTGTGGCCCTGCTGCTGTATGTGAACTGGCTGCCAGCCCAATCTGTCCCCTCCGGGTCCTGGTTCGACGGGCAACCCGAGTCCTTTTATCGGCTTACCCCCTCCGGGAGTACCGCTGAACTCTGTGTCTGTTGCTGCGTCCGGCCCTAGTGAAGCTGATATCACCTCACGTTTTTCCGGTTGCTGTATTATATGTAATGAATACAGCCACGGATCCGGTATCCGTCTTTGCGCCTGTTCTGGGTAGTGATTAATGCTACCCGGTTCTCACAATGTCCTTTTTCTCTGTCCCTCTTCTCCTCAGGCCGGTGATTTAGGCCTGGTAACAGTCACAGGGCTGTTAGAGATTCAACTGTATGACCTCTCACTATCAGCTCCTTGGCCCAACTGCCAGTTCTTCTCTCAGACCAGAATGGATCAAGGGGAGTCTCTGGAGCTCCCCCTTCTGGCCGGAGGTGGTAGTGCAGTCTTGCTATTTTAGTATTTGTACTTACTGTCAGTAACTATTTTTGTGGCAAATACCCCTAGGGGTGCCACACACTTGTGAAAATAAAAAAAATTAGTTCCAAATAAAAAATGTCGTGAAGAAAGTAAAATGTTTATTTTTTCCTTCCATATTGTTTCACTTCCTGTGAAACACCTGAAGGGTTAATAAACTTCATGAAAGTGATTTTGAGCACCTTGAGGGGTGCAGTTTTTAGAATGGTGTCACTTTTGGTTATTTTCTGTTATATTGACCCTCCAAACTCATTTCAAATGTGTGGTGGTCCCTAAAAAAATGGTTTTAGAAATCACTGGTCAACTTTTAACCCTTATAACATCCTAACAACAAAAAATTATGTTTCTAAAATTGTGCAGATGTAAAGTAGACATGTGGGTAATGTTAGTTATTAACTTTTTTCTGTGATATGACTCTGATTTAAGTGAACAAAAATTGAAAGTTTGAAAATTGCAAAATTTTCTAAATGTCACCGCTCTGCTTTCCGGCTGCCCGGCGCTCACAGCCAGTGCAGGAAAGCAGAGCGCCGGGGACAGACGGCTGTAGGTAAGTATGTAGTGTTTGTTTTTTTAACTTTTACGCTGGTAACCAGGGTAAACATCGGGTTACTAAGCTCGGTCCTGCGCTTAGTAACCCGATGTTTACCCTGGTTACCAGTGAAGACATCGCTGGATCGGCGTCACACTCGCCGATTCAGCGATGTCTGCAGGAGATCCAGCTACGAAATAAAGTTCTGGACTTTCTGCAGCGACCAACGATCTCCCAGCAGGAGCCTGATCGCTGCTGCTTGTCACACTGGACGATATCGCTAGCCAGGATGCTGCAACGTCACGGATCACTAGCGATATCGTTCAGTGTGAAGGTACCTTAAGCAGAGGAAAATGTGCTGAATGGACCTAGGGCCAGACTTTATCAATTTCATCTGTATCTCAAGGTCTCCATCCATTGTTCTCCCAGTCTCTAGGCCCATTGTGTGGATGGAGATAGTAGACCCAGGGGAGCTGTCACCACAGGTGGTCTCATATCAGCCCCAGGTGATGGGGCTGGGCCACTGGAGAATAGCTCCACTATTACTTCCAGTGTTCGTGTTTCCTAAGGACCAATTCCAGGAGACAGCCTGGGGTATTTAGGACACTGACGAGGGAATGGGGGATTGTTGCTGGCTGGAGTGGGATACACACTAAACTGGTGGGAGAAACCCAAAGCTGTGGTGCAACCAAAAGTTGGGAGGCAGTATCACCTGGCACGAGGGCAGTGGAACCATGGGCCCCAGGGAAGGAATCTTGTGGACTGAGGAGATTGTATTTTGTCCATTGCTGTATGACTGTGGAAGGAAGAGATAAAACTAATTGCATCGTTAACCTGCCTGGGTGATTAATACAACACACAACCTCAGATCCTCACACCCCTATAATGCTTAGTACAGGCCCCTGATTGGTTCAGTATGAAGTTTGTGCCCCCCTGCTGTAGATGGAGCTATATTGGTTCTTCTGCGCTGACCCTGCCATGCTGGTGCTGTGGAGAAGACTTCCTCATGTCTCTGCTCCTGCCCCATCTGCCCAGGGTCGGCTCATCCATTACCGGGCTGCACTTGGCAGTAGTCATACCATGAGAGGACATCCTCATGAGTCTGCTCCTGCCCCGGGTCAGCTCATCCATTACCGGGCTGCACTCGGTGGTAGTCATACCGTGAGAGGACATCCTCATTAGTCTGCTCCTGCCCCGCTGCCCAGGGTCACCTCATCCATTACCTGGCTGCACGTGGCGGTAGTCAAACGTGAGATGACCTCCTCATGACTCTGCTCCTGCCCCGGCTGCCCAGGGTCGGCTCATCCATTATCAGGCTGCACTTGGCGGTAGTCATACACCGTGAGAGGACATCCTCATGACTCTGCTCCTGCCCCGGCTGCCCAGGGTCGGCTCATCCATTACCGGGCTGCACTTGGCGGTAGTCATACCGTGAGAGGACATCCTCATGACTCTACTCCTGCCCCGGCTGCCCAGGGTCAGCTCATCCATTACCGGGCTGCACTTGGTGGTAGTCATACCGTGAGAGGACATCCTCATGAGTCTGCTCCTGCCCCGGCTGCCCAGGGTCGGCCCATCCATTACCTGGCTGCACGTGGCGGTAGTCAAACTGTGAGATGACATCCTCCTGACTCTGCTCCTGCCCCGGCTGCCCAGGGTCGGCTCATCCATTATCGGGCTGCACTTGGCGGTAGTCATACCGTGAGAGGACATCCTCATGACTCTGCTCCTGCCCCGGCTGCCCAGGGTCGGCTCATCCATTACCTGGCTGTACTGAGCGGCTTTAAAAAATGTTATTAGAGAGTAAAAAATGAGCTGGATTTTCTGCCACATGTGCCGAAAGGAAAAATGGATTTAGTTTTCCTGCTTTTCTCCCATCGTAGCCTCTAATAGGAGCCAGATGAGTCTGGAAGCAAAAGAGCTGCTGGAGGGGCCGGGAATGTGCAGACCTCCACCCTACACCCAACACGTGTCTGGAGCGCCCCCAGACGCAGGTCCACGGGGTACTCGGTCCGGGGTGGTCACAGTGGCTAGACCCGGTCCGTGACCCTGCTAAGGGCGTCTATTAAAAGGTGATAATGCGTGGTGCAGAACGTGAGGAATAACGAGGACACAGGGTTGCAGTCGCTTTACCTTTTACTGAAGGCTTCGGAGTCCGCAATCCAGAGCACTGCTAACAGAGCTGGCTGAGACTGGCCAGTCCGAAGGCACATCCAGAGTTCCCTTTGCAGGTGGAAATCAGTGTCTATCTTCTAGCGCCTGTGTGTTGTAGTCCTTCCCTGCTGAGCACCACGGGATAGTCCTCACAACTGTTGTATCTGTTCTCTCTCTCTCTGTCCCCCAGTTTATCTGGCTAGGACGCACCCGTATGACAGGTAGGCCTGGAGTTATTCTGGGACCCTAGTGTCGCCCCTCTCCCACAATTGCCTCCGATGTCTGCTTAGGTGATCTTAGGGAGACAGCCAACCTGTAATCAAGTGTCCTGCCGCTGTTTGAAGTAATGCTTGAAGTCTGTTACTTCCTCGGTGCTCGGGCCACCGGCTACGCGCCTCAGAAGGATGTTCTATCTCCTTCATACTCTGATCCTGTTTCTCACTCCTCCACAATATACTTCACTTCGTGTCATTTCTTTGGATACCGCCGCAAGGTAGTGCAGGCGCGGCTCCGCAACGATCTGTCCTTTCTGCTAGGCCCCTGTCAGGAACCCACTTCTGACAGGTCCTCCCTGGAGCTCTCCCAGGCTGCTTTCTCTCTGACTTCCTGTCCAACCCCTAGTTTTACCAGAGTGTGAGGAGTGGCCTAATACATAGAGCCTTTTGCTCCCCCTGGTGGCCGGAGTGTGAAGTGTAATGTGTGACTGTGATACCTGATCAGGTGAACTACTTTAGTGCAATCAGACATAACATCACTCCCCTTAGTGGCAGAGCGACATTACTGCAACAACCAGGACTCTGGTCTGGCCTATAATCCACACACATCCTCATGGTGCCATCTTTCTTCCTAACGAGAACTAATGGAGCTGCCCAGGGGCTACAGCTGTCTCTCACTACCCCAGCCTCCTTTATCTCTCGTAACATGTCCTTGGCACACTGATAATGAGCTGGGGGTACAGGACGGTATCTTTATTTTACAGGTGGATGATCTCCTGTGGGAATATGGTGTTGAATCCCTTTTACCCGCCCGAAATCAAGGGGGTGCTTGCTGAATACCCGCTCATACTCGTGAACCACCCTGTAGGCCCCCTGTATCTGGTGAGATGGAGTAGCATCAGTGCCCACATGTAATTCTTGATACCAATCTTTCGATTGCTCTGCAGAGCCGTTGTCCTCCGCCGGATTGGACCGAACCAAGGGCCCGGGTGCCTGTATCATGCTGTTATTAACAGTAAATAGCTTGGCAAGCGTGACATATTTGGTTAGGTGGACCTCTTCCTCCCCACAGTTAAGAACACGTATTGGCACCCTCCCCTTGCGGACGTCAACCACCCCTCTGGCTGTCAGGAGGGTAGGCCTATTCTCCGAATACACAGGTTCTACCAGGGCCTGATAGTCTTTGCCCCCGAGGCCTATAGCTGCCCGACACCATATTAACATTTCACTCCTGGGGGGTATTGCAATGGGGTTCGAATCACTCACTGTGACCCGGCCAATTTCACCACCAGTCAGCTCCACCTGCTGTCTCCACATCAGGGCTCTGATTTCGTTCTGCAAGGCACGTTGTTCACTGTAACCAGCTGTCTCTGCTACTTGCTGCAACAAGACAATAACTTCTGCAAGACAATTTTCTATGACATTAGTACCGATGGTCATCATGGGGTTACGTTCACGCCTGTCAATATCAACAATGACAATTCCTTGGGCCTCCAATTCTACCAGCCCCACCTTAATAGTGACCTCTTTATATCCCACTTGCGGCAGTGGCTGACCATTACTAGCTATTATGGTAAAATCAGCATCGGGGCCACGGGTGATGTCGGTGTCCTCCCAATAACGTCTATAAAGAATGTAGGGCATAGTTGTCACCTGGGAACCGGTGTCCAGCAAAGCGTTCATGGGGATACCATCGATCACGATGGGGAGAACTGGTCGCCCTCCGATGTATTTGGCTCTCCAATTTTGCAGGCCTGACCGTTCTACTCCTGGGGGTTGGCCCTCGGCCCCAGGGGTTGCTCGTTTAAATGACAGTACCTTGCAAGATGGCCCACCTGGTGGCAGCGGCGGCAGATGGGTCGTCCATCCCGATGAAAGCGATCGTCGTCTCTGCCTCTGGTCGACGGGACTCTCCTTGGTCGCTGCCAGGGGACATCTTCCGGTCTGGAAGCCAGCTGGATCTTCTCCTTGGGGGCCTCCTGTAGAGATTGGACGGTCCGGGCTAGGGCAGCAACGCTCCTGGTTAGTTCCTGTATCTGGAGGCGCAATCCTGCAGGGGAGTTTTCTTCCAAGGTCTGGGCATCGGCCTCGGCGGAAACAGGGGCATCCGGCGCCACCTCCTGGTGGTATGTGAGGGTGTGACGCCTGGGAAGTGTGGCGCGGCTGGGCTGTCGCTCTGGCAGTGCCTGGATGGCTTTATCTTTAAATTGCACCATAGTCAGGTCTGGATTCTGCATAGCCAGGAAGTGTAGCTGGGCCCTTTGGTGACTGCACAGGAGCCCTTCGACGAACCGCTCCTTCAGGAGTTTATCTTCATCTTGCATGCTGTTTGGGTCACTTTGCTTGATGGCCTGCAGCGCCTCCTGAAGATTAAGAGCATAGTCCCGTAAGCTATCCTGTGGCCTCTGCTTGCACCCATAGAACGTCAGTTTAATTTCCAAAGCGGTGCGGGTGTCAAAGGTGGTTTTAAGCTTTGCAAATACCTGTTGCGCAGTTCTCTTATCCGCCACGGGCCAGGACTTCACTTCCCTCAAGGCTGCTCCAAAGAGTTGGCCAGTTATCATATGAACTTTCTGGGGCTCCGTCAAGGGATAAAACTCGAGAAGGCTACAAATCCCCTCTTTAAAGTAGGTGAACATATGGGATTCTCCAGAATATCATGGGAGCCAGGCGGCTCCCGGTAGGTACGGCGTAGAGAAGGGCATTATGGCTGTCGTAGCTGCAGCAGTGTCCAGCTGGCTGATGGGAGCGGCAAGCCCCGTGGCATCTAGCGGTGATACCGGGTTTGTGGCTGCGTCTGCCACGGAATCTGGAAGTACCCCCGAGTCTGCAGCTGTGGCCGCCGCCTCCGCTCCTCCGGGATCCGACATGGCCGTTCCCTTCCCCTGCTAACCTGCTGGGGTCGGGGTTCTTCCTCCGGGATCGGCGCCGTGGTCAGGGTTCCTCTTCTGGGATCGGGGTCGGGGTTCTTCTTCTGGGATCGGCGCCGGGGTCTGGGTTCTCCTTCCGGGATCGGCACCTCACCGCGTCTTCCGCTCCGCGCTCTTTTCCAGCCGGCTCCACCCACGAAGTTATGGCTCCTCCCCTCACGCTCCACACGGCGCGGCAATGACGGATTTTTGGCGGCAAATAGCGATACACCGTCTTTGCAATAAGTCACAGTTCAATCAGTTCCAAGGCACACATGACCTGATTCTTCAGGCTTAAGTACATCCTGTTCGTGACGCCAAGTTGGAGCGCCCCCAGACGCAGGGCCACGGGGTACTCGGTCCGGGGTGGTCATGGTGGCTAGACCCGGTCCGTGACCCTGCTAAAGGGCGTCCAATAAAAGGTGATAATGCGTGGTGCAGAACGCGAGGAATAACGAGGACACAGGGTTGCAGTCTCTTATCTTTTACTGAAGGCTTCGGAGTCCGCAATCCAGAGCACTGTTAACAGGGCTGGCTGAGACCGGCCGGTCCGAAGGCACATCCAGAGTTCCCTTTGCAGGTGGAAATCAGTGTCTACCTTCTAGCGCCTGTGTGTTGTAGTCCTTCCCTGCTGAGCACCACGGGACAGTCCTCACAACTGTCGTATCTGTTCTTTCTCTCTCCGTCCCCCAGTTTATCTGGCTAGGATGCACCCGTATGATAGGTAGGCCTGGAGTTATTCTGGGACCCTAGTGCCGCCCCTCTCCCACGATTGCCTCCGATGTCTGCTTAGGTGATCGTAGGGAGACAGCCAACCTGTAATCAACTGTCCTGCCGCTGTTTGAAGTAATGCGTAGAGTCTGTTACTTCCTCCGTGCTTCGGCCACCGGCTACACGCCTCAGAAGGATGTTGTCGTGGTCTTAGGGGCACGACTCCTTCTGGTTCTATCTCCTTTGTACTCTGATCCCGTTTCTCACTCCTCCACAATATACTTTGCTTTGTGTCCTTTCTTTGGATACCGCCGCAAGGTAGTGCAGGTGCAGCTCCGCAACGATCTGTCCTTTCTGCTAGGCCCTTGTCAGGAACCCACTTCTGACAGGTCCTCCCTGGAGCTCTCCCAGGCTGCTTTCTCTCTAACTTCCTATCCAACCCCCAGTTTTACCAGAGTGTGAGGAGTGGCCTAATACATAGTGCCTTTTGCTCCCCCTAGTGGCCGGAGTGTGAAGTGTAATGTGTGACTGTGATACCTGATCAGGTGAACTCCTTTAGTGCAATCAGACATAACATCACTCCCCTTAGTGGCAGAGCGACATTACTGCAACGACCAGGACTCTGGGGCGCTGCATGTCCACCAAGTGAGGTCATGACTAATGGAGGCCACAGAAGATGCAGCCATGCACAAGGTGGGGCCACGCTGCTCTGTTGCGCACACCGGCTGCCGAAGACAAGACTGGGCCAGTTCAGACCTATTAATTAGACGGTTCATGGACGACCATCCTGGACCCTCAGAGGAAGATGCAGACATGTAAGTGACCATTGTTGGACCAACCAGATGATCAACAGATTATAAACCCCACGTCCGACTATCGAGCAACGATACCAGTCATATTCTCACACAACCACTGGCACAGACACGCCATCATCTTGGACGATGCCCGTCTAATAGGCGCGAATGAAAAAGGATCATAAGGGACAGAAAGTCTCCTGCAGGAGGACATCACAAGTACGAACACCCACAATCATCATCTGCACTGAACACACCCACCTAAACAGCATGGGGGCATCGCAGGGTCACCACGGCACTGATGGGGCAACGCAGGGTCACCCCAGCACTGATGGGACAACGCAGGGTCCACCCAGCACTGATGGGACAACGCAGGGTCACCACAGCACTGATGGGACAACGCAGGGTCACCCCAGCACTGATGGGCCAATGCAGGGTCACCACAGCACTGATGGGGGCAACGCAGGATCACCCCAGCACTGATGGGGGCAACGCAGGATCACCCCAGCACTGATGGGGGCAACGCAGGGTCACCCCAGCACTGATGGGACAACGAAGGATCATCCCAGCACTGATGGGACAACGCAGGGTCAACCCAGCACTCATGGGCCAACGCAGGGTCACCACAGCACTCATGGGCCAACGCAGGGTCACCACAGCACTGATGGGACAACGCAGGGTCACCACAGCACTGATGGGACAACGCAGGATCACCACAGCACTGATGGGGCAACGCAGGATCACCACAGCACTGATGGGGCAACGCAGGATCATCTCAGCACTGATGGGGCAAGGCAGAGTCACCACAGCACTGATGGGACAACACAGGATCATCCCAGCACTGATGGGGCAACGCAGGGTCACCACAGCACTGATGGGACAACACAGGATCATCCCAGCACTGATGGGGCAACGCAGGATCATCTCAGCACTGATGGGGCAAGGCAGGGTCACCCCAGCACTGATGGGGGCAACGCAGGGTCACCCCGACACTGATGGGGGCAATGCAGGATCACCCCGACACTGATGGGGGCAACGCAGGATAACCCCAGCACTGATGGGGCAAGGCAGGGTCACCACAGCACTGATGGGACAACGCTGGGTCACCACAGCACTGATGGGGGCAACGCAGGATCACCCCGACACTGATGGGAGCAACGCAGGATCACCTCAGCACTGATGGGGCAACGCAGGGTCACCCCGGTACTGATGGGGGCAACGCAGGGTCACCCCAGCACTGATGGGGGCAACGCAGGATCATCCCGGCACTGATGGGGGCAACGCAGGGTCACCACAGCACTGATGGGGGCAACGCAGGGTCAACCCGGCACTGATGGGGCAACGCAGGGTCAACCCGGCACTGATGGGGGCAACGCAGGGTCACCCCGGCACTGATGGGGGCAACGCATGGTCACCCCGGCACTGATGGGGGCAACGCAGGGTCACCACAGCACTGATGGGGCAACGCAGGGTCACCACAGCACTGATGGGGGCAACGCAGGATCACCACAGCACTGATGGGGCAACGCAGGGTAACTACAGCACTGATGGGGCAACGCAGGGTCACCACAGCACTGATGGGGCACGCAGGGTCACCACAGCACTGATGGGGCACGCAGGGTCACCACAGCACTGATGGGGGCAACGCATGGTCACCACAGCACTGATGGGGCAATGCAGGGTCACCACAGCACTGATGGGGGCAACGCAGGGTCACCACAGCACTGATGGGGCAACGCAGGGTCACCACAGCACTGATGGGGGCAACGCAGGATCACCACAGCACTGATGGGGCAACGCAGGGTAACTACAGCACTGATGGGGCAACGCAGGGTCACCACAGCACTGATGGGGCACGCAGGGTCACCACAGCACTGATGGGGGCAACGCATGGTCACCACAGCACTGATGGGGCAACGCAGGGTCACCACAGCACTGATGGGGGCAATGCAGGATCACCACAGCACTGATGGGGCAACGCAGGATCACCCCGGCACTGATGGGACAACGCAGGATCACCACAGCACTGATGGGGGCAATGCAGGATCATCCCGGCACTGATGGGGCAAGGCAGGGTCACCACAGCACTGATGGGACAACGCTGGGTCACCACAGCACTGATGGGGGCAACGCAGGATCACTGCGACACTGATGGGGGCAACGCAGGATCACCCCAGCACTGATGGGGGCAACGCAGGATCACCCCAGCACTGATGGGGGCAACGCAGGGTCACCACAGCACTGATGGGGGCAACGCAGGGTCAACCCAGCACTGATGGGGGCAACGCAGGGTCAACCCAGCACTGATGGGGGCAACGCAGGGTCAACCCAGCACTGATGGGGCAACGCAGGGTCACCACAGCAATGATGGGGGCAACGCAGGGTCACCACAGCAATGATGGGGGCAATGCAGGATCATCCCAGCACTGATGGGACAACGCAGGGTCACCACAGCACTGATGGGGGCAACGCAGGGTCACCACAGCACTGATGGGGGCAACGCAGGGTCACCACAGCACTGATGGGGGCAGCGCAGGGTCACCACAGCAATGATGGGGGCAACGCAGGGTCACCACAGCAATGATGGGGGCAACGCAGGATCATCCCAGCACTGATGGGGGCAACGCAGGGTCACCACAGCACTGATGGGGGCAATGCAGTGTCACCCCAGCAGTGGCGGGGTATCGCAGGGTCACACGGCATCAGTCACAGGGTTAATGAGATACGGCCATGACGGTCCACATTAACCCTTCAGGCTGTGCGGACACTCAGGGTCATTGCGCTGACAGATCCTAATGTGCGGTCACATCAGCCGCAGCTCAATGACGGCAGAAGAGAAGGAGCGAGAAACAGACGATTAAATGTCGCCGTAAAACCAAACGGAAACCAAAAAAATCCTCAGCAATTCAAGAGCATAAAAGGTGAACACAGCGTGAAAACCCGGAACATCTGCTCAGCATTAGCGCAGACCGCGCCGGGGACAGACGCAACCCCCTCCATCCAGGGGTGGACGAGCAAGAATGAAGAAAAGAAAAGAGAGAACGTCAGAACCTATAGGTCCAGAGAGATGAGGAGGTGGTGTAGATTCTGATGTGTCTGGGGCATGAAATGTACGTGGAGAATAGGAGAATCCACACAGATCCCATATACACAGGTGCACACTATATTAGGTGGGGAATGAACATGGAATATATGTAGAGAATAGGAGAAGCCACACAGATCCCATATACACAGGTGCACACTATATTAGGTGGGGAATGAACATGGAATATATGTGGAGAATAGGAGAATCCACACAGATCCCATATACACAGGTGCACACTATATTAGGTGGGGAATGAGCATGGAATATATGTAGAGAATAGGAGAATCCACACAGATCCCATATACACAGGTGCACACTATATTAGGTGGGGAATGAGCATGGAATATATGTAGAGAATAGGAGAATCCACACAGATCCCATATACACAGGTGCACACTATATTAGGTGGGGAATGAACATGAAATATATGTAGAGAATAGGAGAATCCACACAGATCCCATATACACAGGTGCACACTATATTAGGTGGGGAATGAACATGGAATATATGTAGAGAATAGGAGAATCCACACAGATCCCATATACACAGGTGCACACTATATTAGGTGGGGAATGAGCATGGAATATATGTGGAGAATAGGAGAATCCACACAGATCCCATATACACAGGTGCACACTATATTAGGTGGGGAATGAACATGAAATATATGTAGAGAATAGGAGAAGCCACACAGATCCCATATACACAGGTGCACACTATATTAGGTGGGGAATGAGCATGGAATATATGTAGAGAATAGGAGAATCCACACAGATCCCATATACACAGGTGCACACTATATTAGGTGGGGAATGAACATGGAATATATGTAGAGAATAGGAGAATCCACACAGATCCCATATACACAGGTGCACACTATATTAGGTGGGGAATGAACATGGAATATATGTAGAGAATAGGAGAATCCACACAGATCCCATATACACAGGTGCACACTATATTAGGTGGGGAATGAACATGGAATATATGTAGAGAATAGGAGAATCCACACAGATCCCATATACACAGGTGCACACTATATTAGGTGGGGAATGAACATGGAATATATGTAGAGAATAGGAGAATCCACACAGATCCCATATACACAGGTGCACACTATATTAGGTGGGGAATGAGCATGGGATATATGTAGAGAATAGGAGAATCCACACAGATCCCATATACACAGGTGCACACTATATTAGGTGGGGAATGAACATGAAATATATGTAGAGAATAGGAGAATCCACACAGATCCCATATACACAGGTGTATACTATATTAGGTGGGGAATGAACATGGAATATATGTAGAGAATAGGAGAATCCACACAGATCCCATATAAACAGGTGCACACTATATTAGGTGGGGAATGAGCATGGAATATATGTAGAGAATAGGAGAATCCACACAGATCCCATATACACAGGTGCACACTATATTAGGTGGGGAATGAACATGGAATATATGTAGAGAATAGGAGAATCCACACAGATCCCATATACACAGGTGCACACTATATTAGGTGGGGAATGAACATGGAATATATGTAGAGAATAGGAGAATCCACACAGATCCCATATACACAGGTGCACACTATATTAGGTGGGGAATGAACATGGAATATATGTAGAGAATAGGAGAATCCACACAGATCCCATATACACAGGTGCACACTATATTAGGTGGGGAATGAACATGGAATATATGTAGAGAATAGGAGAATCCACACAGATCCCATATACACAGGTGCACACTATATTAGGTGGGGAATGAACATGAAATATATGTAGAGAATAGGAGAATCCACACAGATCCCATATACAAAGGTGCACACTATATTAGGTGGGGAATGAGCATGAAATATATGTAGAGAATAGGAGAATCCACACAGATCCCATATACACAGGTGCACACTATATTAGGTGGGGAATGAACATGGAATATATGTAGAGAATAGGAGAATCCACACAGATCCCATATACACAGGTGCACACTATATTAGGTGGGGAATGAACATGGAATATATGTAGAGAATAGGAGAATCCACACAGATCCCATATACACAGGTGCACACTATATTAGGTGGGGAATGAGCATGGGATATATGTAGAGAATAGGAGAATCCACACAGATCCCATATACACAGGTGCACACTATATTAGGTGGGGAATGAACATGAAATATATGTAGAGAATAGGAGAATCCACACAGATCCCATATACACAGGTGCACACTATATTAGGTGGGGAATGAACATGGAATATATGTAGAGAATAGGAGAATCCACACAGATCCCATATACACAGGTGCACACTATATTAGGTGGGGAATGAACATGAAATATATGTAGAGAATAGGAGAATCCACACAGATCCCATATACAAAGGTGCACACTATATTAGGTGGGGAATGAGCATGAAATATATGTAGAGAATAGGAGAATCCACACAGATCCCATATACACAGGTGCACACTATATTAGGTGGGGAATGAACATGGAATATATGTAGAGAATAGGAGAATCCACACAGATCCCATATACACAGGTGCACACTATATTAGGTGGGGAATGAACATGGAATATATGTAGAGAATAGGAGAATCCACACAGATCCCATATACACAGGTGCACACTATATTAGGTGGGGAATGAGCATGGGATATATGTAGAGAATAGGAGAATCCACACAGATCCCATATACACAGGTGCACACTATATTAGGTGGGGAATGAACATGGAATATATGTAGAGAATAGGAGAATCCACACAGATCCCATATAAACAGGTGCACACTATATTAGGTGGGGAATGAACATGGAATATATGTAGAGAATAGGAGAATCCACACAGATCCCATATACACAGGTGCACACTATATTAGGTGGGGAATGAACATGGAATATATGTAGAGAATAGGAGAATCCACACAGATCCCATATACACAGGTGCACACTATATTAGGTGGGGAATGAACATGGAATATATGTAGAGAATAGGAGAATCCACACAGATCCCATATACACAGGTGCACACTATATTAGGTGGGGAATGAACATGAAATATATGTAGAGAATAGGAGAATCCACACAGATCCCATATACAAAGGTGCACACTATATTAGGTGGGGAATGAGCATGAAATATATGTAGAGAATAGGAGAATCCACACAGATCCCATATACACAGGTGCACACTATATTAGGTGGGGAATGAACATGGAATATATGTAGAGAATAGGAGAATCCACACAGATCCCATATACACAGGTGCACACTATATTAGGTGGGGAATGAACATGGAATATATGTAGAGAATAGGAGAATCCACACAGATCCCATATACACAGGTGCACACTATATTAGGTGGGGAATGAGCATGGGATATATGTAGAGAATAGGAGAATCCACACAGATCCCATATACACAGGTGCACACTATATTAGGTGGGGAATGAACATGAAATATATGTAGAGAATAGGAGAATCCACACAGATCCCATATACACAGGTGTATACTATATTAGGTGGGGAATGAACATGGAATATATGTAGAGAATAGGAGAATCCACACAGATCCCATATAAACAGGTGCACACTATATTAGGTGGGGAATGAGCATGGAATATATGTAGAGAATAGGAGAATCCACACAGATCCCATATACACAGGTGCACACTATATTAGGTGGGGAATGAGCATGGGATATATGTAGAGAATAGGAGAATCCACACAGATCCCATATACACAGGTGCACACTATATTAGGTGGGGAATGAACATGAAATATATGTAGAGAATAGGAGAATCCACACAGATCCCATATACACAGGTGTATACTATATTAGGTGGGGAATGAACATGGAATATATGTAGAGAATAGGAGAAGCCACACAGATACCATATACACAGGTGCACACTATATTAGGTGGGGAATGAGCATGGAATATATGTAGAGAATAGGAGAATCCACACAGATCCCATATACACAGGTGCACACTATATTAGGTGGGGAATGAGCATGGGATATATGTAGAGAATAGGAGAATCCACACAGATCCCATATACACAGGTGCACACTATATTAGGTGGGGAATGAACATGAAATATATGTAGAGAATAGGAGAATCCACACAGATCCCATATACACAGGTGTATACTATATTAGGTGGGGAATGAACATGGAATATATGTAGAGAATAGGAGAATCCACACAGATCCCATATACAAAGGTGTATATTATATTAGGTGGGGAATGAACATGAAATATATGTAGAGAATAGGAGAATCCACACAGATCCCATATACACAGGTGCACACTATATTAGGTGGGGAATGAACATGGAATATATGTAGAGAATAGGAGAATCCACACAGATCCCATATACACAGGTGTATACTATATTAGGTGGGGAATGAACATGGAATATATGTAGAGAATAGGAGAATCCACACAGATCCCATATACACAGGTGCACACTATATTAGGTGGGGAATGAACATGGAATATATGTAGAGAATAGGAGAATCCACACAGATCCCATATACACAGGTGCACACTATATTAGGTGGGGAATGAGCATGGGATATATGTAGAGAATAGGAGAATCCACACAGATCCCATATACACAGGTGCACACTATATTAGGTGGGGAATGAACATGAAATATATGTAGAGAATAGGAGAATCCACACAGATCCCATATACACAGGTGCACACTATATTAGGTGGGGAATGAACATGGAATATATGTAGAGAATAGGAGAATCCACACAGATCCCATATACACAGGTGCACACTATATTAGGTGGGGAATGAGCATGGGATATATGTAGAGAATAGGAGAATCCACACAGATCCCATATACACAGGTGCACACTATATTAGGTGGGGAATGAACATGAAATATATGTAGAGAATAGGAGAATCCACACAGATCCCATATACACAGGTGTATACTATATTAGGTGGGGAATGAACATGGAATATATGTAGAGAATAGGAGAAGCCACACAGATCCCATATACACAGGTGCACACTATATTAGGTGGGGAATGAGCATGGAATATATGTAGAGAATAGGAGAATCCACACAGATCCCATATACACAGGTGCACACTATATTAGGTGGGGAATGAACATGAAATATATGTAGAGAATAGGAGAATCCACACAGATCCCATATACACAGGTGTATACTATATTAGGTGGGGAATGAACATGGAATATATGTAGAGAATAGGAGAATCCACACAGATCCCATATACACAGGTGTATACTATATTAGGTGGGGAATGAACATGGAATATATGTAGAGAATAGGAGAAGCCACACAGATCCCATATACACAGGTGCACACTATATTAGGTGGGGAATGAGCATGGAATATATGTAGAGAATAGGAGAATCCACACAGATCCCATATACACAGGTGCACACTATATTAGGTGGGGAATGAACATGGAATATATGTAGAGAATAGGAGAAGCCACACAGATCCCATATACACAGGTGCACACTATATTAGGTGGGGAATGAGCATGGAATATATGTAGAGAATAGGAGAATCCACACAGATCCCATATACACAGGTGCACACTATATTAGGTGGGGAATGAACATGGAATATATGTAGAGAATAGGAGAAGCCACACAGATCCCATATACACAGGTGCACACTATATTAGGTGGGGAATGAGCATGGAATATATGTAGAGAATAGGAGAATCCACACAGATCCCATATACACAGGTGTATACTATATTAGGTGGGGAATGAACATGGAATATATGTAGAGAATAGGAGAATCCACACAGATCCCATATACACAGGTGCATACTATATTAGGTGGGGAATGAACATGGAATATATGTAGAGAATAGGAGAATCCACACAGATCCCATATACACAGGTGCACACTATATTAGGTGGGGAATGAACATGGAATATATGTAGAGAATAGGAGAATCCACACAGATCCCATATACACAGGTGCACACTATATTAGGTGGGGAATGAACATGAAATATATGTAGAGAATAGGAGAATCCACACAGATCCCATATACACAGGTGCACACTATATTAGGTGGGGAATGAGCATGGAATATATGTAGAGAATAGGAGAAGCCACACAGATCCCATATACACAGGTGCACACTATATTAGGTGGGGAATGAGCATGGAATATATGTAGAGAATAGGAGAATCCACACAGATCCCATATACACAGGTGCACACTATATTAGGTGGGGAATGAGCATGGAATATATGTAGAGAATAGGAGAAGCCACACAGATCCCATATACACAGGTACACACTATATTAGGTGGGGAATGAGCATGGAATATATGTAGAGAATAGGAGAATCCACACAGATCCCATATACACAGATGTATACTATATTAGGTGGGGAATGAACATGGAATATATGTAGAGAATAGGAGAATCCACACAGATCCCATATACACAGGTGCACACTATATTAGGTGGGGAATGAGCATGGGATATATGTAGAGAATAGGAGAATCCACACAGATCCCATATACACAGGTGCATACTATATTAGGTGGGGAATGAGCATGGAATATATGTAGAGAATAGGAGAATCCACACAGATCCCATATACACAGGTGCACACTATATTAGGTGGGGAATGAGCATGGAATATATGTAGAGAATAGGAGAATCCACACAGATCCCATATACACAGGTGCACACTATATTAGGTGGGGAATGAACATGGAATATATGTGGAGAATAGGAGAATCCACACAGATCCCATATACACACGTGCACACTATATTAGGTGGGGAATGAGCATGGAATATATGTAGAGAATAGGAGAATCCACACAGATCCCATATACACAGGTGCACACTATATTAGGTGGGGAATGAGCATGGAATATATGTAGAGAATAGGAGAATCCACACAGATCCCATATACACAGGTGTATACTATATTAGGTGGGGAATGAACATGGAATATATGTGGAGAATAGGAGAATCCACACAGATCCCATATACACAGGTGCACACTATATTAGGTGGGGAATGAGCATGGAATATATGTAGAGAATAGGAGAATCCACACAGATCCCATATACACAGGTGTATACTATATTAGGTGGGGAATGAACATGGAATATATGTCGAGAATAGGAGAATCCACACAGATCCCATATACACAGGTGCACACTATATTAGGTGGGGAATGAACATGGAATATATGTCGAGAATAGGAGAATCCACACAGATCCCATATACACAGGTGCACACTATATTAGGTGGGGAATGAGCATGGAATATATGTAGAGAATAGGAGAATCCACACAGATCCCATATACACAGGTGCACACTATATTAGGTGGGGAATGAACATGGAATATATGTAGAGAATAGGAGAATCCACACAGATCTCATATACACAGGTGCACACTATATTAGGTGGGGAATGAGCATGGAATATATGTAGAGAATAGGAGAATCCACACAGATCCTATATACACAGGTGCACACTATATTAGGTGGGGAATGAGCATGGAATATATGTAGAGAATAGGAGAAGCCACACAGATCCCATATACACAGGTGCACACTATATTAGGTGGGGAATGAGCATGGAATATATGTAGAGAATAGGAGAATCCACACAGATCCCATATACACAGATGTATACTATATTAGGTGGGGAATGAACATGGAATATATGTAGAGAATAGGAGAATCCACACAGATCCCATATACACAGGTGCACACTAGATTAGGTGGGGAATGAGCATGGAATATATGTAGAGAATAGGAGAATCCACACAGATCCCATATACACAGGTGCACACTATATTAGGTGGGGAATGAACATGGAATATATGTAGAGAATAGGAGAATCCACACAGATCCCATATACACACGTGCACACTATATTAGGTGGGGAATGAGCATGGAATATATGTGGAGAATAGGAGAATCCACACAGATCCCATATACACAGATGTATACTATATTAGGTGGGGAATGAACATGGAATATATGTAGAGAATAGGAGAATCCACACAGATCCCATATACACAGGTGCACACTATATTAGGTGGGGAATGAGCATGGGATATATGTATAGAATAGGAGAATCCACACAGATCCCATATACACAGGTGCACACTATATTAGGTGGGGAATGAGCATGAAATATATGTGGAGAATAGGAGAATCCACACAGATCCCATATACACAGGTGCACACTATATTAGGTGGGGAATGAACATGGAATATATGTAGAGAATAGGAGAATCCACACAGATCCCATATACACACGTGCACACTATATTAGGTGGGGAATGAGCATGGAATATATGTGGAGAATAGGAGAATCCACACAGATCCCATATACACAGATGTATACTATATTAGGTGGGGAATGAACATGGAATATATGTAGAGAATAGGAGAATCCACACAGATCCCATATACACAGGTGCACACTATATTAGGTGGGGAATGAGCATGGGATATATGTATAGAATAGGAGAATCCACACAGATCCCATATACACAGGTGCACACTATATTAGGTGGGGAATGAGCATGAAATATATGTGGAGAATAGGAGAATCCACACAGATCCCATATACACAGGTGCACACTATATTAGGTGGGGAATGAACATGGGATATATGTGGAGAATAGGAGAAACCACACAGATCCCATATACACAGGTACACACTATATTAGGGGGGGAATGAACATGGAATATATGTGGAGAATAGGAGAATCCACACAGATCCCATATACACAGGTGCACACTATATTAGGTGGGGAATGAGCATGGAATATATGTAGAGAATAGGAGAATGAACACAGATCCCATATACACAGGTGCACACTATATTAGGTGGGGAATGAACATGGAATATATGTAGAGAATAGGAGAATCCACACAGATCCCATATACACAGGTGCACACTATATTAGGTGGGGAATGAACATGGAATATATGTAGAGAATAGGAGAAGCCACACAGATCCCATATACACAGGTGCACACTATATTAGGTGGGGAATGAACATGGAATATATGTAGAGAATAGGAGAATCCACACAGATCCCATATACACACGTGCACACTATATTAGGTAAGGAATGAACATGGAATATATGTAGAGAATAGGAGAATCCACACAGATCCCATATACACAGATGTATACTATATTAGGTGGGGAATGAACATGGAATATATGTAGAGAATAGGAGAATCCACACAGATCCCATATGCACAGGTGCATACTATATTAGGTGGGGAATGAACATGGAATATATGTAGAGAATAGGAGAATCCACACAGATCCCATATACACACGTGCACACTATATTAGGTGGGGAATGAGCATGGAATATATGTAGAGAATAGGAGAATCCACACAGATCCCATATACACAGATGTATACTATATTAGGTGGGGAATGAACATGGAATATATGTAGAGAATAGGAGAATCCACACAGATCCCATATACACAGGTGCACACTATATTAGGTGGGGAATGAGCATGGGATATATGTATAGAATAGGAGAATCCACACAGATCCCATATACACAGGTGCACACTATATTAGGTGGGGAATGAGCATGAAATATATGTGGAGAATAGGAGAATCCACACAGATCCCATATACACAGGTGCACACTATATTAGGTGGGGAATGAACATGGAATATATGTAGAGAATAGGAGAATCCACACAGATCCCATATACACACGTGCACACTATATTAGGTGGGGAATGAGCATGGAATATATGTGGAGAATAGGAGAATCCACACAGATCCCATATACACAGATGTATACTATATTAGGTGGGGAATGAACATGGAATATATGTAGAGAATAGGAGAATCCACACAGATCCCATATACACAGGTGCACACTATATTAGGTGGGGAATGAGCATGGGATATATGTATAGAATAGGAGAATCCACACAGATCCCATATACACAGGTGCACACTATATTAGGTGGGGAATGAGCATGAAATATATGTGGAGAATAGGAGAATCCACACAGATCCCATATACACAGGTGCACACTATATTAGGTGGGGAATGAACATGGGATATATGTGGAGAATAGGAGAAACCACACAGATCCCATATACACAGGTACACACTATATTAGGGGGGGAATGAACATGGAATATATGTGGAGAATAGGAGAATCCACACAGATCCCATATACACAGGTGCACACTATATTAGGTGGGGAATGAACATGGAATATATGTAGAGAATAGGAGAAGCCACACAGATCCCATATACACAGGTGCACACTATATTAGGTGGGGAATGAGCATGGAATATATGTAGAGAATAGGAGAATGAACACAGATCCCATATACACAGGTGCACACTATATTAGGTGGGGAATGAACATGGAATATATGTAGAGAATAGGAGAATCCACACAGATCCCATATACACAGGTGCACACTATATTAGGTGGGGAATGAACATGGAATATATGTAGAGAATAGGAGAAGCCACACAGATCCCATATACACAGGTGCACACTATATTAGGTGGGGAATGAACATGGAATATATGTAGAGAATAGGAGAATCCACACAGATCCCATATACACAGATGTATACTATATTAGGTGGGGAATGAACATGGAATATATGTAGAGAATAGGAGAATCCACACAGATCCCATATACACAGGTGTATACTATATTAGGTGGGGAATGAACATGGAATATATGTAGAGAATAGGAGAATCCACACAGATCCCATATGCACAGGTGCATACTATATTAGGTGGGGAATGAACATGGAATATATGTAGAGAATAGGAGAATCCACACAGATCCCATATACACAGGTGCACACTATATTAGGTGGGGAATGAGCATGGAATATATGTAGAGAATAGGAGAATCCACACAGATCCCATATACACAGGTGTATACTATATTAGGTGGGGAATGAACATGGAATATATGTAGAGAATAGGAGAATCCACACAGATCCCATATACACAGGTGCACACTATATTAGGTGGGGAATGAACATGGAATATATGTAGAGAATAGGAGAATCCACACAGATCCCATATACACAGGTGTATACTATATTAGGTGGGGAATGAACATGGAATATATGTAGAGAATAGGAGAATCCACACAGATCCCATATACACAGGTGCACACTATATTAGGTGGGGAATGAGCATGGAATATATGTAGAGAATAGGAGAATCCACACAGATCCCATATACACAGGTGTATACTATATTAGGTGGGGAATGAACATGGAATATATGTAGACAATAGGCGAATCCACACAGATCCCATATACACAGGTGTACACTATATTAGGGGGGGAATGAACATGGAATATATGTAGAGAATAGGAGAATCCACACAGATCCCATATACACAGGTGCACACTATATTAGGGGGGGAATGAACATGGAATATATGTAGAGAATAGGACAATCCACACAGATCCCATATACACAGGTGCACACTATATTAGGTGGGGAATGAACATGGAATATATGTAGAGAATAGGAGAATCCACACAGATCCCATATACACAGGTGCACACTATATTAGGGGGGGAATGAGCATGGAATATATGTAGAGAATAGGAGAATCCACACAGATCCCATATACACAGGTGCACACTATATTAGGTGGGGAATGAACATGGAATATATGTGGAGAATAGGAGAATCCACACAGATCCCATATACACAGGTGCACACTAGATTAGGTGGGGAATGAGCATGGAATATATGTAGAGAATAGGAGAATCCACACAGATCTCATATACACAGGTGCACAATATATTAGGTGGGGAATGAACATGGAATATATGTAGAGAATAGGAGAATCCACACAGATCCCATATACACAGGTGTATACTATATTAGGTGGGGAATGAGCATGGAATATATGTAGAGAATAGGAGAATCCACACAGATCTCATATACACAGGTGCACACTATATTAGGTGGGGAATGAGCATGGAATATATGTAGAGAATAGGAGAATCCACACAGATCTCATATACACAGGTGCACACTATATTAGGTGGGGAATGAGCATGGAATATATGTAGAGAATAGGAGAATCCACACAGATCTCATATACACAGGTGCACACTATATTAGGTGGGGAATGAGCATGGAATATATGTAGAGAATAGGAGAATCCACACAGATCCCATATACACAGGTGCACACTATATTAGGTGGGGAATGAGCATGGAATATATGTAGAGAATAGGAGAATCCACACAGATCCCATATACACAGGTGCACACTATATTAGGTGGGGAATGAACATGGAATATATGTAGAGAATAGGAGAATCCACACAGATCCCATATACACAGGTGCACACTATATTAGGTGGGGAATGAACATGGAATATATGTAGAGAATAGGAGAATCCACACAGATCCCATATACACAGGTGCACACTATATTAGGTGGGGAATGAGCATGGAATATATGTAAAGAATAGGAGAATCCACACAGATCCCATATACACAGGTGCACACTATATTAGGTGGGGGATGAACATGGAATATATGTAAAGAATAGGAGAATCCACACAGATCCCATATACACAGGTGCACACTATATTAGGTGGGGAATGAGCATGGAATATATGTGAAGAATAGGAGAATCCACACAGATCCCATATACACAGGTGCACACTATATTAGGTGGGGAATGAACATGGAATATATGTAGAGAATAGGAGAATCCACACAGATCCCATATACACAGGTGCACACTATATTAGGTGGGGAATGAACATGGAATATATGTAGAGAATAGGAGAATCCACACAGATCCCATATACACACGTGCACACTATATTAGGTGGGGAATGAGCATGGGATATATGTAGAGAATAGGAGAATCCACACAGATCCCATATACACAGGTGCACACTATATTAGGTGGGGGATGAACATGGAATATATGTAAAGAATAGGAGAATCCACACAGATCCCATATACACAGGTGCACACTATTTTAGGTGGGGAATGAGCATGGAATATATGTGAAGAATAGGAGAATCCACACAGATCCCATATACACAGGTGCACACTATATTAGGTGGGGAATGAACATGGAATATATGTAGAGAATAGGAGAATCCACACAGATCCCATATACACAGGTGCACACTATATTAGGTGGGGAATGAACATGGAATATATGTAGAGAATAGGAGAATCCACACAGATCCCATATACACAGGTGCACACTATATTAGGTGGGGAATGAACATGGAATATATGTAGAGAATAGGAGAATCCACACAGATCCCATATACACAGGTGCACACTATATTAGGTGGGGAATGAACATGGAATATATGTAGAGAATAGGAGAATCCACACAGATCCCATATACACAGGTGCACACTATATTAGGTGGGGAATGAGCATGGAATATATGTAAAGAATAGGAGAATCCACACAGATCCCATATACACAGGTGCACACTATATTTTTTTTTTTTCAGTAAATATATTTATTGAAATTTTAAACAGGAAAAACAATAAAATGAATCATTACAATGTCCAGAACTATACATTACGCCTCTGAGCACACAGCACAAGTGTAGTTGAACAAGGACTCTGGCACATAAAGGGTACATGCTTCTCATCTTGAGAATCACCTCGGGACATGGATACAGGATACAAAACCTGTGAGAAAAGCAATTGTAGAGATAGGAGAAAAAGAAAGTGAAGAAGAGAGAGAAAAAAAAGGGGGGGGGGAAAGGGGAAGAAGGGGGGATTAAGGGAGACCCAGCAATGTATACGCCCACGTATTGAGAATTATGAGTATGTACGCAGCCAAGTCAGGAACCCTGTGCTTTCCTTGAAGGATTGCCAGAGGAACCAGGTGCGTCCCTGGACATATGCAGCATCACCATCACCCGCCACCAGCGACTCTAGACGATGTAATCTATCCATTTCAGCTATCCATTCCTCCGTGGAGGGGACCTCAGTGGACCTCCAATGTCGGGAATAACTGCCCTAGCAGCTATGAGGCAAAATCTCAGGATCCCCTTTTTAACGGAAGCTATCGAACTGGGTATCAGGGACAGTAGGGCCATTTGGGGGGAGGGTTCGTGGCGGACCCCAGTCATCAAATGAAAGGCATCGAAGACTGAGTTCCAGAAGGGTTGCAGGGGACCACAGGACCACCAAACATGAAGCATAGAGCCCGTGGCAGAGCCACATCTCCCGCAGGCGTCCGAGATCTCCGGGTTAATCCTGTGGAGAAGGACGGGACACCTATACCAGCGTGTCAGTAATTTATATTTCCTCTCCTGCGCCTGACTGGACATCGTCATCTTATGTGCAAGAGTGAAGATTTTTAGACTATCCGCCTCAGAAAAGGTGATCCCCAGGTCCCTCTCCAAAGCCTCCATAAATCCAAGCGTAGTAGGGGGAAGTGAATTCAAGACCAGGCCATAGAGCACCGAAACCACGTGGGAGGGACCCTCGGTAGGGAGCATCAGGGACTCAAATGGTGTCAGCGCCCCCATCGGCACACTGGAAAGAAAGCTCCGCAATTGCAGAAACTCCAGCCAGGACAGCGGTGTCGTAAGATCAGAACCTCGTAATCCCCGCATGCCGGAGAGCCCCGCAAGCTTATCCTTCACCTGACCCAGTCCCACTCCATCAAGTTGTGACCAACACAGATACGTAGATCTATTCATTGCTGGGGGAAAGGCCGGATTGTCAAAAAGGGGACTCAGTCTGCTCAATCGGGAGGTCAGGCGTAATTTCACATAGGATCTATCCCAGAACCTCAAAACAATCTGTGTGAGTGGAGCAAAACTCGACACAGGTGGGCGTCCGGTCCCCCCCAGCCAAGGCAGCCAGTACAAAGAAGAGGGCCATTAAAGTTTCTCCAGGAGCACCCACTGTTTATGAGCATCACCGAACCTCCAGTCGACAATCCTAGAGAGTAAGACTGCCTGATAATAACGTTTAAAATCAGGAAGGCCTACCCCCCCTTTAGTCTTGGGTCTCACTAACACTGAGAACCGAGTCCGCGGCTTCTTAGTTCCCCAAATAAAGCTATTGATAGCTGACTGCAGGCGCCTGAAAAAGCAATCCGGAACCTGCACTGGAGCAGTCTGAAAAAGATAGAGGAATCGGGGTAAAATATCCATTTTGACCACTCCCACCCGTCCGAACCAAGATAGCTGAGGTCTGCCATACCGTTTAAGGTCCGAGATAGTTTTCTGCAGGAGCGGGACGTAGTTCAGAGCATATGTTGCGCTAATGTCAGCAGGTATTAAGACTCCTAAATATTTTAAGGCATCGGTCTTCCACTTAAAAGAGAAGGACGCCTGAAGCTGAGAGACTAGATCATCAGACAGGGAGATATTGAGCGCCTCCGTCTTGGAGTAGTTGACTTTAAAGTTTGAAACCTCCCCGAACCTACGGAACTCTCGGAGGAGTACAGGAAAAGCCACGGTCGGGTTGGTAATGTACAGCAATAAATCATCCGCATACAGGGATATCTTAAACTCATGTTGGCCAATCCGCAGACCCTCAATATCAGGAGTCTTCCGTAATGCCACTGCCAGATGCTCCATCGCAAGGATATAAAGTAAGGGGGAAAGGGGACAACCCTGACGGGTCCCGTTTCTTATGTCAATGGGCGGGGAAAGGGTACCGTTCACTCTAAGACGGGCCATAGGCCTATGATACAGAGCAAAAATCCTCTCCAACATGTTAGGTCCCACTCCCAGTTGCTTCAGGGAGGCACGTAGAAAGGTCCAGCCTAGGCGATCAAACGCCTTCTCGGCGTCAATAGATAATAAACATGCTGGTACCTTTCGTGTGCGCATGTACGAGGTCAGAAGCAACGTCTTCACCGTGTTATCCTTGGCCTCCCTGTGCGGCACAAAGCCCACCTGATCACTATGGATGGACCCAGGGAGAATAGGGTTCAGTCTACCAGCTAACACTTTCGCGAACACCTTCACATCCACATTAATGAGGGATATGGGCCTATAGCTTGCACACAATAGGGGATCTTTTCCCGATTTAGGAATCACGGTGATTGTGGCCATCAGCGTTTGGGAGGCAAAGGGGCAGCTGGCCGAGATGGAGTTAAACAGATTGGTCATGAAGGGGACCAGGGAATTCGCATATAACTTATAGAAGGCGGCAGAGAATCCGTCAGGACCAGGGCTTTTACCATTAGCCAAAGATTTTATCGTGTCTAAAACCTCCTGTTCCGAGAGAGGACTCTCCAGGGCCTCAGACTCCTCCACCGACATAGGCGGGAGCTCAGTGTCCCGGATGTAGTCGTCCACCCGTGCTTGAAACTCGGAAGGGGACATATCAGACAGCGGGCCACTTAAATTGTAGAGAGAGTCGTAATATGCTCCGAATGAGTCCACAATCTCCTCAGGAAAATGGACCAGTTCACCCGTAGCAGACCTCATGGTAGGGATATAAGTGGTGGGGGCACGGGGGTGCAAAAACCTCGCTAGAGCTCTCCCGGGTTTATCAGAGTACTTATACAGAAATTTATGAAAGCGGTCCCTCTGTCGTGCTAACGTCGTGTCCAACAAGGCACTCAACTCACAGCGTGCCCGGAGGAGATCAGGTGCACACTATATTAGGTGGGGAATGAGCATGGAATATATGTAGAGAATAGGAGAATCCACACAGATCCCATATACACAGGTGCACACTATATTAGGTGGGGAATGAACATGGAATATATGTAGAGAATAGGAGAATCCACACAGATCCCATATACACAGGTGCACACTATATTAGGTGGGGAATGAACATGGAATATATGTAGAGAATAGGAGAATCCACACAGATCCCATATACACAGGTGCACACTATATTAGGTGGGGAATGAGCATGGAATATATGTAGAGAATAGGAGAATCCACACAGATCCCATATACACAGGTGCACACTATATTAGGTGGGGAATGAACATGGAATATATGTAGAGAATAGGAGAATCCACACAGATCCCATATACACAGGTGCACACTATATTAGGTGGGGAATGAGCATGGAATATATGTAGAGAATAGGAGAATCCACACAGATCCCATATACACAGGTGCACACTATATTAGGGGGGGAATGAACATGGAATATATGTAGAGAATAGGACAATCCACACAGATCCCATATACACAGGTGTATATTATATTAGGGGGGGAATGAACATGGAATATATGTAGAGAGTAGGAGAAGCCACACAGATCCCATATACACAGGTGCACACTATATTAGGTGGGGAATGAACATGGAATATATGTAGAGAATAGGAGAATCCACACAGATCCCATATACACAGGTGTATATTATATTAGGGGGGGAATGAACATGGAATATATGTAGAGAATAGGAGAATCCACACAGATCCCATATACACAGGTGCACACTATATTAGGGGGGGAATGAACATGGAATATATGTAGAGAATAGGACAATCCACACAGATCCCATATACACAGGTGCACACTATATTAGGTGGGGAATGAGCATGGAATATATGTAGAGAATAGGAGAATCCACATAGATCCCATATACACAGGTGTATACTATATTAGGTGGGAAATGAACATGGAATATATGTAGAGAATAGGAGAATCCACACAGATCCCATATACACAGGTGCACACTATATTAGGTGGGGAATGAACATGGAATATATGTAGAGAATAGGAGAATCCACATAGATCCCATATACACAGGTGCACACTATATTAGGTGGGGAATGAACATGGAATATATGTGGAGAATAGGAGAATCCACACAGATCCCATATACACAGGTGCACACTATATTAGGTAAGGAATGAACATGGAATATATGTGGAGAATAGGAGAATCCACACAGATCCCATATACACAGGTGCACACTATATTAGGTAAGGAATGAACATGGAATATATGTGGAGAATAGGAGAATCCACACAGATCCCATATACTCAGGTGCACACTATATTAGGTGGGGGATGAACATGGAATATATGTAGAGAATAGGAGAATCCACACAGATCCCATATACACAGGTGTATATTATATTAGGTGGGGAATGAGCATGGAATATATGTAGAGAATAGGAGAATCCACACAGATCCCATATACTCAGGTGCACACTATATTAGGTGGGGGATGAACATGGAATATATGTAGAGAATAGGAGAATCCACACAGATCCCATATACACAGGTGCACACTATATTAGGTGGGGAATGAGCATGGAATATATGTAGAGAATAGGAGAATCCACACAGATCCCATATACACAGGTGCACACTATATTAGGTGGGGAATGAACATGGAATATATGTAGAGAATAGGAGAATCCACATAGATCCCATATACACAGGTGCACACTATATTAGGTGGGGAATGAACATGGAATATATGTGGAGAATAGGAGAATCCACACAGATCCCATATACACAGGTGCACACTATATTAGGTGGGGAATGAACATGGAATATATGTAGAGAATAGGAGAATCCACATAGATCCCATATACACAGGTGCACACTATATTAGGTGGGGAATGAACATGGAATATATGTGGAGAATAGGAGAATCCACACAGATCCCATATACACAGGTGCACACTATATTAGGTAAGGAATGAACATGGAATATATGTGGAGAATAGGAGAATCCACACAGATCCCATATACACAGGTGCACACTATATTAGGTAAGGAATGAACATGGAATATATGTGGAGAATAGGAGAATCCACACAGATCCCATATACTCAGGTGCACACTATATTAGGTGGGGGATGAACATGGAATATATGTAGAGAATAGGAGAATCCACACAGATCCCATATACACAGGTGTATATTATATTAGGTGGGGAATGAGCATGGAATATATGTAGAGAATAGGAGAATCCACACAGATCCCATATACTCAGGTGCACACTATATTAGGTGGGGAATGAACATGGAATATATGTAGAGAATAGGAGAATCCACACAGATCCCATATACACAGGTGCACACTATATTAGGTGGGGGATGAACATGGAATATATGTAGAGAATAGGAGAATCCACACAGATCCCATATACACAGGTGCACACTATATTAGGTGGGGAATGAACATGGAATATATGTAGAGAATAGGAGAATCCACACAGATCCCATATACACAGGTGCACACTATATTAGGTGGGGGATGAACATGGAATATATGTAGAGAATAGGAGAATCCACACAGATCCCATATACACAGGTGCACACTATATTAGGTGGGGAATGAGCATGGAATATATGTAGAGAATAGGAGAATCCACACAGATCCCATATACACAGGTGCACACTATATTAGGTGAGGAATGAGCATGGAATATATGTAGAGAATAGGAGAATCCACACAGATCCCATATACACAGGTGCACACTATATTAGGTGGGGAATGAACATGGAATATATGTAGAGAATAGGAGAATGAACACAGATCCCATATACACAGGTGCACACTATATTAGGTGGGGAATGAGCATGGAATATATGTAGAGAATAGGAGAATCCACACAGATCCCATATACTCAGGTGCACACTATATTAGGTGGGGAATGAACATGGAATATATGTAGAGAATAGGAGAAGCCACACAGATCCCATATACACAGGTGCACACTATATTAGGTGGGGAATGAGCATGACATATATGTAGATAATAGGAGAATCCACACAGATCCCATATACACAGGTGCACACTATATGAGGTGGGGAATGAACATGGAATATATGTAGAGAATAGGAGAATCCACACAGATCCCATATACACAGGTGCACACTATATTAGGTGGGGAATGAACATGGAATATATGTGGAGAATAGGAGAATCCACACAGATCCCATATACACAGGTGCACACTATATTAGGTGGGGAATGAACATGGAATATATGTAGAGAATAGGACAATCCACACAGATCCCATATACACAGGTGCACACTATATTAGGTGGGGAATGAACATGGGATATATGTGGAGAATAGGAGAATCCACACAGATCCCATATACACAGGTGTATACTATATTAGGTGGGGAATGAACATGGAATATATGTAGAGAATAGGAGAATCCACACAGATCCCATATACACAGGTGTATATTATATTAGGTGGGGAATGAGCATGGCATATATGTAGATAATAGGAGAATCCACACAAATCCCATATACACAGGTGCACAGTAGATTAGGTGGGTGTTATGTTTGCTAATGACAGGTGTTATGAAGGCAATCCAGAAACACAGTGTGCTTAGCGATCAGAGCGCACACAGTGATCTGACAAATACCCAAAAATACAAGAACGAGCTCTGAGACGTGGAAACTCTGTAGACTGCACACCTGATCCTATCCTAAACACAACTAAAAGCGGCTGTGGATTGCGCCTAACAACTACCTAGGCAACTCGGCACAGCCTAAGAAACTAGCTAGCCTGAAGATAGAAAATAGGCCTGACTTGCCCCAGAGAAATTCCCCAAAGGAAAAGGCAGCCCCCCACATATAATGACTGTGAGTAAGATGAAAAGACAAAACGTAGGGATGAAATAGATTCAGCAAAGTGGGGCCCGATATTCTAGGACAGAGCGAGGACAGTAAAGCGAACTTTGCAGTCTACAAAAAACCCTAAAGCAAAACCACGCAAAGGGGGCAAAAAAAAACCACCGTGCCGAACTAACGGCACGGCGGTACACCCTTTGCGTCTCAGAGCTTCCAGCAAAACAAAAGACAAGCTGGACAGAAAAAAAGCAACAAAAAAGCAAAAAGCACTTAGCTATACAGAGCAGCAGGTCACAGGAACAATCAGGAGAAGCTCAGATCCAACACTGGAACATTGACAAGGAGCAAGGATAGCAGCATCAGGCGGAGTTAAGTAATGAAGCAGTTAACGAGCTCACCAGAACACCTGAGGGAGGAAGCTCAGAAGCTGCAGTACCACTTGTGACCACAGGAGTGAATTCAGCCACAGAATTCACAACAGGTGGGGAATGAGCATGGAATATATGTAGAGAATAGGAGAATCCACACAGATCCCATATACACAGGTGCACACTATATTAGGTGGGGAATGAACATGGAATATATGTAGAGAATAGGAGAATCCACACAGATCCCATATACACAGGTGCACACTATATTAGGTGGGGAATGAGCATGGAATATATGTAGAGAATAGGAGAATCCACACAGATCCCATATACACAGATGTATACTATATTAGGTGGGGAATGAGCATGGAATATATGTAGAGAATAGGAGAATCCACACAGATCCCATATACACAGGTGCACACTATATTAGGTGGGGAATGAGCATGGGATATATGTAGAGAATAGGAGAATCCACACAGATCCCATATACACAGGTGCACACTATATTAGGTGGGGAATGAACATGGGATATATGTAGAGAATAGGAGAATCCACACAGATCCCATATACACAGGTGCACACTATATTAGGTGGGGAATGAGCATGGAATATATGTGGAGAATAGGAGAATCCACACAGATCCCATATACACAGGTGCACACTATATTAGGTGGGGAATGAGCATGGAATATATGTAGAGAATAGGAGAATCCACACAGATCCCATATACACAGGTGCACACTATATTAGGTGGGGAATGAACATGGGATATATGTAGAGAATAGGAGAATCCACACAGATCCCATATACACAGGTGCACACTATATTAGGTGGGGAATGAACATGGAATATATGTAGAGAATAGGAGAATCCACACAGATCCCATATACACAGGTGCACACTATATTAGGTGGGGAATGAGCATGGAATATATGTGGAGAATAGGAGAATCCACACAGATCCCATATACACAGGTGCACACTATATTAGGTGGGGAATGAGCATGGAATATATGTAGAGAATAGGAGAAGCCACACAGATCCCATATACACAGGTGCATACTATATTAGGTGGGGAATGAACATGGAATATACAGTGGGGCAAAAAAGTATTTAGTCAGTCAGCAATAGTGCAAGTTCCACCACTTAAAAAGATGAGAGGCGTCTATAATTTACATCATAGGTAGACCTCAACTATGGGAGACAAACTGAGAAAAAAAAATCCAGAAAATCACATTGTCTGTTTTTTTATCATTTTATTTGCATATTATGGTGGAAAATAAGTATTTAGTCAGAAACAAACAATCCAGATTTCTGGCTCTCACAGACCTGTAACTTCTTCTTTAAGAGTCTCCTCTTTCCTCCACTCATTACCTGTAGTAATGGCACCTGTTTAAACTTGTTATCAGTATAAAAAGACACCTGTGCACACCCTCACACAGTCTGACTCCAAACTCCACTATGGTGAAGACCAAAGAGCTGTCAAAGGACACCAGAAACAAAATTGTAGCCCTGCACCAGGCTGGGAAGACTGAATCTGCAATAGCCAACCAGCTTGGAGTGAAGAAATCAACAGTGGGAGCAATAATTAGAAAATGGAAGACATACAAGACCACTGATAATCTCCCTCGATCTGGGGCTCCACGCAAAATCCCACCCCGTGGGGTCAGAATGATCACAAGAACGGTGAGCAAAAATCCCAGAACCACGCGGGAGGACCTAGTGAATGAACTGCAGAGAGCTGGGACCAATGTAACAAGGCCTACCATAAGTAACACACTACGCCACCATGGACTCAGATCCTGCAGTGCCAGACGTGTCCCACTGCTTAAGCCAGTACATATCCGGGCCCGTCTGAAGTTTGCTAGAGAGCATTTGGATGATCCAGAGGAGTTTTGGGAGAATGTCCTATGGTCTGATGAAACCAAACTGGAACTGTTTGGTAGAAACACAACTTGTCGTGTTTGGAGGAAAAAGAATACTGAGTTGCATCCATCAAACACCATACCTACTGTAAAGCATGGTGGTGGAAACATCATGCTTTGGGGCTGTTTCTCTGCAAAGGGGCCAGGATGACTGATCCGGGTACATGAAAGAATGCATGGGGCCATGTATCGTGAGATTTTGAGTGCAAACCTCCTTCCATCAGCAAGGGCATTGAAGATGAAACGTGGCTGGGTCTTTCAACATGACAATGATCCAAAGCACACCGCCAGGGCAACAAAGGAGTGGCTTCGTAAGAAGCATTTCAAGGTCCTGGAGTGGCCTAGCCAGTCTCCAGATCTCAACCCTATAGAAAACCTTTGGAGCGAGTTGAAAGTCCGTGTTGTCAAGCGAAAAGCCAAAAACATCACTGCTCTAGAGGAGATCTGCATGGAGGAATGGGCCAACATACCAACAACAGTGTGTGGCAACCTTGTGAAGACTCACAGAAAACGTTTGACCTCTGTCATTGCCAACAAAGGATATATTACAAAGTATTGAGATGAAATTTTGTTTCTGACCAAATACTTATTTTCCACCATAATATGCAAATAAAATGTTACAAAAACAGACAATGTGATTTTCTGGATTTTTTTTTCTCAGTTTGTCTCCCATAGTTGAGGTCTACCTATGATGTAAATTACAGACGCCTCTCATCTTTTTAAGTGGTGGAACTTGCACTATTGCTGACTGACTAAATACTTTTTTGCCACACTGTATGTAGAGAATAGGAGAATCCACACAGATCCCATATACACAGGTGCACACTATATTAGGTGGGGAATGAGCATGGAATATATGTGGAGAATAGGAGAATCCACACAGATCCCATATACACAGGTGCACACTATATTAGGTGGGGAATGAGCATGGAATATATGTAGAGAATAGGAGAAGCCACACAGATCCCATATACACAGGTGCACACTATATTAGGTGGGGAATGAGCATGGAATATATGTGAAGAATAGGAGAATCCACACAGATCCCATATACACAGGTGCACACTATATTAGGTGGGGAATGAACATGGAATATATGTAGAGAATAGGAGAATCCACACAGATCCCATATACACAGGTGCACACTATATTAGGTGGGGAATGAGCATGGAATATATGTAGAGAATAGGAGAATCCACACAGATCCCATATACACAGGTGCACACTATATTAGGTGAGGAATGAACATGGCATATATGTAGAGAATAGGAGAATCCACACAGATCCCATATACACAGGTGCACACTATATTAGGTGGGGGATGAGCATGGAATATATGTAGATAATAGGAGAATCCACACAGATCCCATATACACAGGTGCACACTATATTAGGGGGGGAATAAGCATGGAATATATGTAGAGAATAGGAGAATCCACACAGATCCCATATACACAGGTGCACACTATATTAGGTGGGGAATGAGCATGGAATATATGTAGAGAATAGGAGAATCCACACAGATCCCATATACACAGGTGCACACTATATTAGGTGAGGAATGAGCATGGAATATATGTAGAGAATAGGAGAATCCACACAGATCCCATATACACAGGTGCACACTATATTAGGTGGGGAATGAACATGGAATATTTGTAGAGAATAGGAGAATCCACACAGATCCCATATACACAGGTGTATACTATATTAGGTGGGGAATGAGCATGGAATATATGTGGAGAATAGGAGAATCCACACAGATCCCATATACACAGGTGCACACTATATTAGGTGAGGAATGAGCATGGAATATATGTAGAGAATAGGAGAATCCACACAGATCCCATATACACAGGTGCACACTATATTAGGTGGGGAATGAACATGGAATATTTGTAGAGAATAGGAGAATCCACACAGATCCCATATACACAGGTGCACACTATATTAGGTGGGGAATGAGCATGGAATATATGTAGAGAATAGGAGAATCCACACAGATCCCATATACACAGGTGTATACTATATTAGGTGGGGAATGAGCATGGAATATATGTGGAGAATAGGAGAATCCACACAGATCCCATATACACAGGTGCACACTAGATTAGGTGGGGAATGAGCATGAAATATATGTAGAGAATAGGAGAATCCACACAGATCCCATATACACAGGTGCATACTATGTTAGGTGGGGAATGAACATGGGATATATGTAGAGAATAGGAGAATCCACACAGATCCCATATACACAGGTGCACACTATATTAGGTGGGGAATGAACATGGGATATATGTAGAGAATAGGAGAATCCACACAGATCCCATATACACAGGTGCACACTATATTAGGTGGGGAATGAACATGGAATATATGTGGAGAATAAGAGAATCCACACAGATCCCATATACACAGGTGCACACTATATTAGGTGGGGAATGAACATGGAATATATGTAGAGAATAGGAGAATCCACACAGATCCCATATACACAGGTGCACACTATATTAGGTGGGGAATGAACATGGAATATATGTGGAGAATAAGAGAATCCACACAGATCCCATATACACAGGTGCACACTATATTAGGTGGGGAATGAGCATGGAATATATGTGGAGAATAGGAGAATCCACACAGATCCCATATACACAGGTGCACACTATATTAGGGGGGGAATGAACATGGAATATATGTAGACAATAGGAGAATCCACACAGATCCCATATACACAGGTGCACACTATATTAGGTGGGGAATGAACATGGAATATATGTAGAGAATAGGAGAATCCACACAGATCCCATATACACAGGTGCACACTATATTAGGTGAGGAATGAACATGGAATATATGTGGAGAATAGGAGAATCCACACAGATCCCATATACACAGGTGCACACTATATTAGGTGGGGAATGAGCATGGAATATATGTAGAGAATAGGAGAATCCACACAGATCCCATATACACAGGTGCACACTATATTAGGTGAGGAATGAACATGGAATATATGTAGAGAATAGGAGAAGCCACACAGATCCCATATACACAGGTGCACACTATATTAGGGGGGGAATGAACATGGAATATATGTAGAGAATAGGAGAATCCACACAGATCCCATATACACAGGTGCACACTATATTAGGTGAGGAATGAACATGGAATATATGTAGAGAATAGGAGAAGCCACACAGATCCCATATACACAGGTGCACACTATATTAGGGGGGGAATGAGCATGGAATATATGTGGAGAATAGGAGAATCCACACAGATCCCATATACACAGGTGCATACTATATTAGGTGGGGAATGAACATGGAATATATGTAGAGAATAGGAGAATCCACACAGATCCCATATACACAGGTGCACACTATATTAGGTGAGGAATGAACATGGAATATATGTGGAGAATAGGAGAATCCACACAGATCCCATATACACAGGTGCACACTATATTAGGTGGGGAATGAGCATGGAATATATGTAGAGAATAGGAGAATCCACACAGATCCCATATACACAGGTGCACACTATATTAGGGGGGGAATGAACATGGAATATATGTGGAGAATAGGAGAATCCACACAGATCCCATATACACAGGTGCACACTATATTAGTTGGGGAATGAACATGGAATATATGTGGAGAATAGGAGAATCCACACAGATCCCATATACACAGGTGCACACTATATTAGGTGAGGAATGAACATGGAATATATGTGGAGAATAGGAGAATCCACACAGATCCCATATACACAGGTGCACACTATATTAGGTGGGGAATGAGCATGGAATATATGTAGAGAATAGGAGAATCCACACAGATCCCATATACACAGGTGCATACTATATTAAGTGGGGAATGAACATGGAATATATGTAGAGAATAGGAGAATCCACACAGATCCCATATACTCAGGTGCACACTATATTAGGTGGGGGATGAGCATGGGATATATGTAGAGAATAGGAGAATCCACACAGATCCCATATACACAGGTGCATACTATATTAGGTGGGGAATGAACATGGAATATATGTAGAGAATAGGAGAATCCACACAGATCCCATATACACAGGTGCACACTATATTAGGTGGGGAATGAGCATGGAATATATGTAGAGAATAGGACAATCCACACAGATCCCATATACACAGGTGCACACTATATTAGGTGGGGAATGAACATGGAATATATGTAGAGAATAGGAGAATCCACACAGATCCCATATACACAGGTGCACACTATATTAGGTGGGGAATGAGCATGGAATATATGTAGAGAATAGGAGAATCCACACAGATCCCATATACACAGGTGCACAATATATTAGGTGGGGAATGAGCATGAAATATATGTGGAGAATAGGAGAATCCACACAGATCCCATATACACAGGTGCACACTATATTAGGTGGGGAATGAACATGGGATATATGTGGAGAATAGGAGAATCCACACAGATCCCATATACACAGGTGCACACTATATTAGGTGGGGAATGAGCATGGAATATATGTGGAGAATAGGAGAATCCACACAGATCCCATATACACAGGTGCACACTATATTAGGTGGGGAATGAACATGGAATATATGTAGAGAATAGGAGAATCCACACAGATCCCATATACACAGGTGCACACTATATTAGGTGGGGAATGAGCATGGAATATATGTAGAGAATAGGAGAATCCACACAGATCTCATATACACAGGTGCACACTATATTAGGTGGGGAATGAACATGGAATATATGTGGAGAATAGGAGAATCCACACAGATCTCATATACACAGGTGCACACTACAGGTCCTTCTCAAAAAATTAGCATATAGTGTTAAATTTCATCATTTACCATAATGTAATGATTACAATTAAACTTTCATATATTATAGATTCATTATCCACCAACTGAAATTTGTCAGGTCTTTTATTGTTTTAATACTGATGATTTTGGCATACAACTCCTGATAACCCAAAAAACCTGTCTCAATAAATTAGCATATCAAGAAAAGGTTCTCTAAACGACCTATTACCCTAATCTTCTGAATCAACTAATTAACTCTAAACACATGCAAAAGATACCTGAGGCTTTTATAAACTCCCTGCCTGGTTCATTACTCAAAACCCCCATCATGGGTAAGACTAGCGACCTGACAGATGTCAAGAAGGCCATCATTGACACCCTCAAGCAAGAGGGTAAGACCCAGAAAGAAATTTCTCAACAAATAGGCTGTTCCCAGAGTGCTGTATCAAGGCACCTCAATGGTAAGTCTGTTGGAAGGAAACAATGTGGCAGAAAACGCTGTACAACGAGAAGAGGAGACCGGACCCTGAGGAAGATTGTGGAGAAGGAGCGATTCCAAACCTTGGGGAACCTGAGGAAGCAGTGGACTGAGTCTGGTGTGGAAACATCCAGAGCCACCGTGCACAGGCGTGTGCAGGAAATGGGCTACAGGTGCCGCATTCCCCAGGTAAAGCCACTTTTGAACCATAAACAGCGGCAGAGGCGCCTGACCTGGGCTACAGAGAAGCAGCACTGGACTGTTGCTAAGTGGTCCCAAGTACTTTTTTCTGATGAAAGCAAATTTTGCATGTCATTCGGAAATCAAGGTGCCAGAGTCTGGAGGAAGACTGGGGAGAAGGAAATGCCAAAATGCCTGAAGTCCAGTGTCAAGTACCCACAGTCAGTGATGGTGTGGGGTGCCATGTCAGCTGCTGGTGTTGGTCCACTGTGTTTCATCAAGGGCAGGGTCAATGCAGCTAGCTATCAGGAGATTTTGGAGCACTTCATGCTTCCATCGGCTGAAATGCTTTATGGAGATGAAGATTTCATTTTTCAGCACGACCTGGCACCTGCTCACAGTGCCAAAACCACTGGTAAATGGTTTACTGACCATGGTATTACTGTGCTCAATTGGCCTGCCAACTCTCCTGACCTGAACCCCATAGAGAATCTGTGGGATATTGTGAAGAGAAAGTTGAGAGACGCAAGACCCAACACTCTGGATGAGCTTAAGGCCGCTATTGAAGCATCCTGGGCCTCCATAACCTCTCAGCAGTGTCACAGGCTGATTGCCTCCATGCCACGCCGCATTGAAGCAGTCATTTCTGCCAAAGGATTCCCGACCAAGTATTGAGTGCATAACTGAACATTATTATTTGATGGTTTTTTTGTTTGTTATTAAAAAACACTTTTATTTGATTGGATGGGTGAAATATGCTAATTTATTGAGACAGGTTTTTTGGGTTATCAGGAGTTGTATGCCAAAATCATCAGTATTAAAACAATAAAAGACCTGACAAATTTCAGTTGGTGGATAATGAATCTATAATATATGAAAGTTTAATTGTAATCATTACATTATGGTAAATAATGAAATTTAACACTATATGCTAATTTTTTGAGAAGGACCTGTATATTAGGTGGGGAATGAACATGGGATATATGTAGAGAATAGGAGAATCCACACAGATCCCATATACACAGGTGCACACTATATTCCTGAGCCTGGGATATGTCTGAAATCCTCTATTATCTACATATGTTCCATGTTCATTCCCAACTATAAAGCTCAGGGAATATAATACACAAATTCCAGTCACCACGTCCTCAGCATCACACTGGTGACAATAAAGGACCATCCTCCCTGTCACGAGCCAATCACAGGCCGACCTCAGCTCAGTAATCCACTATGTTCAAGCCATCTGCTACTTGATCATCATCCCATGAGGCGTATAGTCAGTAATCTGAACATTCTATAGCCCATACACAGCACATGGTGTCGGCAGCACATACACAGCACATGGTGTCGGCAGCACATACACAGCACATGGTGTCGGCAGCTTATAAACAGTGCATGGAATCGGCAGCACATACACAGAAAATAGGGTCGGCAGCACATACACAGAAAATAGGGTCAGCAGCACATACACAGCACATGGGGTCGGCAGAGCATACACAGCACATGGTGACGGCAGCACATACACAGCACATGGTGTCGACAGCTTATAAACAGTGCATGGAATCGGCATCACATACACAGAACATGGGGTCGGCAGAGCATACACAGCACATGGGGTTGGCAGAGCATACACAACACATGGGGTCGGCAGCACATACACAGAAAATAGGGTCGGCAGCACATACACAGCACATGGGGTCGGCAGCTTATAAACAGTGCATGGAATCGGCAGCACATACACAGAACATGGTGTTGGCAGCACATACACAGCACATGGGGTCGGCAGAGCATACACAGCACATGGGGTCGGCAGCACATACACAGCACATGGTGTCGGCAGCTTATAATAGTGCATGAAATCGGCAGCACATACACAGCACATGGTGTCGGCAGCTTATAAACAGTGGATGGAATCGGCAGCACATACACAGCAAATGGTGTCGGCAGCACATACACAGCACATGGTGTTGGCAGCACATACACAGCACATGGTGTCGGCAGCACATACACAGCACATGGTGTCGGCAGCTTATAACAGTGCATGGAATCGGCAGCACATACACAGCACATGGGGTCGGCAGCTTATAACAGTGCATGGAATCGGCAGCACATACACAGCACATGGGGTCGGCAGAGCATACACAGCACATGGGGTCGGCAGCTTATAAACAGTGCATGGAATCGGCAGCACATACACAGACACAGCACATGGGGTCGGCAGCTTATAAACAGTGCATGGAATCGGCAGCACATACACAGAACATGGTGTCGGCAGCACATACACAGCACATGGGGTCGGCAGAGCATACACAGCACATGGGGTCGGCAGCACATACACAGCACATGGTGTCGGCAGCTTATAATAGTGCATGAAATCGGCAGCACATACACAGCACATGGTGTCGGCAGCTTATAAACAGTGGATGGAATCGGCAGCACATACACAGCAAATGGTGTCGGCAGCACATACACAGCACATGGTGTCGGCAGCACATACACCACACATGGTGTCGGCAGCACATACACAGCACATGGTGTCGGCAGCTCATAAACAGTGCATGGAATCGGCAGCACATACACAGCACATGGGGTCGGCAGCTTATAACAGTGCATGGAATCGGCAGCACATACACAGCACATGGGGTCGGCAGAGCATACACAGCACATGGGGTCGGCAGCTTATAAACAGTGCATGGAATCGGCAGCACATACACAGACACAGCACATGGTGTCGGCAGCTTATAAACAGTGCATGGAATCGGCAGCACATATACAGCACATAGTGTCAGCAGCACATACACAGCACATGGTGTCGGCAGCACATACACAGCACATGGTGTCGGCAGCACATACACAGCACATGGTGTCGGCAGCATATACACAGCACATGGTGTCGGCAGTACATACACAGCACATGGGGTCGGCAGCACATACACAGCACATGGGGTCGGCAGAGCATACACAGCACATGGGGTCGGCAGCTTATAAACAGTGCATGGAATCGGCAGCACATACACAGACACAGCACATGGTGTCGGCAGCTTATAAACAGTGCATGGAATCGGCAGCACATATACAGCACATAGTGTCAGCAGCACATACACAGCAAATGGTGTCGGCAGCACATACACAGCACATGGTGTCGGCAGCACATACACAGCACATGGTGTCGGCAGCATATACACAGCACATGGTGTCGGCAGTACATACACAGCACATGGGGTCGGCAGCACATACACAGCACATGGGGTCGGCAGCACATAAACAGCACATGGTGTCGGCAGCTTATAACAGTGCATGGAATCGGCAGCACATACACAGCACATGGTGTCGGCAGCTTATAAACAGTGGATGGAATCGGCAGCACATACAAAGCACATGGTGTCGGCACCACATACACAGCACATGGTGTCGGCAGCATATACACAGCACATGGTGTCGGCAGCACATACACAGCACATGGTGTCGGCAGCACATACACAGCACATGGTGTCGGCAGCACATACACAGCACATGGGGTCAGCAGCATATACACAGCACATGGTGTCGGCAGCACATACACAGCACATGGTGTCGGCAGCATATACACAGCACATGGTGTCGGCGGCACATACACAGCACATGGGGTCGGCAGCACATGACATTGACAGCACATGGGAATGGTTGAACCACTCTCCCATGGTCCCTGGAAAGCCTGGAGGGGGGTGACTAGATGAGCACCTGACTTCATTCAAGCCCCTGATGGTGGGGTTAGGCTTGGCTCCCTATAAACACCAGGTGCCACTTCAAGACCAACAATGGACGCACAGCAGCTGACCCTCAAAGGACTGCCAGCTGGAATGGCCTGGAGGGAAAGAACAGCTGATACAGGCATGCACTGGCAGGTAAGGACTGGTACGGCTGATATACAAGCGTTGGTGGGTCCGACTGATGTACAGAATGGCACGGCAAGTGTAGGCAAGTCCGGCTCTTATACTGGTTGCTACGGCAAGTGCAGGCAGGTTCTGCTGTAATACAGGTTGGCACGGCAAGTGCAGGCAGGTTCTGCTGTAATACATATTGGCACAGCAGGTGGAGGCAGGTCCTGCTGTAATACATATTGGCACAGCAGGTGGAGGCAGGTCCGGCTGTAATACAGGTTGGACGGCAAGTGCAGGCAGGTTCTCCTCTAATACATATTGGCACAGCAAGTGCAGGCAGGTTCTGCTGTAATACATATTGGCACGGCAAGTGGAGGCAGGTCCGGCTGTAATACAGGTTGGACGGCAAGTGCAGGCAGGTTCGGCTGTAATACAGGTTGGCACGGCAGGTGCAGGCAGGTTCTCCTCTAATACATATTGGCACAGCAAGTGCAGGCAGGTTCTGCTGTAATACAGGTTGGACGGCAAGTGGAGGCAGGTCCGGCTGTAATACAGGTTGGACGGCAAGTGCAGGCAGGTTCGGCTGTAATACAGGTTGGCACGGCAAGTGCAGGCAGGTTCGGCTGTAATACAGGTTGGCACGGCAGGTGCAGGCAGGTTCTCCTCTAATACATATTGGCACAGCAAGTGCAGGCAGGTTCTGCTGTAATACATATTGGCCCAGCAGGTGGAGGCAGGTTCGGCTGTTATACAGGTTGGACAGCAAGTGCAGGCAGGTTCTGCTGTAATACAGATTGGCACGGCAAGTGCAGGCAGGTTCTCCTCTAATACATATTGGCACAGCAAGTGCAGGCAGGTTCGGCTGTAATACAGGTTGGACGGCAAGTGGAGGCAGGTCCGGCTGTAATACAGGTTGGACGGCAAGTGCAGGCAGGTTCTCCTCTAATACATATTGGCACAGCAAGTGCAGGCAGGTTCTGCTGTAATACATATTGGCCCAGCAGGTGGAGGCAGGTTCGGCTGTTATACAGGTTGGACAGCAAGTGCAGGCAGGTTCTGCTGTAATACAGATTGGCACGGCAAGTGCAGGCAGGTTCTCCTCTAATACATATTGGCACAGCAAGTGCAGGCAGATTCGGCTGTAATACAGGTTGGACGGCAAGTGCAGGCAGGTTCTGCTGTAATACAGGTTGGACGGCAAGTGCAGGCAGGTTCCGCTGTAATACAGGTTGGACGGCAAGTGCAGGCAGGTTCTGCTGTAATACAGGTTGGACGGCAAGTGCAGGCAGGTCCTGCTGTAATACAGGTTGGACGGCAAGTGCAGGCAGGTTCTGCTGTAATACATATTGGCCCAGCAGGTGGAGGCAGGTTCGGCTGTTATACCGGTTGGCACGGAAAGTGCAGGCAGTTTTGGTTGTAATACAGATTGGCACGGCAAGTGCAGGCAGGTCCGGCTGTTATACAGACTTACAAAGCAAGAGCTAGCAAGATGGTTAGGAATAAACAGATATTGGCAGGATTACCGGACAGGGACCAGAGAACTAGAAAGCATGTTTAGGAACAGACTAACAACACTGCACAAGCACCTCCATGTAGGTGGAAGTGCCTTAAATAATAAGTGTCTCCCAACCATTGGCTGGGGACAATTTAGGGCAGCGTGTGTGACTCCTTTGAGAAGGAGGTAGAGTGCGTACCCTAAGCACAGTGCCAGGGTATCTGCACGCCGTGAGTGCACTCCACGCAGCAGCTGAGGAGGAGGTATGGGACGGGGCTGCAGCAGTGAGTGAGTCGGCATACCTGCTGGGGGAGAGGGGCAGCGTGCAGGGATACCAGTGTTACACACATACACAGTACATGGTGTCGACCATACATATACCATAGATCAGTACAGAGAGACCCATATCTGGTGGAACAGTCCTGATTTGGAGAAGCTGTCCCGTGAAGTCAGGGCAATGTTCCGACTTCCATTCACACTGTGGGTCTCTTGCCGTTATCACTACTCCATAGCTTCTCCTCACCTGACTCTGGTGAGCGGAGCCGGCTTTGCTCTTGTCTCTACACCTGTAATATATTGCACCCATCACATTATACAGCATTGTGCGCTTACATTTGCTCATTCTGTCTTTCTACCCAGCTAATTGTTCTGTTTTCTCTGATCTATGTAGTTACCAGAAGTCTATTGTCTCTGCATTTATCATCCCCCTCTTCACCTCCTGACCCAGGTGCTCTGCTTCTCCCCCTGCCATGGACTTTTGCAGTGACTCATAATTTATGCAGTGAGAATTGACCTCCTGGTTCCACATTAGAGCTTAGAAGGATTCAGCTAATCTTTCATTAATCACGCAATGTCATAGACCTGATGGAAAAGAGAAGAATTAGCTGAGTAGAAAGGAAAAATTATGAATTGTAAGTACACAGGCTGTATGGTGACTGCAATGTATTAAGAGGATACACACTATGATGGGAGGAGGACGAAAAAGTGGATGAGGAGGACAAAGACGAGGTGGACAAGGAGGAGGATGAGGAGGACAAGGAAGAGGTCCAAGAGGAGGAGGGGATGAGGAGGAAGGGGGAGAGGAGCAGGATGGTGTGAAAGAGGAGGACAAGGCGGAAGATAAGGTGGACAAGGATGAGAAGAATGTGAATGAGCAGGAGAATGAGGAGGGCAAGGAGGAAGACCAGGTGGAGAAGGATGAGGAGGACAACGAGAATGATGAGGAGGTGGAGGAGGAGAAGGAAGAGGAGAAAGAGGATGAGGAGGACAAGAGCAAAGAGGACAAAGAAGAGGAAGAAAAGGAGAAGTGCTGCTTTAAATTACTCATTGTTCTCATGTCTTGGTGTCACAAATCACAGGGAGGATATTTTTACCATCCCACCCTCCTGACCCCAATATATCATGAACTGGGGTTGTTTGGTTGCCCCAGTTCTTTTCTGAAGGGGATTTATCTATATCCCACTTCCCAGTTCCGGTTTGGGAACTTGCAGCTCTCTGGCACCCCCTTACCCTTAGGTCAGACTAGGTGCTGCACCTAGGATATTTAGTCACCAGACAGGCTGCCTTGCTATGTACTGGCTAATGGGCACACTGCAGTGAGGGTGATGTAACTACTCCCACTCAGGCGAGAACAATAACTATCAACGCCATCCATCGCTACCAGGTTTCCCAGATGCAGAGGACAAATCAGCTGCCACCAGCTCTGATTTCTTAATTAATAATGGGCCCGGAGCTGACCCAATTAGTAGTGTGATTCACTTCGGAGGACGTGACAGTACGTTATAGAGCAAGGAGAAACAAAGCTAGTAATTTTATATATTTTACTCCAAAAGGTAGGCAGTGTTTACAAAAGGGTAAAAAGATATTATAAAATGAGACAAGTATCGTAAGTACAGACAATTACAAATAAAAAGAGATTAACGGTGAAAATCAACTCTCCCCTCTCCCCCATCAAAGTTGATGGGGGAGAGGGGACCTTCCCCAAAACCTTCATGTCAGATTGCACAGCCTGTCCTAGCTGAATCCCTCGGCAAAAGATCCCCCTTGTCTGGACCTCTGAGTTTTATACCTTTGCCCAAAATTAAGGGTCTCCCCCGGATGACCTCATGGGGTGGGCAGAGCTATGGAATGCACTCCTCTTTCTTGAGTATAAGGTAAAAAATATCATCCCATATATCTCGGCGTATGAACCTCGTAGAAAGACGACACCCGTGTCATTACACTCAGCGTGACATAGGGGTTCGTTTAAGTATAGACATGGGGTAGCTGGGTGACCAAGTTACGTAGTAATCCATTTCTCAATTGTGCTGGTTCTGGAACCTAGAAAACTCAATGGCTGGTAGTTCTACCGAGGCACATGTCAAAAATGTATTTGTCCCACTTTTATAATTAATTGGTGCTGTTATATTTACGTTTGCAAGGACAAAGAAACCTGGGTTTTCCATGTGCTTCTACTTGTACTTTCAGGTTAAGACGATAAAACTCCTCAGTGAGGGTTGCTGGCACGCTGGTCTCACATTACAGCTGTATAGCCGGGGTAGGGAGGGAGACTGAAATCGCAGCGTGTGTCTGGAACCATGGACCTTCTAAAAAAATTACTTTGAACATGGCATTTTTACATTATCGTGACACTTGGGTTCTGGTGTCCCAGGATTCTGACCCCTAACCTGTATCATTACACCAGTGAATCTCTAGGTATCTAGATTCTAAAGTGAAAATGAAAGTCAGAATTTTTTCTTCTTATAAAATTTCTCAAAAATAATGAAAAATAATTCCAATGTTGTCATTTTTACTGCATTAAAAAAGAAAAAAAAAAAAGAATAATAAACTTAACAACTCAACAGATAACAGACATCTACTATATAATTGTCTTAGGCTATGTGCACACGTCAGGATTTCTTGCAGAAATTTTCCTGACAAAAACCGGACATTTCTGCCAGAAATCCGCATGCATTTGTACCGCGTTTTTGATGCGTTTGACGCGTTTTTGGTGCGTTTTTTGTGCGTTTTTTCCCAAATGCATAGAATTGCGGGAAAAACGCAGAAAATCCGCAAAAGTAATGAACATGCTCATTTTTTTACCGCGATGCGTTTTTTTTGCGCAAAAAAACGCATCCATGTGCACAAAACAGGGCTGGTGTGCGACAAGGACCTGCCGTGACGTCACGGTCATGTGACCGCGACGTCATCATAGGTCCTGCTCGCACCAGGCCTGGCTGCCGCTTGCAATGGAGCGGTCCCGGGAGCGTGGCAAGGAGCAGGAAAGGCGGCGGAGGGTGAGTATAGCAGGACTTCAACGGGCTATAGGTGAGTATATGTTTATATATTTTTTTAAGTCTCTATACTACGTGGCTCTGTGCTGGGCAATATACTACGTCACTGGGCAATATACTACGTGGCTGGGCAATATACTACGTGGCTGGGAAATATACTACGTAACGGGCAATATACTACGTGGCTGGGCAATATACTACGTGGCTGGGCAATATACTACGTGACTGGGCAATATACTACGTGACTGGGCAATATACTACGTGACTGGGCAATATACTACGTGACTGGGCAATATACTACGTGGCTGGGCAATATACACGTGGCTGGGCAATATACTACGTGGCTGGGCAATATACTACGTGGCTGGGCAATATACTACGTGACTGGGCAATATACTATGTGGCTGGGCAATATACTATGTGACTGGGCAATATACTACGTGGCTGGGCAATATACTATGTGACTGGGCAATATACTATGTGGCTGGGCAATATACTATGTGACTGGGCAATATACTACGTGACTGGGCAATATACTATTTGACTGGGCAATATACTATGTGACTAGGCAATATACTACGTAGGCTGGGAAATATACTACGTAACGGCAATATACTACGTGACTGGGCAATATACTACGTGGCTGGGCAATATACTACGTGGCTGGGCAATATACTACGTGACTGGGCAATATACTACGTGACTGGGCAATATACTACGTAGGCTGGGAAATATACTACGTAACGGCAATATACTATGTGGCTGGGCAATATACTACGTGACTGGGCAATATACTACGTGACTGGGCAATATACTACGTGACTGGGCAATATACTACGTGACTGGGCAATATACTACGTGGCTGGGCAATATACTACGTGGCTGGGCAATATACTACGTGGCTGGGCAATATACTACGTGGCTGGGCAATATACTACGTGACTGGGCAATATACTACGTGACTGGGCAATATACTATGTGACTGGGCAATATACTACGTGGCTGGGCAATATACTATGTGACTGGGCAATATACTACGTGGCTGGGAAATATACTATGTAACGGCAATATACTATGTGGCTGGGCAATATACTACGTGACTGGGCAATATACTACGTGACTGGGCAATATACTACGTGACTGGCTAATATACTACGTGACTGGGCAATATACTACGTAACGGCAATATACTACGTGACTGGGCAATATACTACGTAACGGCAATATACTACGTAGCTGGGCAATATACTACGTGACTGGGCAATATACTACGTGACTGGGCAATATACTACGTGACTGGCTAATATACTACGTGACTGGGCAATATACTACGTAACGGCAATATACTACGTGTCTGGGCAATATACTACGTGGCTGGGCAATATACTACGTGGCTGGGCAATATACTACGTGGACATGCATATTCTATAATACCCGATGCATTAGAATCGGGCCACCATCTAGTACTGTATATGTGTCCTTGTAAAGGTAATGAAGGTAATGACCCACCCAACACAGGATTAAGACATTTATGGTGCTTGGAAAATCATGTAAAAAGAAAAATACCAGGATTGATAATTTCCTTCATTAAACCTATAAAAATATAATGAAAATGTGATGCTGAGGCCGTGTTCACACACAGCATAAATGCTGCGTTTTTTTAATAGACAAAATAACAATCTCCTCTGATTATACAGATTTTGTACCTTTTCCCCCTATTTGATGGTATGAATGTCGTACCCCGGTATGCCTCACCCAAGACCCCTCAGCCATGGATCGTGGCACGGATAGGTGTTATGTGGTTGCTACAGACCTGAGGTTGATGCAAGGGCAATAAGTGACATCAGATGAGCCTGAGATCTGACGCCAGATCCTGACTAGCGCGACCATCAAGTATAGATGGCGAGGAAGCAGGAGAGGTCCCTTATTGGGGGCCCAGTTATAGGTTATACTGAAGGTGGGCTACTCCATGACATCAGGATAAACGTCATTGTGAAGACACGGCGTTGTATCTTAATTAACCAGACGACTATTATTTCAGTAGGCCCAGGGACATGAGCTCGAGTTCACGTGAGAATGACTATTGGCACTTTTTGTCATTGGATTAATGTTTAATGGCTGCCATTGGTTGACTGGCTGCTGATTACGTATTGTATCTGTTGGAGTGTTGCAGTTCTAGTATTGTTCTACTATCTTTGGGAAACAAAAGCACAATGTTTGAATGTTTCTTAATATGTTGATGACCCATTGGTGCTCTGCAATATGAAGGACAATCTATGCATGTTGTTTGCACATTCCTGCAGTGAGGGATGGCCTCCTTCCACCTTTCACCCAACCCTGTGGTGGAAAGTTGTGACCTATAAAAACGAGGATCTGCCTGTGTTCAGTGAGTCAGAGAGAGAGACATCCTATTCTGACTCTTTAAGGCAGTACGAATCTCTAAATCCTTAGCCATCAGTCCCTTAGATAACTGTATGATTGTTGTACTCACATGCCAGGCGTCCTCAGACAGTGCCAACTCAGCTAGCAGTGACTTGTAATCAGGAGAAAGAGTTGATATTCTCTGAACTCTTGTATTTAAGCACAATGCAGCAGGTGGAAAGAGTAATCCAAACAGAGATGTACACATGTACATCCAAAAATGATTACAGAAAACTGATAATGAGAAGGAAGGGAGGAGCAAAGGCTAACATCAACTACAGGAGAGAAAAAAAGGACAAACTTCAAGGGGCTTGTGTCTGGCAACAGCAGAATGCAATGCACAACATAGAGAATACATAATTTGTTCCCATTCATGGGACACAACACTCCCCATCTGAAATATTCAGATTTCACAATGTCTCTGTATGACGTGATGAGTCTTTGCTGTCCAACGCCGATATGGAACCTGAAAAGAGGAGAGAGAAGAAAACAATATGCAACGATAATGCGACAATTCAAGTCCCTATTTGAGCGATGACGCATAGTCCTTGAATAAGAAATGAAAAAAAATTAATATGAGTTTGCTAGAAAAACCCATCTTCGGGTTGGGGAAGCTGCAACAAGCCAACTCTTCCCCCAACCCAACAATCCAATGGTAACGTTTAATCCATGGGGAAGTGTTCAAGTCCGGTTGCACGCAGAGCGTTTTATGTCCTAACATGGCTGGGGTATGAGGAAGTATGCTCCCCACTGTGACGAAGTCCAGCAACAATGTTCAGTTCATGTGACGTCCTCCTTCGGTAGAAGTAGCACGAGTTCGGTGAGTTGGCAAAAGAAGATTCAAATTTAACCCCCTTTTGTCACCTTGACTTCTACCTTCCGAGTCTTTCCGTCTCTTCAATTTGTCTACACAGATGTTCCCTATGATCACCCAGCCTAGGTTGAAGCACTGAGCAAATGGTGCATTGTGTGGGCCGTTGATTTGCTGGTGTACCTTGTGTTACCGGAGGATGTCTCTCCCAAGTAGAATCAGGATTTCTGCATTGTGATCGAGAGCTGGAATCTTGCTGGCTATAGTCTTCAGGTGAAGATGATGAAGAGCGCCTTCCGGCTTTGGGATCTCTTCCTTGTTGGGTGGTATCTGATTGCACTCGACGTGTGTGGGTAGAGGTACTTCTACGGTATTTTCATGAGACATTACCACGAGACAACTGGCCCTTCTTCCAAAGACTTCTGAGATGACGCTGCAGGTGCCTAAGGTGTAGGGGTAGGGGCTTTCCTTTAAGTCAAACAGATCAAAGAGTTCTGACCTTGCTAGTGATCGGTTGCTCTGATCATCCAGGATGCTATACACCATCACAACCTTCTCTAGGTGACCCTTGGGATATTCCTTTATCAGGTAAATCTTCGCACAAGATTTGTCCTAAAGACCTTCTCCGCAGACTTCTGTGCATGACAAAGATACTGAGAGATGCCTTCCTGCTTGGCCTATACTCTCCCCGCCATGGACTTGTGGTGGGAGAAGGCGTAGGTGTATGGTTAGGCTGGGATGGATGGAGCGCTTGTACATGGTCCTCGCTGTCACACTCCATACACTTGAGTGTAAACTTACAGTCCTTGCATGTAGATGTTGGCATATGGAGTTTGTTGAGGTGCAGTGATCGGCTGCGTGTTGGAGCGTGAATGAGATTCAGGTTTGGACATTGGTTGTGCATTGGACTGACCTTGAAAGCTGGGAACTGCAGGCGGATCAGGTCTTGGTGCCTTGGAGAAGTGTCGGGATTAACAGGAACATTAGTGGTGGTCGTGGTTTGTTGCTTTGGCTTAGTACATAGTCTATTTTGCGCTTAAGGGGGTCTTCTGTATCGATCTCACACAAGCCGATATGGTCCCCTTAACTCCCACTTAGAGCTTGTTTATAGACCTTTAACTTTGCCATGGCTGTCGCATGTTCGCATTCATTCTCTAGGACTTCTATTTCGGCCTTCTTACGTGCAGATTTAGCTTCCTTCTCTGCTTTCTTTTGGGCGAAGATGGCTTGCACTTTCGTAGTCTCCGCTTCGGCACACGCTCTTATAAGCTGTTCACTGAGGGTAGAAAATTTTGATGCACTTGATCTGGGTGAGTGCTTTGAGTACTTAGCGGACCTGGGTTTGTGAGATGACACTTCTGACATCTGCGCAATTTTTTCTTCTGTTTTATTCACAATGTCGCGCACAGTGCAGAAGTGAGTTGTTGAAAACTCTGAAGTTCCTTAGAGACTCTGGCATGTTTAGTCTCACCAAGATGGAGGTATATTTCTCACAATATAACTCCATATCAGCATCGGTTTATGAGGAATCGCTCCTGTCAAACCAATCTAATCAGTTTTATGAAGAGGTAAGCTATAGGCTGGACCACGGTGAGCCATTGGACGCGGTAGATCTTGATTTTTCCAAAGCGTTTGATACCGTGCCGCACAAGAGGTTGGTACACAAAATGAGAATGCTTGGTCTGGGGGAAAATGTGTGTAAATGGGTTAGTAACTGGCTTAGTGATAGAAAGCAGAGGGTGGTTATAAATGGTATAGTCTCTAACTGGGTCGCTGTGACCAGTGGGGTACCGCAGGGGTCAGTATTGGGACCTGTTCTCTTCAACATATTCATTAATGATCTGGTAGAAGGTTTACACAGTAAAATATCGATATTTGCAGATGATACAAAACTATGTAAAGCAGTTAATACAAGAGAAGATAGTATTCTGCTACAGATGGATCTGGATAAGTTGGAAACTTGGGCTGAAAGGTGGCAGATGAGGTTTAACAATGATAAATGTAAGGTTATACACATGGGAAGAAGGAATCAATGTCACCATTACACACTGAATGGGAAACCACTGGGTAAATCTGATGACTGAGGGGCGATCTAATAACCATGTATAAGTATATAAGGGGACAATATTAATATCTCTCCGACAAGACCCCACACAGAGGAGACCCTGCACAGAGCGGACGAGACCCAGCACAGATATGAGACCTGTGACAGAGTGGAGGAGAGGCCGATCCGCGCTGCCTTGTTCTGTATATTCTAATATTATAGAGGTTTTACATTTCTTGAATTCCCGCCTGCAGCCACTGACTGACGTGACAGGTGACAGATGCACCTTACTGTGAGGGTGGGAGCCGCCGCTCTCTGAAGGATGGCTGAACTCCAGATGTCGAGATGTCCGGGATGATGGGAGGAATATGGAGATAAAGTTAGGAGAGTCGGGCCGCGCAGGCTGGCGTGATAGAAGACAGATGAGGTGTCCATGTTGACGGGATATATTCCATGATGTGTGGAGTGAATCATGTTACTGGACCTCGGAGAAATCTCCAGATACAGATGCCGGCATTTAGCCTCGAAAGCCCTCGGAGATCTACGCTCAATGTACAAAGGATTGTTTCCATCATGTGAGTGTGAATGTGCAGAAACAACAGAAGTGCAAATCTGCTGAGTGTAGGTATGTGTATGTATACACGGCTGTGTGCATGGAAAGAACAGGAGTACATATGTATACACGGCTGTGTGCATGGAAAGAACAGGAGTACAAATGTATACACGGCTTTGTGCATGGAAAGAACAGGAGTACGAATGTATACACGGCTTTGTGCATGGAAAGAACAGGAGTACGAATGTATACACGGCTGTGTGCATGGAAAGAACAGGAGTACGAATGTATACACGGCTTTGTGCATGGAAAGAACAGGAGTACATATGTATACACGGCTGTATGCATGGAAAGAACAGGAGTACGAATGTATACACGGCTTTGTGCATGGAAAGAACAGGAGTACGAATGTATACACGGCTGTGTGCATGGAAAGAACAGGAGTACGAATGTATACACGGCTTTGTGCATGGAAAGAACAGGAGTACGTATGTATACACGGCTGTGTACATGGAAAGGACCTGGAGTACATACGTACAGTACCGTTCAAAAGTTTAGGGTCACCCAGATAATTTTGTGTTTTCCATGGTAACTCATACTTTTATTAATCCAACGAGTTGCCAAATGAATGTAAAATCTAGTCCAGACATTGACAAGGTTAAAAAAAAAAAAAGATTTTTATTTGAAATAATAATTTTCTCCTTCAATCTTTGCTTTTGTCACAGAATGCTCCTTTGCAGCAATTCCAGCATTGCAGACCTTTGGCATTGTAGCAGTTAGTTTGCGGAGGTAATCTGGAGACATTTCCCCCCCTATGCTTCCAGAAGCCCCTCTACAAGTTGGTTTGGTTGATGGACACTTTTTGCACCATACGGTCAAGCTGTTCCCACAGCAGCTCAATGGTGCTGAGATCTGGTGACTGTGCTGGCCGCTCCATTACAGATCGATACCAGCTGCTGCTTCTTCCCTAAATAGCTCTTGTATAATTTGGAGGTGTGCTTAAGATCATTGTCCTGTTGTAGGATGAAATTGGCTCCAATCAAGCGCTGTCCGCAGGGTATGGAATGACGCTGCAAAATGGAGTGATATCCTTCCTTATTCAATATCCCTTTTACCTTGAACAAATCTTCAACTTTACAGCACCAAAGCAGCCCCAGACCATCACATTGCCTCCACCATGCTTCACAGGTGGCGTCACACTCTTACAGCATCTTTTCAGTTGTTCTGCGTCTCACAAATGTTCTTCTGTGTGATCCAAACACCTCAAACTTGGATTCTTCTGTCCATAACACTTTTTTCCATCTTCCTCTGTCCAATGTCCGTGTTTTTTTGCCCATATTAATCTTTTCCTTTTATTAGCCAGTCTCAGATATGGCTTTTTCTTGGCCACTCTGCCCTGAAGGCCATCATCCCGGAGTCGCCTCTTCACTGTAGACGTTGACACTGGCATTTTGCATCTACTATTTAATGAAGCTGCCAGTTGAGGACCTGTGAGGTGTCGATTTCTCACTACAGACTCTAATGTGTACTTGTCTTGTTGCTCAGTTGTGCAGCGCGGCCTCCCACTTCTCTTGTTAGAGCCTGTTTGTGCTCTGCTCTGAAGGGAGTAGTACACACCATTGTAGGAAAGCTTCAGTTTCTTTGCAATTTCTCGCATGGAATAGTCTTCATTTCTAAGAACAAGAATAGACCGTCGAGTTTCACATGAAAGTTCTTTTTTTCTGGCCATTTTGAGAATTTAATGGAACCAACAAATGTAATGCTCCAGATTCTCAACTAGCTCAAAGGAAGGTCAGGTTTATAGATTCTCTAATCAGCCAAACTGTTTTCAGCTGTGCTAGCTTACTTGCACAAGGGTTTTCAATGGTATTCTAACCATCCATTAGCCTTCTTATACAGCAAACACAAAGTACCATAAGAACACTGGAGTGGTGGTTGTTGGAAATGGGCCACTATACACCTATGAAGATATTGCATTACAAACCAGACGTCTGCAGCTAGAATAGTCATTTACCACATTAACAATGTATATTTCTGAATCATTTAATGTTAGCTTCATTGGAAAAAAACTGAGAAATTTCCTTTTTTTTTTTTTAAAGAAAAGCAAAGTGACCCTAAACTTTGGAATGGTAGTGTCACGATAATGTAAACAATGTCATATCGTGAGTTTAGTCCAGAAGGTTCCATGGCAGACATGCTGTGGGCCATTCCGCCCCCCGTCTTCTCACTCTACCTGCTGTGTGTGTGAATCCTAAACCTCTCATTTTCCCCTCCCAGAAGAATTTTGATTGCTTTTAGCTGCAGCAGACATCTCCCTAAAGCTACTCATTCCCCCTCACAACTGATACTGGTCAAAACTTGTATATAGAAACCATGAGCTTCTATTGTCCTAATACAGTGATATATACACCGATCCGAGCTAGAGATATAAGAATTATATATTCCGGATGTCCCAAGAATAGATCAATCACTCACTGAAAGCGCTAGAGGCTAAATGCAACGAGTGCAAAGCGTGGATTTCTCAGTAAGCAGTTCAGGTAATTTCTCTGTGTTTACACTTAAAAGAATTGTCTCGACGTGCTGCACCGCGTGATCCTGGCGTATATCTAATACAAGGTTCATACAGCGATATATGCGTAATAATAGTTTTCATATTCTAAGTAAAGGGGAGGTTGCAGCCTCTAAGTGATGTCACCACAGGGGGAGGGCTTTGGTTTTAGACTAGAGAATAACTTAGTGAGACCAGGATTGTTGCAGTCTTTGCGTCCGAGGTCTAGCTGCTGTCTAGATGTGTGGTATGCATCTAGATGTGACCCCCCTCCTTTGCACATGGCCAGTCAAAAGATGAATCGATCTAAGCGATATGTAAATGTTCTTCTTTCAATTTTAATCCCCGTTTATTTGTAATTGTACAGTAGATTTTGCCTTCTTTATAATATCTTTTTATACTTTGTAAGCACTGCCTATCTTTTTTTGGAGTAAAATATACAATTTAGTAGCTTGTCTGTCCATGCTCTAAACGAACTGTCGCGTCCTTTGAGTTGAATTACGCTACCGATTTCGGTTGGGTCCGGACTCATTAATCCTTCCAAAATCAGAGCTGGTGGCAGCATACTTTGTTCTGTGCATTTGGGAGGCTTTGTAGCGACAGAGGCATTGATAATTATTGTTCCCGCCTGAGTGGGAGTAGTTATATCGCCCGCGCTGCAGCGTTCCCAATAGCCAGTACATAGCAGGCAGCCTTTCTGGCGACTAATTACCTTAGGTGCAGTACCCCAACTCATGGGTGTCAAACTGCATTCCTCGAGGGCCGCAAACCATGTGTGTTTTCGAGATTTCCTTAGCATTGCACAAGGTGCTGCAATCATTATGTGTGTAGGTGATTAAATTATCACCTGTAAAGTACAAGGAAATCCTGAAAACATGACCTGGTTGCAGCCCTCGAGGAATGCAGTTTGACACCCCTGCCCTAACTGACCTGAGGGTAAGGGGGGCGCCAGAGAGCTGCAAGTTCTAAACCAGAACAGGGTATTGGGATATAGATAAATCCCCTGCAGAAGGAACCAGGGGCAACGAAACAACCCCGGTTGATGACAAATTGGTGAGAGTGGTGGGGATGATAAAGGTATCTGAACCGTGACAGATTGGTGGGATCCCAGACATATCTGGTGGGATTCATGACATGTTGGTGGCAGCATGGTAGGATCCGTGACAGGTAGTGTATACATGGCTGTGTGGATTGAAAGGATAGGAGAGTGTATGTATACACGACTGTTTAAACATAAAAGAGGCATGTGGAGGGCGCCTGTCAATATATGTAGGGAATCAACCTGGCGTCTGTCTAAAATAGGGACTAGGATTATGGAGAAGAAGAAACAGACGATATTCCCGGGACCACCCACAATTAAAACCACAAAGACCAAATACCCCATATAGGAACGAGCACCCCCCGGAATAACACAGAAGAAGTAGAGTTATGTGACAATGTCCAGTTATACACAAACGATTGCAGAAAATCAGATACAATAAATATATAATAGATCGTGGTCTATACACAGGGACACTACAAAGCAGCCATGAGCAGGGAGGTATAAATGACAAGGTGCTCACAAAGCCCATACACTAGTTACCGCCATATAGTCCTGAGGGACCACACTGCGTATTGGGGGTTCCAGGACCCACACATGAAAGAGGAAAAATGTTTGTTGGAAAATGTCTTGCAGGAGTATCTGTAATATAACGCTGGGAGCGTCACTCTGTCCGAAGCCTTTATAGACTGCGCAGGCGCAAACGCCGGCGCAGTCTGGCCCCCACAGAGTGACGCTCCCAGGAGATCGCGGTATGCGTAAGCACTGAACGCATACCGCGATCTCCACCGGAGAGTCAGGGACCGCCAGGAGGGTAAGTATATTCACCTTTCCCCGTTCCAGCGCTGCGTGTGGCTCCGTCTCCCGGCTCCTCTGCTGTGACAGTTCAGAGGGCGCGATGACGCGCTTAATGCGCGCCGGCGCCGCCCTCTGACCAGTCACAGGCAGAGGAGCCAGAGTGTGTCTTCAAGAAAATGGCGCCGGAAAGCGCGGACTGCGCAGGCGCCGATTCCGCCAGCAGGAGGACCAAGAAAATGGCGGCGGAAAGGAATCAGGTGGCGCAAGAAACAAATTGCTGTGGCATGAGGCTGTGGCACTTCATGCCACAGCGATTTGTTACTTACGCCACCTGATACGGGGCATATACTATGGAGCATCTTATGGAGCAGCGTATGGGGCATATGGATGGGAGCAGCAAATTAAAGAACGGTGCCGCAGGATGGGAGCAGCACATGACAGAACGGGGGCGCAGGATGGGAGCAGCAAATGACAGAACAGGGGCGCAGGATGGGAGCAGCACATGACAGAACAGGGGCGCAGGATGGGAGCAGCACATGACAGAACGGGGGCGCAGGATGGGAGCAGCACATGACAGGATGGGAGCAGCACATGACAGAACAGGGGCGCAGGATGGGAGCAGCACATGACAGAACGGGGGCGCAGGATGGGAGCAGCACATGACAGGATGGGGGCGCAGGATGGAGCAGCACATGACAGGATGGGGGCACAGGATGGAGCAGCACATGACAGGATGGGGATGCAGGATGGAGCAGCACATGACAGAATGGGGGCACAGGATGGAGCAGCACATGACAGGATGGGGATGCAGGATGGAGCAGCACATGACAGAATGGGGGCACAGGATGGAGCAGCACATGACAGGATGGGGATGCAGGATGGAGCAGCACATGACAATAGGGACGCAGGATGGAGCAGCACATGACAGGATGGGGATGCAGGATGGAGCAGCACATGACAGAATGGGGGCACAGGATGGAGCAGCACATGACAGGATGGGGACGCAGGATGGGTGCAGCACATGACAGGATGGGGACGCAGGATGGAGCAGCACATACCAGGATGGAGACCATATACCAATATAAATGCTCGCCACCCGGGCGTAGAACGGGTTCAATAGCTAGTGAAGTAATAAACAGAATAGTTTCCTGGTGGGAGCTTTGCCGGTTGTGCCCCTCAGAGGTGTCCGTACATATGGAGCGCCAGTCTCAGGCCCAATATGTTGGTCAGTACTGGGCTGCTGGCATGTCCCAGATAGGCACAGCGCCTACCAATGTGGGCATAGACTCCAACAATGACGAAGAAGATGGAGGCCATACGTGGAGCTAGATAACGAACACAATGACTGTCCCGTGCGTAGTCCTTAATAGTGTCACATAGGTGCACTGCACAATGACAGTGCAGATGCCCTGTAGAAATAAAGATTATCCGACAAAGGTCAATTAGACCATATACAGGGCAGCACAAAATCAGGAGCTTTATATGTCTTACCACATGCCACGGCAAAAAGTTATATCAGTGTCATATGGACAGAAACAGGCTAAATGCTGAGCCCCAGCATAATAAGAGATGTGCACCTACTGAGCATGAGCAGAATGAATGCAAACCTATAATCCAGGGGTGCTGGATGCGCGTCGCCACTCCAGTGGCTTCATCAGGGTTCGGAGTACTGACGGCTGGACTCCTGATACCCTTATATGCATCGCACCTAAATAGAGGATCCCTCTCAGCTGGGCGACTAGGGTGTCGGCATCCAACCGGAAGTGACATACAACAATAGAGCTTTAAAGGTGTACGAAGCCAAGGCTGAGTGTAGCAAGATGGCCGAAACCAAGATACTGGGCATGTGCGAAATGATGAGCAGCATGTAGCAAACCGACGGAACAATGCCGCAGTGATTCTGCTTATCAGGAAGAAGGCCCTTTCGGCTGCGGGAGCGAAGGCCCCAGAGGCTATCAGTATGGAAACAACGCTCCAAGAGGAGGACGAGTGCACCCCAATGTGCCGGGTCTCGATTCTGCTCTTGGCCAGGGAAGCCTCTAAGGGGTTCTTGGAAACTCCTAGAGCCAGGGACTCCTGTGTGGAGCAGAAGATAACCCCTGAAGAATTTGTAATAAAGTCAGGAGGAACCTGTCAAGATCTTGTGTGGAGCCGTGGACCGGCTAAAACGTGCAGAATGGCGCAGTCACCAAGCTTACCAAAGTCGTGAGCTGATGATTCTGATCTGATAAATCAAGGAAGAAAACGGGGTAACAGCTACTGACAAGGACATTTTGGACATTTTGGACTACATGTTTCTGTAACGCTCGCGCCCAGACTGGTTGGCGCGGGCATACAGGGGTGCGGCCCCACTGGACCACAGAGCAGACTACCCTGGAAGGGGCGTAACTAAGGAGCTTCCTAGGTGTTCGCTGGAGCCTCTGACGGTGAGGTCAGACTGGTGCGGCAGGAAGCTACCAGGTGCCACTCCAGGGTGGAGTCTGACTGTGGCTGCTGATCCCACCGGGGACGAGACACGGGCAGGCACGGCTGTGACACTGGCTGACAGACGGGTACAGCAGAGGCCCTGACGGGTGGACTGGCTTGACGGAGATACAGGCAGGCAGACAGGCGCGGCTGGCACTCAGGCAGACAGGGCTGATACTCTGGTAGGAACTGGTATTCAGATGGATGTGTGGAAACCGGTAAGAACCTGTTCAGACTGGAGAATATAAAGAAACAGGTAGAGACCTGTACGGCAAGTTGCTAAACAGAGATAGAGCAAGAGCGGATGAAAAGCAGAACCACAGGAGGTGGAGCAAGAGTAGAGAAGGCGGAGCTAAGCAGAGGAGAAGGCGGAGCCAAGAGCAGAGAAGGCAGAGCCAAGAGAGGAGATGCTAGAGGCAGAGCCAAGAGCAGAGATGCTGGAGGCGGAGCCAAGAGCGGAGATGCTGGAGGCGGAGCCAAGAGCAGAGAAAGAAGGCGGAGCTAAGAGCAGAGAAGGCAGAGCCAAGAGCGGAGATACTGGAGGCGGAGCCAAGAGAGGAGATGCTAGAGGCAGAGCCAAGAGCAGAGATGCTGGAGGCGGAGCCAAGAGCGGAGATGCTGGAGGCGGAGCCAAGAGCAGAGAAAGAAGGCGGAGCTAAGAGCAGAGAAGGCAGAGCCAAGAGCGGAGATACTGGAGGCGGAGCCAAGAGAGGAGATGCTAGAGGCAGAGCCAAGAGCAGAGATGCTGGAGGCGGAGCCAAGAGCGGAGATGCTGGAGGCGGAGCCAAGAGCAGAGAAAGAAGGCGGAGCTAAGAGCAGAGAAGGCAGAGCCAAGAGCGGAGATACTGGAGGCGGAGCCAAGAGCGGAGATGCTGGAGGCGGAGCCAAGAGCAGAGATGCAGGAGGCGGAGCCAAGAGCAGAGATGCTGGAGGCGGAGCCAAGAGCAGAGATGCTGGAGGCGGAGCCAAGAGCAGAGAAGGCAGAGCCAAGAGAGGAGATGCTAGAGGCAGAGCCAAGAGTAGAGATGCTGGAGGCGGAACTAAGAGCAGAGAAAGAGAAGGCGGAGCTAAGAGCAGAGAAGGCAGAGCCAAGAGCGGAGATACTGGAGGCGGAGCCAAGAGCGGAGATGCTGGAGGCGGAGCCAAGAGCAGAGATACTGGAGGCGGAGCCAAGAGAGGAGATGCTAGAGGCAGAGCCAAGAGCAGAGATGCTGGAGGCGGAGCCAAGAGCGGAGATGCTGGAGGCGGAGCCAAGAGCAGAGAAAGAGAAGGCGGAGCTAAGAGCAGAGAAGGCAGAGCCAAGAGCGGAGATACTGGAGGCGGAGCCAAGAGCGGAGATGCTGGAGGCGGAGCCAAGAGCAGAGATGCAGGAGGCGGAGCCAAGAGCGGAGATGCTGGAGGTGGAGCCAAGAACAGAGATGCAGGAGGCGGAGCCAAGAGCAGAGATGCTGGAGGCGGAGCCAAGAGCAGAGATGCTGGAGGCGGAGCCAAGAGCAGAGATGCTGGAGGCGGAGCCAAGAGAGGAGACGCTAGAGGCAGAGCTAAGAGCAGAGATGCTGGAAGCGGAACTAAGAGCAGAGAAAGAGAAGGCGGAGCTAAGAGCAGAGAAGGCAGAGCCAAGAGCGGAGATACTGGAGGCGGAGCCAAGAGCGGAGATGCTGGAGGCGGAGCCAAGAGCAGAGATGCAGGAGGCGGAGCCAAGAGCGGAGATGCTGGAGGCGGAGCCAAGAGAGGAGACGCTAGAGGCAGAGCTAAGAGCAGAGATGCTGGAGGCGGAGCCAAGAGTGGAGATGCTGGAGGCGGAGCCAAGAGAGGAGATGCTAGAGGCAGAGCTAAGAGCAGAGATGCTGGAGGCGGAGCCAAGAGCAGAGATGCTGGAGGCGGAGCCAAGAGCAGAGATGCTGGAGGCGGAGCCAAGAGCAGAGATGCTAGAGGCGGAGCCAAGAGCGGAGATGCTGGAGGCAGAGCCAAGAGAGGAGACACTAGAGGCAGAGCCAAGAGTCAGAGATGCTGGAGGCGGAGCCAAGAGCGGAGATACTGGAGGCGGAGCCAAGAGCGGAGATGCTGGAGGCAGAGCCAAGAGCAGAGATGCTGGAGGCAGAGCCAAGAGCAGAGATGCTGGAGGCGGAGCCAAGAGCAGAGATGCTGGAGGCGGAGCCAAGAGCGGAGATGCTGGAGGCGGAGCCAAGAGCAGACACACTGGAGGCGGGGCCTGGAGCGAATATGCTGGAGGTGGAGCCAAGAGCCAGAACCGCAGGAAGCAATGCCAAGAGTCAGAAGGCAGGGAATCACAGGTAGTGGTGAGCAAAGCAGAGAAGCACAGAACCACAGTGTAGTGGTGAACAGAGCAGAAAGATAAGGTGGAGGTACACACAGCAGAGCGGGAAATGACAAATGACAAAGAAGGAGCAGGAACGGACATAGACCAGAGTTCAGACAGGAACAGACATGGATACACAAACAGATCACAGATAAAGGCCTGCAGTAGTGCAGCCCTCAGAGACAGACACGACCTGGCAGCTCAGTAGCAAATGCTAACTGAGGGAAACAGTTTGCTCAGGCATCCTCCAATGGGTGAGGATGCCTTAAGTATCAGAGGCCTCAAGGCCATAGGCCAGGGACACCTAAGGGAGGTGCACACAGTCTCAATAAGAATCCGGAGTGGCTGGTGCCGCCCCCTATGCACACAGCCAGGAAGTGTACACAGAGTAAGCCGCCATTCATACAATACATACATGTAGACATACAGTACATATAACATAGATTACATACTCACCATCACTTGTCACTTTCTTCACCGAAGCCAATGTCATCTGTGAAAAAGATTTACCCATAGACTTGAATTAGCGACGGATCGCATGAAAAAACGTTCAAGTGAACTTTTTTTGGCCGCAAAAAAGTTCACTTGAACATTTTTTCATGCCGACGGTTCGCCAAAACACGACGGATCCATTTCACGACGGACGCGACGTGTGGCCATCCATCACGATCCGTCGCTAATACAAGTCTATGGGTCAATCTTTTTTACAGATGACACTGGCTTCAGTGAAGAAAGTGACAAGTGATGGTGAGTATGTACTCTATGTTATATGTACTGTATGGAGTATGTATGGAGTATTTATTTTTTTTTGTTTGGTTTTTCATTCAACACATTAGCCGGATGATGGGACTACTACTGTCCCATCATTGGCTAATGTGTCAATCACTGTCAGTGTAGCAGGCAGAGCCCGATGGGACTTGTAGTCCCATCGGACGATGCCTGTACACACGCACAGAGCCCCAGCTGGCCGCATAGAGCCCCGGCAGCCCGCATAGAGCCCCGGCAGCCCGCATAGAGCCCCGGCAGCCCGCATAGAGCCCCGGCAGCCCACATAGAGCCTAGGCAGCCCGCATAGAGCCCCGGCAGGCCGCATAGAGCCCCGGCAGGCCGCATACAGCACCGGCAGCCCGCATACAGCACCGGCAGCCCGCATACAGCCCCGGCAGGCCGCATACAGCACCGGCAGCCCGCATAGAGCCCCGGCAGCCCGCATAGAGCCCTGGCCACCCGCATAGAGCCCCGGCCGCCTGCATAGAGCCCCGGCAGCCCGCATAGAGCCTAGGCAGCCCGCATAGAGCCCCGGCAGCCCGCATAGAGCCCCGGCAGGCCGCATACAGCACCGGCAGCCCGCATAGAGCCCCGGCAGGCCGCATACAGCACCGGCAGCCCGCATAGAGCCCCGGCAGCCCGCATAGAGCCCTGGCCACCCGCATAGAGCCCCGGCCGCCTGCATAGAGCCCCGGCAGGCATGTACAGATCCCCGGCAGGCCGCATACAGCCCTGGCAGGCACGTACAGATCCCCAGCAGGCCGCATACAGCCCAGGCAGCACGCATACACCCCCTTGCAGGCCGCATACAGCCCCGGCAGCCCGCATAGAGCCCCGGCAGCCCGCATAGAGCCCCGGCAGGCACGTACAGATCCCTGGCAGGCCGTATACAGCACCAGCAGCCCGTATAGAGCCCCGGCAGCCCGCATACAGCCCCGGCCGCAAGCATAGAGCCCCGGCCGCCCGCATAGAGCCCCGGCAGGCACGTACAGATCCCCGGCAGGCCGCATACAGCCCCGGCAGGCACGTACAGATCCCCGGCAGGCCGCATACAGCCCAGGCAGCACGCATACAGCCCCGGCAGGCCGCATACAGCCCCGGCAGCCAACATACAGACCTGGCAGCCCACATGCAGCCCGCATACAGCCCCGGCAGGCCGCATACAGCTCTAGCAGCCCGCATACAGCCCCGGCAGCCCACATGCAGCCCTGGCAGGCCGCATATAGCCCCGGCAGGCCGCATACAGCCCTGGCAGGCCGCATATAGCCCCGGCAGGCCCGCATACAGCCCTGGCAGGCCGCATATAGCCCCGGCAGGCCCGCATACAGCCCCGGCAGCCAACATACAGACCCGGCAGCCCACATGCAGCCCGCATACAGCCCCGGCAGGACGCATACAGCCCCGGCAGGACGCATACAGCCCCGGCAGGCCGCATACAGCCCCGGCAGGCCCGCATACAGCCCCGGCAGCCCGCATACAGCCCCGGCAGCCCACATACAGCCCCTGCAGCCAACATACAGACCCGGCAGCCCACATGCAGCCCGCATACAGCCCCGGCAGCCCGCATACAGCCCCGGCAGGCCGCATACAGCCCCGGCAGGCCGCATACAGCCCCGGCAGGCCCGCATACAGCCCCGGCAGGCCCGCATACAGCCCCGGCAGGCCCGCATACAGCTCTAGCAGCCCGCATACAGCCCCGGCAGCCAACATAGAGCCCTGGCAGGCCGCATACAGCCCTGGCAGCCCGCATAGAGCCCCGGCAGGCCACATAAAGCTCTGGCAGCCCGCATACAGCCCGCATAGAGCCCCAGTGAAGTTAGACAGGGAGCAGAAATGGTTGAAGAACAGGTCTAATGTATGTCCATCTGTGTGGGTGGCTGAGGAGGACCACTGAGTAAGTCTAAAAGATTAAGTAAGGGACAGGAGTTTGGAGGCTGCTGACTGGTGGGTGTCAATGGGGATGTTGAAGTCACCCATGATGATGGTGGGAGTGTCAGCAGACAGAAAGTGAAGGAGCCAGGTGGAGAATTGGTCAATAAAGGCAGTGGTCGGGCCCGGAGGTCGGTATATGATGGCCATTTGGAGGTTGTAGGGGGAGTAGATGCAGACAGAGTGGACTTCAAAAGAGGGGAGGATAAGGGAGGGTAGAGGTGGGATTGGGTTAAAAGTACAGTTGGAAGAAAGGAGAAGACCCACTCCTCCACCATGTTTGTTGCCAGGGCAAAGAGTGTGGGTGAAGTGGAGGCCACCGTAACATAGTGCAGCAGGGGAGGCTGTGTCAGAGGGTGTCAGCCATGTTTCGGTGATGCCCAGAAAGAAAAGATTACGAGAGGTAAAGAGGTAGTGAATCACGTGGAGTTTATTACAGATGGAGCGGGCATTCCATAGTGATCCAGAGAGAGGGTGCAGGGGGGTGGGCGTCATGGGCATGGATTTGAGGTGGGCAAGATTTTGGGTGTTTATATTGGGTTGGGAGCGATAGGAGGGGGTAGTAGTAGGAGGTATGAGCTGTGGGGGTCCAGGGTTGCGAGATAAGTCGCCAGCAGTGAGGAGAAGCAGAGAGAAACAGAGCAGGTGGGAGAAGGAGAGTGGGCGGCTTATTTTGTGTTTTATTAGGAGAGATCTGAGGTTGAGGAGCAGGTCAGCAGAGGAGGTCAGGTGGGAAGGCAGGAGGGAAGGAGAGATTATTACTTGGTTAGAGGGTGCTGGGGGTTTGGGGATAGTGAAGGGGACAGAGGAGTAATGGAGCCAAAACTGTTAGAGCGTATGTCAGCACGATGAGAGTAAGTGTGGTGGAAAGGGAAAGAAATTCAGTACATTTATTAACAGTGGTTAGTCTCACCTTCTGTTCACTTCTGGCTCATTTCAGATGTTATCCTTTTAGAGACATCCTTCTAGAGACAGACCACGGTCCAGACAGACCTGTGTCTCTGAATTTATAACAAGCCAAGTGCACATGAAATAGGCCAGGTGTGATCAGGAGGGAGAAGCAGCATGGAGACTGGTCACAGACACAGGAGGATATCAATTAGAAGTCAGAAGGGAAAATGCAAGAAGAAATAGATCCAAATGGAAAGATAAAGCCAACTGTGTATTGGCATCAAGGAATTAAAATGAGAAAAAAAAAAAGTAATAGCAGCCAGCGGAGATGTCACAAATAGCAGACGGATACAGGGTGAGGAAGGTCAGGAAAGTTGAGCGATGGTGATGGGATTGGAGTTGCAGCCAGCGGACATACACATAGCCTCCTATATACAGGATGTGCCCCACATAGCCTCTTATATGCAGCAGGAACCCCACATAGCCTCTCATATACGGTAAGCCCAAGTAGCCTCTCATATACACCATGAGCCCCACATAGCCTCCTATATATATAGCATGAGCCCCACATAGCCTGTGATATACACCATGAACCCCACATACACCACGAGCCTCACGTAGCCTCCTATATATACAGCATGAGCCCCACATACACCACAAGCCCCACGTAGCCTCCTATAAACATATGTAGCACGGTGGCTCAGTGGATAGCACTGCAGGGCTGGAGTGCTCAGTTCTAATCCCACCATGGACAACATCTGCAAGAAGTTTGTATGTTCTCTCCGTGTTTGCGTGGGTTTCCTCCGGGTACTCCGGTTTCCTCCCACATTCCAAAGACATACTGATAGGGAATTTAGATTGTGAGCCCCATCAGGGACAGCGATGATGATGTGTGCAAACTGTAAAGCGCTGCGGAATATGTTGGCGCTATAAAAAAATAAAGATTATTATTATGTACAGCATAAGCCCCACATAGCCTCCCATATTTACAGCATGAGCCCCACATAGCCTATTATATATACAGCATGAACCCTACGTATCCTCTTATACAGAGCATAAGCCAAACATAGTTACTCATACAAAGCATGAGCCTCAACATAGTGTCTCATATACATCATGAGCCCAGCACAGCCTCCTATATACATCATGAACCCTACATATCCTTTCATATACAGCATGAGCCCCACATCGCCTCTCATATACAACAAGCCCCCACATAGCTTCCTATATTCAGCTTGAGCCCCACATAGCGTTTTAAACATAGCATGAACCCCCACATAGCCTCCTGTATATAGCATGAGCCCCCACATAACCTCCTGTATACAGCATGAGCCCCCACATAGCCTCCTGTATACAGCATGAGCCCCCACATAACCTCCTGTATACAGCATGAGCCCCCACATAGCCTCCTGTATACAGCATGAGCCCCCACATAACCTCCTGTATACAGCATGAGCCCCCACATAACCTCCTGTATACAGCATGACCCCCACATAACCTCCTGTATACAGCATGAGCCCCCACATAACCTCCTGTATACAGCATGAGCCCCCACATAGCCTCCTGTATACAGCATGAGCCCCCACATAGCCTCCTGTATACAGCATGAGCCCCCACATAACCTCCTGTATATAGCATAAGCCCCTACATAACCTCCTGTATACAGCACGAGCCCCCACATAACCTCCTGTATACAGCATAAGCCCCCACATAGCCTCCTGTATACAGCGTGAGCCCCCACATAACCTCCTGTATACAGCACGAGCCCCCACATAACCTCCTGTATACAGCATAAGCCCCCACATAGCCTCCTGTATACAGTGTGAGCCCCCACATAACTTCCTGTATACAGCATAAGCCCCCACATAACTTCCTGTATACAGCATAAGCCCCCACATAACCTCCTGTATACAGCACGAGCCCCCACATAGCCTCCTATATGTAAACATCCCATACACATGAAAAACACCACCACATACTTACTTGGCTCCCGTTCCTCGGCGCTCTGCCTCTGCTCTCTTCGGTGCACTGATTCTCCACTGTGCACAACTAATATGGTGAAATGATGTCATTGTCAGAGAGGGAGATATGAGCGACACTCACCGATGTTAATTCCTGGAAAGACAGGATCCGGAGAGAGCCGCAGACTCCCAGAAATGCAGAGCAAGCAAGACTGGCTTCAGGCCTGACAGGACCTGAATCACCTGACTGCAGGTGGGCGTGGCCTAAGCTCCAGGGAGCTAGAAACTGAAGGAAAACTCCTAGAAAGGCAACTAACGAACAACGATACCAAGGGGCACAGACAGAGACATAAACAGATCAGGCTGGGGTCAGAGCACAGAATAGCGTTACAGAACCAAGGGACTAGACAGAAAGGATAGTAGGGGCCAAGCCGAGGTCAATACCGAACGGACAGAGAAGGTACAAATAGGGAATCCAATAAACAATATCCAGAGAGCAGACCGAGTCAAAAAGCCAAGGGATCAAGCAAACAGCACAAAACACACTCAGGGGTCAATACACTTAGCCAAGGGCGGAAGTATCACTGACAAAGGAACCTCCCAGAAGGAGGCTATAGAAAGTCCACCCCGGGCCAGTGTGAGGCTACAGGAGTTAACCCTAAAAGAACCGAACCGGACAAACCATGACAGACATCACATCTCCTGTCTGAGACACTGACTGGTGGAATACAATGTATTCACTGCTGTCTGCATCCTGAGGTTGGAGATGGACAGCGTGGGCCAGCGGGCGAGGGCATGGTGCGTCCCTTATGCCACTGTCTAAACCCCGCCGGCTGTCTTGATCCACGGACCTGACTGTAACAGCCAGGGGGCAGGATGTGGCCTGCCGGTCTGAGGTGAGCTCGGAATGGCCGTGCCCTCTCACCTCTGTCCTCGTCTGTCATCCATAGTTTGTTCACTGTAATTTGTACTTTGCTTGTAACCCATTCTCACTCACAGGACTGGGAGTCAGTGATGCCTAATAATAATAAGGTCAGGCACATCTCTCACTTAGGCTAGGTTCACACTAGCGTTGCGCCGCCCTGCGTCGGCGACGCAACGCGCGACGCACGTAAAAACGTGCGCAAACGCGCGCAAAAACGCGCGCGTTTTGCGACGCGTGCGTCGTTTTTGACGAAAATCGGACGCACAGAAAATGCTACATGTAGCGTTTTCTTGCGTCCGACGCTAGCGTCGGAAACGACGCACGTGGCGAAAAACGCCACCAAAACAACGCACGCGTCCCCTATGTTAAACATAGGGGCGCGTCGCCGCTGCGTCGCCGCTGCGTCGCCGACGCAACGGCGGCGCAACGCTAATGTGAACGTAGCCTTAGCGTTCGGCCATGTTGTTCGCTGAGGTTTGGCTGTTTTGCTCTCAGTGAATCCAGCAAGAAACGTGGAGGACATGTAACCATACACTGCGCCTGGGACTCCGACAGACTGGGGCAGAGTATGTAACTCATTATGGTGTGCTCAGCCTGTGCCCAAGTGGCCCTTCTCTTCCTTAACCCCCATATTGCCAGTCCTGTCTTCACAGACACAAGTGCGTGATCCGTAAAATTCCTGTTCCGTCCCTAGAGATTAGTTCGGGCCGAGCAACGCTGGAAGGAAACAACGTGGAAATAGAAAAAGTGATCAGCAGAAGGCTTACAACCTAATGACTAACAGATAACACGGTGGAGCTGCTGAGCGGCCATTCTCTCTCCAAGGTCCTGGGCTTCCCTGACACTTCAACATACAGATAATGTATAACACAAGTGGCCGTGCACCCCGCTGAGAACCGCAAAGTCATCGCCAAATATTATCTCTCTCCATGTTGGCAACTAGTTCACTGTACACGTGCAGGTTCTCGCTGTGAGCCCCAACCCCAACATGAAAAATCCTCTGAAAATACAGAAAACTTATTGTCAGGCTCAAAACTCAGAAAGAAGTTAACTCCTAATGTCCATAAGAGCATCAGTGATCATTCTTCATATAAGATGAAAAGGTCATAAACCAAACTAGCTACGAGGAGAGGCTGCATGAGGCAACTGCCAAAATACCAAGGAGGAGAGGCTGGACCAGGTGATGGTCAAAATATCCAGGAGGAGAGGCTGGACCAGGTGATGGTCAAAATATCCAGGAGGAGAGGCTGGACCAGGTGATGGTCAAAATATCCAGGAGGAGAGGCTGGACCAGGTGATGGTTAAAATACCCAGGAGGAGAGGCTGGACCAGGTGATGGTCAAAATATCCAGGAGGAGAGGCTGGACCAGGTGATGGTCAAAATATCCAGGAGGAGAGGCTGGACCAGGTGATGGTCAAAATATCCAGGAGGAGAGGCTGGACCAGGTGATGGTCAAAATATCCAGGAGGAGAGGCTGGACCAGGTGATGGTCAAAATATCCAGGAGGAGAGGCTGGACCAGGTGATGGTCAAAATATCCAGGAGGAGAGGCTGGACCAGGTGATGGTCAAAATATCCAGGAGGAGAGGCTGGACCAGGTGATGGTCAAAATATCCAGGAGGAGAGGCTGGACCAGGTGATGGTCAAAATATCCAGGAGGAGAGGCTGGACCAGGTGATGGTCAAAATATCCAGGAGGAGAGGCTGGACCAGGTGATGGTCAAAATATCCAGGAGGAGAGGCTGGACCAGGTGATGGTCAAAATATCCAGGAGGAGAGGCTGGACCAGGTGATGGTCAAAATATCCAGGAGGAGAGGCTGGACCAGGTGATGGTCAAAATATCCAGGAGGAGAGGCTGGACCAGGCAATGGTTAAAATACCCAGGAGGAGAGGCCGCACCAGGAGATGGCCAAAATACCCAAGAGAAAAGGCTGCACCAGGTGATGGTCAAAATATCCAGGAGGAGAGGCTGCACCTGGCAATGGCCAAAATACCCAGGAGGAGAGGCTGCACCAGGTGATTGTCAAGGTACCCAGGAGGAGAGGACGAGAGGTTGCACCAGGCAATTGCCAAAATACCCTGGAGGAGAGGTTGCACAAGTTGATGGTCAAAATATCCAGGAGGAGAGGCTGCACCTGCGATGGCTAAAATATCCAAGAGGAGAGGCTGCACCAGGTGATGGTAAAAATACCCAGGAGGAGAGGCTGCACCAGGTGATGGTAAAAATACCCAGGAGGAGAGGCTGCACCAGGTGATGGTAAAAATACCCAGGAGGAGAGGCTGCACCAGACAGTAGCCAAAATACCCAAGAGAGGCTGCACAAGGTGATGGCCAAAATACCCAGGAAGAGAGGCTGCACCAGGCAATGGTCAAAATACCCAGGAGGAGAGGCTGCACCAGGTGATGGTCAAAATAGCCAGGAGGAGAGGCTGCACCAGGCAATAGCCAAAACACCCAGGAGAAGAGACTGCACCAGGTGATGGTCAAAATACCCAGGAGGAGAGGCTGCACAAGGTGATGGTCAAAACACCCAGGAGAAGAGACTGCACCAGGTGATGGTCAAAATACCCAGGAAGAGAGGCTGCACCAGGCAATGGTCAAAATACCCAGGATGAAAGGCTGTCCATGGCGATGGCCAATACACACAGGAGAAGAGGCCGCACCAGGCAATGGTCAAAATACCCAGGAGGAGAGGCTGCACCAGGTGATGGTCAAAATAGCCAGGAGGAGAGGCTGCACCAGACAGTAGCCAAAATACCCAAGAGAGGCTGCACAAGGTGATGGCCAAAATACCCAGGAAGAGAGGCCGCACCAGGCAATGGTCAAAATACCCAGGAGGAGAGGCTGCACCAGGTGATGGTCAAAATAGCCAGGAGGAGAGGCTGCACCAGGTGATGGTCAAAATAGCCAGGAGGAGAGGCTGCACCAGGCAATAGCCAAAACACCCAGGAGAAGAGACTGCACCAGGTGATGGTCAAAATAGCCAGGAGGAGAGGCTGCACCAGGCAATAGCCAAAACACCCAGGAGAAGAGACTGCACCAGGTGATGGTCAAAATACCCAGGAGGAGAGGCTGCACAAGGTGATGGTCAAAACACCCAGGAGAAGAGACTGCACCAGGTGATGGTCAAAATACCCAGGAGGAGAGGCTGCACCAGGTGATGGTCAAAATAGCCAGGAGGAGAGGCTGCACCAGCCAATAGCCAAAACACCCAGGAGAAGAGACTGCACCAGGTGATGGTCAAAATACCCAGGAGGAGAGGCTGCACAAGGTGATGGTCAAAATACCCAGGAGGAGAAGCTGCACCAGGTGATGGCCAAAATACCCAGGAGGAGAGGCTGCACCAGACAGTAGCCAAAATACCCAGGAGGAGAGGCTGCACCAGGTGATGGCCAAAATACCCAGGAGGAGAGGCTGCACCAGACAGTAGCCAAAATACCCAGGAGAGGCTGCACAAGGTGATGGCCAAAATACCCAGGAAGAGAGGCCGCACCAGGCAATGGTCAAAATACCCAGGAGAAGAGGCCGCACCAGGCAATGGCCAAAACACCCAGGAGGAGAGGCTGCACCAGGCAATGGCCAAAATACCAAGGAGGAGAGGCTGCACCAGGCAATGGCCAAAACACCCAGGAGGAGAGGCAGCACCAGGCAATGGCCAAAATAACCAGGAGGAAAGGCTGCACCTGGTGATGGCCAAAATACCAAGGAGGAGAGGCTGCACCAGGCAATGGCCAAAACACCCAGGAGGAGAGGCAGCACCAGGCAATGGCCAAAATAACCAGGAGGAAAGGCTGCACCTGGTGATGGCCAAAATACCCAGGAGGAGAGGCTGCACCAGGTGATGGTCAAAATACCCAGGAGGAGAGACTGCACCAGGCAATGGCCAAAATACCAAGGAGGAGAGACTGCACCAGGTGATGGTCAAAATACCCAGGAGGAGAGACTGCACCAGACAGTAGCCAAAATACCCAGGAGGAGAGACTGCACCAGGCAATGGCCAAAATACCAAGGAGGAGAGGCAGCACCAGGCAATGGTCAAAATACCCAGGAGGAGAGACTGCACCAGGCAATGGTCAAAATACCAAGGAGAAGAGACTGCACCAGGCAATGGCCAAAATACCCAGGAGGAGAGACTGCACCAGGCAATGGCCAAAATACCAAGGAGAAGAGACTGCACCAGGCAATGGTCAAAATACCCAGGAGGAGAGACTGCACCAGGCAATGGCCAAAATACCAAGGAGAAGAGACTGCACCAGGCAATGGTCAAAATACCCAGGAGGAGAGACTGCACCAGGCAATGGTCAAAATACCAAGGAGAAGAGACTGCACCAGGCAATGGCCAAAATACCCAGGAGGAGAGACTGCACCAGGCAATGGCCAAAATACCAAGGAGAAGAGACTGCACCAGGCAATGGTCAAAATACCCAGGAGGAGAGACTGCACCAGGCAATGGCCAAAATACCCAGGAGGAGAGACTGCACCAGGCAATGGTCAAAATACCCAGGAGGAGAGACTGCACCAGGCAATGGTCAAAATACCAAGGAGGAGAGGCTGCACCAGGCAATGGCCAAAATACCCAGGAGGAGAGACTGCACCAGGCAATGGTCAAAATACCAAGGAGGAGAGACTGCACCAGGCAATGGCCAAAATACCAAGGAGGAGAGACTGCACCAGGCAATGGCCAAAATACCCAGGAGGAGAGGCTGCACCAGGCAATGGCCAAAATACCAAGGAGGAGAGGCTGCACCAGGCAATGGCCAAAATACCCAGGAGGAGAGACTGCACCAGGCAATGGTCAAAATACCCAGGAGGAGAGACTGCACCAGGCAATGGCCAAAATACCAAGGAGGAGAGACTGCACCAGGCAATGGCCAAAATACCCAGGAGGAGAGGCTGCACCAGGCAATGGCCAAAATACCAAGGAGGAGAGACTGCACCAGGCAATGGCCAAAATACCAAGGAGGAGAGACTGCACCAGGCAATGGCCAAAATACCCAGGAGGAGAGACTGCACCAGGCAATGGCCAAAATACCAAGGAGGAGAGACTGCACCAGGCAATGGCCAAAATACCAAGGAGGAGAGACTGCACCAGGCAATGGCCAAAATACCAAGGAGGAGAGACTGCACCAGGCAATGGCCAAAATACCCAGGAGGAGAGACTGCACCAGGCAATGGTCAAAATACCAAGGAGGAGAGACTGCACCAGGCAATGGCCAAAATACCCAGGAGGAGAGACTGCACCAGGCAATGGCCAAAATACCCAGGAGAAGAGACTGCACCAGGCAATGGCCAAAATACCCAGGAGGAGAGACTGCACCAGGCAATGGCCAAAATACCCAGGAGGAGAGACTGCACCAGGCAATGGTCAAAATACCAAGGAGGAGAGTCTGGTGCAGTGTGGAGTTTTCTTGTTCGCATAGTGGAGATTTCTTGGGCGCAGTGTGGAGATTTCTCGGGCAGTCCCATAATCCTCTTTAAATCAGACTAAATGCACTTCAAACAGCAATTAACACATAAAACCACCATGGAAAGGCGCCATTGTGGTACAAAGTGACTAGAAAGGATATAAGAATAAAATCAATGATTCTTTAATAATCCAAAGTTAAAAATTGTTAAAAAGACAGGGGAAAAGCAACCTCCAAAGAACCAGGGGAGGGCACAGGATTCCTCAAAAATTAACAAAGACACGCACCTACTATATATATATATAAAATGTAATTGAATGTGGCTATACAGATAGTATGCACAATAAGCCACCATCTAGGCTGACTACATACAAATAGATAAATAAAAGCCATGAACTAGAAAAGGTTTATTTTTCCAAAAGTGATTTAGGAAGTCATATCAGCCTCTATCAGGGCTGATGTAGGAATAATAAGCAGCACAACAACAAAAGAAAAAAGAGGTGTAATGGAAAGGCAATGGAAGGAGCCTGCTGTGGCCAGCCCTGCGCCCAACGAGCACCATTTTGCATTCAGGCTTCTTCCAACTGGGGCACCCGGTCTCTGACATATTTCTTGGGCGCAGTGTGGAGGTTTCTTGGGTGCAGTGTGGAGGTTTCTTGGGTGCAGTGTGGAGGTTTCTTGGGTGCAGTGTGGAGGTTTCTTGGGTGCAGTGTGGAGGTTTATTGGGTGAAGATTTCTTGGGCGCAGTGTGGAGATTTCTTGGATCCAGTGTGGAGGTTTATTGGATGCAGTGTGGAAATTTCCTGGGTGCAGTGTGGAGATTTCTTGGGCGCAGTGTGGAGATTTCTTGGGCGCAGTGTGGAGATTTCTTGGATCCAGTGTGGAGATTTCTTGGGCGCAGTGTGGAAATTTCCTGGGCGCAGAGTGGAGATTTCTTGGGCACATTGTGGTGATTTCTTGGCCGCAGTGTGGAGATTTTGTGGGTGCAGCGTGGAGATTTTTTGGGCACAGTGAGGAAATTTCTTTGATTCAGTGTGGAGATTTCTTGAGTGCACTGTAGGGATTCTTTGGTGCAGTGTGGAGATTTCTTGGGCGCAGCGTGGAGATTTCTTGGGCGCAGCGTGGAGATTTCTTGGGTGCAGTGTGGAAATTTCTTGAGTGCAGTGTGGAGGTTTCTTGGGTGCAGTGTGGAGTCTTATTGGGTGCAGTGTGGAAGTTTCTTGGGTGCTGTGTGGAGATTTTGTGGATGCAGTGTGGAGATTTCTTGGGTGCAGTGTGGAGATTTATTGGGTACAATGTGGAGATTTCTTGGGTGCAGTGTAGATATTTTGTAGTGCAGTGTTGAGATTTCTTGGGTGCAGTGTGGAGATTTCTTGGGTGCAGTGTGGAGGTTTCTTGGGTGCAGTGTAGTGGTTTCTTGGATGCAGTGTGGAGGTTTCTTGGGTGCAGTGTGGAGATTTCTTGGGTGCAGTGTAGTGGTTTCTTGGATGCAGTGTGGAGGTTTCTTGGGTGCCATGTGGAGATTTTTTGGGTGCAGTGTAGTGGTTTCTTGGATCCAGTGTGGAGGTTTCTTGGATGCAGTATGGAGATTTCTTGGGTGCAGTGTGGAGGTTTCTTGGGCGCAGTGTGGAAATTTCTTGGGTGCAGTGTGGAGATTTTGTGGATGCAGTGTGGCGATATTTTTGGGTGCAGTGTGGAAGTTTCTTGGGTGCAGTGTGGAGATTTTGTGGATGCAGTGTGGAGATTTCTTGGGTGCAGTGTGGAGATTTATTGGGTACAATGTGGAGGTTTCTTGGGTGCAGTGTGGATATTTTGTGAGTGCAGTGTGGAGGTTTCTTGGGTGCAGTGTGGAGGTTTCTTGGGTGCAGTGTGGAGATTTTTTAGGTGCAGTTTTGAGGTTTTGTGAGTCCAGAGTGGAGATTTTGTGAATACAATGTGGAGGTTTCTTGGGTGCAGGATATTTTATGGTGCAGTGTGAAGATTTATTGCGTACAATGTGGAGATTTCTTGGGTGCAGTGTGGAGATTTATTGCGTACAATGTGGAGATTTCTTGGGTGCAGTGTGGAGATTTCTTGGGTGCAGTGTGGAGGTTTCTTGGGTGCAGTGTGGAGATTTATTGCATACAATGTGGAGATTTCTTGGGTGCAGCGTGGAGATTTCTTGGGTGCAGTGTGGAGGTTTCTTGGGTGCAGTGTGGAGGTTTCTTGGGGGCAGTGTGGAGATTTCTTGGGTGCAGTGTGGAGATTTATTGCATACAATGTGGAGGTTTCTTGGGTGCAAGATATTTTGTGGTGCAGTGTGGAGATTTTGTGGGTGCAGTGTGAAGATTTTGTGGGTCCAGTGTGGAGATTTTGTGATTTCAGTGTGGAGATTTCTTGGAAGCAGTGTGGAGATTTCTTGGGCGCAGTGTGGAGATTTCTTGGGTGCAGTGTGGAGATTTCTTGGGCGCAGTGTGGAGATTTTTTGAGCACAGTGTGGAGATTTCTTGGGTGCAGTGTGGAGATTTCTTGGGTGCAGTGTGGAGATTTCTTGGCACAGTGTGGAGGTTTCTTGGGTGCAGTGTGGAGGTTTCTTGGCACAGTGTGGAAATTTTGTGGGTGTAGTGTGGAGATTTTGTGAGTGCAGTGTGGAGATTTCTTGTGTGCAGTGTGGAGATTTCTTGGCACAGTGTGGAGGTTTCTTGGGTGCAGTGTGGAGATTTCTTGGGTGCAGTGTGGAGGTTTCTTGGGTGCAGTGTGGAGATTTTGTGAGTGCAGTGTGGAGATTTCTTGGGTGCAGTGTGGAGATTTCTTGGCACAGTGTGGAGGTTTCTTGGGTGCAGTGTGGAGGTTTCTTGGCACAGTGTGGAGATTTTGTGGGTGCAGTGTGGAGATTTCTTGGCACAGTGTGGAGGTTTCTTGGCACAGTGTGGAGATTTCTTGGGTGCAGTGTGGAGATTTTTTTGAGTGCAGTGTGGAGATTTCTTGGGTGCAGTGTGGAGATTTCTTGAGTGCAGTGTGGAGATTTCTTGGGTGCAGTGTGGAGATTTCTTGGGTGCAGTGTGGAGATTTCTTGGGCGCAGTGTGGAGGTTTCTTGGGTGCAGTGTGGAGATTTCTTGGGTGCAGTGTGGAGATTTCTTGGATGCAGTGTGGAGATTTCTTGGGTGCAGTGTGGAGATTTTGTGGGTGCAGTGTGGAGGTTCCTTGGATCCAGTGTGGAGATTTCTTGGGTGTAGTGTGGAGATTTTGTGGGTGCAGTGTGGAGATTTTGTGGGTGCAGTGTGGAGGTTTCTTGGATGCAGTGTGGAGGTTTCTTGGATGCAGTGTGGAGGTTTCTTGGATGCAGTGTGGAGGTTTCTTGGGTGCAGTGTGGAGGTTTCTTGGATCCAGTCTGGAGGTTTCTTGGATCCAGTGTGGAGGTTTCTTGTATACGGTGTGGAGGTTTCTTGGATGCGGTGTGGAGGTTTCTTGGATGCAGTGTGGAGGTTTCTTGGATGCAGTGTGGAGGTTTCTTGGGTGCAGTGTGGAGGTTTCTTGGATCCAGTGTGGAGGTTTCTTGGATCCAATGTGGAGGTTTCTTGGATCCAGTGTGGAGGTTTCTTGGGTGCATTGTGGAGGTTTCGTGGGCGCAGTGTGGAGGTTTCTTGGATCCAGTGTGGAGGTTTCTTGGGTGCAGTGTGGAGGTTTCTTGGATCCAGTGTGGAGGTTTCTTGGATCCAGTGTGGAGGTTTCTTGGGTGCAGTGTGGAGGTTTCGTGGGCGCAGTGTGGAGGTTTCTTGGGTGCAGTGTGGAGGTTTCTTGGATCCAGTGTAGTGGTTTATTGGATCCAGTGTGGAGGTTTCTTGGATCCAGTGTGGAGGTTTCTTGGATCCAGTGTGGAGGTTTCTTGGATCCAGTGTGGAGGTTTCTTGGGTGCAGTGTGGAGGTTTCTTGGGTGCAGTGTGGAGGTTTCTTGGGTGCAGTGTGGAGGTTTCTTGGGCGCAGTGTGGAGGTTTCTTGGGTGCAGTGTGGAGGTTTCTTGGGTGCAGTGTGGAGGTTTCTTGGGTGCAGTGTGGAGGTTTCTTGGGTGCAGTGTGGAGGTTTCTTGGGTGCAGTGTGGAGGTTTCTTGGGTGCAGTGTGGAGGTTTCTTGGGTGCAGCGTGGAGGTTTCTTGGGTGCAGCGTGGAGGTTTCTTGGGTGCAGTGTGGAGGTTTCTTGGGCGCAGTGTGGAGGTTTCTTGGGCGCAGTGTGGAGGTTTCTTGGATCCAGTGTGGAGGTTTCTTGGGTGCAGCGTGGAGGTTTCTTGGGTGCAGTGTGGAGGTTTCTTGGATCCAGTGTGGAGGTTTCTTGGGTGCAGTGTGGAGGTTTCTTGGGTGCAGTGTGGAGGTTTCTTGGATCCAGTGTGGAGGTTTCTTGGGTGCAGTGTGGAGGTTTCTTGGGTGCAGTGTGGAGGTTTCTTGGGTGCAGTGTGGAGGTTTCTTGGGTGCAGTGTGGAGGTTTCTTGGGCGCAGTGTGGAGGTTTCTTGGGAGCAGTGTGGAGGTTTCTTGGGTGCAGTGTGGAGGTTTCTTGGGTGCAGTGTGGAGGTTTCTTGGGTGCAGTGTGGAGGTTTCTTGGGCGCAGTGTGGAGGTTTCTTGGGCGCAGTGTGGAGGTTTCTTGGGTGCAGTGTGGAGGTTTCTTGGGTGCAGTGTGGAGGTTTCTTGGGTGCAGTGTGGATATTTTGTGGGTGACGGCACACAGCGCGGACATCTGATCTTCCATATAATGATGTGAGCTCCGTTTTTTCCTCAGAAGATCCATTATTTGGAAGTTCGTCTCCTGTACAGTGAGCAGCTCTGCACTGACAGGATGAGAGATGTCTTCATTAGAGGTGATCGCCCCGTCCTGTCATCTGATACAGATACATTCCTCCAACTCCAGCAAAAGGAATTTTAATCAAGACAATGCCTGGTAATGGTTGTGAGCAGCGGGCAGCAGCGCTCTCCTCATCCACCTCAGTGATAGAGACTTCTGGAGATCAAAACTTTCCTTTGATGCAACACAAGAGGAGAAACAGCTCATTACTTGTGTCTGCGGCCCAAGTCTGGTCAACTGCGCCTGGGCCCCTGCGGATCAGGAGGGCCAGCCACGTATGGCAGTAAGGAAACAGGTCCATATGAAGAGTATAGGGGTATCATGTAAAATACGTGTCCGGAGAAAAGAAGGTGATGCTACCATGAGTCCTGTGTCTGTGGGCAATAAAGCCTTCTAAGACCACTAATGTGTGAGGGCTACTCATCCATGGTGGGGCTCACTCACAGTGTAGGGCAAAACCTCCTCCAAGAACAACTTCTCCCATCCTTCAGAACAATGTGGTGATGATCCTTCTTCCCCCCATAATGGGGACCACGTCACAGGGCAAAAGTGAGCACTAAGTGGCTCAGGGAACAAATCATTTATCTTTTGGGTCCACGGCTGGAAACTCCCAGATCTCAGTCCCATTGAAACGCTGAGGTCAATCCTCAGAGAGTGTGCTAAGTCCCAGCTCTGATGAGACAAGAAGGGGCAGCCATTGTAAGTGTACCCAGGGTAGTAGCTATAAGTGAGTGTCGAATGTCCGACACGCCGTCACGCTTCAGAGACATGAGTGTTGTGGATGTGCATTATCCCTGGGTATGTTACCGCCACCGTCACTCCCTTCAACCCTTTCATTCAGGAAGCCAGGCCAGTTCTCACAATGTCCATTTTATGCACGGCCATTCTCCTTCGCCATCTTCCACACAATACAACCGGCTCCATTCTCAGAGTTACAGTCTGCATTTTCTTCCGCGCAGCAGGTACAGCAGGGGAATGGGAACAAGTTGGAATTGCCTGCATTTTCCTTGGGGTTGGGTCATACGGTCTAGGTGTATCGCTATGACCCTGACCCTGAGTCCTTGCCTATATCAAACCCAGAGGCCGCTCGTAGAGGTGGTGCTCCCTGTTTCAGTACCATAGCAGGGCGCTACCTTGTCTCAAGGTCCCCTTCTTGCCGGACAGTACGTTTCCCAGACTTATAAGCTTTCCTCTTCCAGGGGTCCCCACTTGCCTGTGATGATCTGCCACCTCTGTAACTAGTTCCTTTCCTTGCTGCACTTTGTAGGTCCACCACCGGTAAACCTGTCTTCTCCCTTTCACCTCCTCTCTAACACTCTCCTTCTCAATACTAACTACTTACATCCTAAAATCTTCCCACTGGTTTCCCCATTGGGCCACCTTTTCCCCCTTCTCTCCAGAGGCTAGCCTCGCAGTTAACACTGCAGGAACCTGACACAGACAACAGCCATAGGGATAAATACATTTCTTATATTATAAGCAGAAATATAACAATACAGAAAAGTCACCTTCAGCACTCTTGCCATGATATCTTGTTGAGGGGGACAGGACTCCTTGGTCACCCCCTTACATATCTCCATACTTTAAAGACGGTAGTCCCTGACCATACCGACATCTGGAACACATAGAAACAATATGACACATTAAACACCATTTTTACACTATTCATCTCCAGCCGAATTATGTCTTCCTTTCTTTGAGTCATCATGATTCTGGTGCCACTGGGTTGGAACCCAGGAACATAGTTTTCATGTCCCTTTAACAGAGAGGGCATTAGGCCCTATGGCAGCAACATGCGGATTAACTTGCAAAACTCAAACTCCCTCGGCAGTCAGAGTTCCTCGGGTCTGACTGACCCCCTCTCCATTCAGAGAACACAAGAACAATACCTGTTTAACCTGTCCTCAAGACAAACTGCAGCAGCAGCTATTACCATCTCTTTCCTTCACAAGCTCTTCTTCCAGGCCTCCCCGGATTTGAGTGATGGAGGTCTGTCCCTCCTCCAGGGCTCAGGATCATCATGTAACAGTCCCAAGTCAGCCGTGAACTCCTGGGCGGAACCATTTCTGGACAAGCAGGTGTTTGTGCTGGATCAAGCAGTATAGGGCATTTCTGAGCCAAGAACCTTTCGTTTGTTTTCCTCGGCCCTCTCATGAACTTAGTTAGGAACTTGCAGCTCTCTGGCGCCCCTTACCCTGCTAACCATTAAGGGTATTGACAGAGTATAAGAAAATGAGCGCAGCTGCTCTAATTTATGTTGAATATTGTGGCACGTGATGTGACGGGATGTATGACAGGTATGACCTGTCGATAAAGGAGAGGAGAGGTCCCAAAGAACTGATCCAGTACCACTGCATGGTGTTCAGCTGTCTCTCCTGGCTCTGAATGAAAGCCAAAGATGGACGTTCCTGTTTTATGCTTCGGCCACTTTGCTAACCTCACATATGGGCTGTTTTCTGGGAGGTACACATATCTTTGAAAGTTATCAATAACTCCTTTTCTTCATATCTTTGGCCTAGAAGCTCACAGGCCAAGGTATTGGCATTATTTTTCCCATGTGATTTTACAGTTTTTTTAGAGTCCAAACACGGTATGTCTGTGATTTGCTGGAGGGCAGAAATTAATTTCTCAGGTTACTGATAGCTCTAAATGTCGCAAAACGCTGCCATGTGTAACCCCAAGTGCCCAGATCGTGGAAATCAAATTTTGATGTTTCTGGGATTAATGTGTATTATTGAATTGGACTTTGAGTATTTTGCTTAGAGGACAAAGAGTTTCTTGGAGGGAAAAAAACATTCAGCTCTGACAGGCAATAAAACTCCGCATTCCAACTGACCATTTGCTTGAAGGGAAGGGGGGAAATTAACAGAGAGAGAGAGAGAGGGGCTGCATGTAGGCTTTAGTCCCACAGAAACCAATGGTGGGAGGAGTATTAGGCCAGCTCTGGTTGTGTCCCCAGAACAAAGGAAAATAATTCATATTTTCTATTCGCCACGACAGCACCCACTAGAGAGAGGGGATCCGCCCCTAGGAACAGGAAACCTACAGAGAGATAAAAGGGGCGGCCCCCCCTCGCTTCTCAGTTGGTTTCCTGTTCCTAGATGGGAACCCACAGAGAAGACTCTATGGATCTAAGAAGAGGAAGACCTGCCTGGACTACCGTCTGTACGACTCTGCTGAGGAGAGAAGGTTTTTCCACCAACATAGAAGAGGATTCTTTACTGTTAGGGCAGTGAGAATCTGGAATTGCTTGCCTGAGGAGGTGGTGATGGCGAACTCAGTCGAGGGGTTCAAGAGAGGCCTGGATGTCTTCCTGGAGCAGAACAATATTGTATCATACAATTATTAGGTTCTGTAGAAGGACGTAGATCTGGGGATTTATTATGATGGAATATAGGCTGAACTGGATGGACAAATGTCTTTTTTCGGCCTTACTAACTATGTTACTATGTTACTATGTTACTATGAGCGACAGGGGTCCCAGAGCAGGTAGACAGTGTCGGGGGAATGATCCTGCGGGCTCCCCCCTCATCTGGCGCGGCTGACATGCAGCCTGAAGGTAACCAACGGTCTCCCTGCTGGGACACCGTTGTGTGAGGCGCTGACAGTGCGGGTACCTTGTCTGGCCGGGCCTGGAGCAGGTAGATGACGCCCTCCTGTATGTGAACTGAGCGGCGGGGTGACGACTTCTCGGTCCGGGTTTCCCTCCTGTCCCTCCAAGGTAAGAGGCGACATGGTGGTAGGGGAAGCACTTGCGGCGTCTTCCGGTGTACAGCAGAGACGCGGGCGCATGCGCAGTAGCGTCAGCATCCCGGAAATGGAGGACTTGAACTTCCGGGGTCACGGGGTTGGAGTATCTTTTCCGGGGGAACCGCCATATTGGATTCCTCCATGTGGTGCCATTACCCTGACGCTGGACTTGTGAGTAATAAAAAAAAAAAAAAAAAAAAAAGAAAGGGGGTGTGTACAGGGAGTTACTGCACTATAAAGTGGAGTTAGTAGTGCAGTCAGTGTGCCATTATGTCGTCCCAAGAGGAGGTCAGTGTGCACCCTATGGAAGAGCCATTAGTTCCTAGTGGTGAAGCCAGAAAAAGGAGTAGTGGACACTCTAAAATAAGTGACTCCACTGACAAATCAGGAAGGAAGTCGTCCCGTTCCACATCCCAAGCTAAGGCATCTCCGCAGCCGGTATAAAATAATACGCTGGGTGAGTGTATATATAGCTTCACTGAAGCTTATATTGATTCCTTTGCTTATATTGTTTCTAGGCAAAGAGGACGGGGAAGAGCAAGCACAAACAATGTGCTATATGTACCGAACCCCTGCCTGACTCCTATCTTAAAAGTCTGTGTCAGACATGTATAGATAACACCTTACGGCAGGAGGAGTCGGTTAAAATGAATGACATACGGCTTATAATTCGGGAAGAACTTCAGTCGTTGGGAGGTGGTTCTTCTTCAGTAAATATTGGGAAAAGAACGAGAAGAGTATCCTCACCTAAAGCTGACACGTCAGCAGAGAGTGGGGAGGTCGACTCGGATGTCTCTCAGCTGTCCAATTCTTCAGAGGAAGAAGACTTTGTCTGTTTTCCAACTGAGGGCATAAACAACTTAGTTAAGTCAGTGAGAAATACGATGGGGCTATCTGAGTCAAAAGAACCCCAAACACCACAGGAAGTCATGTTTGCTGGTCTTTCTCAGAGGAAAGGCCACGTATTTCCGATAATCCAGGCCATAAAAGACCTCGTTAAAAAAGAATGGAGTAGAGGTCAAAAGGGGTTTGTGCCAATATCCTGTAAGAGGTGCTACCCCTTCGATGACGAAGATTTGAATGCCTGGGCCAAAATACCAAAAGTTGATGCGGCAGTTGCGTCTACATCTCGCCGTTTCTCCTTACCCGTGGAGGATGCAGGTTCCTTATCAGATCCCATGGACCGAAAATTAGACGCACTCCTTAAAAAATCGTGGGAAGCCTGTGTCACGGCATTCAAGCCGGCAATCTCAGCCACGTGTACTGGCAGATCAATGCTAGTCTGGCTGGATCAGCTGGATCAAAATATTAAAAGTGGCGTATCCAGGGAGAAATTACGAGCATCTATCCCTTTGATTAAGGGTGCTGCGGCTTTTATATCGGATGCCTCAATTGATTCCCTCCGCCTGGCGGCCAGAACAGCTAATCTCTCCAATACGGCTCGGCGTGCTTTATGGCTAAAAAACTGGAAGGGGGATGCCCAGTCTAGATCCAAATTGTGTGCCATACCCTGTCAGGGTGAGTACCTTTTTGGAACAGTCCTTGATGATATACTCACTAAGGCGGGTGAAAGGAAGAAAGGATTCCCTAATCCCTTTATTCCGTCTTACAGAAGGGCGTTCAGGAAGCCACCATTCGGAAAGAAGGGAGGCTTCAGAGACAGATGGAATAGTAAAGATTTTAAACAAAAAGGAAATTTGTTTAATAAACGCCCCTTCAAGCCAACAGATAAATTCCGTTGATTATATTTCTCCGCTGGGTGGAAGACTAAAACAATTTAGTCAACAATGGAAAGAAATAACAACTAATCCATGGGCTATTGAAATATCTTCAGGCCTCACATTAGACTTTATTAGAACTCCTCCGGATTCTTTCCTTCTTACCACCTTAAGATCCAGGCCTCAGCAAGAGGCACTTGAAACCGAAGTTAAAACCCTCCTACACAAACAAGTCCTAGTGGAGGTTCCATCTTCCCAGATAGGGAGGGGATTCTACTCTCCCTTGTTTCTGATTAGTAAGCTGGATGGCTCTTTCAGAACCATAATTAATTTAAGAAAGCTGAATTCCTTTATAAGACCTAAAACATTCAAAATGGAATCCATTCGTTCAGCTATAAAGAATCTATTTCCAAACTGTTACATGGTAGTATTGGATCTTAAGGATGCTTATTACCATATTCCTATACATCATTTACACCAGCAGTTTCTTCGGGTAGCAGTTTGTATAGAGGGGCAAATTCGTCATCTACAGTACAGAGCAATGCCCTTCGGGTTATCTATGGCCCCAAGGGTTTTTACAAAATTACTGTTGGAAGTCTTTTTTATGGGTAAAGGATACTTTGGTCATTCCATATCTAGATGACCTATTGATTGTAGGTAAAAACCCCCTACAGTGTGAGCAGAGGTTACAGGAGGTAGTGTTGTCCTTACAATCCCTGGGTTGGCTGGTAAATTGGGAAAAATCTAGACTTCAGCCTGTAACGTGTCAGAAATTCCTTGGGCTCCTTCTGGATTCGGTTGACCAGATTTGTAAGCTTCCTGAGGATAAGAAGATTTCCATAGTTGATAAGGTATCCTTAGCAATAAAAAAGCGTAGTATGTCACTAAGACAGGTCATGTCATTACTAGGTTCTCTAACATCGTGCATTCCGGCGGTCCAGTGGGCGCAGTTCCATACTAGGCTTCTACAAAAATTTGTATTGGAGGAGGACATTAAAAATAGAGGATGTCTGGATGAAACAGTTTTCCTAACGTCGGAAGTATTACACTCCCTTAAGTGGTGGTTGGATCAGAAAAATCTTTCAAAGGGGGTTCTATGGGTAATCACCCCTTGTAGTATAGTGACCACAGATGCTAGTCCTGAAGGCTGGGGGGCACATTTTCAGGATCAGTGGGTTCAGGATCTTTGGTCCAGCTCAGAACTTAATAGTTCCTCGAATTTCAGAGTTGAGGGCTATATATTATTCCCTACTTCACTTTCTTAATCAGCTCAGCGGCTCTCATACAAGAGTATTCTCCGACAACACCACTGCGGTGGCTTATCTGAACCATCAAGGAGGTACGCGGTCGGACAAACTCAGGGAGGTGGCATCAGACATCATGGAGTTAGCCGAAGGTCATCTGCTATCACTGTCAGCAGTGCACATCAGAGGCACAGACAACTTTCGTGCCAATTTCCTCAGCCGTCACACTCTTCATCAGGGGGAATGGATGCTAAACAGAAAAATTTTCAAATTGATAACAGCTCGATGGGGTGTTCCTCAAATAGACTTGTTTGCCACAAGAGCCAACCGGCAGGTCAAGGTGTTTGCCTCTCTAAGCAGGGAGGACAAGCCGGACATACTCGATGCCCTCCAGGTACCATGGACATTCGACCTGGCTTATGCTTTCCCCCCATGGAATCTATTGCCTATAGTAATAAGAAAAATAAGGGAGGAAGGCGCAAGAGTTCTGTTAATAGCCCCATTCTGGCCCAAAAGGCCATGGTTCTCATGGCTGAGGGCGATGTCAGTGTCAGATCCATGGATTCTGCCTCAGTCCAAGGACTTGCTCTCTCAGGGTCCATTCCTCCATCCTCAGGCAAAGGGCATGAACTTAACTGCATGGAGTTTGAGAGGCGGTTACTAAATCTCAGGGGGGTTTCTAATGGGTTAATCGATACTCTTATGAAGAGTAGAAAACCTTCAACTACCAGGATTTATGTTAGAATTTGGAGGAAATTCCTTCAATTTCATACTACACAACTTTCCTCTGAAGTTCCTATATTTCCAATGTTAGAATTTCTACAAAAAGGTCTGGAATTAGGACTCTCCATAAGCACTCTGAAGGTTCAGGTTTCAGCCTTAGGAGCTCTTTTTAATTATGACGTTGCGGGTAATAAATGGATATCCCGGTTTATATCTGCTTGTGAGAGATCGAAACCAATTAGCATACCTCGGGTTCCTCAGTGGGATCTATCGATAGTCCTAAATGCATTGACACAACCACCTTTTGAGCCTCTCCATACAGCCTCACTAAAAAATATTTCTTTGAAGACTGTATTATTAGTGGCGTTAGTTTCTGCCAGAAGAGTAAGTGATCTTCATGCATTATCTATAGATCCTCCCTTTTTTATCTGTGACATCGGATAGGATACTTTTAAAAACAGATCCTTGTTATCTCCCTAAGGTGGCCTCTACCTTTCATAGATCCCAGGAGATCTTGTTACCCACCTTTTATGAGAACCACTCAACTCCAGAAGAAGAAAGACTTCACACCCTAGATGTTAAAAGGACTGTCTTAGCCTATTTAGAGAGAACTAGGGACTGGAGGAAGAGTAGGGCTCTCTTTGTGTCTTTCCAGGGTAAAACCAAGGGTGCCGGAGTCACAAAGAACACATTATCTTGCTGGATCAGAGAGGCCATAATCTTGGCGTATAAAGCGGGAGGAAAAGATCCTCCAATGCATGTAGGAGCACACTCTACAAGAGCCTTGTCGACTTCCTGGGCATAAAGGGCGAATGTGCCAATAGACCTTATATGTAAGGCTGCAACTTGGTCTTCACCTAATACCTTCTATAAACATTATAGATTAGATCTATCCTCTGCTTCTGATCTAACCTTTGGGGTATCGGTCCTTGACTCAGTAAACCCACCCAGTCTATAGTCTTTGTAATTCTCTCTAGTGGGTGCTGTCGTGTCGAATAGAAAATACCGGATTACTCACCGGTAATGCTCTTTTATAGAGCCCACGACAGCACCCGTTCACATCCCTCCCTTTTCTGTATATAGTTGCACATGGTGCTTTTTCGGTGAGGTGTAAATATTAGAAAGATGTAGCATGAGGTTGTAAATATGTATATATATATGGATATACCTGAACCTGTTAACTAAAACTTGGCGGCGGTTCCTCCTATTCTCTGTAAAACAACTGAGGAGCGAGGGGGGGATCCCCTCTCTCTAGTGGGTGCTGTCGTGGGCTCTATAAAAGAGCATTACCAGTGAGTAATCCGGTATTTTCCTGACACCTCCCCCTTTAGACTGCGCTATGGAGGCAGGACCTCTCGGTACTTCTCCAGGTGCTTCTCTGCGGACTCTCCCTGCTGGGATAACCAGCCTGCATTGTCATGCTTGCTGCCTTTTCTGTATTGAACAATAAAGTCATACTGCTGGAGGGCGAGGCTCCAGCATAGCAACCTTCCGTTGGTACCAGACACGGTGTTCAGCCCACTCAGGAGGTTGTGGTCAGTCATGACAGTGAAGATGCACCCATACAAGAAGGGCTGCAAGCATTACAGGGCCCATGCAATGGCCAGGCACTAATTCTCCATAGTGGAATAGGCCACTTCCCTCGGAAGGAGCTTCCGGCTTAGGTACAACACAGGGTTTTCTTGGTTCCCTGAGTTGACCTGGCTAAGCACAGCATTGGGGCCAAACTCACTGGCATCAGTCTATACTAAGGACAGCAGACTGCAGTCAACTGCGCTTAGCACAGGGGAGCTGCTCAGGGCAATATTCAAAACCCAAAAGGCCACCTCACAGTCAGTTGTCCAATCGACTGTATGGGGCAGGTTCCTCTTGATGAGGTCTGTCAAGGGCTTCGCAAGGTTACTATAGTTTTGCACAAAGTGCTTTTAATACCCTGCAGTGCCCAAGAAAGACATCACCTGCTTCTTAGTACTGGGGGTGGGCCAGGATGCGATAGCATCCACTTTCCCAGGCTCTGGCTGCAGAGTACCCCCCACCTAGTGCCCCAGATAGTGCACCTCGCTCATGCCTATCTTGCACTTTCCCAGCTTGATGGTCAAGCCTGCTTGGTGATTGCTCAAGGGCATCCTCCCAGCTGGGACTGAAGACCTCAATGTCATCCAGGTATGCCACCGCGTACCTCTCCAGTCCCTGGAACAGGTCGTTGACCATCCGCTGCTAAGTGGCAGGAGCATTCTTCATGCCAAAAGGCATGACCGTGGACTCCTACAGTCCAAAGGGTGTGATAAAGGCAGACTTCAACTATGCCTCGGGGCTCAGGGGAATCTGCCAATATCACGGGCTCAGATACATAATGGACAGATAGCAAGCGCTAGCTAACTGCTCAAGCAGCTCACGTTGCGTGGCATTGGGTGTGCATCAGACGCCGTTATGGCGTTGAGCCCCTGTAGTCCACATAGAACCGGGTGGTCCGATCCTTCTTTGGCAACAGGACTACGGGTGAGGCCCACGCACTCTTAGACCTTTTAATTACCCCCACTTCAGCATTTCATCGACCTCCTGCTGCATGACGTACTGCACCTCATCCAATATCCGATAGGATGTCCGCCGGATTGTGGTATGATTCCCGGTGTCCAACTTGTGAACCACTACCTCAGTCCTTCCAGGCATGTTGCAAAACACGGCCTGAAAGGATTTGAGCGTTGCTCGCAGCTAAGACCGCTGGCGTGCGGATAGCAAGATTTTATCTCCACATCTTCTATGGACCAGCCGGCCTTCACTTGGGCTAGCATGTCCAGAAGGGGGTCTTCCTCCCCATCCTCAGGCAGGCTGCAGACCGGTAGGATGCAGGCTCCACGCTCTTGTTGAGCCTTCATCATATTAACAAAGAAGGCCTTTTGCCTACCCCGAGCATGGTCAAGAGTGACCACGTAGGTGTGGCGCCTCAGTGTCCTGGTCATCACAGTGGTATTGCTTTCCTCCAGGGGAGAGTGATACTACATTTGGAGGCAAGGAAGGATAACTGCATCCAGGTATCACAAGCATGCAACATATTCACACTCCAGGCCACCAGGAGGAGGTTCTGATCCTATTTACTAGGTGACTCACCATATATATATAACTGGTAGTCTGTAGTGAAAGTTAGTTAGTTCCAGACAGGAGTCACTTCCTGACACAGTTCCAGACATCCGTCTGAGGAGGACAGGGGGTCCACGGAGCTGTGCATGCCCTAAGAGCTGCAGCTCCCAGAAGGAGACATTTTCAGAAAGCAGAATACGTTGCAGTGAGTGTGCAGGAAAGCAAAGCTCAGGAGAGGATACCAGAAGGGGACCAGCCCCGAACAGGCTGCATCCTTCTGAGGCGAAGAACACCGGTAGCCGAAACACCGAGGTAGTAAGGACCTCTACGCCTTACTTCAGAGACCGGCAGGACAGCTAATTGCACGTTACCTGTCCGCACCTACACCCAGGAGGCACATTGGCACCCCTCAGAGCCTGGGGCATGCTAGAGTCCCTATAAACCACCTCAAGCCACCAATCATATGGGTTTTGTCCTATCCGACTACAGGGGACAGAGAGAGACACCACATCTGTGAGGCCCTTATTTGAAGCTTATGCTGTAAGGGGCTACACCACTACAGCGCAAGGGAAGGCTATTGATTTCCACTTGGACAAGGGGACTCTGGACTTGCCTCTGAACCGGCCGGTCTCTACCTGCCCTGTGATCTGGTGCCCTGGACTGTGGCTGCTGAAGACTTCAGTAAACGAGGTAAAGAGACTGCAAACCTTGTGTCCTCTTTCTTCACCGCACCTCTCAACATTCTACCATCTACACACTGGGAACCCTGGGGAAATACTTCACCTGTGGGAAGGTATACCATACTAGCTGCCATAACATCACCCCAGCGGACCCCTTAAAGTAGCGTCGGTCACTCTGACCGAATACCACAGGTGGCGTCACGAACATAATCTTTATCCCTTTAAAGACCTTTCCCTTTTTATATGGACGTCCCAGGGCCACGGACATCCCCCTGTGAACCGCAGGACCCAGTAACGAGTACCCCTTGCCCTGCCGGGGTGCTCCATAGGTGTCTGGGTTGAGCTGTTGGTGTATGATGTACGGGCCTTCCCAGGCCACCTGAAGCTTGTCTTTTGGTATAGGGACCAGCACCCACACCTTCTGACCCACCTGGTAAGTCCGCTCTCAGGCTTTCTGGTAGTACCAATGCTTCTGGTCAGCCTGGGCTTGTGCCATGTTGTCATGCACCAACTGTGTCAAGGTCTACATCTTGTCACGGAAGCGCATGGCATACTCCATGATGAACACTCCTGGAGGGCTTGGCTCTTCTCCCCAGTTTTCCCTTACCAACCCAAGCATCTGTTTGAGGGTACCGTTGAATCGCTCACACAAACCATTGGTTTGGGGATGATACGTGCTCGATACCAGACGCCGCACATGCATTTTCTTACAGAGAGCCTCCATTAAACATGACATGAACTGAGTCCCCTGGTCTATAAGCATCTCCCTGGGAAAACTTACTCGAGAAAAGATAGCCAACAGGGCATCGGCCACCTTATCCGCCCTAATTGAGGACAGAGTCACTGACTCAGGATACCAGGTAGCATAGTCTACCACAGTAAGGATGAAATGCTTTCCAGAGCTGCTGGTTATGGCCAGTTGTCCCACAATGTCCACAGCAATCCTCTGGAAGGGCTCTTCTATCACTGGCAAAGAGATCAGTGGAGCTTTGGAAGCAGTCCCTGACTTTCCCAATCTTTGACACATGATACAGTAGCGGCAGTAGTTTGTCACATCTGTCCTTATTTTGGGCCAATAGAAGTGGTGAGACAGCCGGACCTTAGTTTTGCTGACCCCCAGATACACCATTACCAGGTAAAGCATTGACATTCACATAATTAGCATTAACAATACCGCCATTATCAGATCGGGGAGGGGTGTTGGGGACATAATAAGCAAACATCCTCCCCAAATCAGTTCCCAACAAACTGTTTGTGGGTATGTATTCGGACACCCCACTTCCTTCACCCCACTTCTGGCACCCCAATCTATAAAAAGCAGGGCCATCAGCAGGGGACAACGGACGCCCCCAATCCTGGTGACCCAGAATAATCTCTTCAGGGAACACCAGTTTGGGTCGGATGACTGTTCGTTTGGCCCTGGTGTCCTTGAGGCCTACAGTTACAGTGTCCCCCACAGTGACGGTGTGCAAATTTTCCTTCCTTCCCAACCAGCCCTCCCACAAAAAGAACTGCATTAGGCCCTGGGGCCTTGGATGAGGAGCTCTTCTCCTGCTTTTCTGGACAACTGGCGCTGAGGTGTCCAGTCCGGCTGCAAAAATAACACTTGTGGGTGCAGGTAGGCCTTGCATTTGCAAAGGGGACAAAGCCTCCGGAGGGTCGGCTGGCTGGGGCAAGGATGGTGGTTGATGGCTTACCCTCTTTCCAGCTGGCGATGATCGGTTTCCGCACCTCCGGTTTATGATTGGCCTCGTAGGTGTCAGCTTTCTGCGCTGCTTTTTCCACCTCTTTTGGCTCACGGTTCTTAGCACTACGTCAGAGCCCTGCTCTGACAGGCAGGGTTTCCAGCGTGACACTTCACTCACCAGTGCTCCGGTCGATTCTTCCCTTCCCCATGCTCTGCATGCTTCCAGCAGAACTTCCAGCTGGGCCTCTAGCCATGTCCTTAGAGCACGCGTGCGCACTCCCGCCCATCCAATGGCTGTGGGACAGTATGTATATATTGCTTCCTCCCCACTGGGGAGGTGCCTGAGCAACCTTCCTGTTTTGTGGTCTATGTTATGTAAGGTTGCATACCAGTCCATGCTGCACTCTGGTACAACTCTGCCTGCTGCTCAATCCAGTCTGTCCTCTAGTTCTAGCTGTTAAATGTCCACTGGCCAACTGATTGGTGCGGCCCTGAGAGAGGTAAAATCCTGGCCGGATGTGGACAAAAGGACTGTGCAGCAGATCTTTGCTAAGCTCAAAATTACCTTTGATACCCGTACCATTGCAGAGATAAAAATGAAGTTCTTCGGGTGTAAGCAAAAAGCACAGGACAGTGTACGGGACTATGCCCTTAATTTGCAGGAGGCGCTCCGGGCTGTTAATCAAGTGAATCCTAACAGCGTACAGGATGGAGATAAACTTTTGAATGAGCAGTTCATTGAGGGTCTCCTGTCTAGCACCCACAGGACTCAGCTACGCATCCTGGCCTTGCAAAACCCTGACCTGGACTTTGCACAATTTAAGGACAGGGCCATCCGGGTGCTGCATGAACCTCCTCCCAGCCATGCAGTGCCTCCTAAGCGTCCAGCATACCTCCCAACCGTCCCGGATCCAGCGGGACTGTCCTGATTTTGACAGTCAGCCCCGCGATCCCGGGCGGGACATTAATTGTCCCGCACTGGTTGGGAGGTATGTGATATCACCCGGTCAGCTGAGACGAGCTCCCTGAGTCCCTGCACAGGCTGCACCCGCAGAGCAGCACACCACGTAATGGCCGCTCTGTGCGAACAGGACCTGTGATGAGGTCACAGGATGGGAGGAGTCAGGGATCACATGATAGATCGGGAGGACCTCCGTGTACAGGACTCTGCTGGTTGCCATGGCGCGCCAGAGGAGGGTAAGTGTATATGTGAGGCCAGGAGGTGTTTACAGTGTGGATGTAGCAGAGCCGTGTGTGTAAGAGGTGTACGGAGCTGTGTGCATGAGGTGTACGGAGCGCAGCCGCGTGTGTACGAGGTGTACGGAGCGGAGCAGCATGTGAAAGGTGTACGGAGCGGAGTCGTGTGTAAGAGGTGTACGGAGCCGTGTGTACGAGGTGTACGGAGCACAGCCGCGTGTGTACAAGGTGTACGGAGCAGAGCAGCATGTGAAAGGTGTACAGAGCGGAGCCGTGTGTCTAAGAGGTGTGCGGATCAGAGCAGAGTGTGAAAGGTGTATGAAGCAGAGTCGTGTGTGTACGAGGTGTACGGAGCGGAGCCACATGTGTACGAGGTGTGCGGAGCAGAGCCATGCGTGTACAAAGTATACAGAGCAGAGCAGCGTGTGCAATGTGTATGGAGCGGAGCCGTGTGTGTACGAGATGTATGGATAGGAGCCGTGTGTACGAGGTGTACGGAGCGGAGCAGCATGTGAAAGGTGTACGGAGCGGAGTCGTGTGTGTAAGAGGTGTACGGAGCCGTGTGTACGAGATGTACGGAGCAGAGCAGCATGTGAAAGGTGTACGGAGCGGAGCCGTGTGTCTAAGAGGTGTGCGGATCAGAGCAGAGTGTGAAAGGTGTATGAAGCAGAGTCGTGTGTGTACGAGGTGTACGGAGCGGAGCCACATGTGTACGAGGTGTGCGGAGCAGAGCCACATGTGTACGAGGTGTGCGGAGCAGAACCATGCGTGTACAAAGTATACAGAGCAGAGCAGCGTGTGCAATGTGTATAGAGCGGAGCCGTGTGTACGAGGTGTATGGATAGGAGCCGTGTGTACGAGGTGTACGGAGCGGAGCAGCATGTGAAAGGTGTACGGAGCGGAGTCGTGTGTAAGAGGTGTACGGAGCCGTGTGTACGAGATGTACGGAGCAGAGCAGCATGTGAAAGGTGTACGGAGCGGAGCCGTGTGTCTAAGAGGTGTGCGGATCAGAGCAGAGTGTGAAAGCTGTATGAAGCAGAGTCGTGTGTGTACGAGGTGTACGGAGCGGAGCCACATGTGTACGAGGTGTGCGGAGCAGAGCCATGCGTGTACAAAGTATACAGAGCAGAGCAGCGTGTGCAATGTGTATAGAGCGGAGCCGTGTGTACGAGGTGTATGGATAGGAGCCGTGTGTACAAGGTGTACGGAGCAGAGCAGCATGTGAAAGGTGTACAGAGCGGAGCCGTGTGTCTAAGAGGTGTGCGGATCAGAGCAGAGTGTGAAAGCTGTATGAAGCAGAGTCGTGTGTGTACGAGGTGTACGGAGCGGAGCCACATGTGTACGAGGTGTGCGGAGCAGAGCCACATGTGTACGAGGTGTGCGGAACAGAGCCATGCGTGTACAAAGTATACAGAGCAGAGCAGCGTGTGCAATGTGTATAGAGCGGAGCCGTGTGTACGAGGTGTACGGAGCGGAGCAGCATGTGAAAGGTGTACGGAGCGGAGTCGTGTGTAAGAGGTGTACGGAGCCGTGTGTACGAGGTGTACGGAGCACAGCCACGTGTGTACGAGATGTACGGAGCAGAGCAGCATGTGAAAGGTGTACGGAGCGGAGCCGTGTGTCTAAGAGGTGTGCGGATCAGAGCAGAGTGTGAATGCTGTATGAAGCAGAGTCGTGTGTGTACGAGGTGTACGGAGCGGAGCCACATGTGTACGAGGTGTGCGGAGCAGAGCCATGCGTGTACAAAGTATACAGAGCAGAGCAGCGTGTGCAATGTGTATGGAGCGGAGCCGTGTGTGTACGAGGTGTATGGAGCAGAGCTGTGTGTGTGCAAGGTATACAGAGCGGAGCAGCGTGTGCAATGTGTATGGAGCGGAGCCGTGTGTGTACGAGATGTATGGAGCAGAGCCGTGTGTACGAGGTGTACGGAGTGGAGCCGTGTGTGTATGAGGTGTATGGAGCGGAGCTGAAGGTGTACGAGGTGTACGGAGCGGAGCCGTGTGTGTACGAGGTGTATGGATAGGAGCCGTGTGTGTACGAGGTGTACGGAGTGGAGCCTTGTGTGTATGAGGTGTACGGAGCGGAGCTGAAGGTGTACGAGGTGTACGGAGCGGAGCCGTGTGTGTACGAGGTGTACGGAGCGGAGGCGTGTGTGTACGAGGTGTATGGATAGGAGCCGTGTGTGTACGAGGTGTACGGAGCGGAGGCGTGTGTGTACGAGGTGTATGGATAGGAGCCGTGTGTGTACGAGGTGTACGGAGTGGAGCCTTGTGTGTATGAGGTGTATGGAGCGGAGCTGAAGGTGTACGAGGTGTATGGAGCGGAGCCGTGTGTGTACGAGGTGTATGGAGCGGAGCCGTGTGTGTACGAGGTGTATGGAGCGGAGCCGTGTGTGTACGAGGTGTATGGAGCGGAGCCGTGTGTGTACGAGGTGTATAAAGCGGAGCCGTGTGTGTTGAGCGGTGCCTTGTGTGTATGAGGTGTATGAAGCGGAGCCGTGTGTGTATGAGGTGTGCGGAGTGGAACTGAATTTGTATGAGGTGTATAGAGCAGAGCCGTGTGTGTACGAGGTGTATGGAGCGGAGCTGAATGTGTACGAGGTGTACGGAGCGGAGCCGTGTGTGTATGAGGTGTACGGAGCGGAGCCGTGTGTGTATGAGGTGTGCGGAGTGGAACTGAATTTGTATGAGGTGTATGGAGCAGAGCCGTGTGTGTACGAGGTGTACGGAGCGGAGCTGTGTGTGTAAAGTGTACAGAGCGCAGCCACGTGTGTAGGAGTAGCTATGTGTTGCTATTATACGGTACAAAGTATCATGTGCGGCCAATATGGAGCGCCCCCAGACACAGGGCCACGGGTTCTCGGTACCGGGCCTTTCTGGTTCGGTTCTGAGACTGTCACGGTGGCTAGACCCGGTCCGCGACCCTGCTAAGGGGCGTCCAGTAAAGGGGTTTGTGCAGTCTGTCAGGGGTTCGTGACGCCACCTGTGGTGTTCGGTCAGTGGGGACCGACACTGCTGTGGGGTCCGCTGGGGTGATGGAATGGCAGCTGGATGGTATACCTTCCCACAGGTGTAGCGTTTCCCCAGGGCTTCCCAGTGGTGTAGGTGGCGATGGTGTGAGGTGCAGGCAATAACGAGGACACAAGGTTGCAGTCTCTTTACCTCTTTACTGAAGACTTCGGGATCCGCAATCCAGAGCACGTTTAACAGGGCTGTCTGAGACCGGCCGGTCCGATGGGCACATCCAGAGTTTCCTTTGCAGGTGGAAATCAGTACAATTCACATAGGTTGCCCTTAATAGAATACCCCTAAACTGGGGATACAAGTACCCCTAGATACTAAAGACATAAATCACATTTTTTTGGTGATTATACTAAACAGTAAATCCCAAAACAAGAGGTACTTTCTAGATAAAATATCATTTATTGAACAAAGGCGCTATTTTCCGCACTTTCCACTTTGGTTATTACCATATGCCGTCACTGTCAGAGCACAGGATAGTCTAAGTTCTAGACAGGAATATACTATATACTATATGGCCTACATTGGCTACGGCACTTTTTCTATTAGATCTAATTGGGCGCCTATGTGCGGTATTTAGCCTCTCTTTATTTAGCTACACCGCAGTGCTACAAGATTTGGTGGCTTTCCTATGGTTATGTCCCTCTTTTTATTGGATTCTGCACTTTTTTGTTATTTTTTGTTATTTTTTTGTCATTGAATATATATGTTTTATTTTTGTTCAATAAATGATATTTTATCTAGAAAGTACCTCTTGTTTTGGGATTTACTGTTTAGTATAATCACCAAAAAAATGTGATTTAGGTGGAAATCGTTGCCTACCACTAGCACCTGTGTGTTGTAGTGCTACCCTGCTGAGCATTCGGAATAGTCCTCACAACTGCTGTTCTCGTTCGTTCTTTCTAATTCTCTCTCGCTTGTTCCAGATGTTGCTAGTTTCTCGTCCCCCAGGTATGTTATGGCTAGGACGCACCCGTATGACGGGAAGGCTCGGAGCTCTTCCGGGACCCTAGAGACGCCCCTCTCCCACTGTTGCCCCCTATGTCTTCGTAGGAAATTTAAGGTAGACAGCCAACCTATAATTAACTGTCCTGCGGAGTTTGAAGTTAGGCCTAGAGTCAGTTACTTCCGCGGTGTTCCGGCCACCGGCTACGCGCCTCAGTAGGATGTTGCCTCGGTCTCACGGCACGACTCTTACTGGCTCTCCTTTGTGCTTGATCTCGTTTACACTGTTCCACAATATCCTTCCCCTCTTGTCTCTCTCCTGAATACCGCTGCAGGGTGTGCAGGCGCGGTTCCGTTACGTTCTGCTCTGTTCGCTAGGCACCTGCCAGGTTCCCACGCCTGACAGGGACCCCCCTGTGTCTTCTCCCTGCAACACCCCCTGCCACGGGATGTTGCCTGAATCCAACCCAGTCAGCTTCTGACTAACTTCCTATCCAGCCCCTAGTTTTACCAGTGTGAGGAGTGGCCCAATAAATAAAGCCTTTTTCTCCCCCTAGTGGCCGGAGTGTGAAGTGTAATGTGTGCTGGTGATACCTGGTCAGTAGAATTCCTTCAGTGCCATCAGACGTTCCGCCACTCTCCTTAGTGGCAGAGTGCCATACTGCAACGACCAGGTCTCTGGGGTGCTGCAAATATACAGTATGGAGCATCATGTGTGGCCATTATACAGTATGGAGCATCGTGTGCAGTCATTATACAGTATGGAGCATCATGTGTGGTCATTATACAGTATGAAGCATCATGTGTGGCCATTATACAGTACTAGATTGTGGCCCGATTCTAACGCATCGGGTATTCTAGAATATGCATGTCCCCGTAGTATATGGACAATGATGATTTCAAAATTCGCTGAAGACTGTGCCCGTCGAGGCAACCTTTATGACATCATCGTCGCCATGGCAACCATTATGACATCATCGTCGCTGTGCCCGTCGCTGATTGGTCGAGGCAACCTTTATGACATCATCGTCACCATGGCAACCATTATGACATCATCGTCGCTGTGCCCGTCGCTGATTGGTCGAGGCAACCTTTATGACATCATTGTCGCCATGGCAACCATTATGACATCATCGTCGCTGTGCCCGTTGCTGATTGGTCGAGGCCTGGTGGCCTCGACCAATCAGAGGGCCGGGATTTCCAGGACAGACAGACAGACAGACAGAAAGACAGACAGACAGACAGAAAGACAGACAGACGGAAAAACCCTTAGGCAATTATATATATAGATGGAGCATCATGTGGAGCCATTATACAGTATGAAGCATCATGTGCGGTCATTATACAGTATGGAGCATCATGTGTGGCCATTATACAGTATGGAGCACCATGTGCAGTCATTATACAGTATGGAGCATCATGTGCTGTCATTATACAGTATGGAGCATCATGTGCGGTCATTATACAGTATGGAGCATCATGTGTGGCCATTATACAGTATGGAGCACCATGTGCAGTCATTATACAGTATGGAGCACCATGTGCGGTCATTATACAGTATGGAGCATCATGTGCGGTCATTATACAGTATGGAGCATCATGTGTGGCCATTATACAGTATGGAGCATCATGTGTGGCCATTATACAGTATGGAGCACCATGTGCAGTCATTATACAGTATGGAGCACCATGTGCGGTCATTATACAGTATGGAGCATCATGTGCGGTCATTATACAGTATGGAGCACCATGTGCGGTCATTATACAGTATGAAGCATCATGTGCGGTCATTATACAGTATGGAGCATCATGTGTGGCCATTATACAGTATGGAGCACCATGTGCAGTCATTATACAGTATGGAGCATCATGTGCTGTCATTATACAGTATGGAGCATCATGTGCTGTCATTATACAGTATGGAGCATCATGTGCGGTCATTATACAGTATGGAGCATCATGTGTGGCCATTATACAGTATGGAGCACCATGTGCAGTCATTATACAGTATGGAGCACCATGTGCGGTCATTATACAGTATGGAGCATCATGTGCGGTCATTATACAGTATGGAGCATCATGTGTGGCCATTATACAGTATGGAGCACCATGTGCAGTCATTATACAGTATGGAGCATCATGTGCGGTCATTATACAGTACTAGATTGTGGCCCGATTCTAACGCATCGGGTATTCTAGAATATGCATGTCCCCGTAGTATATGGACAATGATGATTCCAGAATTCGCGGCAGACTGTGCCCATCGCTGATTGGTCAAGGCAACCTTTATGACATCATCGTCGCCATGGCAACCATTATGACATCTACGTCGATACTGTGCCCGTTGCTGATTGGTCGAGGCCTGGCGGCCTCGACCAATTAGACGCGGGATGTCTACGTCCTTTATGACATCATCGTCGCTGTGCCCGTCGCTGATTGGTCGAGGCCTGGCGGCCTCGACCAATCAGAGACGCAGGATTTCTACGTCGATACTGTGCCCGTCTCTGATTGGTCGAGGCCGCCAGGCCTCGACCAATCAGAGACACGGGATTTCCAGGACAGACAGACAGACGGAAAAACCCTTAGACAATTATATATATAGATGGAGCATCATGTGGGGTCATTATACAGTATGGAGCATCATGTGGGGTCATTATACAGTATGGAGCATCATGTGGGGTCATTATACAGTATGGAGCATCATGTGTGGTCATTATACAGTATGGAGCATCATGTGCAGTCATTATACAGTATGGAGCATCATGTGCAGTCATTATGCAGTATGGAGCATCATGTGCGGCCATTATACAGTATGGAGCATCATGTGCGGCCATTATACAGTATGGAGCATCATGTGCGGTCATTATACAGTATGGAGCATTATATTGGGCCATTATACAGTATGGAGCATCATGTGTGGCCATTATACAGTATGGAGCATCATGTGTGGCCCTTATGCAGTATGGAGCACCATGTGGGGCCATTATACAGTATGGAGCATCATATGCGGTCATTATACAGTATGGAGCATCATGTGCGGCCATTATACAGTATGGAGCATCACGTGCGGCCATTATACAGTATGGAGCATCACGTGTGGCCATTATACAGTATGGAGCATCATGTGCGGTCATTATACAGTATGGAGCATCATGTGTGGCCATTATACAGTATGGAGCATCATGTGCGGCCATTATACAGTATGGAGTATCATGTGTGGCCATTATACAGTATGGAGCATCATGTGTGGCCATTATACAGTATGGAGCATCATGTGCGGCCATTATACAGTATGGAGCATCATGTGCGGCCATTATACAGTATGGAGCATCATGTGCGGCCATTATACAGTATGGAGCATCATGTGCGGTCATTATACAGTATGGAGCATCATGTGTGGCCATTATACAGTATGGAGCATCATGTGCGGCCATTATACAGTATGGAGCATCATGTGCGGCCATTATACAGTATGGAGCATCATGTGCGGTCATTATACAGTATGGAGCATCATGTGTGGCCATTATACAGTATGGAGCATCATGTGCGGTCATTATACAGTATGGAGCATCATGTGCAGTCATTATACAGTATGGAGCATCATGTGCGGCCATTATACAGTATTGAGCATCATGTGTGGCCATTATACAGTATGGAGCATCATGTGCAGTCATTATACAGTATGGAGCATCATGTGGGGTCATTATACAGTATGGAGCATCATGTGCAGTCATTATACAGTATGGAGCATCATGTGCAGTCATTATACAGTATGGAGCATCATGTGTGGCCATTATACAGTATGAAGCATCATGTGCAGTCATTATACAGTATGGAGCATCATGCGCAGTCATTATACAGTATGGAGCATCATGTGCTCCCGGCACATTAACCCCCAGCTTTTACCTTTGGCAGGGCACCTACATAGTCCGGTGCCCACTTCACTGCCCGTGGGTTTGGGACAGCACTTTCTCTCCCCTCCAGGGTAATCCTTGGCTCCAGACGCTGGAACACAACTTGCCACGGCCATTCCTGGCCAGGCTTGGCTGCCGATTGCTGAAGCAGGAACTTCTTGCTTCTTTGAGGCTGCTAACCCAGCCCCTTTCATTAATTCTCTCTATCACTGCTCTAATCATGTCTAATACACTGCAATGGCATACACTGACATGACAGATGAAACTTTCACATTACACAGTACATATGAGACATTGCACATTAACACAATTAAACAAGGGAACCATTCAAGTGCCGCATGGGCTACAAGTGCCTGGTATACAGGAAGGCACGTGAGGGTCCTCGCCACCTCCTTACAACAGCAGTAGAGAGTATGAGCGTGTGGCAGCATCATCAGTGGAGAGTGTGGGTGTGAGGCGACGACAGTGGATAGTGTGGGCGTGAGACAACAGCAGGGGAGACCATGGACATGAGGCAATGGCGGAAGAGAGTGGGTATGAAGTGACAAAAAGCGAGGCCTTGATGCGAGGACAGCAGAGAGGGCGGGCGTGAGGTCACGTAGGGTATGAGGCAATGGAGGCAGAGAGCACGGACATGAGGCAATGGTGGCGGAGAGCACGGACATGAGGCAATGGTGGCGGAGAGCACGGACATGAGGCAATGGTGGCGGAGAGCACGGACATGAGGCAATGGAGGCAGAGAGCACGGACATGAGGCAATGGTGGCGGAGAGCACGGACATGAGGCAATGGAGGCGGAGAGCACGGACATGAGGCAATGGAGGCGGAGAGCACGGACATGAGGCAATGGTGGCGGAGAGCTCGGACATGAGGCAATGGAGGCAGAGAGCACGGACATGAGGCAATGGAGGCGGAGAGCACGGACATGAGGCAATGGAGGCAGAGAGCACGGACATGAGGCAATGGTGGCGGAGAGCACGGACATGAGGCAATGGTGGCGGAGAGCACGGACATGAGGCAATGGAGGCGGAGAGCACGGACATGAGGCAATGGAGGCGGAGAGCACGGACATGAGGCAATGGAGGCGGAGAGCACGGACATGAGGCAATGGAGGCGGAGAGCACGGACATGAGGCAATGGAGGCGGAGAGCACGGACATGAGGCAATGGTGGCGGAGAGCACGGACATGAGGCAATGGTGGCGGAGAGCACGGACATGAGGCAATGGAGGCATAGAGCACGGACATGAGGCAATGGAGGCAGAGAGCACGGACATGAGGCAATGGAGGCAGAGAGCACGGACATGAGGCAATGGAGGCAGAGAGCACGGACATGAGGCAATGGTGGCGGAGAGCATGGGTGTAAAACAATGGCAGTTGAGAGTGCAGGTGTGAAGCAGAGAGTGAGGACATGAGGCAATGGAGGCAGAGAGCACGGACATGAGGCAATGGAGGCGGAGAGCACGGACATGAGGCAATGGAGGCGGAGAGCACGGACATGAGGCAATGGTGGCGGAGAGCACGGACATGAGGCAATGGTGGCGGAGAGCACGGACATGAGGCAATGGAGGCATAGAGCACGGACATGAGGCAATGGAGGCAGAGAGCACGGACATGAGGCAATGGAGGCGGAGAGCACGGACATGAGGCAATGGTGGCGGAGAGCACGGACATGAGGCAATGGTGGCGGAGAGCACGGACATGAGGCAATGGTGGCGGAGAGCACGGACATGAGGCAATGGAGGCGGAGAGCACGGACATGAGGCAATGGAGGCGGAGAGCACGGACATGAGGCAATGGTGGCGGAGAGCACGGACATGAGGCAATGGTGGCGGAGAGCACGGACATGAGGCAATGGTGGCGGAGAGCACGGACATGAGGCAATGGTGGCGGAGAGCACGGACATGAGGCAATGGAGGCATAGAGCACGGACATGAGGCAATGGAGGCAGAGAGCACGGACATGAGGCAATGGAGGCGGAGAGCACGGACATGAGGCAATGGAGGCGGAGAGCACGGACATGAGGCAATGGTGGCGGAGAGCACGGACATGAGGCAATGGTGGCGGAGAGCACGGACATGAGGCAATGGAGGCGGAGAGCACGGACATGAGGCAATGGAGGCGGAGAGCACGGACATGAGGCAATGGTGGCGGAGAGCACGGACATGAGGCAATGGTGGTGGAGAGCACGGACATGAGGCAATGGAGGCGGAGAGCACGGACATGAGGCAATGGTGGTGGAGAGCACGGACATGAGGCAATGGAGGCGGAGAGCACGGACATGAGGCAATGGTGGCGGAGAGCACGGACATGAGGCAATGGTGGCGGAGAGCACGGACATGAGGCAATGGTGGCGGAGAGCACGGACATGAGGCAATGGAGGCGGAGAGCACGGACATGAGGCAATGGTGGCGGAGAGCACGGACATGAGGCAATGGAGGCAGAGAGCACGGACATGAGGCAATGGTGGCGGAGAGCATGGGTGTAAAACAATGGCAGTTGAGAGTGCAGGTGTGAAGCAGAGAGTGAGGACATGAGGCGATGGCAGCGGAGAGCATGGGTGTAAAGCCACTGTGGAGAAGAGCACAGTTGTGAGGCGGCAGTGGCTGGAGGCGATGGTGAGCATTATCAACAAATAAAAGTTAATAGAAAAGATCAATAGCTATAATAAAAGGATGTGATGCGGGTGGGCGCATATACGGCACTCTGGGATGAGTCAGAGACTGCTGGTGCAGAGAACATCAACGTCATCTATCACCTTATAAAGGAGGAGGCCGAGTGTAACCTGTGGAGTCCCCTGCAGAGAAGTGGAAGGTTTTGGTCCCTGGGATCTCCGCTTTGAAGAACCAGACTTCTGTCACTTTTGAGACTTCTCTCCTTTGAGCACAGAGCGTCCAGTAGACAATGCCCAGAGCTGCGCCCATGAGACATCAGGATGAGGAGTGGGGCTATTGGTCGTCCACGCTCCGCACCGGACACTGGGCCCTTGTCGTGAAGTCAGGCACATGTGATCCTCTTGAGTTTGTGAAGACTAGGCTCCTCTTGCAGACAATATGGTGGGCTGCGAGGCTCCTATGCACAGGAAACAGAATATTGTGTTTTACACAGTGTGTGCACTATAAAGCAGAGGGTGGCGGAGGAGGTGGAAGGGCTTCTCTGCGGTTCTCTGAACTCTGGCTGAACCGTGGCTTGTCAGGCTTGTGGCCACTCTCCATCTGATGAAGCATTAAGATCTGAACCTGAGGAGCTGACATGGAGCAGACAGTAAGACATGATATCTTCTTTTCCTGACACAAATTGAGCTGCACTTATTCGACTTTGCTGTGAAATTTCATTTGAACTTGTGCATTCAGTTGCAGATGTTTCCGTATTCCCGTGTGCGCAGAAGAGCGATGCTCTGCAGATGAGGCCGTGAGCTGGAGAAAGCAACCTGGCATTGGTGAAGGGGACAATACAAATATCTCGCTGAGGATCTGTTTATACCAAGGAAGGTGATGGTCACAAGGGGGCATTCTCTGCATTTGGAGGAGAGAAGGTTTTTCTACCATCATTTCTGAGCGCATCGCTGTCCGAGCTGAGGATGTGCTTTCTTATATACAGGAGCTATGGCTGCTGTAATGACTGGCACAAGATGGAGGCATCGGTGAAGCGGCTGGACAGAAATATGACCTTGGCTGCCGCATTCAAGATGGATTGGAGAGGAGAAAGTTTGGTAAGAGGGAGACCGATCAGAAGAGAGTTGCAGTAGTCCAGACGGGAATGAATAAGAGCGACAGTAAGAGTCTTAGCAGTTTCAAAGGTGAGAAAAGGTCGGATTCTGGAGATGTTTTTAAGATGCAGGTGACAGGAGCGAGTGAGTGATCGGATATAGGGAGAAAAGGAAAGTTCGGTGTCGAATATCACCCCAAGACAGCAGGCATGCTGCTGGGGAGTTATGGTGGAACCCTCCAGGGTAATTTCGATGTTGGGCAGAGTGAGGTTAGTAGAAGGGAGAAACACAAGAAGTTCAGTTTTGGAGAGATTTAGTTTCAGATAGAGGGAGGACATGATGTTAGAGACAGCAGACAGACAATCCTTGGTATTTTGAATTAGAGTGGGGGTGATGTCGGGGGAAGAAGTGTATAATTGGGTGTCGTCAGCATAGAGATGGTACTGGAACCCAAATCTGCTGATTGTTTGTCCAATAGGGGCCGTGTATAGAGAGAAGAGGAGGGGGCCCAGGACTGAGCCCTGCGGAACTCCGATAGTAAGGGGACGAGGAGAGGAAGAGGAGCCGGCAAAAGATACAGTGAAGGAGCGGTCAGAGAGGTAGGAGGAGAACCAGGAGAGGGCTGTGTCCTTGAGGCCAATGGAGCAGAGCATAGTGAGGAGGAGCTGGTGATCCACAGTGTCAAATGACGCAGAGAGATCCAGGAGAATCAGCAGAGAGCAATGACCTTTGGATTTAGCTGTTATTAGATCATTAGAGACTTTAGTGAGGGCAGTTTCAGTGGAGTGTAAAGAGCGGAAACCAGATTGTAAGGGGTCGAGAAGAGAGTTATCCGAGAGATAGCGGATAAGACGGGAGTGGACCAAGCGTTCCAGGAGTTTAGAGATGAAGGAAAGGTTAGAGACAGGTCTGTAGTTAGCCGTGCAGTTCTGGTCCAGGGATGGCTTTTTAAGTAAAGGGGTAATGATGGCATGTTTAAATGAGGAGCGAAAGATGCCTGAGGAAAGAGAGAGGTTAAATATTTTAGTCAGGTGAGTGGTGACCACTGGTGAGAGAGACTGCAGGAGAGGTGAAGGAATGGGGTCACTGTTGCAGGTTGTAGGCCGAGCAGAAGTGAGGAGTTTGGAAACTTCTTCTGAAACTGGCTCAAAGATGTCTAATGAGCTTGAGGTGCGGCAGGGAAGGGGATCCAGGCACTGAGGAGATTGGGCTGAGAGATCCTGATGGATGTGGTTGATTTTTTCTAGGAAATAAGTGGCCAGATCCTCACCGCTGAGGTTGGTGATGGGGGCCTGTACTTTAGGTTTCAGGAGGGAGTTTAAGGTCTCAAAAAGTCATTTTGGGTTGTTGGATAGTGAGGTGATGAGGGTGGTGAAGTAGGATTGTTTGGCCGGAGAAAGGGCAGAGTTATAGGTTTTGAGCATGAACTTATAGTGGATGAAGTCTTCTGCTAAGAGAGATTTTCTCCACTGCCGCTCTGCACACCTTGAGCAACGCTGAAGAAAGCGTGTTTGCATAGTGTGCCAGGGCTGCCGTTGTCTGTGTCGGGTCTTTCTGCGTGTAGAAGGTGCTGCTTCATCCAGGGCATTCTTCAGTGTAATATTGAAGTGTGACAGTGCTAAGTCTGGACAGGAGAGGGAGGAGATGGGGGCTAAAGATGTGTGGAGGTTGTCCACAAGCTGCTGGGTATTAATGGTACGTGTATTCCGATAAGTGTGGTAAGTGGGGGTGTCCCGGGTGAGGAGACAATTCTTGACAGAGAAGGAAAGAAGGTTGTGGTCCGAGAGCAGGAGAGGGAAGTTAGTAAAGTCGTCCAGCAATCGGCAGTAAACCAGGTCCAGAGTATTCCCATCCTCATGCGTAGGAGAATTAGTAAACTGTGAGAGGCCGAATGAAGAAGTTAGAGAAAGAAGATGAGAGGCAGACTGGGAGAGGGGATCATTGATGGGGATGTTAAAGTCTCCCATGATGAGGGTGGGGATGTCACAGGATAGAAAGTGAGTAAGCCAGGTGGCAAAGTGGTCTAGAAACTGGCAGGAGGAGCCTGGAGGGCGATAAACAACCACCACTCGTAAGAAGAAGGGCTTAAAGAGTCTGACAGCGTGGACTTCAAAGGAAGGAAATGTAAGTGAGGGAACGGGGGGGATGACCTGGAAAGCACATTGTGATGAAAGGAGCAAACCAACACCTCCACCCTGTCTGTTCTCAGGTCTGGTGGTATGTGAAAATTTCAGCCCACCAAATGAGAGAGCGGCAGCGGCAGTGGTGTCTGAGTGCTGGATTCTGGTTTCTGTAATAGCCAGAAGGTTAAGGGAATTAGAGAGGAAAAGATCGTGAATGTAAGTTAGTTTGCTATACACAGACCGTGCATTCCAGAGAGCACAGTGGAAAGCGATAGAAGGCATGCACTGAATGTTAATAAGATTAGCAGGGTTTCTATATGCAGCTGGAGGAGAGTAATGTATGCTGGTGGATGGAGGCCCAGGGTTGGGGGAGATGTCATCTGCAACTAGTAGAAGGAGAAAAAACAGAAAGAGCAGGTGGTGGGATGATTTGTATGAACGTTTTGAGTGCTGCATGGCGGTAGTGGCTGGTTTGGAGTGGGTAAGAAATGTCAGTAGAGCCTCAGAGTTATACATGGGAGAGGGGAGAAGGGAGGGGTGGTGTTGTGAATTCTGTTGTCGGGCTCCCTCCTGTGGTCATGAATGGTACTTCAGCTGGTTCTGTCCATGGACTTCCTCTGGTGGGTGTTTCTGAGTTTCACAGGTGACGAGGTTAATTCGTTAGCTGCTGCTCTATTTAACTCCACTTAGATCTTTGCTCCATGCCACCTGTCAATGTTCCAGTATTGGTCTAGTTCACTCCTGGATCGTTCTTGTGACCTGTCTTCCCATCAGAAGCTAAGTTCCAGCTTGTATTTCTTTGGTTTGCTATTTTTTCTGTCCAGCTTGCTATTTAATTTGTTGTCTTGCTTGCTGGAAGCTCTGGGACGCAGAGGGAGCGCCTCCGCACCGTGAGTCGATGCGGAGGGTCTTTTTGTGCCCTCTGCGTGGTCTTTTTGTAGGTTTTTGTGCTGACCGCAAAGTAACCTTTCCTATCCTCGGTCTGTTCAGTAAGTCGGGCCTCACTTTGCTAAATCTATTTAATCTCTGTGTTTGCATTTTCATCTTTACTCACAGTCATTATATGTGGGGGGCTGCCTTTTCCTTTGGGGAATTTCTCTGAGGCAAGGTAGGCTTTATTTTCCTTCTTTAGGGCTAGCTAGTTTCTTAGGCTGTGCCGAGTTGCATAGGGAGCGTTAGGCTATTTCTAGTGTGTTTGATAGGTTTAGGGATTGCGGTCAGCAGAGTTCCCACGTTCCAAAGCTCGTCCTTATTATCAGTAACTATCAGGTCATTCCGTGTGCTCTTAACCACCAGGTCCATTGTTGTCCTGACCACCAGGTCATAACAGGGTGGATATGGAGAGAGTGCCGAGAATGTGTTAAAGGGCGGGCGAGTTGTGAGAAAGCAGAAGTAAAAACAAATAAGAAGCAGATTGATATGATCAATGCATAATGTAGTATGACTGACCAAGAAGCATGATTGTTTGAAAAACTTCTGCACCTTACCTGTCTCCTGTCCAACTGCCATTGTCTAACTGCAAAGCACTTTAATATGTCGCACTTAAAATCTGTTGCATACGCGAACCCGCACGCGTCCTATCCCAGCCACACTAAATATATATGAAATGGAGTGACTGCTAGCATCAGGAGCCAAATGGTCCCAATCAGCAATCAACCAATTAGCATAAGGCCAGAGCAGGCATTACTATGGAGGGTAAACAACCAATGCTGAACAAAGCCATAAAGCAGTGGGAAAGAAGAAGAAAGAGAAAAAATAGCTTTGAACACTTTAAATCAGAAACCAAAAACAGAGGGAAAAAATAAAAAATAAAAACACAGGAGTGATCGATTAAAATACCCTGAGCAAAGCTTGCTAGATATGAATCTGTTCACACTTTCATTCCATTACCTGCTGTTTCACCTTCTCCTTATACGCACCATCCTGAGCACACCGCTGTCTGAGCTGGGGCTGTGGTTTCATATATACAGGAGCAATGGCTGCTCCATTTCCTGCTTTGTGGGGAGTATCGTACAGGTGAGTATTGGGGGAGTATTGTACAGGTGAGTAGTTGAAAGGGAGTATTTTGCAGGTGAGCATTTACGGGGAGTATTGTACATTTGAGTATCTGTGGGCAGTGTCGAACAGGTGAGTATTTTTGGGGAGTATCGTACAGGTGGGAATTTGGGGAGGGTATCGTACATTTGGGTGTTTAGGATGGTGTATCGTACAGGTGAGCATTTGTGGGATGTATCGTACAGGTAGGTATTTGGGGGAGTAACTTACATCTGAGTATTTGGGGGGTATTGTAGAGTTGGGGATTAGGGGGAGTAATGTACAGGTGAGTATTTGGGGTCAGTATCATAAAGATGAGTATTTGGGGGAAGTATCGTACAGGTGAGTATTTGGAAGGTGTAACAACCCTGCTGGCACCACTGCATGGCCTCCCATCCCCCACCTGCATTACGCTCAAACTCACTTACTTCTCTGGGCCTTGTGGTGACTTCTCTCTGCTGCCAGCTCCATGCTGTGTGCCTCGTGTCTGCTGTCTGCTCTGTGCATGCTCTGTCTGTGTGCATAGGGGGTGGCACCGGCAACTCCTGTGTCTTATTGAGACTGTGTGCACCTTGCTAAGGTGTCCCCGGCCAATGACCATGAGGCTTCCTGTACTTAAGACTTCCCCACCTGTTGGTGGGGGCCTGTGCAGCTTAAGGTACCTTCACACATAACGATATTGTTAACGATATCGTTGCATTTTGTGACGTAGCAACAATATCGTTAATGAAATCGTTATGTGTGACAGCGACCAACGATCAGGCCCCTGCTGGGAGATCGTTGGTCGCTGAAGAAAGTCCAGAACTTTATTTCATCGCTGGATCTCCCGCGGACATCGCTGGATCGGCGTGTGTGACACCGATCCAGCGATGTCTTCACTGGTAACCAGGGTAAACATCGGGTTACTAAGCGCAGGGCCGCGCTTAGTAACCCGATGTTTACCCTGGTTACCATCCTAAAAGTAAAAAAACAAACACTACATACTTACCTACCGCTGTCTTTCCCCCGGCGCTGTGCTCTGCACTCCTCCTGTACTGGCTGTGAGCGTCGGTCAGCCGGAAAGCAGAGCGGTGACGTCACCGCTCTGCTTTCCGGCCGCTGTGCTCACACAGACAGTACAGGAGGAGAGCAGAGAAGCTGAGCGCCGGGGACAGACAGCGTTAGGTAAGTATGTAGTGTTTGTTTTTTTACTTTTAGGATGGTAACCAGGGTAAACATCGGGTTACTAAGCGCGGCCCTGCGCTTAGTTACCCGATGTTTACCCTGGTTACCGGCATCGTTGGTCGCTGGAGAGCGGTCTGTGTGACAGCTCTCCAGCGACCAAACAGCGACGCTGCAGCGATCCGGATCGTTGTCGGTATCGCTGCAGCGTCGCTTAATGTGAAGGGGCCTTTACTCTCTGTCAGTTTTTACCTGCTGAGGTGCCAGGCCCTGTCTCTGTTAATCTTGTGTCCGCCACCCAGAGGGGTGTCGTACCCTGGCTTTTGTCCTGTGTAGCCACGCAGTGGGGCCTCGTACCCTGGCCTATGTCCGCCACCCAGAGGGGCGTTGTACCCTGGCTTGTGTCTATGTCTCTGTGTCTTGTCCCGTTCCTGACTCTGTCTTAGTCTAGTCCTGTTCCTGTGTCCGTTTATATCCCTGCCTTGGTTTCCTTTCCCTGCTGTGCGTACTCTGTGTCTTGCTTTGTTCTGCTTTTGACTTTGCTCCCTGCTCTGCATTCTGTGACCTTACTCTGCTCTCTGTGGTTTTGCTCTGGGCTCTGACTTTGTTCTGCTCTCAGCTCTGCTCTCTGTAGCTTTGCTCTGCACTCTGACCTTGCTCTGCACTTTGTGGCTTTGATCTTTGGCTCCGCTTAGCTCTCGCTCTGCGGCTCCGCTCCTTGTGGTTCTACGTCTCTTGCTCTTGGCTCTGCCTCCTGCATTTTTGCACGTGGCTCTGCCTCCTCCTCTTGGCTCCGCCTCCTGCTTGTCTGCACGTGGCTCCTCCTCCTACTCTTGGCTCCGCCTCCTGTGTTTCTGCACGTGGCTCCTGCGTTTCTGCACGTGGCTCCACCTCCTGCGTTTTTTGCACTTGGCTCCTCCTCCTGGCTCCGCCTCCTGCGTTTCTGTTCTTGGCTCTAGCTCCTGTGCTTTTGCTCTGCATCTGCTCTTGCGGTCTTTCTCTTCCTATTCATAAGTCCTCCTGTCTGAACAGGTTCTTACCTGTTTTACATACCAGCCTGCAGACCGGTCCCTACCCGTTCTTCCAGTGTACTAGCCTTGTCCTCCTGTCCTGGCAGAGAACCACCCGTGCCCACCTGCCAGTGTCTCTGTTGTACCTGCCTGCTTGTGTCTCAGCCGTGCCCGCCTGCCAGTGTCTCTGTAGTACCCATACCTGCCTGCCAGAGAGACAGCCGTGCCCACCTGCCAGTGTCTCTGTTGTACCCGTACCTGCCTGCCAGAGAGACAGCCGTGCCCACCTGCCAGTGTCTCTGTTGTACCCGTCTGCCTGCCTGTGTCCCAGCCGCGCCCGCCTGTCAGCCAGAGTGCCAGCCGTGCCCGCTCCGTTCCTTAGTGGGATCAGCAGCCACAGCCAGACATCACCCTGGAGTGGCACCTGGTAGCTTCCTATTGTACAAGTCTGACCTCACCATCAGAGGCTCCAGCGAACACCTAGGAAGCTCCTTAGTTACGCCCCTTCCAGGGAAGTTTGGTCTGTGGTCCAGTGGGGCCGCACCCCCGTATGCCCGCGCCAACCAGTCTGGGCGCGAACGTGACAGAAGGGAGTATCATACAGGTGAGTATATGGGGGGGTGTTGTACAGGTATTTGGGGAAGTAATGTACAGGTGATTATTGGGGGTAATATTGTACAGATGCGTATTTGAGAAGAGTATCGTATAGATGGTTATTAGGGGAGTATTTGTGGGGAGTCTCTTACAGGGATGGATTTGGGAGGAGTATCGCAAAGGTGAGTATGTGGGGGGAAATATTGTAAAGGTGCGTATTTGGGGGGAGTAACGTACAACTGAATAATTGCATGGAGTTTTGTACAGGTGAGTATTTGGAGGGAGTATTGTACAGGTGAGTATTTGTGGGGAGTATCATACAGGTGTGTACTGGGGGAGTGTTGTACAGGTGAGAATTTGGGGAGAGTATCATACAGGTGAGTATTGGGGGAGTGTTGTACAGGTGTGTATTTGGGGGCAGTATCCTACAGGTGAGAATTTGGGGAGTATCATACTTGTGAGTATTTGGGGGGGCTGGCTTCTCCCCTCTTTTGCTTTTATATTTTGTGGGAGTATCATACAGGTGAGCATTGGAGAAGAGTAAAGTACAGATATTTGGGTGGAGTATCGTACAGGTAAGTATTTGTGGGAGTTTCGTACAGGTGAGCATTTGGGTGGAATATTTTACAGGTGAGTGTCACGAATCACAGGGGGATATTTTTATCATTCCCACCACTCACACCAATATGTCCTGAACTGGGGTTGTTTGGTTGCCCCGATTCTTTTCTGAAGGGGATTTATCTATATCCCACTTCGCAGTTCTGGTTTGGAACTTGCAGCTCTCTGGCGCCTCCTCTTACCCTCAGGTCAGTCAGGGTACTGCACCTAGGATAATTAGTCACCAGACAGGTTGCCTGCTATGTACTGGCTAATGGGCACACTGCAGCGAGGGCGATGTAACTACTCTCACTCGGGCAGGAACAATAATTATCAACGCCGCCTGTCGCTGCAGTTTTCCTCAAAAGTGCAGGACAATTTCTACTGCCAGCAGCTATCTCTGAATTAAGGGGTCAGGAGCCAATCCAATTAGTAGCGTAATTCACTTCAGAGGACGTTAAAGAGCAAGGAGAAACGAAGCTAGTAATTTTATATATTTTACTCCAAAATGTAGGCAGTGTTTTACAAAAGTATAAAAATATATTATAAAATGAGACAAGTATACATGTACAGAACGATAACAAATAAAAAGGGATTAACGGAAGAAAATAGACTTACGGTTCTTTCATATCATGCTTGACCATGTGGCTGGAGAGGGAGGGGCGATACATCAAGATGCATTACAGGTGTGTCTCTCAGCTAGACCCTGGACAAAGACTGCAGCAAAATGAGGTTTCACTATCTTATACTTGTTGTGCCCAAAACCAAGGCACTCCCCCTGTGGTGACCTCACTAGGAGGCTGAATACTCCCCTTTTCCAAAGTTATGGAAAACCATCTCAGACATATCTCGCTGTATGAACCTTGTAGAAGAAAGACACAATTATCATTATGCTTACCACAACATGGAGGTTCATTTAAGTATATACATAAGGTAGATACAGTATATGACCCGCTTAAGCAGCAATCCGTCTCTCTGTCCCTGCTAGGCACTGCACTTAGACAATGTACCGGGTGTAGCCCTTATTGTTGCGCATCCCAAATATATAACTTTCATATCTCTGTCACCACCTGAGGTTGAATTATTCATCATGAATAATTCTCACACAACTTAGAAGACACATGGCTGCAAACAAAAACATTCCTGAGGGAGGGGGGAAAGAGTGGCTTAGAATTTCACCGTCCTGACAGGCAGCTTGAAGAGGGGGGACAGAGAGCCCACAGCATGTGTTTTCCATAGGGCTTTGTTTTTGCATCAGTGAATGCAGTTGGGGAGAAAAAGGTGGGTGTCGAATCTGCAGCGTGTGTGCCATGGAACCTTCTAGAACTAAACTCATAATATGGCATATTTATATTATCGTGACAATGAGTATTTGGGGGGAGTATTGTACAGGTGGGTATTTGAGGGCAATAAAATACAGGTGAGTATTTGGGGGGAGTATCGTACAGCTGAGGATTAAGGGAAGTAACGTACAAGTGAGTTTTTGCGGGGAGTTTCGTACAGGTGTATATTTTGGGGGGAGTATAGTGCAGGTGAGTATTTAGGAGGGAGAATTGTACAAGTGAGTATTTGAGGGGAGTATCGTACGGGTGAGAATTTGTAAAGGAGTATTGTACAGTTGAATGTTTTGGGGGGAGTATTTTACAGGTGAGTATTTGGGGGCAGTGTCGTACACGTGAGTATTTGGGGGAAGTATCACACAGGTGAGTATTTGGAGGGAAATATCGTACAGGTGAGTGTTTGGGGGGAGTATCGTACAGGTGGGAATTTGGGGGAGTATCGTACAGTTGTAAATTTTGGGGGAGTATCATACAGGTGAGTATTTGTGGGGGAGTATTGTACTGGTGAGTATTTGGGAGGGAGTATCGTACAGGTGAGACTGCAGAGACCCGTGTGTCATAAACAGTGCCTTCCCCCGTCCCACCACTCCGTAATAAAAGATACCGACAAGCCTGGATGGGTTGAACAGGTCGGTCACAGTTTATTATTTGCAAAGTAGAGAAGGGCAATTACACTTCGGAACGGACTCATTGCTGAAGGCCCCGCCGATGACCGCTGGGCCAGCAAGCTGATGAGAGGTTACAAACCTTTGCCCCCCTCTACCTACCGCTGTGACGTATATAAAAAGATCGTCAATTTTTTTTTTCTTTTTAAAATAATTTTAAACATTTTAAGAATAATAGCACATCTCGTTCACAAGTTTATAAGGGAGGAGGGTGGGACAACAGCTTCCAAGGGTCAACCGGGGAGAAAAAGAGAGGCACTGGTCACGGGCACTAGAATTTAACCCCTGAGGGTGTGGCCAGACTCCCCTCCTCTCCAGCTGGTCCGCTGGGCGTCCCAATATTGACATCACCTGGGGGAGTAGCGGGAGGAGGGAATTGGGCACTGCACAGTTTTTACATCTAGCTAATCCCTTAGGGGCTCTGCAGTCAGAGGCACGCACCTTATAATGTACCGTGCCTACCAGACTGCAGAGACCCGTGTGTCGTAAACAGTGCCTTCCCCCGTGGCACATGGACCCGTGGAAGCACTAATTGTGCGAAACGGCCGTCATCCAGCTCACTCTCCCCGCACCCTCGTCGTCTCCGCTTGTCTTTTATGCAAAGTCTGTACATGTATTAAAGACAGATGAAAGATATTCACTTCGCAACCTGGGTGAGTGCTGCATTTTTCTACTTTCTTGTGCAAAGTTCTACTGTGCTGTTATGGCTATTGATGCTGAGCACCACGCTCCAGTACTGCATGGATACCGCACGCTGTGGGTCTAAAGAGGTGTATTTGATTCAGCGCTCCCAATACTGCATTGTTGAGTCCTGGTGCCGTTCGTCTCTTTGAACTTTTCAAGATTTAAAGAAAAAATCTACCCGCATTTCTTACTACCATATAGTGATTAACTATTTTTTACAGGGCATATAGGGCCGTCTGACGCCATGAGCAATACCCATGTCCCCCTCCCGGTGGGATCGAATTTGGATCTCCGAACTCTAATGCGCAGAGCTTCACTGCATATGATGAGGTCTTCGTTAATTAACCCGCCTACCGATGCCGTTTTTGACTGCGGCACTAATTCGCTGATGCGAAGTGCCCCGAAGAAGGCGATAGCGAACGCTGCAGATATCAGCGTTGCCTTGCATTGTGACTTGCACACTGATGAAGATATTGCAATAATGTCGTGCATAAGCCTTAAAGAGACTGGGCGACGGCATTCCTGACTAGGTTGCAGCCTTTTCCAGCCTTTAATGGCTTGCTTGATGAAAACATATTTGGTTACGTCCACCCACCCCAGCAGCTGAAAGAAGAAAGCTATTCCCGATAGATGACGTTGCGTGTTATGTTTGCTAATGACAGGTGTTATGAAGGCAATCCAGAAACACAGTGTGCTTAGCGATCAGAGCGCACACAGTGATCTGACAAATACCCAAAAATACAAGAACAAGCTCTGAGACGTGGAAACTCTGTAGACTGCACACCTGATCCTATCCTAAACACAACTAAAAGCGGCTGTGGATTGCACCTAACAACTACCTAGGCAACTCGGCACAGCCTAAGAAACTAGCTAACCTGAAGATAGAAAAATAGGCCTGACTTGCCCCAGAGAAATTCCCCAAAGGAAAAGGCAGCCCCCCACATATAATGACTGTGAGTAAGATGAAAAGACAAAACGTAGGGATGAAATAGATTCAGCAAAGTGGGGCCCGATATTCTAGGACAGAGCGAGGACAGTAAAGCGAACTTTGCAGTCTACAAAAAACCCTAAAGCAAAACCACGCAAAGGGGGCAAAAAAAACCCACCGTGCCGAACTAACGGCACGGCGGTACACCCTTTGCGTCTCAGAGCTTCCAGCAAAACAAAAGACAAGCTGGAAAGAAAAAAAGCAACAAAAAAGCAAAAAGCACTTAGCTATACAGAGCAGCAGGTCACAGGAACAATCAGGAGAAGCTCAGATCCAACACTGAAACATTGACAAGGAGCAAGGATAGCAGCATCAGGCGGAGTTAAGTAATGAAGCAGTTAACGAGCTCACCAGAACACCTGAGGGAGGAAGCTCAGAAGCTGCAGTACCACTTGTGACCACAGGAGTGAATTCAGCCACAGAATTCACAACAGTACCCCCCCGCTTGAGGAGGGGTCACCGAACCCTCACCAGAGCCCCCAGGCCGACCAGGATGAGCCGCATGAAAGGCACGAACAAGATCGGAAGCATGAACATCAGAGGCAAAAACCCAGGAATTATCTTCCTGAGCATAACCCTTCCATTTAACCAGATACTGGAGTTTCCGTCTAGAAACACGAGAATCCAAAATCTTCTCCACAATATACTCCAATTCCCCCTCCACCAAAACCGGGGCAGGAGGCTCAACAGATGGAACCATAGGTGCCACGTATCTCCGCAACAACGACCTATGGAATACATTATGTATGGAAAAGGAGTCTGGGAGGGTCAAACGAAAAGACACAGGATTGAGAACCTCAGAAATCCTATACAGACCAATAAAACGAGGTTTAAATTTAGGAGAGGAAACCTTCATAGGAATATGACGAGAAGATAACCAAACCAGATCCCCAACACGAAGTCGGGGACCCACACGGCGTCTGCGATTAGCGAAAAGTTGAGCTTTCTCCTGGGACAAGATCAAATTGTCCACTACCTGAGTCCAGAACTGCTGCAACCTATCCACCACAGAATCCACACCAGGACAGTCCGAAGACTCAACCTGTCCTGAAGAGAAACGAGGATGGAACCCAGAATTGCAAAAAAATGGAGAAACCAAGGTAGCCGAGCTGGCCCGATTATTAAGGGCGAACTCAGCCAACGGCAAAAAGGACACCCAATCATCCTGGTCTGCAGAAACAAAACATCTCAGATATGTTTCCAAGGTCTGATTGGTTCGTTCGGTCTGGCCATTAGTCTGAGGATGGAAAGCCGAGGAAAAGGATAGGTCAATGCCCATCCTACCACAAAAGGCTCGCCAAAACCTTGAAACAAACTGGGAACCTCTGTCAGAAACAATATTCTCAGGAATGCCATGCAACCGAACCACATGCTGAAAGAACAAAGGCACCAAATCAGAGGAGGAAGGCAATTTAGCCAAGGGCACCAGATGGACCATTTTAGAAAAGCGATCACAGACCACCCAAATGACTGACATCTTTTGAGAAACGGGAAGGTCAGAAATGAAATCCATCGAAATATGTGTCCAAGGCCTCTTTGGGACCGGCAAGGGCAAAAGCAACCCACTGGCACGAGAACAGCAGGGCTTAGCCCTAGCACAAATCCCACAGGACTGCACAATAGTACGTACATCCCGTGACAGAGATGGCCACCAGAAGGATCTAGCCACTAACTCTCTGGTACCAAAGATTCCAGGATGACCAGCCAACACCGAACAATGAAGTTCAGAGATAAGTTTATTAGTCCACCTATCAGGGATGAACAGTTTCTCTGCTGGACAACGATCAGGTTTATTCGCCTGAAATTTTTGCAGCACCCGCCGCAAATCAGGGGAGATGGCAGACACAATGACTCCTTCCTTGAGGATACCCGCTGGCTCAGATAAACCCGGAGAGTCGGGCACAAAACTCCTAGACAGAGCATCCGCCTTCACATTTTTAGAGCCCGGAAGGTACGAAATCACAAAGTCGAAGCGGGCAAAAAATAACGACCAACGGGCCTGTCTAGGATTCAAGCGCTTGGCAGACTCGAGATAAGTAAGATTCTTATGATCAGTCAATACCACCACGCGATGCTTAGCTCCTTCAAGCCAATGACGCCACTCCTCGAATGCCCACTTCATGGCCAGCAACTCTCGATTGCCCACATCATAATTACGCTCAGCGGGCGAAAACTTCCTGGAAAAGAAAGCACATGGTTTCATCACTGAGCAATCAGAACCTCTCTGTGACAAAACCGCCCCTGCTCCAATCTCAGAAGCATCAACCTCGACCTGGAACGGAAGAGAAACATCTGGCTGACACAACACAGGGGCAGAACAAAAACGACGCTTCAACTCCTGAAAAGCTTCCACAGCAGCAGAAGACCAATTAACCAAATCAGCACCCTTCTTGGTCAAATCGGTCAATGGTTTGGCAATGCTAGAAAAATTACAGATGAAGCGACGATAAAAATTAGCAAAGCCCAGGAACTTTTGCAGACTTTTCAGAGATGTCGGCTGAATCCAATCCTGGATGGCTTGGACCTTAACTGGATCCATCTCGATAGTAGAAGGGGTAAAGATGAACCCCAAAAATGAAACTTTCTGCACACCGAAGAGACACTTTGATCCCTTCACAAACAAAGAGTTAGCACGCAGGACCTGAAAAACCATTCTGACCTGCTTCACATGAGACTCCCAATCATCTGAGAAGATCAAAATGTCATCCAAGTAAACAATCAGGAATTTATCCAGATACTCACGGAAGATGTCATGCATAAAAGACTGAAACACAGATGGAGCATTGGCAAGTCCGAACGGCATCACTAGATACTCAAAATGACCCTCGGGCGTATTGAATGCAGTTTTCCATTCATCTCCTTGCCTGATTCTCACCAGATTATACGCACCACGAAGATCTATCTTAGTGAACCAACTAGCCCCCTTAATCCGAGCAAACAAGTCAGATAAGAATGGCAAGGGATACTGAAATTTAACAGTGATCTTATTAAGAAGGCGGTAATCAATACACGGTCTCAGCGAACCATCCTTCTTGGCTACAAAGAAGAACCCTGCTCCCAGTGGTGATGACGATGGGCGAATATGTCCCTTCTCCAGGGATTCCTTCACATAACTGCGCATAGCGGCGTGTTCGGGCACGGATAAATTAAATAATCGACCTTTAGGGAATTTACTACCAGGAATCAAATTGATAGCACAATCACAATCCCTATGCGGAGGTAGAGCATCGGACTTGGGCTCATCAAATACATCCTGATAATCAGACAAGAACTCTGGGACCTCAGAAAGGATGGATAACGAAATAGACAAAAATGGAACATCACCATGTACCCCCTGACAACCCCAGCTGGATACCGACATGGAATTCCAATCCAATACTGGATTATGGGTTTGTAGCCATGGCAACCCCAACACGACCACATCATGCAGATTATGCAACACCAGAAAGCGAATAACTTCCTGATGTGCAGGAGCCATGCACATGGTCAGCTGGGCCCAGTATTGAGGTTTATTCTTGGCCAAAGGTGTAGCATCAATTCCTCTCAATGGAATAGGACACCGCAAAGGCTCCAAGAAAAACCCACAACGTTTAGCATAATCCAAATCCATCAGATTCAGGGCAGCGCCTGAATCCACAAACGCCATGACAGAAAACGACGACAAAGAGCATATCAAGGTAATGGACAGAAGGAATTTGGACTGTACAGTACCAATGACGGCAGACCTAGCGGACCGCTTAGTGCGCTTAGGACAATCAGAAATAGCATGAGTGGAATCACCACAGTAGAAACACAGACCATTCAGACGTCTGTATTCCTGCCGTTCAACTCTAGTCATAGTCCTATCGCACTGCATAGGCTCAGGTTTAACCTCAGGCAGTACCGCCAAATGGTGCACAGATTTACGCTCGCGCAAGCGTCGACCGATCTGAATGGCCAAAGACAAAGACTCATTCAAACCAGCAGGCCTAGGAAATCCCACCATGACATCCTTAAGAGCCTCAGAGAGACCCTTTCTGAACAAAGCTGCCAGCGCAGATTCATTCCACTGAGTGAGTACTGACCATTTCCTAAATTTCTGACAATATACTTCTATATCATCCTGACCCTGGCACAAAGCCAGCAAATTTTTCTCAGCCTGATCCACTGAATTAGGCTCATCGTACAGCAATCCGAGCGCCAGGAAAAACGCATCGACACTACTCAATGCAGGGTCTCCTGGCGCAAGAGAAAATGCCCAGTCTTGAGGGTCGCCGCGCAAAAAAGAAATAATAATCAAAACCTGTTGAATAGGATTACCAGAAGAATGAGGTTTCAAGGCCAGAAATAGCTTACAATTATTTTTGAAACTTAGAAACTTAGTTCTATCTCCAAAAAACAAATCAGGAATAGGAATTCTTGGTTCTAACATAGATTTCTGATCAATAGTATCTTGAATTTTTTGTACATTTATAACGAGATTATCCATTGAAGAGCACAGACCCTGAATATCCATGTCCACACCTGTGTCCAGAATCACCCAAATGTCTAGGGGAAAAAAAAAAGTGAACACAGAGCAGAAAAAAAAAAAAAATGATGTCAGAACTTTTTCTTTCCCTCTATTGAGAATCATTAGTTTGGCTCCTTGTACTGTTATGTTTGCTAATGACAGGTGTTATGAAGGCAATCCAGAAACACAGTGTGCTTAGCGATCAGAGCGCACACAGTGATCTGACAAATACCCAAAAATACAAGAACGAGCTCTGAGACGTGGAAACTCTGTAGACTGCATACCTGATCCTATCCTAAACACAACTAAAAGCGGCTGTGGATTGCGCCTAACAACTACCTAGGCAACTCGGCACAGCCTAAGAAACTAGCTAGCCTGAAGATAGAAAAATAGGCCTGACTTGCCCCAGAGAAATTCCCCAAAGGAAAAGGCAGCCCCCCACATATAATGACTGTGAGTAAGATGAAAAGACAAAACGTAGGGATGAAATAGATTCAGCAAAGTGGGGCCCGATATTCTAGGACAGAGCGAGGACAGTAAAGCGAACTTTGCAGTCTACAAAAAACCCTAAAGCAAAACCACGCAAAGGGGGCAAAAAAAAACCACCGTGCCGAACTAACGGCACGGCGGTACACCCTTTGCGTCTCAGAGCTTCCAGCAAAACAAAAGACAAGCTGGAAAGAAAAAAAGCAACAAAAAAGCAAAAAGCACTTAGCTATACAGAGCAGCAGGTCACAGGAACAATCAGGAGAAGCTCAGATCCAACACTGAAACATTGACAAGGAGCAAGGATAGCAGCATCAGGCGGAGTTAAGTAATGAAGCAGTTAACGAGCTCACCAGAACACCTGAGGGAGGAAGCTCAGAAGCTGCAGTACCACTTGTGACCACAGGAGTGAATTCAGCCACAGAATTCACAACAGTTGCGCTAATGTCCCTGACGCACCTCTACACTTGGGCCGTTCCAAGAGTTCTACTAACACGTCACATCTCACCCGGTCGCACTTTTCGACTGGTCTTCCTTGAGTTAGCGAGCACCACTCCTTCCACACCTTACCGTAAACCTGCCAAGTAGCCGGTGTCACTGAAGCACAGATTAAGGGCATCAGTGCTTGGCCACCATGTCCAAGAGGGAAGGAGGACACTGTAGGCCCGATGGCTGCGCATTGGGAAGGAAGACTTTGAAGGCATGCCAATCAGAAGATAACAAAGAGTTAACAATTTTATCATCTACAATCGATTTAACTCTGGCACGGCGCCAAATGTTGTGTTTGAGGCATAATAGTGCTAGTTGGCGCAACAGCACAAGTACTGGCTGTGAAGAAGAGGACATGCTGTTTTTGGTTTTTGCTGTTCTCGGCTGCTTGGTTAAAATCTGATGTTCGTATTTTCCAATTGGGCACCCCATAATTCGACTGATGTTACTATCGTTACTGGATATTTCTAGTATTTGTTGAAGAAACCGTATGTAAAGCTGGAGTTTAATTGATGATTGCTATTTTCTGGTTGGAGATATGTCAAGCCCATTAATAATCTCATTTTCGTGTCCTCTCATCCCCAGGGACCTATATTCATTTTCCGCATCGTGAACCCATATTCCACCGTTCTCCAAGTCCACCTCAGGAACTCTTGTTCCACCGTCCGATGAGGCCAGGACCATAGAGTTCGCTAGAATGAAAACACCGCTATCTGATTCTGGCAGAGAGACTCCCATTGATGGAGGAATTCCTGCTCCAGTGTAGTTCATTCTCATTTGCCGTAAAAGCCTCGTTCGGCATTGATTTATCATTGATTCATCATCATTGTAGTAACCGCCTTTTTTGGCATTGATTCAAGTAACTGCCTCATTCGGCATTAATTCATTATTGATTTATACCACGCACACCGATTGTGTGTCGCAGGAGGAGTGACCATCCGACGATGGGGGAACTCCGACTCCTGTGTAGCTCCATTGTAGACCCTTCGGTTGATGGATGAAAACCGGCTCCTGTTGGTTGGACTGGCTGGTAGCCCTGGGTGAAGATTCACTCCAGCTGTCAGTCAGTGATTGTCACGATTCCCCTGACCGCTGTCACCAATTGGTCAGGATTCACACCGTGACCATCACTCCTACGTCACGGATTGAGGTGACTTTAGGCCAACAGACGGCTATCACATGTGCAGGGGGGCTTATCTTAGTTATCCCTCCACTCCACGATGTGATGAAAAACCACACACAAGGCTATTGACCTCTTAGTTTACAGCAGGGGCTTATTCTAGGTATCCCACTGCTTTTCTATATACCACGAACTGCAGGGATTTATGTATATCCCGCTTACAGTTCCACTTAACACTTGCAGCTCTCTGGCGCCCCCCTTACTCTCAGGTCAGATTAGGTACTGCACCCTGGGTAATTAGTCGCCAGAAAGGCTGCCTGCTATGTACTGGCTATTGGGCACGCTGCAGCGACGCGATAACTACTCCCACTCAGGCAGGAACAATAATTATTAACGCCGCAGCCGCTACAACATAACCCAAAAGTCTGCACACTTCTCGCTGCCACCAGCTTCGATTAAACGGGTCCGAAGCTAACCCAACACAGTAGCGTAATTCTCTTCAAGAGACAGGGTACGGCTTTTAGAGCATGGAGAACTGAACTAACATATAATAGTATATCCCATTAACAAATTAGGCAGTGCTTTATCAAAAATATTTTATAAAGATGTTACAAATGAGACAATTGCAAATATGTACAAGGGTAATTATAACATAAAGGGAATAAATGAGAAAAGATAACACTCACATGTTAAAAGCATGGCGGACACCCCAGGCTAGTGCAGTTTCCATACATCCCAGTCCATGGGATGTACTCAGCTCTTCCAGGACAATAGGACAAGAAGTCCAGAAGAAGAAATTAAGCAGAGAGACTGAGCTGGGGAGCCTGCCAGACACTTAATACCTTAAGGCTTTGACATCACAGAAGGGCTGGCTTATCCAGACCCTCCTCTCTCTACATTCTGAGTACTTCAATCTTAAATTTATCTACTTGCTATAACTTCGCTACAACACATGACAGAGTCAGACCAAACCTATCATTCATCTCGGATTAACGTGAGCATTCTAATGAGATCAAATATGTCCTATCTGGGATACATATTTACAGAGAAAACCCTACTTCTTTACCAGACGGAGTTAGAAGCCCGAGTTTCACGGGATGTGTAGATACACCGAGTGAGAATAAGAATATATATTTTCGTATTTCTAGCTTAAATCGTTTGCCTAATATCTAACAAAAACTAAACAAAGAATCTTTCATGAATTTTTGGAGCCACTTTTCCATTTCTAACTGGTGAAGGTGGGAGGGGTGAGGGACTTTCCTCTGAGCCTGGAATTTACGACCCCAGGGCAATAAAACCCCCTTCTAGCATACAGTCTGTAGCCCAGAGAGAAACAAGTAGAGTCAGCTAGTGAAGGGGGGGTTTAGCCCACCTCATGAGCTGAAGAGCAACTAAACTTATATGATATTTCATACCATATCGTGACAGTGATGGAGCATGCAATGATTAAAATGGGCCCGCCATTCTGCCCAGTTCTAATTCTTTTTGTAAAATCTCGGGGAATTCACGTGCCGATTTTAAATTATTTGCCGTAGTCGGCATGGGACTGGGTTCGAAGGGGATATAAAAGCCGTATTTAAAACCGAAATATGGCTGGTGCCCCGCTCTTTATTGGGATAAAGGTTTAGCCATGGGCCCATTGCGGTTATGTTCACCGGGGTTAAGCCTCGCATACGCTCTGTTTGCTTGGCGGGTACACCTGGATGCAGGGTGTCCACCTCCGCCAGAGGAGCATTCATGTCTATATTTACAGGACCCGTGGAAATGGCAGTATCCATCATTAAAGAGTAAGCAGGCCCCAGGTCCGCGTACGACAACGTACGACCACTGTATTCTGGCCTGCGGCTGCTGAGCAATAACTGGTCAGTGCAGAAAAGGGGGGCTGTTTTTGGGACAGCATGAGCCGTAACCATACGTCCGTCGCTTTTACCCCCCCAGCCCAAATCTGGTTACATGGCCAACCGCCTGCGGAACTCCTCGTCGTACCGCTTCCATGCAGACCCGCCGTGACACATATGAATTATAAATTAGGTCCTGATAAATAAATAATTCGGAACAGCGTTCTGGGTGCTTTTGGCCCATGATGCAGCCGAGAACCGTGAAAGCCTGAAGCCAGTTATTCATCGTTTGCTCTATTTTTGGTTTGTTCCTATCTTGTAGCCGCTCGCCTATCCTCCTTTCCTTGTCTACGGAGTGTTGGTCGGTCGATACCAGTGACCATATATCTATGTATTCATTATCCCATATTTTCTGTTTTGTTTCTAAGTCGACATGTGCTCCCAATGGGCTATCTCCACAGAAAAATACATCCTTGCGAAGACGGGCTGTTTGGGTGGTGCTAGTGTAAGTTGGTACGCCGGGGCGAGTCAACTGCTGAACTAGGGCCTTGATAGCGGATGCTAGCTCGCTTTCTCCCACATTTTGTATTACAGAGTGCTCACCGAAATCAAGGAACTCACCACTGTCAGGTGCAGGCAGAGTGTCTCCGGACGGAGGGACTCTGGCTCCGGCCGTGGTGCTGTCCTGGTACTGGCCGCCCGCCCGGGAAGATGAAGATGGCAGGCCAGTGGCCAGCGCCGTGGCACAGGGCGTGAAGGGGGAGCTCTGGCTTCTATTGCCTCAATGGTTCAGTGCTGGCTGGTGGACCGGGGAGGTATGGGTAATTCTCCCTGTGCGGCAGCCAAGGACGGAGCATGTGACAGATGAGATCTGTCATGTGCTCGAGGACGAGAGGCTACTGCTGCTGGTGGGGCTCCGGCCCCCGCCTGGTCGGTGATGGGGGGTGTCGATGTCTCTTCCCGCCGGGTAACCACTCTGGGTGACCGGTGAGACCGCCGTCTTTCGGCATGTGAGGGACACCGCCAGTTGTGACTCCCTGATGTGTCTGATCCGTCGGTTGTGGATGGCGAGCGCCATCTGGAGGAGCGGGATCTACGGTGGCTGGCTCCTGTATGAGCTGTGTCGGCGTCTGGGGTGGGAATGCCGACAGCTAGAGGAACAGCGAGGATGGTGGCGGGAATCTTTTGATGAGGGTGAAGACAATTTGCGGTATCTATGCCTGCGATTGCCATGTCTAAGGGTTGTGTTGGGGCATTTAATTCAGGAGTAGGGGGGTCGTTATTCAGGGTATAAGGCGTGAGTGGTGGTGTAGGGTGTAGAGCAAAGGAAGGCGCACGTGACGGATGAGATCTGTCGTGTGCTCGAGGACGAGAGGCTACTACTGCTAGTGGGGCTCTGGCCCCCGCCTGGTCGGTGATGGGGGGTGTCGATGTCTGTTCCCGCCGGGTAACCACTCTGGGTGACCAGTGAGACCGCCGTCTTTCGGCATGCGAGGGACACCGCCAGTTGTGACTCCCTGATGTGTCTGATCCGTCGGTTGTGGATGGCGAGCGCCATCTGGAGGAGCGGGATCTGTGGTGGCTCCTGCGGCTCCTGTATGAGCTGTGTCGGCGTCTAGGGTGGGAATGCCGACAGCTAGAGGAACAGCGAGGATGGTGGCGGGAATCTTCTGATGAGGGTGAAGACGATCTGCGGCATCTATGCCTACGATTGCCATGTCTAGGGGTTGTGTTGGGGGCATTTAATTCGGGAGTAGGGGGATCGTTATTCAGGCTATGGGGCGTGAGTGGCGGCGTAGGGCGTAGAGCAAAGGAAGGCGCAGCGACTGTTAGACTTGCACTGCGGGGTGAGCTTAAAGGGGTGGGGGCTGATAGGAAACTGCTAGCGATTTGCATTTGGGACCATGGAGGTGTTGGTGGCGCATAATTTATTGTATCTGTGTTCGTCCTTGGTGCAACTGTGTGCGTGATTGGTGCGTACTCTCCTGGCTGCAGAGCGTGCTGGCCGGTCTGGTTACACCAGTCATCATGCTCTGCGGTTGTATGGTGGGCTCTGGCCCCTGACTGCCTGCCCCCCCCCGTACTGGGAACGCTGATGTGCCTGCTGGGGGGACATGGCGGGCCAGGAGTGGGCTGGCCAGAGATCCACGGTAGTGTAGCACTGGTGTGGCTGGGACCAGTGCGGCGCTGCATGGTGTGCCTCGGTCCTGGCCTGTCATGTAATTAGGCCTGGGCACCGAGAAGGAAGAGGGAGTGGGCGGAGCTCCAGCTGCAGGACCGGAAAACCGTTCGGGCCCACAAATCGGAAGTGGGCGGGGCTTCGCCTGTGAGCGCAATGAAGGGTCTGTTGGCTGTCTGGGCCCGGGCCCTGGAAGAAACAGACCATGGCCCCTGCATGGTGCTCCCCTGCAGCAGCAATAGGGATAACAGAAGGAGCGGCGTGCGGAGCCGGAACATCAGCTCGGGAGCGCCGGATCGCCGCCGACATGAAGACGTTCTAGAGGGTGGGAGGACCGAGTGGAGCTCCTGCCTGCCCCCACAGCTGTAGCCATGGGAGCGGCGGACAGCACGGGGGAGGAGGTGAGCGGGGATCGGGTAGCGCGGACTCTATGACGGGGGAGAACCCCGAGGAAGACTGGGGCCCGGGGGATGAAGGGGAGGTCAGCGGTCCAGGCTGGGGTGGGGGTCCAGGCAAGGCAGAGGAGGCATGAAGGGATGGGGGAACATGCAGGGCCGACGAGCTCTGCGGCACAGGAAGGGATGGGGGCCCAGAGGCTGCGGGAGACGACTGCAGCACAGGAACAAATGGCGCCCTGGGGGAAGAGGGGGAGGCCTGTGGCGAAGTTAGTGGGTCCTGAGAGGGCACAGGGAGGTGAGTCCCCTGGCTGGACGCAAAGTCTCTTAACCATTCCTTACCTTCCTGTACTGCTCTCTGCCGCAGGACCTCGATCAACGCTTCGGACATGGCTGCAGGGGATATCCTGGGGGTCCTCGGGACAACAGCTTCCAAGGGTCAGCCGGGGAGAAAGAGGGAGACACTGGTCCCGACATTAGAATTTAACCCCTGAGGGTGTGACCAGACTCCCCTCTCCTCTCCGGCTGGTCCGCTGGGCGTCCCAATCATGACATCACCTGGGGGAGTAGTGGGAGGGGGGAATTGGGCACAGCACAGTTTTTACATCTAGCTATCCCTTAACGGCTCTGCAGTCAGAGGCACGCACCTTATACAGTACCGTGCCTACCATTATTTGGGGGAAATAGTGTACAGATGAGTATTTGAGGGGAGTAATATACAGGTGAGTATTTGGAGGGAGTGTCATACAGGTTAGTTTTTTGTACAGGTGAGTATTTGGAGGGAATATCATACTGGTGAGTATTTGGGGGAAATATTGTACAGGTGAGTATTTGTGGGGAGTATTATACAGGTGAGTACTTAGGAGGGAGTATTGTACAGGTGAGTATTTTGGGGGAGTATTGTACAGGTGAGTATTTGTTGGGGAGTAATGTACTGGTATTTGGAAGGAAATATTGTACAGGTGAGTATCTGGGGGGAGAAATGTACAGGTGAGTATTTTGGGGGAGTATCGTACAAATGAATATTTGGAGGATTACTATACAGGTGTGGTTTTGGAGGAGATTATTGTACAGGTGAGTATTTGTGGGGAGTATCGTACAGGTGTGTATTTGGGGGAGTATCGTCCAGGTACACTACCGTTCAAAAGTTTAGGGTCACTTAGAAATGTCCTTATTTTTTAAAGAAAAGCACAGTTTTTTACAATGAAGCCAATATTAAATGATTCAGATATACACTCTATACATTGTTAATGTGGTAAATGACTATTCTAGCTGCAGACGTCTGGTTTGTAATGCAATATCTTCATAGGTGTATAGTGGCCTGTGAGGAAACTGTATAAAATAAGTAGTAGTTTCTCTGCCTGTTAGCACCATAGCTGAGGGATTTTTGGCACTTCTCACCATGGTTCCAAAAACACATGGCAGACCCTGTGCTCAAAACCCCCCCTTCCCATTACTTCAGAGTTTAGCTTTCCTTCTCAGAGAGTGTGGGGGTTTTAGGAGAGCCAAGGTATTTACGACCGGCATTTCCTGCCATGTAAGCTCTTGTCCAGCTATAAGTGAACTAGAAACTTCTAGGATCCATGAAAGTTCTTTGTTTGGTTGTAAGATATTATGCACAATGTTTACGTTACGAACACAAAAATATATATTCTTATTCTCCCTCGGTGGACCTACCCATCCCTCGAAACACGGGCTTCTAACTCCATCTGGTAGGGATTTCTCTGTAAATATGTATCCCAGATAGGACATATTTGATCTCATTAGAATGCTCACGCTAATCCGAGATGAATGCTGGTTTTGTTATGACTATGACATGTTTTGTAGCGGAGTTACTGAAATTAGATATAGATTAGGATAAAATGAGTTAACTGAAGAGGTAGGAAGGACGAGGTGATCCAACCCCTTTCTGGGATGTCACAGGCTGAAGCTATAACTGTCTGCCACGATCCCCAGGTCAGTCTTCTTCTTCCTTGCTTGCTTGCTGCTTCTTCTGGAAAGCCCTGAGCACGTCCAATGAGCTGGGACGTGTGGTTGCCTGCCATGCAATGAACTGAGAACATGTGAGTGTTATCTTTTCTCATTTAATCCCTGTTTATTTTATAATTACCCTTGTACATATTTGCAATTGTCTCATTTGTAACATCTTTATAAAATATTTTTGATAAACCACTGCCTAATTTTTATGGGATATAATATTTAATATTAGTTCATTCTCCGTGCTCTAAACGTACCCTGTCTCTTGAAGGGAAATACGCTACTGTGTTGGGTTAGCTTCGGACCCGTTTAATCGAAGCTGGTGGCAGCGGCCGTGTGCAGACGTTTGGGTTATGTTGTAGCGACTGCGGTGTTGATAATTATTGTTCCTGCCTGAGTGGGAGTAGTTTATCGCGTTGCTGCAGCGTGCCCAATAGCCAGTACATAGCAGGCAGCCTGTCTGGCGACCAATTACCCAGGGTGCAGTACCTAATCTGACCTGAGAGTAAGGGGGGCGCCAGAGAGCTGCAAGTTTTAAGTGGAACTGTAAGCGGGATATACATAAATCCCTGCAGTTCGTGGTATATTGAAAAGCAGTGGGATACCTAAAATAAGCCCATGCGGTAATCTAAGAGGTCAATAGCCTTGTGTGTGTTTTTTCATCACGTTGTGGAGTGGAGGGATAACTAAGATAAACCCCCCTGCACATGTGATAGCCGTCTGTTGGCCTAAAGTCACCCCGACCCGTGACGTAGGGGTGACGGTCACGGTGTGAATCGTGACAAATTGGTGGCAGCGGCCAGGGGAATCCTGACATGGCCCATTTCCAACAACCATCACTCCAGTGTTCTTATGGTACTTTGTGTTTGCTAACTGTGTAAGAAGGCTAATGGATAGTTAGAATACTGTTGAAAACCCTTGTGCAAGTATGTTAGCACAGCTGAAAACAGTTTGGCTGATTAGAGAACCTATAAACCTGACCTTCCTTTGAGCTAGTTGATAATCTGGAGCATTACATTTATTGGTTCCATTAAACTCTCAAAATGGCCAGAAAAAAAGAACTTTCATGTGAAACTCGACAGTCTATTTTTGTTCTTAGAAATGAAGACTATTCCATGTGAGAAATTGCCAAGAAACAATTTCCTACAATGGTGTGTACTACTCCCTTCAGAGGAGAGCAGAAACAGGCTCTCACCAGAGTACAAAGAGAAGTGTGAGGCCCCGCTGCACAACTGAGCAACAAGACAAGTACATTAGAGTCTGTAGTTTGAGAAATTGACGCCTCACAGATCCTCAACTGGCAGCTTCATTTAAATAGTACATGCAAAACGCCAGTGTCAACGTTTACAGTGAAGAGGCGACTCCGGGATGATGGCCTTCAGGGCAGAGAGGCAAAGAAAAAGCCATATCTGAGACTGGCTAATAAAAGATTAATATGGGCAAAAGAACACAGACATTGGACAGAGGAAGATGGAAAAAAGTGTTATGGACGGACGAATGCAAGTGTGAGGTGTTTGGATCACACAGAAGAACATTTGTGAGACGCAGTATAACTGAAAAGATGCTGGAAGAGTGTGTGACGCCATCTGTCAAGCATGGTGGAGGTAATGTGATGGTCTGGGGCTGCTTTGGTGCTTGTAAATTCGAAGATTTGTTCAAGGTAAAAGGGATATTGAATAAGGAAGGCTATCACTCCATTTTGCAGTGCCATGCCATACCTTATGGACAGCGCCTGATTGGAGCCAATTTCATCCTACAACAGGACAGTGCCCCAAAGCACAAAGCCATCTCCAAATTATAAAAGAACTATTTAGAGAAGAAGCCGGCAGCTGGTATCTATCTGTAATGGAGCGGCCAGCACAGTCACCAGATCTCAGCCCCATTAAGCTGTTGTGGGAGCAGCTTGACCGTATGGTGCAAAAAGTGCAGAACAAGCCAAACCAACTTGTGGAGGGTCTTCTGGAAGCATTGGGGGGAAATGTCTCCAGATGACCTCTGCAAATTAACTGCTACAATGCCAAAGGTCTGCAATGCTGGAATTGCTGCAAAGGAGCATTCTGTGACAAAAGCAAAGATTGAAGGAGAAAATTATTATTTCAAACAAAAATCTTTTTTTCGAACCTTGTCAATGTCTGGACTAGATTTTACATTCATAAAAGTATGACTTTCCATGGAAAACATAAAATTATCTGGGTAATACTAAACATTGGAACGGTAGCGTATGTATTTGGGGGAGTATCTTACAAGTGAGTATTTAGGATGGAGTATTGTACAGGTGAGTATTTGGGGGAGTATCAAACAGGTGTAAATTTTGCGGGAGTATCGTACAGGTGAGTATTTGGGGGGAGTATCATACAGGTGAGTATTTGGGGGGAATATACAGGTGAGAATTTGGGGGGAGTATCGTAAAGGTGTGTATTTGGGGGGAGTATTGTGCAGGTGAGTATTTGGCGGCAGTGTCGTACAGGTGAGTATTTGACGGCAGTGTCGTACAGGTGAGTATTTGGCGGCAGTGTCATACAGGTGAGTATTTTGGAGGGAGTATCGTACAGGTTAGTGTTTGGGGGGCAGTAATGTACAGGTCAGTATTTGTGGGAAGTATCGTACAGATCAGTATTTGGGGGGAATATCATATAGGTGGGAATTTGGGGAGAGTAGCGTACAGGTGTAAACTTTGGAGGAGTATTGTACAGGTGAGTATTTGTGGGGGAGTAATTTACTGCTGAGTATTTGGGAGGGAGTATCGTACAGGTGAGTATTTGGGGGAGTAACGTAGATGTGAGTTTTTGGGGGAGAGTATCATACAGGTGTGTACTTAGGAGGGAGTATCGTACAGGTGATTATTGGGGGAGTATTGTACAGGTAAGTATTTGGGGGGAATTTACAGGTGAGAATTTGGGGCGAGTATCGTAAAGGTGTGTATTTAGGAGGGAGTATCGTACAGGTGATAATAGGGGGATATATTGAACAGGTGAGTATTTGGGGGGAGTATTGTACAGGTGGGTATATGGGGGGAGTATCGTACAGGTGTAAATTTTTCAGGAGTATTGTACAGGTGAGCATTTGGGGGGAGTAAAATACAGGTATTTGGGTGGAGTATCGCACAGGTAAGTATTTGGGGGAGTTTCATACAGGTGAGTATTTGGGGCGGAATATTTTACAGGTGAGTATTTGGGGGGAGTATTGTATAGGTGGGTGTTACAGAACCCCCCAGCACCAAGAATGTTATGTAGTATATGTATGTATAATAGTTTCCATGTGAAATGCATCAGTCCACAGGCTGTGCCCCTGGACAAGATATTCTCTTTCTGACCTTCCCCCACCTTTGTAATTCCCACAGTAAATAGCGGCAGGCTCCGGCCCCCTGCGGCTATTGTAATGTATGTCTGGCCAGCTGTTTTCCTATTGGCCTGCCCTGTGTATCTGTGTTATATATTCTGTGTGCTGTAAATAAAGGTTGTTCTTAGACTGGAAATACGTGGGGTAGCAGTCAGCTTTTATATGCTCTCATGTAATCAAGAAATTTCTGCCAGGGTCCTTCATTCAGAATCTAGCAAAAGCAGATTGGACCTCCTGAAACACGGGGTGGTACTGAAAGAGGTACCCCAGCTTGTTAGACCCCGTTACACTGGTGGCAGACAGCGGGATCTGATACCCCTTCTACAGGAGGAAAGGAATGAATGGAAGACAACTACCAGAAGTTAAAGAGGACTACATTAAAAGATCTGGTGGAAGCCCGAGGGTTAATCGCCAGCAACAAAACAAAAGCGGATTTGATAGCAGCCATCATGGAACACGACAGTGCAGCGCCCCCCAATGTGAACGTGGAGGAGACTGAATTCCAGAGGGAGGTAAAGAACAGACTGGCGTTCTATGGCCCAAACCCTGCAATAGAGATCATACGAGAGGTGATGGCTGATGTGCGTACTGATCTGAAGGAGGAGATGGCCGAGCGGACCAGGATAGAGCTAACCAAGATGGAGATGGCAGAGCGGACCAAAGTGGAGCTGGCCAAGATGGAGATGGCAGAGTGGAGAGAGGAGAGTCAGCGAGCAAGGGGAGCTCTGGCCTCCGCCCAGGTATCTTCAACAGTAAGCTACAAAAAGATCCAGTATAATGCCTTCCGACAGTTGGGGGAGGCAGAGGAAGACATTGATGGCTTTCTGCAGGACTTTGAGCGACAGTGTACCCTTCATCAAGTGAAGCCGGAGGAACGGGTTTTGATTCTGGCCAGCAAGCTGACAGGCTGGGCAGCGGACGCCTATCGCACGGTACCTGGTGAGGACTGTATGGACTATGAGCAGATCAAAGAAGTGATCTTGGCCCGGTATGCGCTGACACCAGAGGCATACCGCCAAAAGTTCCGCGGACTTATAAAACGAGTAACCGATACCCACGCTGAATGGGCCTGTAAATTATGGCGGTCACTGCTACAGTGGGTACAAGGGAGCCAAGCAACCACTAAGGAGGACGTCCTCCAGCTCTTCTTGTTAGAACGATTCTTTAATGGACTAAACCCCGAGACACAGGAATGGCTTCGGGACAGGCGGCCAATGACTCTTGAGGAAGCCGCTCGTCTGGCCGATGAACATCATGACGACAGGAGGCCTCAGTAGTCCGGATCAAAGATGGTCACTAGGGGTCCGCCCATGGACCTGGAGGGCCCCAAACCACCGAAGATTGTAGGGGGAACAGCTAGAAACCCGGCCTACCACAGTTCCCCTGGGGCGCGATGCCACACCTGCCGTCAGCTGGGCCACCTGCAAAGACAATGTCCCAACCGGACTCAGCATACCCAGTGGCCAAAGGCAGGAACAGCTACCTTCGGCCGGGACGCTGTACACTGCTACCAAGGCGAAGCTGACCCGGCATTGGGGGTTACTAACCAAGGGGTGGAAGACATGGAGGAAGTGCTGCATGAAGTAGACCCCGTGCAGGCAGCCCGGGCAGATAATCGACAACAGCATCGTAGGTCGTGTGGGTTAATGGGAAACGCATGCAGGGACTAAGATTCCGGAGCAACTTTGACCCTTGTGAAGCCTCATCTCGTCCGGGACAAGAGAAGACGGACCGGACAATGGCTGTTATGTAGGCAATCCAGTGACACAGTGTGCCAGCAATCAGAGCACATACAGTAATCTGACAATAACCCAAAAAACAATAGAACGAGCTCTGAGACGTGGAATCTCTGTAGACCGCAATACCTGAACCTATCCTAAACACAACTAAAGACAGCTGTGGATTGCGCCTGACACTACCTATGCAACTCGGCACAGCCTGAGGAGCTGACTAGCCTGAAGATAGAAAAACAAGCCTGACTTGCCTCAGAGAAATACCCCAAAGGAAAAGGCAGCCCCCCACATATAATGACTGTTAGCAAGATGAAAAGACAAACGTAGGGATGAAATAGATTCAGCAAAGTGAGGCCCGATATTCTAGATAGAGCGAGGATAGCAAAGAGAACTTTGCAGTCTACAAAAAACCCTAAAGCAAAAAACCACGCAAAGGGGGCAAAAAGACCCACCGTGCCGAACTAACAGCACGGCGGTACACCCTTTGCGTCTCAGAGCTTCCAGCAAAACGAATTAACAAGCTGGACAGAAAAAGTAGCAACAAAAGCAAAGAAGCACTTATCTAAGCAGAGCAGCAGGCCACAGGAAAGATCCAGAAGCTCAGATCCAACACTGGAACATTGACAAGGAGCAAGGAAGACAGAATCAGGTGGAGTTAAATAACAAAGCAGCCAACGAGCTCACCAGAACACCTGAGGGAGGAAGCTCAGAAGCTGCAGTACCACTTGTGACCACAGGAGTGAATTCAGCCACAGAATTCACAACAGTACCCCCCCCTTGAGGAGGGGTCACCGAACCCTCACCAGAGCCCCCAGGCCGACCAGGATGAGCCACATGAAAGGCACGAACAAGATCTGGAGCATGGACATCAGAGGCAAAAACCCAGGAATTATCCTCCTGAGCATAACCCCTCCATTTAACCAGATACTGGAGTTTCCGTCTAGAAACACGAGAATCCAAAATTTTCTCCACAATATACTCCAATTCCCCCTCCACCAAAACCGGGGCAGGAGGCTCAACAGATGGAACCATAGGTGCCACGTATCTCCGCAACAACGACCTATGGAATACATTATGTATAGAAAAGGAGTCTGGGAGGGTCAGACGAAAAGACACAGGATTGAGAATCTCAGAAATCCTATACGGACCAATAAAATGAGGTTTAAATTTAGGAGAGGAAACCTTCATAGGAATATGACGAGAAGATAACCAAACCAGATCCCCAACACGAAGTCGGGGACCCACACGGCGTCTGCGATTAGCGAAAAGTTGAGCCTTCTCCTGGGACAAGGTCAAATTGTCCACTACCTGAGTCCAGATCTGCTGCAACCTGTCCACCACAGAATCCCCACCAGGACAGTCCGAAGACTCAACCTGTCCTGAAGAGAAACGAGGATGGAACCCAGAATTGCAGAAAATTGGAGAGACCAAGGTAGCCGAGCTGGCCCGATTATTAAGGGCGAACTCAGCCAACGGCAAAAAGGACACCCAATCATCCTGGTCTGCAGAAACAAAACATCTCAGATATGTTTCCAAGGTCTGATTGGTTCGTTCGGTCTGGCCATTAGTCTGAGGATGGAAAGCCGAGGAAAAAGATAGGTCAATGCCCATCCTACCACAAAAGGCTCGCCAAAACCTTGAAACAAACTGGGAACCTCTGTCAGAAACAATATTCTCAGGAATGCCATGCAAACGAACCACATGCTGGAAGAACAAAGGTACCAAATCAGAGGAGGAAGGCAATTTAACCAAGGGCACCAGATGGACCATTTTAGAAAAGCAATCACAGACCACCCAAATGACTGACATCTTTTGAGAAACGGGAAGGTCAGAAATGAAATCCATCGAAATATGTGTCCAAGGTCTCTTTGGGACCGGCAAGGGCAAAAGCAATCCACTGGCACGTGAACAGCAGGGCTTAGCCCTAGCACAAATCCCACAGGACTGCACAAAAGTACGTACATCCCGCGACAGAGATGGCCACCAGAAGGATCTAGCCACTAACTCTCTGGTACCAAAGATTCCAGGATGACCAGCCAACACCGAACAATGAAGTTCAGAGATAACTTTACTAGTCCACCTATCAGGGACGAACAGTTTCTCCGCCGGACAACGATCAGGTTTATTCGCCTGAAATTTTTGCAACACTCGCCGCAAATCAGGGGAGATGGCAGACACAATGACTCCTTCCTTGAGGATACTCGCCGGCTCAGATAAACCCGGAGAGTCGGGCACAAAACTCCTAGACAGAGCATCCGCCTTCACATTTTTAGAGCCCGGAAGGTACGAAATCACAAAATCGAAGCGGGCAAAAAATAACGACCAACGGGCCTGTCTAGGATTCAAGCGCTTGGCAGACTCGAGATAAGTCAAGTTCTTATGATCAGTCAATACCACCACGCGATGCTTAGCTCCTTCAAGCCAATGACGCCATTCCTCGAATGCCCACTTCATGGCCAGCAACTCTCGGTTGCCCACATCATAATTACGCTCAGCAGCCGAAAACTTCCTGGAAAAGAAAGCACATGGTTTCAACACTGAGCAACCAGAACCTCTCTGTGACAAAACCGCCCCTGCTCCAATCTCAGAAGCATCAACCTCGACCTGGAACGGAAGAGAAACATCTGGTTGACACAACACAGGGGCAGAACAAAAACGACGCTTCAACTCCTGAAAAGCTTCCACAGCAGCAGAAGACCAATTAACCAAATCAGCACCCTTCTTGGTCAAATCGGTCAATGGTTTGGCAATGCTAGAAAAATTACAGATGAAGCGACGATAAAAATTAGCAAAGCCCAGGAACTTTTGCAGACTTTTCAGAGATGTCGGCTGAGTCCAATCCTGGATGGCTTGGACCTTAACCGGATCCATCTCGATAGTAGAAGGGGTAAAGATGAACCCCAAAAATGAAACTTTCTGCACACCGAAGAGACATTTTGATCCCTTCACAAACAAAGAATTAGCACGCAGGACCTGAAAAACCATTCTGACCTGCTTCACATGAGAGTCCCAATCATCTGAGAAGATCAAAATGTCATCCAAGTAAACAATCAGGAATTTATCCAGATACTCACGGAAGATGTCATGCATAAAAGACTGAAACACAGATGGAGCATTGGCAAGTCCGAACGGCATCACTAGATACTCAAAATGACCCTCGGGCGTATTAAATGTAGTTTTCCATTCATCTCCTTGCCTGATTCTCACCAGATTATACGCACCACGAAGATCTATCTTAGTGAACCAACTAGCCCCCTTAATCCGAGCAAACAAGTCAGATAACAATGGCAAGGGATACTGAAATTTAACAGTGATCTTATTAAGAAGGCGGTAATCAATACACGGTCTTAGCGAACCATCCTTCTTGGCTACAAAAAAGAACCCTGCTCCCAGTGGTGATGACGATGGGCGAATATGTCCCTTCTCCAGGGATTCCTTCACATAACTGCGCATAGCGGCGTGTTCAGGCACGGATAAATTAAATAATCGACCTTTTGGGATTTTACTACCAGGAATCAAATTGATAGCACAATCACAATCCCTATGCGGAGGTAGGGCATCGGACTTGGGCTCTTCAAATACATCCTGATAATCAGACAAGAACTCTGGGACCTCAGAAGGAGTGGATGACGAAATAGACAAAAATGGAACATCACCATGTACCCCCTGACAACCCCAGCTGGATACCGACATAGAGTTCCAATCCAATACTGGATTATGGGTTTGCAGCCATGGCAACCCCAACACGACCACATCATGCAGATTATGTAGCACCAGAAAGCGAATAACTTCCTGATGTGCAGGAGCCATGCACATGGTCAGCTGGGCCCAGTACTGAGGTTTATTCTTGGCCAAAGGTGTAGCATCAATTCCTCTCAACGGAATAGGACACCGCAAAGGCTCCAAGAAAAACCCACAACGTTTAGCATAATCCAAATCCATCAGATTCAGGGCACGCCTGAATCCACAAACGCCATGACAGAATACGATGACAAAGAGCATATCAAGGTAATGGACAGAAGGAATTTGGATTGTACAGTACCAATGACGGCAGACCTATCGAACCGCTTAGTGCGCTTAGGACAATCAGAAATAGCATGAGTGGAATCACCACAGTAGAAACACAGACCATTCAGACGTCTGTGTTCTTGCCGTTCAACTCTGGTCATAGTCCTATCGCACTGCATAGGCTCAGGTTTAATCTTAGACAATACCGCCAAATGGTGCACAGATTTACGCTCGCGCAAGCGTCGACCGATCTGAATGGCCAAAGACATAGACTCATTCAAACCAGTAGGCATTGGAAAACCCACCATGACATCCTTAAGAGCCTCAGAGAGACCCTTTCTGAACAAAGCTGCCAGCGCAGATTCATTCCACAGAGTGAGTACTGACCACTTCCTAAATTTCTGACAATATACTTCTATATCATCCTGGCCCTGGCACAAAGCCAGCAAATTTTTCTCAGCCTGATCCACTGAATTAGGCTCATCGTAAAGTAATCCGAGCGCCAGGAAAAACGCATTGACATTACTCAATGCAGGGTCTCCTGGCGCAAGAGAAAATGCCCAGTCCTGAGGGTCGCCGCGCAAAAAAGAAATAATAATCAAAACCTGTTGACTAGGATTACCAGAAGAATGAGGTTTCAAGGCCAGAAATAGCTTACAATTATTTTTGAAATTAAGAAACTTAGTTCTATCACCAAAAAACAAATCAGGAATAGGAATTCTTGGTTCTAACATAGATTTCTGATCAATAGTATCTTGAATCCTTTGTACATTTGTAACGAGATTATCCATTGAAGAGCACAGACCCTGAATATCCATGCCCACACCTGTGTCCTGAAACACCAAAATGTCTAGGGGAAAAAAAAGACTGAACACAGAGCTGAGAAAAAAAAATGATGTTAGAACTTCTTTTTTCCCTCTATTGAGAATCATTAGGTTGGCTCCTTGTACTGTTATGTAGGCAATCCAGTGACACAGTGTGCCAGCAATCAGAGCACATACAGTAATCTGACAATAACCCAAAAAACAATAGAACGAGCTCTGAGACGTGGAATCTCTGTAGACCGCAATACCTGAACCTATCCTAAACACAACTAAAGACAGCTGTGGATTGCGCCTGACACTACCTATGCAACTCGGCACAGCCTGAGGAGCTGACTAGCCTGAAGATAGAAAAACAAGCCTGACTTGCCTCAGAGAAATACCCCAAAGGAAAAGGCAGCCCCCCACATATAATGACTGTTAGCAAGATGAAAAGACAAACGTAGGGATGAAATAGATTCAGCAAAGTGAGGCCCGATATTCTAGATAGAGCGAGGATAGCAAAGAGAACTTTGCAGTCTACAAAAAACCCTAAAGCAAAAAACCACGCAAAGGGGGCAAAAAGACCCACCGTGCCGAACTAACAGCACGGCGGTACACCCTTTGCGTCTCAGAGCTTCCAGCAAAACGAATTAACAAGCTGGACAGAAAAAGTAGCAACAAAAGCAAAGAAGCACTTATCTAAGCAGAGCAGCAGGCCACAGGAAAGATCCAGAAGCTCAGATCCAACACTGGAACATTGACAAGGAGCAAGGAAGACAGAATCAGGTGGAGTTAAATAACAAAGCAGCCAACGAGCTCACCAGAACACCTGAGGGAGGAAGCTCAGAAGCTGCAGTACCACTTGTGACCACAGGAGTGAATTCAGCCACAGAATTCACAACAAATGGCAGTCCGTGTAGCAGGGGGAGCCATACATCGACTGCCCACTGCCAGGATTCACCTGAACTGGGGAGTTGGGGATGGCCTTGTTGAGGTCAGCTTGATGGAGGATTTGCCTACAGACGTTTTGCTGGGAAATGACTTGGGGCCCATGTTGTCTGCCTTCTCGGTTGCCCCTCTGGCTGAGACATATCCTGTGACCACCCGGAGACAAGCTCGAGCTGCGGAGGTGGAATCACACTCAGAGGAGGCCCAGGTAAGACATCCCAGTCCTACACGTATTCCCATAGCCAGACACATTTCTTGGGCCACCCCAGATGAATTTAAGAGGGAGTTGCTTGAGGATCCCTCATTGGAGGGATATCGTGGGAAGGCACAAGAGGGGAGAGGGGTACTGGAAGGGGAACAGTTTGTATGGAAGCAGGGACTCCTCTACCGGATCACAGAGCAGCACCACACAGGGACGAGCCCCACTATAAAACGACAGCTGGTAGTTTCCAAGAAGTATAGGCAGGAGTTACTGCGAATCTCTCATGACATACCCTTGGCCGGGCACTTCGGCGTCAGTCGCACCAGGCATCATCTGACACAAAACTTCTTTTGGCCGGGGGTAACCTATGATGTTCGTCAGTACTGCCAGACCTGTGACAGTTGCCAGCGCATTGGCAAGAGGGAAGATCGATGCAAGGCCAAATTACGTCCCCTCCCCATTGTGGAGGAACCATTTAGCCGAGTAGCAGTTGATCTGATAGGGCCGTTAGCCAAACCCAGTCCGTCAGGGAAAAGGTATATATTGACAGTGGTAGATTATGCCACATGGTATCCAGAGGCGGTTGCGTTACCTAACATACTGGCAGAGACGGTGGGGGCTGCCCTGCTCCAGGTTTTCTCACGGGTTGGATTTTCCCGGGAGATTATCTCAGACCAGGGTACCCAGTTTACAGCAGAGGTGACCAACCAGCTGTGGAAGCTGTGCGGCGTAAAGTCCATTAGAAGCGCCCCGTACCACCCGCAAACCAATGGGTTGTGTGAACGCTTTAACGGGACGTTAAAACAACTCATTGGGACTTTTACCAGGACCTACAGGGACTGGAAGAAATTCTTGCCTCACCTCCTGTTTGCCTATCGAGAGGTGCCCCAAGAATCCACGATGTTCTCCCCATTTGACTGGTATACGGGAGACGGGTAAGGGGACCCCTAGACTTAGTGCTAGAACACTGGGAAGGGGAGGGCACCATAGAAGGGGTACCTATTGTACCCTATGTGCTGGAATTCCGGGACCGCCTACAGGAGCTGACCCAGGCTGTACGTGGGAACATGCAGGTGGCCCAGCGGCGCCAGCGCGTATGGTACGATCGGAGGGCCAGAGAGCGCACCTTGGAAATAGGGCAGAAGGTCCTGGTGTTAGAGCCCACTAGGCAGAACAAGTTCCAAGCTGCATGGCAGGGGCCCTACCAGGTAGTGGGGGAAATAGCCGACACCACCTATAATGTCGCCAATTGTGAAGACCCCAGGGTTATCCGCATGGTCCACGTGAATATGCTGAAGCCCTATCGGGAGCGCCCTGAAGAGGTAGTGGCCATCTGTGCACCTGAAGCAGAGGATTTAGCCGGACTTCCCTTGTCTGATGTCTTAGGGGAGAGGACTCAGTCTAAAACATGGGACCAGGTACACTGGGGTGAAGACTTAGGTCCCCGGGAGAGACAGCAGGCGGAGGAGTTGTTGAGGCAGCGACAGAGGATGTTTTCGGGGAAACCCGGGTACACTCACCTGGCACAACACAAGGTTGAAACCCAGGATCAGATCCCCCTGCGACAACCCCCCTTCCCTGAGTCTGTACGAGAAGGGATGCGACAAGAGATACAAGAGATGTTGCGTTTAGGGGTCATTGAAGAGTCAGATAGTCCCTGGGCATCCCCCGTAGTGTTAGTGCCCAAGAAGGATGGGACTACACGGTTTTGTGTAGACTATCGTAAGCTCAATGAGAAAACAGTGACGGATGCGTATCCCATGCCGCGTGTGGATGACTTGTTAGACCGGCTGGCAGGGGCAAAGTATTTGATCACCATCGATCTATGCAAAGGCTACTGGCAGATTCCCCTTAGTCCTGATGCTATTCCCAAGTCGGCATTTGTCACCCCGTTTGGCTTATTCCAGTTTCGAGTTATGCCATTTGAGATGAAGACTTCCCGGGCGACCTTGCAGAGGCTGGCTGACCGGCTTCTGGATGGTCTCCAGGACTATGCGTGTGCCTACCTGGATGACATCGTCATCTACAGCGCGACATGGGAAGAGCATCTAAATCACCTAGAGACAGTATTAGACAGGATCCACAAGGCAGGAATCACCCTGAACCCAAACAAGTGTCACGTGGGCAAGGCAGAGGGTCAGTATTTAGGGCATTGGGTGGGAAGTGGGAAACTGAGACCAGAACCAGCCAAGATTGAGGCCATAGCCAAATGGCCCACCCCACGCACTAAAACCCAGGTCATGGCGTTTCTAGGGACAGCGGGGTATTACAGGAAATTCGTTCCCAATTACAGCAGCGTAGCCAAGCCCCTCACTGATCTGACCCGTAAGAACCAACCCCGCCAGGTAACCTGGACCCCAGAGTGTGAAGAAGCCTTCCGCCAGCTAAAGGACACCCTCACCAATACCCCTGTATTGGCCGCACCCGATCCAACTAAACATTTCCTTGTCCACACAGACGCTTCTATGTTTGGATTGGGGGCAGTACTGAGCCAAGTCGGGCCGAACGGCCAAGAACACCCGGTAGCTTACCTGAGTCAGAAACTACTGCCCCGTGAAGTGAGCTATGCGGCCATCGAGAAGGAGTGCCTGGCAATAGTATGGGCACTCAAAAAGTTACAACCATATTTGTATGGACGACAGTTTTCCCTCCTAACGGACCATAATCCCCTAGTCTGGCTTAATCGGGTCTCCGGAGACAACGCCAGATTACTGCGGTGAAGTTTAGCCCTATAACCTCTGGACTTCACCATTCACTACAGACCTGGCAAACAAAACGGTAACGCCGATGGACTAAGTCGACAAACGGAACTCGTACCAACCCCATAAACTTCGGTCATCCCCAAACCGATCCGTTAAGGATCAGACTGTGTATGCCGATCGCGTCGCTGAAAAGTGGAGCCGTGTTACAGAACCCCCCAGCACCAAGAATGTTATGTAGTATATGTATGTATAATAGTTTCCATGTGAAATGCATCAGTCCACAGGCTGCGCCCCTGGACAAGATATTCTCTTTCTGACCTTCCCCCACCTTTGTAGTTCCCACAGTAAATAGCAGCAGGCTCCGGCCCCCTGCGGCTATTGTAATGTATGTCTGGCCAGCTGTTTTCCTATTGGCCTGCCCTGTGTATCTGTGTTATATATTCTGTGTGCTGTAAATAAAGGTTGTTCTTAGACTGGAAATACGTGGGGTAGCAGTCAGCTTTTATATGCTCTCATGTAATCAAGAAATTTCTGCCAGCGTCCTTCATTCAGAATCCAGCAAAAGCAGAGTGGACCTCCTGAAACACGGGGTGGTACTGAAAGAAGTACCCCAGCATGGTAGACCCCGTTACAGTGAGTATTTAAGGGCAGTAATATACAGGTGTGTATTGGGGGAGTATCATACAGGTGTGTATTTGCAGGGTGGTATCATGCAGGTGAGTAGGAGGGAGTATTGTACAGGTAAGTATTTCAGGGGATTATCGTTCAGGTGAGTATTTGAGAAGGAGTATTGTACAGATGAATGTTTGGGGGTCATATTTTACAGGTGAGTATTTGAGGGCAGTGTCGTACACGTGAGTATTTGGGGGAAGTATCATACAGGTGAGTATTTGAGGGAGTAACGTACAGATGAGATTTGGGAGGAGAGTATTGTACAGGTGAGTAGTTGGGGGGAGTGTAGTACAGGTGAGTATTTTGGGGGGAAAATTGTACAAGTATTTGTGGGGAGTATCGTACAGGTGTTTATTTGAGGAGGGGTATCATACAGGTTAGTGTTTGGGGGGAGTAATGTACAGGTAAGTATTTGTGGGGAATATTGTACAGGTGAGTATTTGTGAGAATTATCGTACGGATGAGTATTTGGGGGGAGTATCATACAGGTGAGTATTTAGGAGTGAGTATCGTACAGATGAGTGTTTGAAGGGGAGTATTGTACAGGTGAGTATTTGGGGGAGTATCATACAGTTGAGTATTTAGGAGGGAGTATTGTACAGATGAGTATTTGTGAGAATTATCGTATGGGTGAGTATTTGGGGGGAGTATTGTACAGGTGAGTATTTGGGGGAGTATCATACCGATGGGTATTTGGGGGAGTATCGTATAGGTGTAAATTTTGCAGGAGTATTGTACAGGTGAGTATTTGGGGGGAGTATCGTACAGGTATTTGGGTGGAGTATCGTACAGGTGAGTATTTGGTGGCAGTATTGTATAGGTGGGTATTTGAGGGCAGTAACATACAGGTGAGCATTTGGGGGAGTATAGTAGAGCTGGGGATTAACCCTGCTGTTCTGTTCAGTCTGGGGAGACCTATTTTGAACTTTGGTATTTTTTGGGGTGTTCAAGATGCGGTTCTGAAACTTGTGGTTGATTGACTTAAATGAGGATGGGTCGGTCGGCCACGGGTTTCAGAGCCGCATCTTGAATATTTTAAAGAATATTGAAGTTCAAGGTCGGTCATTTTTGACCAACAGAACAGCAGGGTTAAGGGAAATAACATACAGGTGAGTATTTGTGGGGAGCATCGTACAGGTGTGTATTGGGGGAGTATCGTACAGGTGTGTATTGGGGGAGTATCGTACAGGTGTGTATTGGGGGAGTATCGTACAGGTGTGTATTTGCAGGGCAGTATCGTACAGGTGAGTATTTGTGGGGAGCATCATGCAGGTAAGTAGGAGGGAGTATTGCACAGGTAAATATTTGAGGGGAGTATCGTACAGGTGAATATTTGAAAAGGAGTATTGTACAGGTGAATTTTTGTGGGGAGTATTTTACAGGTGAGTATTTGGGGGCAGTGTCGTACACGTGAGTATTTGGGGGAAGTATCATACAGGTAAGTATTTGGAGGGGAATATTGTACAGGTGAGTATTTGTGAGGGAGCAACGTACAGGTGAGTGTTTGGGGGAAGTAATGTACAGGTGAGTATTTGTGGGGAGTATCGTACAGGAGGGAATTTGGAGGTGTACTGTAAAGTTGTACATTTTGGGGGAGTATCATACAGGTGAGTATTTGTGGGGGAGTAATATACAGGTGTGTATTTGGGGGAGTATCATACAGGTGAGTTTTTTAGGGGAAATATTGTACCGGTGTGTATTTGGGGGGAGTATCTTACAAGTGAGTATTTAGGATGGTGTATTGTACAGGTGAGTATTTGGGAGGAGTATCATACAGGTGTGCATTTGGGGAGTATCTTACAAGTGAGTATTTAGGATGGTGATTGTACAGGTGCGTATTTGGAGGAGTATAGTACAGGTGAGTATATGGGGGCGTATCATACAGGTGAGTTTTTTGAGGAGTACCGTACAGGTGAGTTTTGGAGGGAGAGTATTTTACAGGTGAGTACTTGGGGGGTAATATTGTACAGGTGTGTATTTGGGGGGAGTATCACAGAGGTGAGTATTTGGGAGGAGTATCGTACAGGTGTGCATTTGGGGAGTATCTTACAATAGAGTATTTAGGATGGAGTATTGTACAGATGAGTATTTGGGGGAGCATCGCACAAGTGAGTATTTGAGGTGAGTTTTATAGAGATGAATATTTGGGGGAGTATCATACAGGGGTATATTTTGTGAAAGTATCGTACAGGTGAGTATTTGGAGGGGAGTAAAGTACAGATGAGTATTTGAGTGGAGTATCATACAGGCATTTGGGGCAATACACAGGTGAGTATTTGGAGGGAGTATCATACAGATAAGTATTTGGTAGGAATATACAGGTGAGTATTTGGGGGGAGTATCGTAAGGTGAGTATGTGACACCCCAGGGTCCTGGTTGTCACAGTGGCATTGCTTTCCTCACAGGGAGAGTGATGTCACACTTGGAAGCGAAGGAAGATCGCTTTCATCAGGTAATCACAAAGCACACAACATGTTCACACTCCAGACCAGAAGGGGGAGCTCTAAACTTCGTTTTAGGGGAGCTTCCCTATTGATATATTCTGGTCTGGAGGGAAAGTCAGTCAGTCTGTCAGGAGGACAGAGAAGAGAGCAGTCAGACATTGAGTGTCGTAAGGACTGGAGGGGCCATACAGCCAGAGATGCTGTAGCTCCTAGATAGTGAGATACCGAAGGAACAACAGTGTTTAGTGAACATGTAGGACAACGAAGCACAGGAGAGTGACACCAGGGGAGCATAGCAGCATTTGGGCTACCTCCCTGGCCGAGTGCAGATTCAGGTGGCCGGAAGTCCGAGGCTGTGTCGGACTCAAGGGGCACAGCAGAAACCGGCCGGACAGCTGGACTACAAGTAACCTGTCCGCCCTAATACCCAGGAGGCACAGTGGCACATAGAGCCCGGGTCGTGATAGAGGCCCTGTAAAAAGGCTCGAGCCACCTGTCATACGGGTTTGTGTCCTAACCTTCATGGAGGACAGAGAGAACTGTGAGGACCTTATCAGAAGCCATAGGCCGTAAGGGACTAAAACACCACTGCGCTAATAGGAAGGCTGTGAACTCCACCTGGTAAAGGGGACTCTGAATTAGCTTCCAAGCCGGCCGGACCCTACCTGTACCTGTGATCTGGTGCCCTGGACTGTGGATACCTGAAGTCTTCAGTATACCAGGTAAAGAGACTGCAAACCTGTGTCCTCTTTTCTTTACTGCACTATTCACCATCTTCATCTACACACCGGGAGCCCTGGGGACCTACTTAACCTGTGGGAGGTTATACCATCTAGCTGCCATAACATCACACCAGAGGACCCGTTAAAGCAGAGTCGGTCCCTACTGACCAATTACCACAGGTGGCCTCACAGGAGGTGTACTCCTTGCTCAGGTTTTCCCCAGCACGCTCGGGTGATCTCCGAGTATTTGTTAGTGTTCGGAGATTGAGAATTCATTGCCTCAGCTGAATGATTTACATCTACTATCCAGGCTGAGTACATGTGGGAGTTGCCTGGTTGCTAGAGAATCTGTACATGTAATCAAGCTGGCTAGTAGCTGTAAATCATTCAGCTGCCGTGATGAAAACTTAATCTCCAAACACTAACAAATACTCGGAGATCACCCGAGCGTGCTGGGGAAAACCCGAGCAATGTGTACACTCGCTCATCACTAGTCACAAACACAAACTTTATTCATACAACTCCATTAAAAGACTTTCCCTTTATTTGGGTGCCCAGGGCTATGGACCGGGTTGCAGCCACCGTGACATCCCCTTTAAGTACCGGACCCGATACCGAGTACCCAGGTATGGACTGGGGCTGAAATTCAGTCCTGGCATTTGGAATCCCACAGGCCCATGTTGTCCCCATGAACCAGATGAGATGTATCACTAATATTACCCTGGATGGAGGAAAGGAAGATTTACTACAAGACCAATATACTAATGATCCCCGCAGCTGCTGGGGTGACGGAGTCAACGACCTGGTGCTCTGTCACAACAGTATGGGTAACTTGAGAACACCGATTGTGTTAGTAACATAGCAGACAAGGCAGCCCACAACCAGACAGGCCCTTCTGGCATTTGCCAGAATTGCCAGATGGCCAGTCCGGCCCTGCGAGTACCCCACGGCCCTGGCGGGCGACTCAAGTATTTGGTTGGGAAGTATCATACAGGTGAGTATTTTGGGGACACACATACTGTAGAGGTATGGGGGGCACTTATAGTAGAGTACTGTACTGCTCTCTGATCCAGCAGGTGATACAGATCCCAGCTTTCTTAGTCTCGAAGGATCCCGACACCACTAAATTCTGTAATGAGACGCATGTAGAGCCTGGGGCCGCTGTGATTGGCTGACACTGAGATAAATGCCGCTAATAAAGGCTGTGAGCCAGGATTCTGGCCGCCGTTCAGACTCTGAGTCACGTCCGTTGGCTGCGGGTGTGGTAGGAGCCCGGACCGGCTATGCTCAGACCTCCTCACAAGACGGCTCCTGCACACATTATTCGTGACATGTTGAGAAATGGTCGCCTATTAACTCCTCCAATGTTTTGGCAGGCTCCGACATGAGTGATGATCGACGAAATTTATTATCCAATTTTCACAATAAAATGAGGCGGATGGGAAGGAAGACTGTGGATAATTATCCTGACGTGACAGCTAATGAGGACAGCGACAGCTCCGGGGGCTGCCCCCAAATACAGTCCCTCCTATTCATTGCCTATCTACTGTATGTGGCTGAAGTGTGGCCCCTGTGCAGGTCATGAAGGTCTCAACTGGACCATCCACATGAAGAAATGCAGAGAGTCGCATTCTATACTCACCTTCTGTGCTGAAGCAAACTTTCCAAGAATTGTAATAAACCCCCATGTCCTCAAGATATTACTGCTCAGTTATGGGTAAGGAGATCAGGAAGAAAGGTGGCGGCCAGTGCCACAAAAGATATTTCTGTACCTGGGAAGATTTCCTTTATTCCGACCACTACGACCCTCGGACTGATTATGGATGGTCGGGTCATTGTGCTTGGTGTCCCCTAACTAAGACTGTAGGTTATGGCTGATGTGCTGAAGACCGGACTGTGGAAGGTCGGGTCATTGTGCTTGTTGTCCACTGACCAGGACTATAGGTTACTGCTGATGTGCTGAGGACCGGACTGTGGATGGCCGGGTCATTGTGCTTGGTGTCACTGGATCAGGACTATAGGTTACTGCTCATGTGCTGAGGATCGGACTGTGGATGACCGGGTCATTGTGCTTGTTGTTCACTGACCAGGACTATAGGTTACTGCTGATGTGCTGAGGATCGGACTGTGGATGGTCGGGTTATTGTGCTTGGTGTCCCCTGACCAGGACTATAGGTTACTGCTGATGTGCTGAGGATCGGACTGTGGATGGTCGGGTTATTGTGCTTGGTGTCCACTGACCAGGACTATAGGTTACTGCTGATGTGCTGAGGATCGGACTGTGGATGGCCGGGTCATTGTGCTTGTTGTCCACTGACCAGGACTATAGGTTACTGCTGATGTGCTGAGGACCGGACTGTGGATGGTCGGGTCATTGTGATTGGTGTCCCCCGATCAGGACTATAGGTTACTGCTGATGTGCTGAGGATCGGACTGTGGATGGCCGGGTCATTGTGCTTGTTGTCCACTGACCAGGACTATAGGTTACTGCTGATGTGCTAAGGACCGGACTGTGGATGGCCGGGTCATTGTGCTTGGTGTCACCGGATCAGGACTATAGGTTAAAGCTGATGTGCTGAGGACCGGACTGTGGATGGTCGGGTCATTGTGCTTGTTGTCCACTGACCAGGACTATAGGTTACTGCTGATGTGCTGAGGATCGGACTGTGGATGGTCGGATCATTGTGCTTGGTGTCCACTGACCAGAACTATAGGTTACTGCTGATGTGCTGAGGACCGGACTGTGGATGGTCGGGTCATTGTGCTTGGTGTCCACTGACCAGAACTATAGGTTACTGCTGATGTGCTGAGGACCGGACTGTGGATGGTCGGGTCATTGTGCTTGTTGTCCACTGACCAGGACTATAGGTTACTGCTGATGTGCTGAGGATCGGACTGTGGATGGTCGGATCATTGTGCTTGGTGTCCACTGACCAGAACTATAGGTTACTGCTGATGTGCTGAGGACCGGACTGTGGATGGTCGGGTCATTGTGCTTGGTGTCCACTGACCAGAACTATAGGTTACTGCTGATGTGCTGAGGACCAGACTGTGGATGGTCGGGTCATTGTGCTTGTTGTCCACTGACTAGGACTATAGGTTACTGCTGATGTGCTGAGGATCGGACTGTGGATGGCCGGGTCATTGTGCTTGTTGTCCACTGACCAGTACTATAGGTTACTGCTGATGTGCTGAGGATCGGACTGTGGATGGCCGGGTCATTGTGCTTGGTGTCACCGGATCAGGACTATAGGTTACTGCTGATGTGCTGAGGATCAGACTGTGGATGGCCGGGTCATTGTGCTTGGTGTCACCGGATCAGGACTATAGGTTACTGCTGATGTGCTGAGGATCGGACTGTGGATGGCCGGGTCATTGTGCTTGTTGTCCACTGACTAGGACTATAGGTTACTGCTGATGTGCTGAGGATTGGACTGTGGATGGCCGGGTCATTGTGCTTGGTGTCACCGGATCAGGACTATAGGTTACTGCTGATGTGCTGAGGATCGGACTGTGGATGGTCGGGTCATTGTGCTTGTTCTCCACTGACCAAGACTATTGTTTACTGCTGATGTGCTGAGGATCGGACTGTGGATGGCCGGGTCATTGTGCTTGTTGTCCACTGACCAGGACTATAGGTTACTGCTGATGTGCTGAGGATCGGACTGTGGATGGCCGGGTCATTGTGCTTGTTGTCCACTGACCAGGACTATAGGTTACTGCTGATGTGCTGAGGACCGGACTGTGGATGGTCCCGGGTCATTGTGCTTGGTGTCCACTGACCAGGACTATAGGTTACTGCTGATGTGCTGAAGATTGGACTGTGGATGGCCGGGTCATTGTGCTTGTTGTCTCCTGAACAGGACTATAGGTTACTGCTGATGTGCTGAGGATCGGATTGTGGATGGCCGGGTCATTGTGCTTGGTGTCCACTGACCAGGACTATAGGTTACCGCTGATGTGCTGAGGATCGGACTGTGGATGGTCAGGTCATTGTGCTTGGTGTCCACTGACCAGGACTATAGGTTACCGCTGATGTGCTGAGGATCGGACTGTGGATGGTCGGGTCATTGTGCTTGTTGTCCACTGACCAGGACTATAGGTTACTGCTGATGTGCTGAGGATCGGACTGTGGATGGCCGGGTCATTGTGCTTGGTGTCCCCTGACCAGGACTATAGGTTACTGCTGATGTGCTGAGGATCGGACTGTGGATGGCCGGGTCATTGTGCTTGTTGTCCACTGACCAGAACTATAGGTTACTGCTGATGTGCTGAGGATCGGACTGTGGATGGCCGGGTCATTGTGCTTGGTGTCCACTGACCAGGACTATAGGTTACTGCTGATGTGCTGAGGACCGGACTGTGGATGGCCGGGTCATTGTGCTTGTTGTCCCCTGAACAGGACTATAGGTTACTGCTCATGTGCTGAGGATCGGACTGTGGATGGCCGGGTCATTGTGCTTGTTGTCCCCTGAACAGGACTATAGGTTACTGCTCATGTGCTGAGGATCGGACTGTGGATGGCCGGGTCATTGTGCTTGGTGTCCCCTGACCAGGACTATAAGTTACTGCTGATGTGCTGAGGATCGGACTGTGAATGGTCGGGTCATTGTGCTTGGTGTCCACTGACCAGGACTATAGGTTACTGCTGATGTGCTGAGGATCGGACAGTGGATGGCCGGGTCATTGTGCTTGGTGTCACAGGATCAGGACTATAGGTTACTGCTGATGTGCTGAGGATCGGACTGTGGATGGTCGGGTCATTGTGCTTGGTGTCCCCTAACCAGGACTATAGGTTACTGCTGATGTGCTGAGGACCGGACTGTGGATGGCCGGGTCATTCTGCTTGCTGTCACTGGATCAGGACTATAGGTTACTGCTGATGTGCTGAGGATCGGACTGTGGATGGCCGGGTCATTGTGCTTCTGGTCCACTGACCAGGACTATAGGTTACTGCTGATGTGCTGAGGATCGGACTGTGGATGGCCGGGTCATTGTGCTTGGTGTCACCGAATCAGGACTATAGGTTACTGCTGATGTGCTGAGGACCGGACTGTGGATGGCCGGGTCATTCTGCTTGTTGTCACTGGATCAGGACTATAGGTTACTGCTGATGTGCTGAGGATCGGACTGTGGATGGTCGGGTCATTGTGCTTGTTGTCCACTGACCAGGACTATAGGTTACTGCTGATGTGCTGAAGATTGGACTGTGGATGGCCGGGTCATTGTGCTTGGTGTCACCGGATCAGGACTATAGGTTACTGCTGATGTGCTGAGGATCGGACTGTGGATGGCCGGGTCATTGTGCTTGTTGTCCACTGACTAGGACTATAGGTTACTGCTAATGTGCTGAGGATCGGACTGTGGATGGCCGGGTCATTGTGCTTGGTGTCCCCTGACCAGGACTATAGGTTACTGCTAATGTGCTGAGGATCGGACTGTGGATGGTCGGGTCATTGTGCTTGGTTTCAACGGATCAGGACTATAGGTTACTGCTGATGTGCTGAGGATTGGACTGTGGATGGCCGGGTCATTGTGCTTGGTTTCAACGGATCAGGACTATAGGTTACTGCTGATGTGCTGAGGATCGGACTGTGGATGGCCGGGTCATTGTGCTTGGTGTCCACTGACCAGGAATATAAGTTACTGCTGATGTGCTGAGGACCGGACTGTGGATGGCCGGGTCATTGTGCTTGGTGTCACCGGATCAGGACTATAGGTTACTGCTGATGTGCTGAGGATCGTACTGTGGATGGCCGGGTCATTGTGCTTGGTGTCACCGAATCAGGACTATAGGTTACTGCTGATGTGCTGAGGATCGGACTGTGGATGGTCGGGTCATTGTGCTTGGTGTCACCGGATCAGGACTATAGGTTACTGCTGATGTGCTGAGGATCGGACTGTGGATGGCCGGGTCATTGTGCTTGGTGTCACCGGATCAGGACTATAGGTTACTGCTGATGTGCTGAGTATCGGACAGTGGATGGTCGGGTCATTGTGCTTGTTGTCCACTGACTAGGACTATAGGTTACTGCTGATGTGCTGAGGATCGGACTGTGGATGGCCGGGTCATTGTGCTTGGTGTCCCCTGACCAGGACTATAGGTTACTGCTGATGTGCTGAGGATCGGACTGTGGATGGCCGGGTCATTGTGCTTGGTGTCACCGGATCAGGACTATAGGTTACTGCTGATGTGCTGAGTATCGGACTGTGGATGGTCGGGTCATTGTGCTTGGTGTCACCGGATCAGGACTATAGGTTACTGCTGATGTGCTGAGGATCGGACTGTGGATGGCCGGGTCATTGTGCTTGGAGTCACCGGATCAGGACTATAGGTTACTGCTGATGTGCTGAGGATCGGACTGTGGATGGTCGGGTCATTGTGCTTGTTGTCCACTGACCAGGACTATAGGTTACTGCTGATGTGCTGAGGATCGGACTGCGGATGGCCGGGTCATTGTGCTTGTTGTCCACTGACTAGGACTATAGGTTACTGCTGATGTGCTGAGGATCGGACTGTGGATGGCCGGGTCATTGTGCTTGTTGTCCACTGATCAGGACTATACATTACTGCTGATGTGCTGAGGATCGGACTGTGGATGGCCGGGTCATTGTGCTTGTTGTCTACTGACCAGGACTATAGGTTACTGCTGATGTGCTGAGGATCAGACTGTGGATGGCCGGGTCATTGTGCTTGCTGTCAACGGATCAGGACTATAGGTTACTGCTGATGTGCTGAGGATCGGACTGTGGATGGCCGGGTCATTGTGCTTGGTGTCACCGGATCAGGACTATAGGTTACTGCTGATGTGCTGAGGACCGGACTGTGGATGGCCGGGTCATTGTGCTTGGTGTCACCGGATCAGGACTATAGGTTACTGCTGATGTGCTGAGGATCGGACTGTGGATGGCCAGGTCATTGTGCTTGGTGTCACCGGATCAGGACTATAGGTTACTGCTGATGTGCTGAGGATCGGACTGTGGATGGCCGGGTCATTGTGCTTGGTGTCACCGAATCAGGACTATAGGTTACTGCTGATGTGCTGAGGATCGGACTATGGATGGTCGGGTCATAGTGCTTGTTGTCCACTGACCAGGACTATAGGTTACTGCTGATGTGCTGAGGATCGGACTGTGGATGGCCGGGTCATTGTGCTTGGTGTCACCGGATTAGGACTATAGGTTAAAGCTGATGTGCTGAGTATCGGACAGTGGATGGTCGGGTCATTGTGCTTGGTGTCACCGGATCAGGAATATAGGTTAAAGCTGATGTGCTGAGGATCGGACTGTGGATGGTCGGGTCATTGTGCTTGGTTTCACCGGATCAGGACTATAGGTTACTGCTGATGTGCTGAGGATCGGACTGTGGATGGCCGGGTCATTGTGCTTGTTGTCCACTGACTAGGACTATAGGTTACTGCTGATGTGCTGAGGATCGGACTGTGGATGGTCGGGTCATTGTGCTTGTTGTCCACTGACCAGGACTAAAGGTTACTGCTGATGTGCTGAGGACCGGACTGTGGATGGCCGGGTCATTGTGTTTGTTGTCCACTGATCAGGACTATACGTTATTGCTGATGTGCTGAGGATCGGACTGCGGATGGCCGGGTCATTGTGCTTGTTGTCTACTGACCAGGACTATAGGTTACTGCTGATGTGCTGAGGATCGGACTGTGGATGGCCGGGTCATTGTGCTTGTTGTCTACTGACCAGGACTATAGGTTACTGCTGATGTGCTGAGGATCAGACTGTGGATGGCCGGGTCATTGTGCTTGGTGTCAACGGATCAGGACTATAGGTTACTGCTGATGTGCTGAGGATCGGACTGTGGATGGCCGGGTCATTGTGCTTGGTGTCCACTGACCAGGACTATAAGTTACTGCTGATGTGCTGAGGATCGGACTGTGGATGGCCGGGTCATTGTGCTTGGTGTCACCGGATCAGGACTATAGGTTACTGCTGATGTGCTGAGGACCGGACTGTGGATGGCCGGGTCATTGTACTTGGTGTCACCGAATCAGGACTATAGGTTACTGCTGATGTGCTGAGGATTGGACTGTGGATGGCCGGGTCATTGTGCTTGGGGTCCACTGACCAGGACTATAGGATACTGCTGATGTGCTGAGGATCGGACTGTGGATGGCCGGGTCATTGTGCTTGGGGTCCACTGACCAGGACTATAGGTTACTGCTGATGTGCTGAGGATCGGACTGTGGATGGTCGGGTCATTGTGCTTGTTGTCCACTGATCAGGACAATAGGTTACTGCTGATGTGCTGAGGATCAGACTGTGGATGGCCGGGTCATTGTGCTTGGTGTCACCGGATCAGGACTATAGGTTACTGCTGATGTGCTGAGGATCGGACTGTGGATGGTCGGGTCATTGTGCTTGGAGTCCCCTGACCAGGACTATAGGTTACTGCTGATGTGCTGAAAATCGGACTGTGGATGGTAGGGTCATTGTGCTTGGTGTCACCGGATCAGGACTATAGGTTACTGCTGATGTGCTGAGGATCAGACTGTGGATGGCCGGGTCATTGTGCTTGTTGTCCACTGACTAGGACTATAGGTTACTGCTGATGTGCTGAGGATTGGACTGTGGATGGCCGGGTCATTGTGCTTGGTGTCACCGGATCAGGACTATAGGTTACTGCTGATGTGCTGAGGATTGGACTGTGGATGGCCGGGTCATTGTGCTTGGTGTCACCGGATCAGGACTATAGGTTACTGCTGATGTGCTGAGGATCGGACTGTGGATGGTCGGGTCATTGTGCTTGTTCTCCACTGACCAAGACTATTGTTTACTGCTGATGTGCTGAGGATCGGACTGTGGATGGCCGGGTCATTGTGCTTGTTGTCCACTGACCAGGACTATAGGTTACTGCTGATGTGCTGAGGATCGGACTGTGGATGGCCGGGTCATTGTGCTTGTTGTCCACTGACCAGGACTATAGGTTACTGCTGATGTGCTGAGGACCGGACTGTGGATGGTCCCGGGTCATTGTGCTTGGTGTCCACTGACCAGGACTATAGGTTACTGCTGATGTGCTGAAGATTGGACTGTGGATGGCCGGGTCATTGTGCTTGTTGTCTCCTGAACAGGACTATAGGTTACTGCTGATGTGCTGAGGATCGGATTGTGGATGGCCGGGTCATTGTGCTTGGTGTCCACTGACCAGGACTATAGGTTACCGCTGATGTGCTGAGGATCGGACTGTGGATGGTCAGGTCATTGTGCTTGGTGTCCACTGACCAGGACTATAGGTTACCGCTGATGTGCTGAGGATCGGACTGTGGATGGTCGGGTCATTGTGCTTGTTGTCCACTGACCAGGACTATAGGTTACTGCTGATGTGCTGAGGATCGGACTGTGGATGGCCGGGTCATTGTGCTTGGTGTCCCCTGACCAGGACTATAGGTTACTGCTGATGTGCTGAGGATCGGACTGTGGATGGTCGGATCATTGTGCTTGGTGTCCACTGACCAGGACTATAGGTTACTGCTGATGTGCTGAGGATCGGACTGTGGATGGCCGGGTCATTGTGCTTGGTGTCCACTGACCAGGACTATAGGTTACCGCTGATGTGCTGAGGATCGGACTGTGGATGGTCGGGTCATTGTGCTTGTTGTCCACTGACCAGGACTATAGGTTACTGCTGATGTGCTGAGGATCGGACTGTGGATGGCCGGGTCATTGTGCTTGGTGTCCCCTGACCAGGACTATAGGTTACTGCTGATGTGCTGAGGATCGGACTGTGGATGGTCGGATCATTGTGCTTGGTGTCCACTGACCAGGACTATAGGTTACTGCTGATGTGCTGAGGATCGGACTGTGGATGGCCGGGTCATTGTGCTTGGTGTCCACTGACCAGGACTATAGGTTACTGCTGATGTGCTGAGGACCGGACTGTGGATGGCCGGGTCATTGTGCTTGTTGTCCCCTGAACAGGACTATAGGTTACTGCTCATGTGCTGAGGATCGGACTGTGGATGGCCGGGTCATTGTGCTTGTTGTCCCCTGAACAGGACTATAGGTTACTGCTCATGTGCTGAGGATCGGACTGTGGATGGCCGGGTCATTGTGCTTGGTGTCCCCTGACCAGGACTATAAGTTACTGCTGATGTGCTGAGGATCGGACTGTGAATGGTCGGGTCATTGTGCTTGGTGTCCACTGACCAGGACTATAGGTTACTGCTGATGTGCTGAGGATCGGACAGTGGATGGCCGGGTCATTGTGCTTGGTGTCACAGGATCAGGACTATAGGTTACTGCTGATGTGCTGAGGATCGGACTGTGGATGGTCGGGTCATTGTGCTTGGTGTCCCCTAACCAGGACTATAGGTTACTGCTGATGTGCTGAGGATCGGACTGTGGATGGTCGGGTCATTGTGCTTGGGGTCCACTGACCAGGACTATAGGTTACTGCTGATGTGCTGAGGACCGGACTGTGGATGGCCGGGTCATTCTGCTTGCTGTCACTGGATCAGGACTATAGGTTACTGCTGATGTGCTGAGGATCGGACTGTGGATGGCCGGGTCATTGTGCTTCTGGTCCACTGACCAGGACTATAGGTTACTGCTGATGTGCTGAGGATCGGACTGTGGATGGCCGGGTCATTCTGCTTGTTGTCACTGGATCAGGACTATAGGTTACTGCTGATGTGCTGAGGATCGGACTGTGGATGGTCGGGTCATTGTGCTTGTTGTCCACTGACCAGGACTATAGGTTACTGCTGATGTGCTGAAGATTGGACTGTGGATGGCCGGGTCATTGTGCTTGGTGTCACCGGATCAGGACTATAGGTTACTGCTGATGTGCTGAGGATCGGACTGTGGATGGCCGGGTCATTGTGCTTGTTGTCCACTGACTAGGACTATAGGTTACTGCTAATGTGCTGAGGATCGGACTGTGGATGGCCGGGTCATTGTGCTTGGTGTCCCCTGACCAGGACTATAGGTTACTGCTAATGTGCTGAGGATCGGACTGTGGATGGCCGGGTCATTGTGCTTGGTTTCAACGGATCAGGACTATACGTTACTGCTGATGTGCTGAGGATCGGACTGCGGATGGCCGGGTCATTGTGCTTGGTGTCCCCTGACCAGGACTATAGGTTACTGCTAATGTGCTGAGGATCGGACTGTGGATGGCCGGGTCATTGTGCTTGGTTTCAACGGATCAGGACTATACGTTACTGCTGATGTGCTGAGGATTGGACTGTGGATGGCCGGGTCATTGTGCTTGGTTTCAACGGATCAGGACTATAGGTTACTGCTGATGTGCTGAGGATCGGACTGTGGATGGCCGGGTCATTGTGCTTGGTGTCCACTGACCAGGAATATAAGTTACTGCTGATGTGCTGAGGACCGGACTGTGGATGGCCGGGTCATTGTGCTTGGTGTCACCGGATCAGGACTATAGGTTACTGCTGATGTGCTGAGGACCGGACTGTGGATGGCCGGGTCATTGTGCTTGGTGTCACCGGATCAGGACTATAGGTTACTGCTGATGTGCTGAGGATCGTACTGTGGATGGCCGGGTCATTGTGCTTGGTGTCACCGAATCAGGACTATAGGTTACTGCTGATGTGCTGAGGATCGGACTGTGGATGGTCGGGTCATTGTGCTTGGTGTCACCGGATCAGGACTATAGGTTACTGCTGATGTGCTGAGGATCGGACTGTGGATGGCCGGGTCATTGTGCTTGGTGTCACCGGATCAGGACTATAGGTTACTGCTGATGTGCTGAGGATCGGACTGTGGATGGTCGGGTCATTGTGCTTGTTGTCCACTGACTAGGACTATAGGTTACTGCTGATGTGCTGAGGATCGGACTGTGGATGGCCGGGTCATTGTGCTTGGTGTCCCCTGACCAGGACTATAGGTTACTGCTGATGTGCTGAGGATCGGACTGTGGATGGCCGGGTCATTGTGCTTGGTGTCACCGGATCAGGACTATAGGTTACTGCTGATGTGCTGAGTATCGGACAGTGGATGGCCGGGTCATTGTGCTTGGTGTCACCGGATCAGGACTATAGGTTACTGCTGATGTGCTGAGTATCGGACTGTGGATGGTCGGGTCATTGTGCTTGGTGTCACCGGATCAGGACTATAGGTTACTGCTGATGTGCTGAGGATCGGACTGTGGATGGCCGGGTCATTGTGCTTGGAGTCACCGGATCAGGACTATAGGTTACTGCTGATGTGCTGAGGATCGGACTGTGGATGGTCGGGTCATTGTGCTTGTTGTCCACTGACCAGGACTATAGGTTACTGCTGATGTGCTGAGGATCGGACTGTGGATGGCCGGGTCATTGTGCTTGGTGTCCCCTGACCAGGACTAAAGGTTACTGCTGATGTGCTGAGGACCGGACTGTGGATGGCCGGGTCATTGTGCTTGTTGTCCACTGATCAGGACTATACATTACTGCTGATGTGCTCAGGATCGGACTGTGGATGGCCGGGTCATTGTGCTTGTTGTCTACTGACCAGGACTATAAGTTACTGCTGATGTGCTGAGGATCAGACTGTGGATGGCCGGGTCATTGTGCTTGCTGTCAACGGATCAGGACTATAGGTTACTGCTGATGTGCTGAGGATCGGACTGTGGATGGCCGGGTCATTGTGCTTGGTGTCACCGGATCAGGACTATAGGTTACTGCTGATGTGCTGAGGACCGGACTGTGGATGGCCGGGTCATTGTGCTTGGTGTCACCGGATCAGGACTATAGGTTACTGCTGATGTGCTGAGGATCGGACTGTGGATGGCCGGGTCATTGTGCTTGGTGTCACCGAATCAGGACTATAGGTTACTGCTGATGTGCTGAGGATCGGACTATGGATGGTCGGGTCATAGTGCTTGTTGTCCACTGACCAGGACTATAGGTTACTGCTGATGTGCTGAGGATCGGACTGTGGATGGCCGGGTCATTGTGCTTGGTGTCACCGGATTAGGACTATAGGTTAAAGCTGATGTGCTGAGTATCGGACAGTGGATGGTCGGGTCATTGTGCTTGGTGTCACCGGATCAGGAATATAGGTTAAAGCTGATGTGCTGAGGATCGGACTGTGGATGGTCGGGTCATTGTGCTTGGTGTCACCGGATCAGGACTATAGGTTACTGCTGATGTGCTGAGGATCGGACTGTGGATGGCCGGGTCATTGTGCTTGTTGTCCACTGACTAGGACTATAGGTTACTGCTGATGTGCTGAGGATCGGACTGTGGATGGTCGGGTCATTGTGCTTGGTGTCCACTGACCAGGACTAAAGGTTACTGCTGATGTGCTGAGGACCGGACTGAGGATGGCCGGGTCATTGTGTTTGTTGTCCACTGATCAGGACTATACGTTATTGCTGATGTGCTGAGGATCGGACTGCGGATGGCCGGGTCATTGTGCTTGTTGTCTACTGACCAGGACTATAGGTTACTGCTGATGTGCTGAGGATCGGACTGTGGATGGCCGGGTCATTGTGCTTGTTGTCTACTGACCAGGACTATAGGTTACTGCTGATGTGCTGAGGATCAGACTGTGGATGGCCGGGTCATTGTGCTTGGTGTCAACGGATCAGGACTATAGGTTACTGCTGATGTGCTGAGGATCGGACTGTGGATGGCCGGGTCATTGTGCTTGGTGTCCACTGACCAGGACTATAAGTTACTGCTGATGTGCTGAGGATCGGACTGTGGATGGCCGGGTCATTGTGCTTGGTGTCACCGGATCAGGACTATAGGTTACTGCTGATGTGCTGAGGACCGGACTGTGGATGGCCGGGTCATTGTACTTGGTGTCACCGGATCAGGACTATAGGTTACTGCTGATGTGCTGAGGATTGGACTGTGGATGGCCGGGTCATTGTGCTTGGTGTCACCGGATCAGGACTATAGTTTACTGCTGATGTGCTAAGGACCGGAATGTGGATGGCCGGGTCATTGTGCTTGGTGTCACCGGATCAGGACTATAGGTTACTGCTGATGTGCTGAGGACCGGACTGTGGATGGCCGGGTCATTGTGCTTGGTGTCACCGGATCAGGACTATAGGTTACTGCTGATGTGCTGAGGATCGGACTGTGGATGGTCGGGTCATTGTGCTTGTTGTCCACTGACCAGGACTATAGGTTACTGCTGATGTGCTGAGGATCGGACTGTGGATGGCCGGGTCATTGTGCTTGTTGTCCACTGACCAGGACTATAGGTTACTGCTGATGTGCTGAGAATCGGACTGTGGATGGTCGGGTCATTGTGCTTGGTGTCACCGGATCAGGACTATAGGTTACTGCTGATGTGCTGAGGACCGGACTGTGGATGGCCGGGTCATTGTGCTTGGTGTCACCGGATCAGGACTATAGGTTACCGCTGATGTGCTGAGGATCGGACTGTGGATGGCCGGGTCATTGTGCTTGTTCTCCACTGACCAAGACTATAGGTTACTGCTGATGTGCTGAGGATCGGACTGTGGATGGCCGGGTCATTGTGCTTGTTGTCTCCTGAACAGGACTATAGGTTACTGCTCATGTGCTGAGGATCGGATTGTGGATGGCCGGGTCATTGTGCTTGGTGTCACCGGATCAGGACTATAGGTTACTGCTGATGTGCTGAGGATCGGACTGTGGATGGTCGGGTCATTGTGCTTGGTGTCCACTGACCAGGACTATAGGTTACTGCTGATGTGCTGAGGATCGGACTGTGGATGGCCGGGTCATTGTGCTTGTTGTCCACTGACCAGGACTATAGGTTACTGCTGATGTGCTGAGGATCGGACTGTGGATGGCCGGGTCATTGTGCTTGGTGTCCCCTGACCAGGACTATAGGTTACTGCTGATGTGCTGAGGATCGGACTATGGATGGCCGGGTCATTGTGCTTGGTGTCACCGGATCAGGACTATAGGTTAAAGCTGATGTGCTGAGGATCGGACTGTGGATGGTCGGGTCATTGTGCTTGTTGTCCACTGACCGGGACTATAGGTTACTGCTGATGTGCTGAGGATCGGACTGTGGATGGCCGGGTCATTGTGCTTGGTGTCCACTGACCAGGACTATAGGTTACTGCTGATGTGCTGAGGACCGGACTGTGGATGGCCGGGTCATTGTGCTTGTTGTCCACTGACCGGGACTATAGGTTACTGCTGATGTGCTGAGGATCGGACTATGGATGGTCGGGTCATTGTGCTTGGTGTCCACTGACCAGGACTATAGGTTACTGCTGATGTGCTGAGGACCGGACTGTGGATGGCCGGGTCATTGTGCTTGTTGTCCCCTGAACAGGACTATAGGTTACTGCTCATGTGCTGAGGATCGGACTGTGGATGGCCGGGTCATTGTGCTTGTTGTCCCCTGAACAGGACTATAGGTTACTGCTGATGTGCTGAGGACCGGACTGTGGATGGCCGGGTCATTGTGCTTGTTGTCCCCTGAACAGGACTATAGGTTACTGCTCATGTGCTGAGGATCGGACTGTGGATGGCCGGGTCATTGTGCTTGTCCCCTGACCAGGACTATAGGTTACTGCTCATGTGCTGAGGATCGGACTGTGGATGGCCGGGTCATTGTGCTTGGTGTCCCCTGACCAGGACTATAGGTTACTGCTGATGTGCTGAGGATCGGACTGTGAATGGTCGGGTCATTGTGCTTGGTGTCCACTGACCAGGACTATAGGTTACTGCTGATGTGCTGAGGATCGGACTGTGGATGGTCGGGTCATTGTGCTTGGTGTCACCGGATCAGGACTATAGGTTACTGCTGATGTGCTGAGGACCAGACTGTGGATGGTCGGGTCATTGTGCTTGGTGTCCACTGACCAGGACTATAGGTTACTGCTGATGTGCTGAGGATCGGACTATGGATGGTCAGGTCATTGTGCTTGGTGTCCACTGACCAGGACTATAGGTTACTGCTGATGTGCTGAAGATTGGACTGTGGATGGCCGGGTCATTGTGCTTGTTGTCCACTGACCAGGACTATAGGTTACTGCTGATGTGCTGAGGATCGGACTGTGGATGGTCAGGTCATTGTGCTTGGTGTCCACTGACCAGGACTATAGGTTACTGCTGATGTGCTGAGGATCGGACAGTGGATGGCCGGGTCATTGTGCTTGGTGTCCACTGACCAGGACTATAAGTTACTGCTGATGTGCTGAGGACCGGACTGTGGATGGCCGGGTCATTGTGCTTGGTGTCCCCTGACCGGGACTATAGGTTACTGCTGATGTGCTGAGGATCGGACTGTGGATGGCCGGGTCATTGTGCTTGGTGTCCACTGACCAGGACTATAAGTTACTGCTGATGTGCTGAGGATCGGACTGTGGATGGCCGGGTCATTGTGCTTGGTGTCACCGGATCAGGACTATAGGTTACTGCTGATGTGCTGAGGACCGGACTGTGGATGGCCGGGTCATTGTACTTGGTGTCACCGGATCAGGACTATAGGTTACTGCTGATGTGCTGAGGATCGGACTGTGGATGGCCGGGTCATTGTGCTTGGTGTCACTGGATCAGGACTATAGGTTACTACTGATGTGCTGAGGATTGGACTGTGGATGGCCGGGTCATTGTGCTTGGTGTCACCGGATCAGGACTATAGTTTACTGCTGATGTGCTAAGGACCGGAATGTGGATGGCCGGGTCATTGTGCTTGGTGTCACCGGATCAGGACTATAGGTTACTGCTGATGTGCTGAGGACCGGACTGTGGATGGCCGGGTCATTGTGCTTGGTGTCACCGGATCAGGACTATAGGTTACTGCTGATGTGCTGAGGATCGGACTGTGGATGGTCGGGTCATTGTGCTTGGTGTCACCGGATCAGGACTATAGGTTACTGCTGATGTGCTGAGGACCGGACTGTGGATGGCCGGGTCATTGTGCTTGGTGTCACCGGATCAGGACTATAGGTTACCGCTGATGTGCTGAGGATCGGACTGTGGATGGCCGGGTCATTGTGCTTGTTCTCCACTGACCAGGACTATAGGTTACTGCTGATGTGCTGAGGATCGGACTGTGGATGGCCGGGTCATTGTGCTTGTTGTCTCCTGAACAGGACTATAGGTTACTGCTCATGTGCTGAGGATCGGATTGTGGATGGCCGGGTCATTGTGCTTGGTGTCACCGGATCAGGACTATAGGTTACTGCTAATGTGCTGAGGATCGGACTGTGGATGGCCGGGTCATTGTGCTTGGTGTCCACTGACCAGGACTATAGGTTACCGCTGATGTGCTGAGGATCGGACTGTGGATGGTCAGGTCATTGTGCTTGGTGTCCACTGACCAGGACTATAGGTTACTGCTGATGTGCTGAGGATCGGACTGTGGATGGTCGGGTCATTGTGCTTGTTGTCCACTGACCAGGACTATAGGTTACTGCTGATGTGCTGAGGATCGGACTGTGGATGGCCGGGTCATTGTGCTTGGTGTCCCCTGACCAGGACTATAGGTTACTGCTGATGTGCTGAGGATCGGACTATGGATGGTCGGGTCATTGTGCTTGGTGTCCACTGACCAGAACTATAGGTTACTGCTGATGTGCTGAGGATCGGACTATGGATGGTCGGGTCATTGTGCTTGGTGTCCACTGACCAGGACTATAGGTTACTGCTGATGTGCTGAGGATCGGGCTGTGGATGGTCGGGTCATTGTGCTTGGTGTCCACTGACCAGGACTATAGGTTACTGCTGATGTGCTGAGGATCGGGCTGTGGATGGCCGGGTCATTGTGCTTGGTGTCACCGGATCAGGACTATAGGTTACTGCTGATGTGCTGAGGATCGGACTGTGGATGGTCGGGTCATTGTGCTTGTTGTCCACTGACCGGGACTATAGGTTACTGCTGATGTGCTGAGGACCGGACTGTGGATGGCCGGGTCATTGTGCTTGTTGTCCACTGACCAGGACTATAGGTTACTGCTGATGTGCTGAGGATCGGACTGTGGATGGCCGGGTCATTGTGCTTGGTGTCCACTGACCAGGACTATAGGTTACTGCTGATGTGCTGAGGATCGGACTGTGGATGGCCGGGTCATTGTGCTTGTTGTCCCCTGAACAGAACTATAGGTTACTGCTGATGTGCTGAGGATCGGACTGTGGATGGCCGGGTCATTGTGCTTGGTGTCCACTGACCAGGACTATAGGTTACTGCTGATGTGCTGAGGATCGGACTGTGGATGGCCGGGTCATTGTGCTTGTTGTCCCCTGAACAGGACTATAGGTTACTGCTCATGTGCTGAGGATCGGACTGTGGATGGTCGGGTCATTGTGCTTGGTGTCCCCCGATCAGGACTATAGGTTACTGCTGATGTGCTGAGGATCGGACTGTGGATGGTCGGGTCATTGTGCTTGGTGTCCCCCGATCAGGACTATAGGTTACTGCTGATGTGCTGAGGATCGGACTGTGGATGGCCGGGTCATTGTGCTTGGTGTCCACTGACCAGGACTATAGGTTACTGCTGATGTGCTGAGGATCGGACTGTGGATGGCCGGGTCATTGTGCTTGGTGTCACCGAATCAGGACTATAGGTTACTGCTGATGTGCTGAGGATCAGACTGTGGATGGTCGGGTCATTGTGCTTGTTGTCCACTGACCAGGACTATAGGTTACTGCTGATGTGCTGAAGATTGGACTGTGGATGGCCGGGTCATTGTGCTTGGTGTCACCGGATCAGGACTATAGGTTACTGCTCATGTGCTGAGGATCGGACTGTGGATGGCCGGGTCATTGTGCTTGGTGTCACCGGATCAGGAATATAGGTTAAAGCTGATGTGCTGAGGATCGGACAGTGGATGATCGGGTCATTGTGCTTGGTGTCCCCTGACCAGGACTATAGGTTACTGCTGATGTGCTGAGGATAGGACTGTGGATGGTCGGGTCATGGTGCTTGGTGTCCACTGACCAGGACTATAGGTTACTGCTGATGTGCTGAGGATCGGACTGTGGATGGCCGGGTCATTGTGCTTGGTGTCCACTGACCAGGACTATAGGTTACTGCTGATGTGCTGAGGATCGGACTGTGGATGGTCGGGTCATTGTGCTTGGTGTCACCGGATCAGGACTATAGGTTACTGCTGATGTGCTGAGGACCAGACTGTGGATGGCCGGGTCATTGTGCTTGGTGTCCACTGACCAGGACTATAGGTTACTGCTGATGTGCTGAGGACCAGACTGTGGATGGCCGGGTCATTGTGCTTGGTGTCCACTGACCAGGACTATAGGTTACTGCTGATGTGCTGAGGATCGGACTGTGGAAGGTCGGATCATTGTGCTTGGTGTCCACTGACCAGGACTATAGGTTACTGCTGATGTGCTGAGGATCGGACTGTGGATGGTCGGGTCATTGTGCTTGGTGTCCACTGACCAGGACTATAGGTTACTGCTGATGTGCTGAGGATCGGACTGTGGATGGCCGGGTCATTGTGCTTGTTGTCCCCTGAACAGAACTATAGGTTACTGCTGATGTGCTGAGGATCGGACTGTGGATGGCCGGGTCATTGTGCTTGGTGTCCACTGACCAGGACTATAGGTTACTGCTGATGTGCTGAGGATCGGACTGTGGATGGCCGGGTCATTGTGCTTGTTGTCCCCTGAACAGGACTATAGGTTACTGCTCATGTGCTGAGGATCGGACTGTGGATGGTCGGGTCATTGTGCTTGGTGTCCCCCGATCAGGACTATAGGTTACTGCTGATGTGCTGAGGATCGGACTGTGGATGGTCGGGTCATTGTGCTTGGTGTCCCCCGATCAGGACTATAGGTTACTGCTGATGTGCTGAGGATCGGACTGTGGATGGCCGGGTCATTGTGCTTGGTGTCCACTGACCAGGACTATAGGTTACTGCTGATGTGCTGAGGATCGGACTGTGGATGGCCGGGTCATTGTGCTTGGTGTCACCGAATCAGGACTATAGGTTACTGCTGATGTGCTGAGGATCAGACTGTGGATGGTCGGGTCATTGTGCTTGTTGTCCACTGACCAGGACTATAGGTTACTGCTGATGTGCTGAAGATTGGACTGTGGATGGCCGGGTCATTGTGCTTGGTGTCACCGGATCAGGACTATAGGTTACTGCTCATGTGCTGAGGATCGGACTGTGGATGGCCGGGTCATTGTGCTTGGTGTCACCGGATCAGGAATATAGGTTAAAGCTGATGTGCTGAGGATCGGACAGTGGATGATCGGGTCATTGTGCTTGGTGTCCCCTGACCAGGACTATAGGTTACTGCTGATGTGCTGAGGATAGGACTGTGGATGGTCGGGTCATGGTGCTTGGTGTCCACTGACCAGGACTATAGGTTACTGCTGATGTGCTGAGGATCGGACTGTGGATGGCCGGGTCATTGTGCTTGGTGTCCACTGACCAGGACTATAGGTTACTGCTGATGTGCTGAGGATCGGACTGTGGATGGTCGGGTCATTGTGCTTGGTGTCACCGGATCAGGACTATAGGTTACTGCTGATGTGCTGAGGACCAGACTGTGGATGGCCGGGTCATTGTGCTTGGTGTCCACTGACCAGGACTATAGGTTACTGCTGATGTGCTGAGGACCAGACTGTGGATGGCCGGGTCATTGTGCTTGGTGTCCACTGACCAGGACTATAGGTTACTGCTGATGTGCTGAGGATCGGACTGTGGAAGGTCGGATCATTGTGCTTGGTGTCCACTGACCAGGACTATAGGTTACTGCTGATGTGCTGAGGATCGGACTGTGGATGGTCGGGTCATTGTGCTTGGTGTCCACTGACCAGGACTATAGGTTACTGCTGATGTGCTGAGGATCGGACTGTGGAAGGTCGGGTCATTGTGCTTGGTGTCCACTGACCAGGACTATAGGTTACTGCTGATGTGCTGAGGATCGGACTGTGGATGGTCGGGTCATTGTGCTTGTCCACTGACCAGGACTATAGGTTACTGCTGATGTGCTGAGGACCAGACTGTGGATGGCCGGGTCATTGTTCTTGTTGTCCACTGACCAGGACTATAGGTTACTGCTGAAGTGCTGAGGATCGGACTGTGGATGGTCGGGTCATTGTGCTTGGGGTCCACTGACCAGGACTATAGGTTACTGCTGATGTGCAGAGGATCGGACTGTGGATGGCTGGGTCATTGTGCTTGCTGTCACCGGATCAGGACTATAGGTTACTGCTGATGTGCTGAGGATCGGACTGGGGATGGTCGGGTCATTGTGCTTGTTGTCCACTGACCAGGACTATAGGTTACTGCTGATGTGCTGAGGATCGGACTGTGAATGGCCGGGTCATTGTGCTTGCTGTCACCGGATCAGGACTATAGGTTACTGCTGATGTGCTGAGGATCGGACTGTGGATGGCCAGGTCATTGTGCTTGGTGTCCACTGACCAGGACTATAGGTTACTGCTGATGTGCTGAGGATCGGACTGTGGATGGCCGGGTCATTGTGCTTGGTGTCCCCCGATCAGGACTATAGGTTACTGCTGATGTGCTGAGGATCGGACTGTGGATGGCCAGGTCATTGTGCTTGGTGTCCACTGACCAGGACTATAGGTTACCGCTGATGTGCTGAGGACCGGACTGTGGATGGTCGGGTCATGGTGCTTGGTGTCCACTGACCAGGACTATAGGTTACTGCTGATGTGCTGAGGATCGGACTGTGGATGGTCGGGTCATTGTGCTTGGTGTCCCCGGACCAGGACTATAGGTTACTGCTGATGTGCTGAGGATCGGACAGTGGATGGCCGGGTCATTGTGCTTGGTGTCCACTGACCAGGACTATAGGTTACTGCTGATGTGCTGAGGATCGGACTGTGGATGGTCGGGTCATTGTGCTTGGTGTCCCCCGATCAGGACTATAGGTTACTGCTGATGTGCTGAGGATCGGACTGTGGATGGTCGGGTCATTGTGCTTGGTGTCCCCCGATCAGGACTATAGGTTACTGCTGATGTGCTGAGGATCGGACTGTGGATGGTCGGGTCAATGTGCTTGGTGTCCCCCGATCAGGACTATAGGATACTGCTGATGTGCTGAGGATCGGACTGTGGATGGCCGGGTCATTGTGCTTGGTGTCACCGAATCAGGACTATAGGTTACTGCTGATGTGCTGAGGATCAGACTGTGGATGGTCGGGTCATTGTGCTTGTTGTCCACTGACCAGGACTATAGGTTACTGCTGATGTGCTGAAGATTGGACTGTGGATGGCCGGGTCATTGTGCTTGGTGTCACCGGATCAGGAATATAGGTTAAAGCTGATGTGCTGAGGATCGGACAGTGGATGGTCGGGTCATTGTGCTTGGTGTCACCGGATCAGGACTATAGGTTACTGCTGATGTGCTGAGGATCGGACTGTGGATGGCCGGGTCATTGTGCTTGGTGTCACCGGATCAGGACTATAGGTTAAAGCTGATGTGCTGAGTATCGGACAGTGGATGGTCGGGTCATTGTGCTTGGTGTCACCGGATCAGGACTATAGGTTACTGCTGATGTGCTGAGGATCGGACTGTGGATGGTCGGGTCATTGTGCTTGTTGTCCACTGACCAGGACTATAGGTTACTGCTGATGTGCTGAGGATCGGACTGTGGATGTCCGGGTCATTGTGCTTGTTGTCCACTGACCGGGACTATAGGTTACAGCTGATGTGCTGAGGACCGGACTGTGGATGGTCGGGTCATTGTGCTTGGTGTCCACTGACCAAGACTATAGGTTACTGCTGATGTGCTGAGGACCGGACTGTGGATGGCCGGGTCATTGTGCTTGGTGTCACCAGATCAGGACTATAGGTTACTGCTGATGTGCTGAGGACCGGACTGTGGATGGTCAGGTCATTGTGCTTGTTCTCCACTGACCAGGACTATAGGTTACTGCTGATGTGCTGAGGATCGGACTGTGGATGGCCGGGTCATTGTGCTTGTTGTCCACTGACCTGGAGTATAGGTTACCGCTGAGGATCGGACTGTGGATGGCCGGGTCATTGTGCTTGTTGTCCACTGACCAGGACTATAGGTTACTGCTGATGTGCTGAGGATCGGACTGTGGATGGCCGGGTCATTGTGCTTGTTGTCCACTGACCAGGACTATAGGTTACTGCTGATGTGCTGAGGATCGGACTGTGGATGGCCGGGTCATTGTGCTTGTTGTCCACTGACCAGGACTATAGGTTACTGCTCATGTGCTAAGGACCGGACTGTGGATGGCCGGGTCATTGTGCTTGGTGTCACCGGATCAGGACTATAGGTTACTGCTGATGTGCTGAGGATCGGACTGTGGATGGCCGGGTCATTGTGCTTGTTGTCCACTGACCAGGACTATAGGTTACTGCTGATGTGCTGAGGACCGGACTGTGGATGTTTTTGGAGCCCATAACGAGCGGCCTCCACTGAGAGGGAGATCAGTTAGGGACTAAAGGGTCAGAGACTAGTGAGACCACGGTCAGTTTACGCTATGGTGGACCTTTGGCCAGTGGTCGGCCTGTTGGTGGAGCGATACTGGATGGAGACGCCACTGCTCCTGCTGCTGACATTATTCACCATCGTTACTGCCTCCTATCTCTGCATTGTAATAAATGATAGAGGAGTTTAGGGGTCACTTCGTTTTGTTTTTATCGAGGTTGTCAATCCATGGCCACAATGATCCCCTGCCAGCAAAGACTTGGAGCCAATTAAGAGGTTGTCAGCAGCTTCGTCCCCGAGCGAGACACAGACGTTTGTAGCACAAGGTTCGGGGAGCGCAGCGGCGCTTGCCAGGAACAAGTTACTTCACGTAAGGAAACCAGAGCGAACGTTTGCCTAGAAGAAATATTCATGTCACGTAAAAACCCCACTATTAATCAAAAATCACATTAGAGGCGGCGGAACGAAGCGGAGTAATAATAGTGGCAGATAGCATCGCCCCGTAACTTGTCAGAGCCGTGGAGCTGCAGGGAGTCTATTGACTGCACTAATGGCCTCCATTATGTGACCGCGCTGATTTATTCCCAGCCGCTCCGCAGACATCAGACGTCTTTAATTGAAAGTGACTGATTACCCGGCAAAGCGACCGCGACTTACTGCAGAGAAACGTTCTCCTCCTCCGCTGATCCAGGGAGCCGCAGATTCATTCCTCACATTATTGTATCCGATTTACAGAATTATGAGATTGTGGCGTCGACAGTGAAAGTCCCATTAATCCATAATGTTCTCCATTACCAGCCCAGCACCGCGCACCAAAGAGGGTGGAGCTACAGTCTGTATGGAGCGACCGCGCACCAGAGGGCGGAGCAACAGTCTGTAAGGAGCGACCGCGCACCAAAGAGGGCGGAGCTAGTGTCTGTAAGGAGCGACCGTGCACCAATGAGGGCGGAGCTAGTGTCTGTAAGGAGCGACCGTGCACCAATGAGGGCGGAGCTAGTGTCTGTATGGAGCGACCGCGCACCAAAGAGGGTGGAGCTAGTGTCTGTAAGGAGCGACCGCGCACCAATGAGGGCGGAGCTAGTGTCTGTATGGAACGACCGCGCACCAATGAGGGCGGAGCTAGTGTCTGTATGGAGCGACCACACACCAATGAGGGCGGAGCTAGTGTATGTATGGAGCGACCGCGCATTAATGAGGGTGGAGCTAATGTCTGTGTGGAGCGATCACTCACCATTAAGGGCGGAGCTAGGGTCTGTATGGAGCGACCGCGCACCAATGAGGGCGGAGCTAGTGTCTGTATGGAGCAACCGCGCACCATTGAGGGCGGAGCTAGTGTCTGTATGGAGCGATCACTCACCATTGAGGGCAGAGCTAGTGTCTGTATGGAGCGACCGCACACCAATGAGGGCGGAGCTAGAGTCTGTGTGGCGCGACCACTCACCAATGAGGGCGGAGCTAGTGTCTGTATGGAGCGACCGCGCACCAACGAGGGCGGAGCTAGTGTTTGTATGGAGTGACCACTCACCAATTAGGGCGGAGCTAGTGTCTGTGTGGAGCGACCGTGCACAAATGAGGGCGGAGCTAGTGTCTTTGTGGAGCGACTGCACACCAATGAGAGCGGAGCTAGTGTCTGTATGGAGGGACCCCGCACCAATGAGGGCGGAGCTAGTGTCTGTATGGAGGGACCACTCACCAATGAGGGCGGAGCTAGTGTCTGTATGGAGCGACCGCGCACCAATGAGGGCGAACCTAGTGTCTATGGAGCGACCGCGCAATAAGGGCGGAGCTAGAGTCTGTGTGGAGCGACCGCGCACAATTGAGGGCGGAGCTAGTGTCTGTGTGGAGCGACCGCGCACAATTGAGGGCGGAGCTAGTGTCTGTGTGGAGCGACTACACACCAATGAGGGCGGAGCTAGTGTCTGTGTGGAACGACTACACCAATGAGGGCGGAGATAGTGTCTGTGTGGAGCGACCGCGCACAAATGAGGGCGGAGCTAGTGTCTGTATGGAGAGACCACTCACCAGTGAGGGCGGAGCTAATGTCTGTGTGGAAGGACTACACCAATGAGGGCGGAGCTAGAGTCTGGATGGAGCAAACGCGCACCAATGAGGGCGGAGCTAGTGTCTGTATGGAGCGACCGTGCACCAATGAGGGCGGAGCTAGAGTTTGGATGGAGCAACCGCGCACCAATGAGGGTGGAGCTAGTGTCTGTATGGAGCGACCACTCACCAATGAGGGCGGAGCTAGAGTCTGTATGGAGCGACCGCGCACCAATGAGGGCGGAGCTAGAGTCTGGATGGAGCAACCCCGCACCAATGAGGGCGGAGCTAGTGTCTGTATGGAGCGACCGCGCACCAATGAGGGCGGAGCTAGTGTCTGTATGGAGTGACCACTCACCAATGAGGGCGGAGCTAGAGTCTGGATGGAGCAACCGCGCACCAATGAGGGCGGAGCTAGTGTCTGTATGGAGCGACCCCGCACCAATGAGGGCGGAGCTAGAGTCTGGATGGAGCAACCCCGCACCAATGAGGGCGGAGCTAGTGTCTGTATGGAGCGACCACGCACCAATGAGGGCGGAGCTAGTGTCTGTATGGAGCGACCCCGCACCAATGAGTGCGGAGCTAGTGTCTGTATGGAGCGACCACACACCAATGAGGGCGGAGCTAGTGTCTGTATGGAGCGACCCCGCACCAATGAGGGCGGAGCTAGTGTCTGTATGGAGCGACCGCGCACCAATGAGTGCGGAGCTATTGTCTGTTTGGAGCGACCCCGCACCAATGAGTGCGGAGCTAGTGTCTGTATAGAGCGACCACACACCAATGAGGGCGGAGCTAGTGTCTGTATGGAGCGACCCCGCACCAATGAGGGCGGAGCTAGTGTCTGTATGGAGCGACCGCGCACCAATGAGTGCGGAGCTATTGTCTGTTTAGAGCGACCGCTCACCAATGAGGGCGGAGCTAGTGTCTGTATAGAGCGACCGCGCACCAATGAGGGCGGAGCTAGTGTCTGTATGGAGCGACCCCGCACCAATGAGGGCGGAGCTAGTGTCTGTATGGAGCGACCGCGCACCAATGAGTGCGGAGCTAGTGTCTGTATGGAGCGACCGCTCACCAATGAGGGAGGAGCTGGTGTCTGTATGGAGCAACCGCGCATTAATGAGGGTGGAGCTAGTGTCTGTATGGAGCGACCCCGCACCAATGAGTGCGGAGCTAGTGTCTGTATAGAGCGACCACACACCAATGAGGGCGGAGCTAGTGTCTGTATGGAGCGACCCCGCACCAATGAGGGCGGAGCTAGTGTCTGTATGGAGCGACCGCGCACCAATGAGTGCGGAGCTATTGTCTGTTTGGAGCGACCGCTCACCAATGAGGGCGGAGCTAGTGTCTGTATAGAGCGACCACTCACCAATGAGTGCGGAGCTAGTGTCTGTATAGAGCGACCACACACCAATGAGGGCGGAGCTAGTGTCTGTATGGAGCAACCGCGCATTAATGAGGGTGGAGCTAGTGTCTGTATGGAGCGACCACACACCAATGAGGGCGGAGCTGGTGTCTGTATGGAGCAACCACGCATTAATGAGGGTGGAGCTAGTGTCTGTATGGAGCGACCCCGCACCAATGAGTGCGGAGCTAGTGTCTGTATAGAGCGACCACACACCAATGAGGGCGGAGCTAGTGTCTGTATGGAGCGACCCCGCACCAATGAGGGCGGAGCTAGTGTCTTTATGGAGCGACCGCGCACCAATGAGTGCGGAGCTATTGTCTGTTTGGAGCGACCGCTCACCAATGAGGGCGGAGCTAGTGTCTGTATAGAGCGACCACACACCAATGAGGGCGGAGCTGGTATCTGTATGGAGCAACCGCGCACCAATGAGGGCGGAGCTAGTGTCTGTATGGAGCAACCACGCATTAATGAGGGTGGAGCTAGTGTCTGTATGGAGCGACCCCGCACCAATGAGGGCGGAGCTAGTGTCTGTATGGAGCGACCCCGCACCAATGAGGGCGGAGCTAGTGTCTGTATAGAGCGACCACACACCAATGAGGGCGGAGCTAGTGTCTGTATAGAGCGACCACACACCAATGAGGGCGGAGCTAGTGTCTGTATGGAGCGACCGCGCACCAATGAGGGCGGAGCTAGTGTCTGTATGGAGCGACCCCGCACCAATGAGTGCGGAGCTAGTGTCTGTATGGAGCGACCACACACCAATGAGGGCGGAGCTAGTGTCTGTATGGAGCGACCCCGCACCAATGAGGGCGGAGCTAGTGTCTGTATAGAGCGACCACACACCAATGAGGGCGGAGCTAGTGTCTGTATGGAGCGACCGCGCACCAATGAGGGCGGAGCTAGTGTCTGTATAGAGCTACCCCGCACCAATGAGTGCGGAGCTAGTGTCTGTATAGAGCGACCACACACCAATGAGGGCGGAGCTAGTGTCTGTATAGAGCGACCACTCACCAATGAGGGCGGAGCTCGTGTCTGTATGGAGCAACCGCGCATTAATGAGGGTGGAGCTAGTGTCTGTATGGAGCGACCCCGCACCAATGAGTGCGGAGCTAGTGTCTGTATAGAGCGACCGCGCACCAATGAGGGCGGAGCTAGTGTCTGTATGGAGCGACCGCGCACCAATGAGTGCGGAGCTAGTGTCTGTATGGAGCGACCGCTCACCAATGAGGGCGGAGCTGGTGTCTGTATGGAGCAACCGCTCATTAATGAGGGCGGAGCTAGTGTCTGTATAGAGCGACCACACACCAATGAGGGCGGAGCTGGTATCTGTATGGAGCAACCACGCATTAATGAGGGTGGAGCTAGTGTCTGTATGGAGCGACCCCGCACCAATGAGGGCGGAGCTAGTGTCTGTATGGAGCGACCCCGCACCAATGAGGGCGGAGCTAGTGTCTGTATAGAGCGACCACACACCAATGAGGGCGGAGCTAGTGTCTGTATGGAGCGACCGCGCACCAATGAGGGCGGAGCTAGTGTCTGTATAGAGCTACCCCGCACCAATGAGTGCGGAGCTAGTGTCTGTATAGAGCGACCACACACCAATGAGGGCGGAGCTCGTGTCTGTATGGAGCGACCCCGCACCAATGAGTGCGGAGCTAGTGTCTGTATAGAGCGACCGCGCACCAATGAGGGCGGAGCTAGTGTCTGTATTGAGCGACCGCGCACCAATGAGTGCGGAGCTAGTGTCTGTATAGAGCGACCGCGCACCAATGAGGGCGGAGCTAGTGTCTGTATGGAGCGACCCCGCACCAATGAGTGCGGAGCTAGTGTCTGTATAGAGCGACCGCGCACCAATGAGGGCGGAGCTAGTGTCTGTATGGAGCGACCGCGCACCAATGAGGGCGGAGCTAGTGTCTGTATGGAGCGACCGCTCATTAATGAGGGCGGAGCTACTGTCTGTATGGAGCGACCCCGCACCAATGAGTGCGGAGCTAGTGTCTGTATAGAGCGACCACACACCAATGAGGGCGGAGCTAGTGTCTGTATGGAGCGACCCCGCACCAATGAGGGCGGAGCTAGTGTCTGTATGGAGCGACCGCGCACCAATGAGTGCGGAGCTATTGTCTGTATGGAGCGACCGCTCATTAATGAGGGCGGAGCTAGTGTCTGTATGGAGCGACCGCGCACCAATGAGTGCGGAGCTAGTGTCTGTATGGAGCGACCGCTCATTAATGAGGGCGGAGCTACTGTCTGTATGGAGCGACCCCGCACCAATGAGTGCGGAGCTAGTGTCTGTATAGAGCGACCACACACCAATGAGGGCGGAGCTAGTGTCTGTATGGAGCGACCCCGCACCAATGAGGGCGGAGCTAGTGTCTGTATGGAGCGACCCCGCACCAATGAGGGCGGAGCTAGTGTCTGTATGGAGCAACCGCGCACCAATGAGTGCGGAGCTAGTGTCTGTATGGAGCGACCGCTCACCAATGAGGGCGGAGCTGGTGTCTGTATGGAGCAACCGCGCATTAATGAGGGCGGAGCTAGTGTCTGTATGGAGCGACCCCGCACCAATGAGGGCGGAGCTAGTGTCTGTATGGAGCGACCGCGCACCAATGAGTGCGGAGCTAGTGTCTGTATGGAGCGACCGCTCACCAATGAGTGCGGAGCTAGTGTCTGTATGGAGCAACCGCGCATTAATGAGGGTGGAGCTAGTGTCTGTATAGAGCTACCCCGCACCAATGAGTGCGGAGCTAGTGTCTGTATAGAGCGACCACACACCAATGAGGGCGGAGCTAGTGTCTGTATGGAGCGACCACTCACCAATGAGGGCGGAGCTGGTGTCTGTATGGAGCAACCGCGCATTAATGAGTGCGGAGCTAGTGTCTGTATAGAGCGACCACACACCAATGAGGGCGGAGCTAGTGTCTGTATGGAGCGACCGCGCACCAATGAGGGCGGAGCTGGTGTCTGTATGGAGCAACCGCGCATTAATGAGTGCGGAGCTAGTGTCTGTATGGAGCGACCGCTCACCAATGAGGGCGGAGCTAGTGTCTGTATAGAGCGACCACACACCAATGAGGGCGGAGCTAGTGTCTGTATGGAGCGACCCCGCACCAATGAGGGCGGAGCTGGTGTCTGTATGGAGCAACCGCGCATTAATGAGTGCGGAGCTAGTGTCTGTATGGAGCGACCCCGCACCAATGAGGGCGGAGCTAGTGTCTGTATGGAGCGACCGCGCACCAATGAGTGCGGAGCTATTGTCTGTATAGAGCGACCACACACCAATGAGGGCGGAGCTCGTGTCTGTATAGAGCGACCACTCACCAATGAGTGCGGAGCTAGTGTCTGTATAGAGCGACCACACACCAATGAGGGCGGAGCTGGTGTCTGTATGGAGCAACCGCGCATTAATGAGTGCGGAGCTAGTGTCTGTATGGAACGACCCCACACCAATGAGGGCGGAGCTAGTGTCTGTATGGAGCGACCACTCACCAATGAGGGCGGAGCTAGTGTCTGTATAGAGCGACCACTCACCAATGAGTGCGGAGCTAGTGTCTGTATGGAGCGACCGCACACCAATGAGGGCGGAGCTGGTGTCTGTATGGAGCGACCACTCACCAATGAGTGCGGAGCTAGTGTCTGTATGGAGCGACCACTCACCAATGAGGGCGGAGCTAGTGTCTGTATAGAGCGACCACACACCAATGAGGGCGGAGCTGGTGTCTGTATGGAGCAACCGCGCATTAATGAGTGCGGAGCTAGTGTCTGTATGGAACGACCCCACACCAATGAGGGCGGAGCTAGTGTCTGTATGGAGCGACCCCGCACCAATGAGTGCGGAGCTAGTGTCTGTATAGAGCGACCACACACCAATGAGGGCGGAGCTAGTGTCTGTATGGAGCGACCACACACCAATGAGTGCGGAGCTAGTGTCTGTATGGAGCGACCCCGCACCAATGAGTGCGGAGCTAGTGTCTGTATAGAGCGACCGCGCACCAATGAGGGCGGAGCTAGTGTCTGTATGGAGCGACCGCGCACCAATGAGGGCGGAGCTAGTGTCTGTATGGAGCGACCGCTCATTAATGAGGGCGGAGCTACTGTCTGTATGGAGCGACCCCGCACCAATGAGTGCGGAGCTAGTGTCTGTATAGAGCGACCACACACCAATGAGGGCGGAGCTAGTGTCTGTATGGAGCGACCCCGCACCAATGAGGGCGGAGCTAGTGTCTGTATGGAGCGACCGCGCACCAATGAGTGCGGAGCTATTGTCTGTATGGAGCGACCCCGCACCAATGAGTGCGGAGCTAGTGTCTGTATAGAGCGACCACACACCAATGAGGGCGGAGCTAGTGTCTGTATGGAGCGACCCCGCACCAATGAGGGCGGAGCTAGTGTCTGTATGGAGCGACCGCGCACCAATGAGTGCGGAGCTATTGTCTGTATGGAGCGACCGCTCATTAATGAGGGCGGAGCTAGTGTCTGTATGGAGCGACCGCGCACCAATGAGTGCGGAGCTAGTGTCTGTATGGAGCGACCGCTCATTAATGAGGGCGGAGCTACTGTCTGTATGGAGCGACCCCGCACCAATGAGTGCGGAGCTAGTGTCTGTATAGAGCGACCACACACCAATGAGGGCGGAGCTAGTGTCTGTATGGAGCGACCCCGCACCAATGAGGGCGGAGCTAGTGTCTGTATGGAGCGACCGCGCACCAATGAGTGCGGAGCTATTGTCTGTATGGAGCGACCGCTCATTAATGAGGGCGGAGCTAGTGTCTGTATGGAGCGACCGCGCACCAATGAGGGCGGAGCTAGTGTCTGTATGGAGCGACCGCTCATTAATGAGGGCGGAGCTAGTGTCTGTATGGAGCGACCACACACCAATGAGTGCGGAGCTAGTGTCTGTATGGAGCGACCGCTCATTAATGAGGGCGGAGCTACTGTCTGTATGGAGCGACCCCGCACCAATGAGTGCGGAGCTAGTGTCTGTATAGAGCGACCACACACCAATGAGGGCGGAGCTAGTGTCTGTATGGAGCGACCCCGCACCAATGAGGGCGGAGCTAGTGTCTGTATGGAGCGACCCCGCACCAATGAGGGCGGAGCTAGTGTCTGTATGGAGCAACCGCGCACCAATGAGTGCGGAGCTAGTGTCTGTATGGAGCGACCGCTCACCAATGAGGGCGGAGCTGGTGTCTGTATGGAGCAACCGCGCATTAATGAGGGCGGAGCTAGTGTCTGAATGGAGCGACCCCGCACCAATGAGGGCGGAGCTAGTGTCTGTATGGAGCGACCGCGCACCAATGAGTGCGGAGCTAGTGTCTGTATGGAGCGACCGCGCATTAATGAGGGTGGAGCTAGTGTCTGTATAGAGCGACCACACACCAATGAGGGCGGAGCTAGTGTCTGTATAGAGCGACCACACACCAATGAGGGCGGAGCTGGTGTCTGTATGGAGCAACCACACACCAATGAGGGCGGAGCTGGTGTCTGTATGGAGCAACCGCGCATTAATGAGTGCGGAGCTAGTGTCTGTATAGAGCGACCACACACCAATAAGGGCGGAGCTAGTGTCTGTATGGAGCGACCGCGCACCAATGAGGGCGGAGCTGGTGTCTGTATGGAGCGACCGCGCACCAATGAGTGCGGAGCTAGTGTCTGTATGGAGCAACCGCGCATTAATGAGGGTGGAGCTAGTGTCTGTATAGAGCGACCACACACCAATGAGGGCGGAGCTAGTGTCTGTATAGAGCGACCACACACCAATGAGGGCGGAGCTGGTGTCTGTATGGAGCAACCACACACCAATGAGGGCGGAGCTGGTGTCTGTATGGAGCAACCGCGCATTAATGAGTGCGGAGCTAGTGTCTGTATAGAGCGACCACACACCAATAAGGGCGGAGCTAGTGTCTGTATGGAGCGACCGCGCACCAATGAGGGCGGAGCTGGTGTCTGTATGGAGCAACCGCGCATTAATGAGTGCGGAGCTAGTGTCTGTATGGAGCGACCGCTCACCAATGAGTGCGGAGCTAGTGTCTGTATGGAGCAACCGCGCACCAATGAGTGCGGAGCTAGTGTCTGTATAGAGCGACCACACACCAATGAGGGCGGAGCTAGTGTCTGTATAGAGCGACCACACACCAATGAGGGCGGAGCTGGTGTCTGTATGGAGCAACCACACACCAATGAGGGCGGAGCTGGTGTCTGTATGGAGCAACCGCGCATTAATGAGTGCGGAGCTAGTGTCTGTATAGAGCGACCACACACCAATGAGGGCGGAGCTAGTGTCTGTATGGAGCGACCGCGCACCAATGAGGGCGGAGCTGGTGTCTGTATGGAGCAACCGCGCATTAATGAGTGCGGAGCTAGTGTCTGTATAGAGCGACCACACACCAATGAGGGCGGAGCTAGTGTCTGTATGGAGCGACCGCACACCAATGAGGGCGGAGCTAGTGTCTGTATAGAGCGACCACACACCAATGAGGGCGGAGCTAGTGTCTGTATAGAGCGACCACACACCAATGAGGGCGGAGCTGGTGTCTGTATGGAGCAACCGCGCATTAATGAGTGCGGAGCTAGTGTCTGTATGGAGCGACCCCGCACCAATGAGGGCGGAGCTAGTGTCTGTATGGAGCGACCGCGCACCAATGAGTGCGGAGCTATTGTCTGTATAGAGCGACCACACACCAATGAGGGCGGAGCTCGTGTCTGTATAGAGCGACCACTCACCAATGAGTGCGGAGCTAGTGTCTGTATAGAGCGACCACACACCAATGAGGGCGGAGCTGGTGTCTGTATGGAGCAACCGCGCATTAATGAGTGCGGAGCTAGTGTCTGTATGGAACGACCCCACACCAATGAGGGCGGAGCTAGTGTCTGTATGGAGCGACCACTCACCAATGAGGGCGGAGCTAGTGTCTGTATAGAGCGACCACTCACCAATGAGTGCGGAGCTAGTGTCTGTATGGAGCGACCGCACACCAATGAGGGCGGAGCTGGTGTCTGTATGGAGCGACCACTCACCAATGAGTGCGGAGCTAGTGTCTGTATGGAGCGACCACTCACCAATGAGGGCGGAGCTAGTGTCTGTATAGAGCGACCACTCACCAATGAGTGCGGAGCTAGTGTCTGTATAGAGCGACCACACACCAATGAGGGCGGAGCTGGTGTCTGTATGGAGCAACCGCGCATTAATGAGTGCGGAGCTAGTGTCTGTATGGAACGACCCCACACCAATGAGGGCGGAGCTAGTGTCTGTATGGAGCGACCCCGCACCAATGAGTGCGGAGCTAGTGTCTGTATAGAGCGACCACACACCAATGAGGGCGGAGCTAGTGTCTGTATGGAGCGACCCCGCACCAATGAGGGCGGAGCTATTGTCTGTTTGGAGCGACCGCTCACCAATGAGTGCGGAGCTCGTGTCTGTATAGAGCGACCACACACCAATGAGGGCGGAGCTAGTGTCTGTATGGAGCAACCGCGCATTAATGAGGGTGGAGCTAGTGTCTGTATGGAGCGACCACACACCAATGAGGGCGGAGCTGGTGTCTGTATGGAGCAACCACGCATTAATGAGGGTGGAGCTAGTGTCTGTATGGAGCGACCCCGCACCAATGAGTGCGGAGCTAGTGTCTGTATAGAGCGACCACACACCAATGAGGGCGGAGCTAGTGTCTGTATGGAGCGACCGCGCACCAATGAGTGCGGAGCTATTGTCTGTTTGGAGCGACCGCTCACCAATGAGTGCGGAGCTCGTGTCTGTATAGAGCGACCACACACCAATGAGGGCGGAGCTAGTGTCTGTATGGAGCAACCGCGCATTAATGAGGGTGGAGCTAGTGTCTGTATGGAGCGACCACACACCAATGAGGGCGGAGCTGGTGTCTGTATGGAGCAACCACGCATTAATGAGGGTGGAGCTAGTGTCTGTATGGAGCGACCCCGCACCAATGAGTGCGGAGCTAGTGTCTGTATAGAGCGACCACACACCAATGAGGGCGGAGCTAGTGTCTGTATGGAGCGACCCCGCACCAATGAGGGCGGAGCTAGTGTCTGTATAGAGCGACCACACACCAATGAGGGCGGAGCTAGTGTCTGTATGGAGCGACCGCGCACCAATGAGGGCGGAGCTAGTGTCTGTATGGAGCGACCCCGCACCAATGAGTGCGGAGCTAGTGTCTGTATAGAGCGACCACACACCAATGAGGGCGGAGCTAGTGTCTGTATGGAGCGACCGCGCACCAATGAGGCTGGAGCTAGTGTCTGTATGGAGCGACCACTCACCAATGAGGCTGGAGCTAGTGTCTGTATGGAGCGACCCCGCACCAATGAGGGCGGAGCTAGTGTCTGTATAGAGCGACCACACACCAATGAGGGCGGAACTAGTGTCTGTATGGAGCGACCGCGCACCAATGAGGGCGGAGCTAGTGTCTGTATAGAGCTACCCCGCACCAATGAGTGCGGAGCTAGTGTCTGTATAGAGCGACCACACACCAATGAGGGCGTTGCTCGTGTCTGTATGGAGCAACCGCGCATTAATGAGGGTGGAGCTAGTGTCTATGTGGAGCGATCTCTCACCATTAAGGGCGGAGCTAGAATCTGTATGGAGCGACCGCGCACCAATGAGGGCGGAACTAGTGTCTGCATGGAGGAACCGCGCACCAATGAGGGTGGAGCAAGTGTCTGTGTGGAACGACCGCACACTATTAAGGGCGGAGCTAGTGTCTGTATGGAGCGATCACTCACCATTGAGGGCGGAGCTAGTGTTTGTATGGAGCGACCGCACACCAATGAGGGCGGAGCTAGTGTCTATATGGAGCGACTGCGCACCAATGAGGGCGGAGCTAGAGTCTGTGTGGAGCGACCACTCACCAATGATGGCGGAGCTCGTGTCTGTATGGAGCGACCACTCGCCATTGAGGGCGGAGCTAGTGTCTGTATGGAGTGACCGCGCACCAATGAGGGCGGAGCTAGTGTCTATATGGAGCGACCGCGCAATAATAAGGGCGGAGCTAGTGTCTGTATGGAGTGACCGCGCACCAATGTAGGCGGAGCTAGAGTCTGTTTGGAGTGACCACTCACCAATGAGGGCGGAGATAGTGTCTGTATGGAGCGACCGCGCAATAAGGGCGGAGCTAGTGTCTGTATGGAGTGACCGCGCACCAATGAGGGTGGAGCTTGTGTCTGTATGGAGCGACCGCGCACCAAAGAGGGCGGAGCTAGTGTCTGTATGGAGCAACCGCAACAATGAGGGCGGAGCTAGTGTCTGTATGGAGTGACCCCACACCAATGAGGGCAGAGCTAGTGTCTGTTTGGAGGGACCACTCACCAATGAGGGCGGACCTAGTTGTTGTGGACCTGGTGGTTAGGAGCACCCAGAACGACCTGATGGTTAAACTCCCACAGGACAAGCTCTGGGAAGTGGGAGCTCTGCCGACCACAACCCCTAATCCTATCACACAACTAGAAATAGCCGTGGAGCGTACCTAACACGACCTAGACGCCTCTTCACAGCCTAAGAGCTAACTAGCCCTAAAGATAGAAAATAAAGCCTACCTTGCCTCAGAGAAATTCCCCAAAGGAAAAGGCAGCCCCCCACATATATTGACTGTGAGATAAGATGAAAGTCACAAACACAGAAATGAAACAGGTTTTAGCAAAGGGAGGCCAGACTTACTAAACAGACTGAGGATAGGAAAGGTATCTTTGCGGTCAGCAAAAAACCCTACAAAAGACCACGCAGAGTGTGCAAAAAGACCTCCGCACCGACTCACGGTGCGAAGGTGCCACTCTGCATCCCAGAGCTTCCAGCTAGCAGGGCAAGATCATGATAGCCAGCTGGACAAGGAAACAATGAACAAATAAATAACTAGCAGGGACTTAGCTTCTGCTGGAGTAGACAGGTCACCAGAAAGATCCAAGAGCGAACTGAACCAGTACAAGAACATTGACAGCTGGCATGGAGTAACGATCTGAGTGGAGTTAAATAGAGCAGCCAGCCAACGAATAAACTACGTCACCTGTGGAAGGAACCTCAGAAGCAGTAGCTCCACTCACAGCCACCAGAGGGAGACCATGGACAGAACTCGCCGAAGTACCATTCACGACCACAGGAGGGAGTTCGATAACAGAATTCACAACACCTAGTGTCTGTATGGAGCAACCGCACACCAATGAGGGCGGAGCTAGTGTCTGTATGGAACGACCGCGCAATAAGGGCGGAGCTAGAGTCTGTGTGGAACGACCGCGCACAAATGAGGGCGGAGCTAGTGTCTGTATGGAGCGACCGCGCAATAAGGGCGGAGCTAGAGTCTGTGTGGAGCGACTACACACCAATGAGGGCGGAGCTAGTGTCTGTATGGAGCGACCGCGCAATAAGGGCGGAGCTAGTGTCCGTGTGGAGCGACTACACACCAATGAGGGGGGAGCTAGTGTCTGTGTGGAACGACTATACCAATGAGGGCGGAGCTAGTGTCTGTGTGGAGCGACTGCACACCAGTGAGGGCGGAGCTAGTGTCTGGAGAGACCCCGCACCAATGAGGGCGGAGCTAGTGTCTGTATGGAGTGACCCCGCATCAATGAGGGCGGAGCTAGTGTCTGTATGGAGTGACCGCGCACCAATGAGGGCGGAGCTAGTGTGTATGGAGCGACCGCGCAATAATAAGGGCAGAGCTAGAGTCTGTATAGAGCGACCCCGCACCAATGAGGGTGGAGCTAGTGTTTGTATGGAGTGACCCCGTACCAGTGAGGGCGGAGCTAGTGTCTGTAAGGCCGGCGTCACACTAGCGACTTTTACGGACTTATGAGCGCAGAAAATACGTCCGTAAAACTCGCCTAACAAACGTCCCAATTATTCTCTATGCCCCTGCTCCTATCTGCCGTATTTTACTGATCTGTATTATACGGCTTTCTACGGCCGTAGAAAATCGCAGCATGCTGCGTTTGTCACCGTATTGCGCAAAAAAAAAAATCGCCAATGAAAGTCTATGGAAGCCCCAAAAATACGGATTACACACGGACCAGCAGTGTGACTTGCGAGAAATACGCAGCGGTGTTACAGAGAAAAGCCGGCAATTCAGTGCGGTGTACAGTAAAATCACACTTACAGCTTACAATAGAATAGGTAGAATAAATGTGTACACATAGAATAGGTATATATATATATACTAGATTGTGGCCCGATTCTAACGCATCGGGTATTCTAGAATATGCATGTCCATGTAGTATATGGACAATGATGATTCCAGAATTCGCGGCACACTGTGCCCGTCGCTGATTGGTCGAGGCAACCTTTATGACATCATCGTCGCCATGGCAACCATTATGACATCTACGTCGATACTGTGCCCGTCGCTGAATCAGAAACGTGAGATGTCTACGTCATTTATGACATCATCGTCGCTGTGCCCATTGCTGATTGGTCGAGGCCTGGCGGCCTCGACCAATCAGAGACGCGGGATTTCTACGTCGATGCTGTGCCGGTCTCTGATTGGTCGAGGCCTGGTGGCCTCGACCAATCAGAGAGCCGGGATTTCCAGGACAGACAGACAGAAAGACAGACAGACAGACGGAAAAACCCTTAGGCAATTATATATATAGATATGTCAGTGAGACACATATATATATATATTAACTAGCTGAAGAGCCCGGCGTTGCCTGGGCATAGTAAATATCTGTGGTTAGTTATAGCACCTCACTTCTCTTATTTTCCCATCACGCCTCTCATTTTCCCAATCACATCTTTCATTTTCCCCCTCACATCTCTCATTTTCTCCCTCACTCCTCTCATTCCCCCCTAACACTTGTCATTTCAACCTCACATCTGTCATTTTCCGATCACTCCACTATTTTCCCTCACTCCTCTCATTTTGCACTCACACCTTTTCATTTTCACCTCACACCTCTCATTTTCACCTCAGTATATACATGTTTGTCATCTCCCTTATATATAGTATACACCTGTATGTCATCTCCTGTATATAGTATATACCTGTATGTCATCTCCCCTGTATATAGTATATACCTGTATGTCATCTCCTATATATAGTATATACCTGTATGTCATCTCCTTCTATATATAGTATATACCTGTATGTCATCTCCTCCTGTATATAGTATATACCGGTGTGTCATCTCCCCTGTATATAGTATATATCTGTGTGTCATCTCCTCCTGTATATAGTATATACCTGTATGTCATCTTCTATATATAGCATATACCTGTATGTCATCTCCTCCTGTATATAGTATATACCTGTAGGTAATCTGCTCCTGTATATAGTATATACCTGTGTGTCATCTCCTCCTGTATTTAGTATATACCTGTATGTCATCTCCTCCTGTATATAGTATATAACTGTATGTCATCTCCTCCTGTATATAGTATATACCTGTGTGTTATCTCTCCTGTATATAGTATATATCTGTGTGTCATCTCCCCTGTATATAGTATATACCTGTGTGATCTCCTGTATTAGACCTCGTTAACACGTTATTTGCTCAGTATTTTTACCTCAGTATTTGTAAGATAAATTGGCAGCCTGATAAATCCCCAGCCAACAGGAAGCCCTCCCCCTGGCAGTATATATTAGCTCACACATACACATAATAGACAGGTCATGTGACTGACAGCTGCCGTATTTCCTATATGGTACATTTGTTGCTATTGTAGTTTGTCTACTTATTAATCAGATTTTTATTTTTGAAGGATAATACCAGACTTGTGTGTGTTTTAGGGCGAGTTTCGTTTGTCAAGTTGTGTGTGTTGAGTTGTGTGTGGCGACATGCATGTAGCGACTTTTGTGAGATGAGTTTTGTGTGGCAACATGCATGTGGCAACTTTTTGTGTGTCGAGTTACATGTGACAGGTTAGTGTAGCAAGTTGTGTGCAGCAAGTTTTGCACATGGCGAGTTTTGCGCGTGGCGAGTTTTATGTGTGGTGCCTTTTGAGTATGTGCAAGTTTTCTGCGAGGCAACTTTTGCATGTGTTGCAAATTTTGTGCATGTGGCAATTTTTCCGCGTGTGCAAGTTTTGCGTGTGGTGAGTTTTCCATGAGGTGAATTTTGCACTTGTGGCGAGTTTTGCGTGAGCCTAGTTTTTGCATGTGGTGAGTTTTGCGCGTGGTGAGTTTTGAGCGGCGACTTTTGTGTTTCGACTTTTATGTGGCGAGGTTGGTGTATGTGTGGTGAAATGTGTGCTGAGGGTGGTATATGTGTTCAAGCACGTGGTAGTGTGTGGCGCATTTTGTGTGTATTTATACCCCCGTGTGTGGTGAGTATCCCATGTCGGGGCCCCACCTTACCATCTGTACGGTATATACTCTTTGGCGCCATCGCTCTCATTCTTTAAGTCCCCCTTGTTCACATCTCGCAGCTGTCAATTTGCCTCCAACACTTTTCCTTTCACTTTTCCCCATTATGTAGATAGGGGAAAAATATTTTGGTGAATTGGAAAGCGCGGAGTTAAAATTTCACCTCACAACATAGCCTATGACGCTCTCAGGGTCCAGACGTGTGACTGTGCAAAATTTTGTGGCTGTAGCTGCGACGGTGCAGATGCCAATCCCGGACATACACATACATTGTATGTGTTGCCGCCGCCGCCGGTGCGAGTGCCGGGCCCGTGCGGCCGGCCGCCGTGCCCCTGCCGTGCCGTCACTCTCGATCACTGAGGACACTGCCCATGCCGTGCCGGGAGCCCCCCCGGACCCGGTGGGCAGAGAGAGGGGGCCCGCATCGGGCCCCGTCTCATCTGCTCACCGGGCCCCTAGCGGCGCTGCCTGCGTCGGTTAGTTTCCTATTGCCGTGCGGGCGCGCCCGCACGGCAATAGTTAACGTCGGCCGCAGGCGCAGCGCACACGTCGCCGGCGTCTGACGTCATTGTCAGTCGCCGGCGAGTGCGCGCTGCTGGAGGGGAGGGAGCTCACCGCCTGGATCGTTGGTAAGGTGAGGACTGGAGAATTTTTTTTTTTTTAATAATCTGAGTGGAGATATAATAAATATAACGGTGGAGAAGTCGGGAGTGGGGGTGATTGGGGGTGTGTGATTGGGGGGGGGGTGGCAGGTGCAGAATGCTGGGACGGAGCAGGAGGACACAGTCTGGGACTGGGGCAGTCTGATATCTGGACACACTGGGTCTCGGGGGGCAATGATGCTGGAGGAGGAGGGGACACAGTCGGGACTGGGGGGGCCTCAAATGATTGCTATTTCTGGACACTGGGGCCTGGTGGGGGGCAATGCAGGAGACACTGGGGGGGGGGGGAATGCTGGAGGACACAGTCTGGGGACTGGCTGAGCTGTGGGCAGATGATTGCTGGACATACTGGTCACGGTGCAATGATGCTGGAGGAGGAGGACACAGTCGGGACTGGGGCCTGGGGCCTCAAATGATTGCATTGCTATTGCTGGACACACTGGGGGGGGCAATGCAGGAGACACTGGGGGGGAAATGCTGAAGGACACAGTCTGGGGACTGGCTGGGCAGATGATTGCTGGACATACTGGTGCAATGATGCTGGAGGAGGAGGACACAGTCGGGACTGGGGGCCTCAAATGATTGCATTGCTATTGCTGGACACTGGGGGGGGGGGGGGCAATGCAGGAGACACTGGGGGGGAAATGCTGGAGGACACAGTCTGGGGACTGGCTGGGCAGATGATTGCTGGACATACTGGGGCAATGCTGGAGGAGGACACAGTCTGGGGCAGATGATTGCTGGAGACACTGACTGGGGCAATGCTGGAGCCTGAGGACACAGTCTGGCTGGGGCAGATGATTGCTGGACATACTGGGGCATATTGCTGGACAGGACACACTGGGGGCAATGCTGGACATACTGGGGCAGATTGCTGGATACACTGTGTGGAGGTAATATGCTGGACACACTGGGGGTAATATGCTGGCCACACTGGGGCAGATTGTTGAACATACTGTCATGGGACAGGATGGAGACAGATGGGGCAGGATGGGTAAATCATATGGGGCAGGATGGATACTCATGAGTGCAGGATGCGAGAATATATTGCAGGAGCCAGGAATGAGATAAACGGGGTCAGGGTGGGGAATATTATTTCCGTAGGGGCTAATTAAGGGATATTATTACTGCAGTGATGTATTTATTTTATTTTTTGCGTATACTTTTTTTAAATGGGGGGGCGGTCCTGTTACTGTGCAGAGTGACACTATATTGCCTTTTTTTCTTCATGTGGTGTAATGTTGAAATTGTGAAAATTTAAGTAATGTGTTCTGCAAGCGGAGCTCGAGATAACTGTTATTTCCTGCAGAAACAACAAACAAGCCCTGGCTGGAAGAAATGATGGCGGTCTGTGCTTCATGACAGATGAAGGACTTCACCGCTAGAGACGTCACTGGTGAGTCAGTGTTATCTATACACTGACACTATACACTGTAAACCAGGGGTGTCAAACTGCATTCGTCGAGGGCCTCAGCTCAGACCGTGCGTGTTTTCAAGATTTCCTTTGCGTTACACAAGGCGCTGGGATCATTCTGTGCAGGTGATTAAATTATCACCTGTGCAATACAAGGAAATCCTGAAAACATGACCTGTTTGCGGCCCTCGAGGAATGCAGTTTGACACCCCTGCTGTAAACCATATACAGAGCTCCTGTGTATAATGTCGCCAGTGATCGCTGTATAACCTCTACACAGACACTGCATACCAATTACAGATCTCCTGTGAATACTGGCAGTTATGGTGACAGTATTTTGTTTTTTTATTTATTTCTGTCAGGATTGTAGTATTCAGTCACTATGTGGTGGTAATATGTGGTCTGGAAATGGTGTTGTGGTATTTGTCCCTTGTGTGTGCTATTTGGTCACCAAGTGGTGGTAATATGTGCTCTTGACATGGTGTAGCGGTATTTGTTCCTTGTATGTGATATTATTCGGTCACTGGTGGTAATATGTGGTCTGGCATTTGTTCCTTGTGTGTGATATAATTTGATCACTGTGGTTGTAATTTGTGGTCTGGTCATGGTGCGGTGCTATTTGTTCCTTGTATGTGATATTATTGGTCAAAATATACCTAAATTGTATTGCAGATTTTAACAAATATTTAATAGGTTACAGTAGAGTAGGACCCGGCCATTTTTCTGGAATAATCTGGCTCGGGTATGTCACATGACCCCCGTCACATGACCCCCGTCACATGACCCCCGTCACATGATCCGGGGGGCCCACAGTGTCTGAACAGCCCGGGGCCCTGGCTACCCTTAATCCACCCCTGATACACATACACACATTCAGCTTTATATAGTAGATATTTCATCCAGCGCGATATAGCAGAAAGCCAGTAATTCAATTGCCGGCTTTTGCTAGAACGGCCAAATTTTGCACATACACACTACTAACATTAGTAGTGTGGAACATGCAAAAAAAAAGGTGATATGAGATGGTTTACTGTATGTAATCATGTGTCATATCATGTCGGGTTTAGGAAGGAGAAAGCAAAAGCCGGCAATTGAATTATCAGCTATTCTGCTATATCGCGCTGTATGAAGTAATAATATATATACATATATGTGTCTACTGACTATATATATATATATATATATGTATATATGTATATATATATATATACATATATATATATATATATATATATATATATATATATATACAGAATATATATATATATATATTTTTTTTTTACACATGGATCCCTTGTACAGCCGTATGTCGGTTTTGCAAGCCTGCGAGAAAATCTCGCAGTACGGATGACATACGGATTACATACGGAGGATGCCATGCGCAAAATACGCTGACACACCCTGCCTACGGAGGAGATACGGACCACTATTTTGGGGACTTTTCAGCGTATTACGGCCGTAATATACGGACCGTATTGTCTTACGCTGAGTGTGACTCCAGCCTAAGGAGTGACCACTCACAAATGAGGGCGGAGCTAGTGTCTGTATGGAGCAACGACTCACCAATGAGGGCGGAGCTAGTGTCTGTATGGAGCGACCGCGCACCAATGAGGGCGGAGCTAGTGTCTGTATGGAGCGACCGCGCACCAATGAGGGCGGAGCTAGGGACTGCATGGAGCGACTGCTCACCAATGAGGGCGGAGCTAGTGTCTGTATGGAGCGACCGCGCACCAATGAGGGTGGAGCGAGTGTCTGCATGGAGTGACCACTCACCAGTGAGGGCGGAGCTAGTGTCTGCATGGAGTGACCACTCACCAATGAGGGCGGAGCTAGGGACTGCATGGAGCGACTGCTCACCAATGAGGGCGGAGCTAGGGACTGCATGGAGCGACCGCGCACCAGTGAGAGCGGAGCTAGTGTCTGTATGGAGCGACCACACACCAATGAGGGCGGAGCTAGTGTCTGTATGGAGCGACCACACACCAATGAGGGCGGAGATAGTGTATATGGAGCGACCGGGCACCAATCAGGGCGGAGCTAGTGTCTGTGGAGCGATGGTGCAACAATGAGGGCGGAGCTAGTGTCTGGAGCGACTGCGCACCAATGAGGGCGGAGCTAGTGTCTGTATGGAGCAACCGCGCACCAATGAGGGCGGAGCTAGTGTCTGTATAAAACAACTGCGCACCAATGAGGGCGGAGCTAGTGTCTGGAGCGACCGCGCACCAATGACGGCAGAGCTAGTGTCTGTATGGAGCGACCACTCACCAATGAGTGCGGAGCTAGTGTCTGTATGGAGCGACCGTGCACCAATGAGGGTGGAGCTAGTGTCTGTATGGAGCGACCACTCACCAATGAGGCTGGAGCTAGTGTCTGTATGGAGCGACCACTCACCAATGAGGCTGGAGCTAGTGTCTGTATGGAGCGACCCCGCACCAATGAGGGCGGAATTAGTGTGTGTATGGAATGACCCCTCACCAATGAGGGCGGAGCTAGTGTCTGCATGGAGCGACTGCGCACCAATGAGGGCGGAATTAGTGTGTGTATGGAATGACCCCTCACCAATGAGGGCGGAGCTAGTGTCTGCATTTAGCGACCACGTACCTATGAGGGCGGGACTAGTGTCTATATGGAGTGACCACTCTCGCCAATGAGAGCGGAGCTAGTGTCTGCATGGAGCGACCGCGCACCAATGAGGGCAGAGCTAGTGTCTGTATGGAGCGACACCGCAACAATGAGGGCGGAGCTAGTGTCTGCATGGAGCAACCGCGCAACAATGAGGGCGGAGCTAGTGTCTGTAGGAGCAACCGCGCACCAATGAGGGCGGACCTAGTGTCTGTAGTAGCGACCGTGCACCAATGAGGGCGGAGCTAGTGTCTATATGGAGTGACCACTTACCAATGAGGGCGGAGCTAGTGTCTGTATGGAGCAACGACTCACCAATGAGGGCGGAACTAGGGATTGCATGGAGCGACCGCGCACCAATGAGGGTGGAGCG